>NC_137787.1:6902244-7597661 GCF_963383645.1 Muscardinus avellanarius
CCTCATTAATTAAGCTCAGCCTTCCTCCTCTCCTATCTTTCCATTCGGACTTTGCTTGCTGAGATTTCCTTTCCATTATCTGGAGTCCCTCTGGTATCCCCAGTGCTCCCTAGTTTGGGCATATTAGAGGAAACATATGTCCCTTCTCTTTCTGTGCTTGGCTGGTCTCACTTAACATAATGCTCTCCAGGACTTTCCATCTTCTTGCAAATGGTATAATTTTGTTCTTCTTTATGGCTGAGTAGAATTCCATTGTGTGTATTTCCCAGAGTTTTGCAATCCATTCATCTGTTGATGGAGGCCTGGGTTGGTTCCATATTTTGGCTATTAAGAATTGTGCTATGAACATAGGTATGCATATGTTGCTGTAGTTCTCTGATTTCAACCCCTTTGGAACAATACCCAGGAGTGGTAGAGCTGGATCATAGGGTGGATCTATTCCCAGTTTTCTAAGGAATCTCCACACAGATCTCCATAGTGGCTGAACTAGTTTGCACTCCCAACAACAGTGTAAAAGAGTTCCTCTTTCCCCACATCCTCGCCAGCATTTGTTGTTATTTGATTTCTTTATGCTTGCCAACTCTGACTGGGGTTAGATGGAATCTCAGTGTAGTTTTGATTTGCATCTCCCTAATGGCGAATGATGTAGAACATCTTTTCATATCTGTAGGCCCTTTGTATCTCTTCTTTTGTAAAGTGTCTATTCAGTAGTGTCTGTTCAGTTCAATTGCCCATTTCTTGATTGGGTTGTTTGTTTTGCTAATGTAGAGTCTTTTGAGCTCTTTGTATATTCTGGATATTAGCCCCCTATCCGAGTGGTGGCTGGTAAAGATCTTTTCCCATTCTGTAGGCTTCCTCTTTAGGTTATTGATGGTTTCCTTTGATGAGAAGAAACTTTTTAGTTTGATGCCATCCCACTTGTTAATTCTTGCTTTAATTTCCTGAGCTTTGGAGGTTTTGTTGAGAAAGTTACTACCTGTGCCAATATGTTGTAGTGTTGAGTCTGTGCTCTCCTCTAGTAGCTTCAGTCTCAGGTCTAATTTCTATGCCTTTGATCCATCTCGAGTTGATTCCTGTGAATGGTGAGAGGTAAGGATTTAGTTCCATCTTTCTACAAATGGATAGCCAGTTCTCCCAGCACCATTTGTTGAAAAGGCTGTCTTTTCTCCAGTGTATGAGTTTGGCCCCCTTGTCAAAGATTAATTAACTATAGGTGTGTGGATTTGTTTCTGTATCTTCTATTCTAATCCACTGGTCAGTGTACCTGTTATTGTGCCAGTACTATGCTGTTTTTACTACTGTTGCTGTATAGTATAATTTGAAGTCTGGGATTGTGATGCCTCCTGTGTGATTCTTATTGCTGAGGATTGCTTTGGCTATTCTGGGTCTTTTCTTTCTCCATATAAAGTTCATGATTGATTTTTCTAAGGCTATGAAGAATGTCGCAGGTATTTTAATGGGAATTGCATTGACTCTATAGATCACTTTTGGCAAAATGGCCATTTTGATGATATTTATTCTGCCTATCCATGAGCATGGGAGATCTTTCCATCTTCCAAAGTCTTCTTCAATTTCTTTCTTTAATGTTTTATAGTTTTTGTTGTAGAGGTCTTTTGCATCTTTGGTTAGGTTTATTCCTAGGAATTTTATTGGTTTTGAGGTTATAGTGAATGGAATTGTTTTCTTTATTTCTTTCATTGTGGATTCATTGTTAGCGTAAAGAAAAGCCACTGATTTCTTTAGGTTGATTTTGTATCCTGAAACTTTGCTGAATTTGTCAATCAGCTCCAGAAGTCTTTTGGTTGAGTTCTTTGGGTCTTCCAGATAAAGGATCATGTCATCTGTGAATACGGATAATTTTAATTCCTCTCTTCCTATGTGAATTCCTTTGATTTCCTTCTCTTGTCTTATTGCTGCGGCAAGAGTCTCAAGGACTATATTGAAAAGGAGTGGTGATAGTGGGCATCCTTGTCTTGTTCCTAATGTTAGAGGAAATTCTTACAGTTTAGTATCTATTGCTATGATGATGTGGTTTTTGTTCTTGGTTCTATTTACGTGGTGAATATAACATGTATTGATTTGCGTATGGTGAACCAGCCTTGTTTTTCTGGGATGAAATCAACTTGGTTGTGGTGTATTATTCTCTTGATATGGTTTTGAATGCTTATAGCTAGGATTTTGTTTAGAATTTTTGCATCTATGTTCATTAAGGATATTGGTCTGTAGTTTTCCTTTCTTGAGATATCTTTATTTGGTTTGAGGATTAATGTGATACTGGCCTCATGGAATTTGGGAGAGTTCCATCTCTTTCAATTTCCTGGAACAAGTTATGAAGTATTGGTATTAGTTCTTCACTGAAGGTTTTGTAGAATTCAGCTGGAAACCCATCTGGCCTGGGCTTTTCTTTGATGGAAGAATTTTTATCACCATTTCTATTTCTTTGGTTGTTGTTGGTTGGTTTAGGCTTGTTATGTCCTCTTGGTTCACTTTAGGTAGGTTAACTGTGCTTAGAAATCTATTAATTTCTTCCATGTTTTCTAGTCTATTGGAGTATAAATTTTTAAAGTAGCTCCTGATAATCCTTTGAATTTCTCCACTATCTGTGGTGATGTTCCTTTTTCATTTATAATTTTAATAATTTGAGTTGATTCTCTTTTGTTTTTGATTAAGTTGGCCAGTGATTTATCAATTTTATTAATCTTTTCAAAGAACTAGCTTTTTGTTTTGTTGATTCTTTGAATTTTTTGTTGTTGTTGTTCTCTATTTCATTTGTTTCTGCTCTGATTTTCATGATTTCCTGCCTTCTGCTGGCTTTAGAATTAGACTGTTGCAATCTTTCTAGGTCCTTGAGTTGTGTCATTAGGTTCTTTACTTCGTGATTCTCTGTCCTTCTTATATGGGCACTCAATGCAAAAAACTTTCCTTCTAATACTGCCTTCATAGTGTCCCATAGATTTTGGTAAGTTGTGTCTCTGTTTTCATTTGTTTCCATAAATTTCTTTATTTCTTCCCTTATTTCCGCTCTTACCCATTTATCATTCAGTAGTGTATTGTTCAGTCTCCATGTATTTGAATAGTTTCTTTTGAGTTTCCTGTTGTTAATTTCTACTTTTATTTCATTGTGGCCTGAAAAGATGCAAGGAATTATATTACATCTTTTGAATTTTCTGGTGCTTTCTTTGTGTCCCAGGATGTGATCTATTTTGGAGAAGGTTCCATGGGCTGCTGAGAAGAATGTGTATTCTGTAGTTCCTGACTGAAATATTTTGTAAATGTCTGTTAGGTCCATTTGGTTTATAGTTTTCTTTAGTTCTAAAGAGTCTTTACTCAGCTTTTGCCTTGAAGATCGATCCAGTGGTGTGAGAGGCATATTAAACTCTCCCAGAATTATTGTATTTGGGTCTATTTGAGATCTTATGTCCAGAAGGATTTGTTTTACAAATGTGGTTGCACCCACATTTGGGGCATAAACATTTACTATCATTATATCTTCTTGGTGTGTTGTTCCTTTTAGTAAAAGGAAGTGCCCTGATTTGTCTCTTCTGATGTGTTTTAGTTTAAAGTCTGTTTTGTTGGATATCAGGGTTGCTACCCTGCTCTTTTTTGGTCTCCAATAGCATGGTATATCTGTTTCTATCCTTTCACTTTCAGAATGTCTTTGGCTGTAAGGTGAGTTTCTTGCAGACAGCATATATTTGGATTATGTTTTTTAATCCACATTGCCAGTCTGTGTCTTTTGATTGGTGAGTTAAGTCCTTTGATGTTCAGAGATGTTTTTGAAATATGATTTTTATTTTCTGTCATTTTGTGTTCTGTCTTCTGTTTGGTAGTTTGGTCCTTCTTATATGGCCCACTTATCAACTTCCTCTCTTCTCTGGTTCTGAAGTCTGCTTCTTTTTTCTTCATTATGGTTTATTTCTTTAAGAATTTTCTGTAGTGTTGGCTTTGAATTCATGAATTTTTTGAGATTCTGATTATCTTGAAATACTTATTTCTCCATCAGTTTTGTTTTTTTATTTATTATTATTTTTTTTGTATGGTGGTACTGGGGTTCCTAGAAGCCCTTCTACCTCTGGGCTACACTCCCAGACCTATTTTATATTTTTTATTTATTTGGAAACAAGGTCTCTTAAGCCAGCGAGGCTGACTACGAACTTGCACGATCCTCCTGTCTCCGCCTCCCAAGCGTGGGGATTACAAGCATCCATCACCACGCCCGGCTCTCCATCAATTCTGAATAGTAGTTTTGCTGGATATAGTAGTTTTGGTTGGAAGTTATTTTCTTCCAGGGTCTGAATCACGTCGTACCAGTCTCTCCTAGCATTCATGACCTGGGTTTTATAGTCTGGGGTGATTCTTATTGTTTTGCCTCTATATGTCACCCGTACTTTTGTTTTCACTGCTTTTAAGATTCCTTCCTTGGCCTCTATGTTGGTCATTTTGACTATTATGTGGCGTGGGGAGGTCCTTCTTTGATCTTGTCTTAATGGTGTTCTGTATGTCTCCTGGACATGAAGACCCAAGTCTCTTTCCATGTTTGGATAATTCTCTGAAATGATTTCTCTGAAGAGATTATGGATGCCTTTGGTCTGTACCTCTATCCCTTCTTTAATGCCTTTTATCCGTAAGTTAGGACGCTTCATATTGTCCCATATTTTCTGGGTGTTTAGGTTTTGCTGCTGTAATGACTTCTGTATACTGTTTTCAGTTTTGGATATCACTAACAGTGATATTCTACTTTCCATTTCATCTCATCTTCCAGAATTTCTTTCTATTGCTGTCTTCTTTTCATTTATTGACTCTTTCATCCCAGACCTCTTTCTGATTCTTTCTTAGTGTTTCTGATTCATCTTTCATCTCCTCTAGACTTGTTTTAAATCCTTTCATCATATTGTAGATCAAGATTCAGAACGGAACTCTCCTTCTTGCATTTCTTGTAGGTCAGTATTCATGACTTCTGTCATTTCTCCACTACTCCTGGTTCTCATATTTTCAAAGTTCTCAGGCCTGTTTTTCTGATGTCTTCCCATTGTTTTGTGGGTATTGTGTATAGTCCAGTCTTAGTAGTAGGGATTTAGAAGAGTCAACAGGTAAGCAGTACTTTTTCAAGTGGTAAGGACTGGGTGATGGTGACATAGCTAGGGTGATGGGTGCAGGAGTCAGGTAAGGTAGAGGATATAATTAGGTTGTGGAAGAATTTAAGTATAATAGGGTTGAATCAGGTTGAGAATGGGAGAAGGTTAGATAGTAGGACTCTTGTATTTATTAGAATGTTTAAGTATGGAGATGTGAGAAACTTTGTGTGTTAAACAAAGAGATACAGTTAGGGGACAAAGAGAAAGTTTTGAAGGAAGATAGTTGATAGTCTAAATTTTAGACTTTTGTAGAGGGAGTGGGGGGAAGGAGCACACACACACAAACGGATAAAGTAACAAAATAAGGTAGAAAGACTATTATACATCAAATATAAACAGCAACATCTACAATACAAAAATGGACCGCCAAGAGAGAACGACAAGGGTTAAGAATGTAAACAGGATAAACATAAAATAAAACGAACTGACAACCATGTAATATGAAGTGAAAGATCCAAACAAACAAGAAACCCAAATAAAAGTAAAAAGGAGAAAAAGAAAACCCCCCAAAAAAAACGAAAACCAAAAAAAAAGAAAACCCCAAAAACAAAAAAAAAACCCAAATAAAACAAAAATCAGCAGAAAAAAGAAAAAAAAGGAAAGGAAACAATCCTATTTTACTAATATACGTTCAGGCTTGGCTTTGTCATTCAGCCAGTGTGGGCCTTTGTTGTAAGCTGCCTTGGTATAACTTTCTTATATTTCCCTTTATTTTTCTTTGTTTTGTTTTGTTTTGTTTTGTTTTTTGCCTCATGATAATGTTCTCTGATCAGTTGAAATATCTTTGCAGCACTTCTTGAGCCAAGAGAGCTCCTACCATGGAGATCATTGATTATTTGAGGCTTCTAATAGTTAAAAGTACTTTTTAATTGAAGCTGTTAATGGGAATAAATCAGTAAGACTTGATCATTTCCCAAAGTGTCTCAAAAATAAAAAAAAAACCCAAGTCGGAAAGCTTTTTAAATTGAAACATATCTATGATTAGAGATGAAAAGAAAGTTCTGAGAGAATGAGAATAGTGATTATTTTTATAAAGAATAAGGATAAAGCAGTTTCAATTTGCATGAAAATCAAAGGAATTAACTCTCTAGATCTGAAACAGTTACGTAACTCTGCTGTTAACCAAAAGGGCTCTGTATTTTCCCAGTGGGTTATGGGGATGTGGTAATGGTCCTGATAAAAGTATTGTGGATTAGAATGCATAATTATAGAAATACATATTAACAGAAAAATAATGTCTTCAGATAGACTATGAGTCTTTTTCACAAAAATGATTCAAGTAAAGTATGAGCACATTTGGAATATGCCCAAAATTGACAGTTTCCAGTTAGCTTAGGAATTGAATAAAGGTTCAACCAAAAAAAATTTTTTTTTTTTTTTGGTGGTACTGGGGCTCCTGGAAGCCCTTCTGCCTCCAGGTTACACTCCCAGACCTATTTTTTACATATATACTTTTTGTTTGGAAACTGAGTCCCTTAAGCCAGCGCGGCTGGCTTCGAACCTGTGCGATCAATCCTCCTGTCTCTGCCTCCCAGGCGCGGGGATTACAAGCATGCGCCACCACGCCCGGCTCAACCAAAATCTTGATGGACTTTTGGGGATGAAGGAATAGAACTTTACAAAATGATTCTAAAATTCAACTAGAGAAATAAAACCATTAAAACTGAATAAGAGAATGCTGAGGAGACATTTATGGTATCAGTGAAAACATATTCATAAAGTTAGAGCAGTGAAGAGCGTGTTGATGTCAGAAGGTAGACAGATCGTGAAATAGAGGGTTAAACCCAGGATTTGACCTGAGCACAACAGATTTCAGTCCTCGGTGTGGTAGCATTTCAGATAAGTGGAAAAGTGGTTAATTATTGAGTAAGTATTATTGGGAAGTTGATTTTTTGCTAAGGCTATAACTAAAGCATTTTCTTCTATTCTTCCAATCAGTTAAATGAAACTATAGTGCTTCTGTGTAAAAAAAAAAAAAGCCTTAAAAATCTGTATTATTTTGAAACAGGGTCTCACTGAATTGTAAAGGGCTTCACTAAGTACCTGAGGCTGTCCGTGAACTGTGACCCTCCTCTCTCAGCCTCCCAAATGCTGGGATTATAAATGTGCACCACTACACCTGGCTTACTCCTTATTTTTAAACAGGGTCTGAGTTGCAGAGGGTCTCACTCAGTGGCTGAGGCTGATCCTCCTGTCTTAGTTTCTCAAGTACAGGGATTACAAGCGTGTACCACCACACCTGGCCTAGTAATTTGATTTTAAGGTAGAAAAGATCTTTCCAAGCTTAAAGACAAAGAAATAAAAAGATTATGGAAGTGATATAAACCTGAGATGACACACTAATAGAAAATAGTAAAACAAATGACAAATTTTATTTTATCTGTAGTGTACTCTTACATATATCCCATGGTATTCAGTAGTAAATTGGGAAAAGTTTAAAAGTACTGCAGAAAAATAATAATTCATGTGCAAAAGAAGAAATTCCTACTTCTTCAAAAAAATGTTTACCCCAATCCATAATCAGAAGAATTTTAATCAAAACAGCAGTTAAGATGCTGCTTTTCACACCACGCCATGTATTTCTGTGAGTCTGTTCTCAGCAGCTGATACCTCCTCTGCAGCTGTGGGTGTCTGAACTAATGCAGCCAGTGTGGGTGTGCGTTTAAATGCCTTGAAACCGTCACACCCCTTAATCCAGTAACTCCCACAAACTTGTCTTGAGGTCAGCAGTATCACCTTTTATGTTTAAAGATGTTTGTTGCCACTGTTATTTTATAATAGTGCTTAGTTGGAGACTACCTTAATATCTAACTGAAAAATATTGGTTAGATTAATTATGCTACTTATAAAATAGGCCACTATGTAATCATTTATTGAAGACTATGGAAAAATACAGTAAATGAAATGAAAAAGCAAGTTATGAATATACTAAATATAATCTCATTTTTAAATAAAAAGTAAATGTGTGTGCATGTGTGCACACTTGTTTTATTTTTTTATTTATTTTTTATTTTATTTATTTATTTATTTTTTTGTGTGTGTGGTACTGGGGTAGAACCCAGGGGCTTTTCTACCTCCGGGCTATACTCCTAGACCTATTTTCCATTTTATTTGGAAACAGGGTCTCACTAAGTAGCTGAGAGCCTCACTAAGTAGCTGAGGCTGGCTTCGAACCTGTGCGATCCTCCTGTCTCCGCCTCCCAAGCACGGGGATTACAAGCATGCACCACCACGCCTGGCTTGCATGCTTATTTTAGAAGTGAGATTACAAATAATATGGTACATTTTAAAAAATAATTTTCAGAACTTTTAGAATAATCTGTTGCTACATGTATAATCAGGATGAAAATAATTGGTGTTCCATTCAAAAAGCATATTTAAAGAGGGTTAAAGAAATGGAATTCTAGCTTGGCTCTTTCATTGGTTCTCTTTGTTTCTCAACTGGGGACTGAGATCCAGAGGACACCAGCCTGCCCCCGCTTGTTAGTTGTGCCATCCTGACTCCAGCACAGTCCTCCCCCATGCATGCTGCCTTTCAGCAGACATCTCATTTAGTCAGCACAGTAATGACAAGTTTCATTCACAGCCCTCGCCAACCCAAGGTACAGGATCCCTGGTCACTTGCTGAAAGAAATGGACGCCGCCAACATTGAGCTGCAGATGAAAAGGTAATTTCAAGTTACTTTTACAGGTTGAATAGTCTTTCTGGGAAATATAGATCTAATTTATACTTAAGCATTTGATAATAAAAAAACATTTAAGGGGAAAATAGTTCACTAGTTAATTCCAGCGTGTATTTAGCTGTTAAGTTTTATAGTGAAGGTATCTTTTATTTCAAAATGATTCCTGTCTGTGAAAGTGAACTAAACAATGACATATAAAGAAGTAACCATTGTCCAGTAGGGAGTGAAGCCTGAGAAGACTGGAGAGACTGGCAGCACAGAGTTGGGCCGAGTGAATCGTGTCCTAGCCTGGCCACGTATAGTCCTTTGGGTACAAAGACAGCTTCTCATTAAAGCCACCCTCATTTTTAAGTAATTATGATGAACTGACATAGTGACAGAAGACAGGAGTGAGCTGATTTTCAAAAGGAAGGAAATATGGGTTCTAGAAACTGCCGAGTTTAGTGTCGATCTTGGGCAAAAGCCTCCAGTGGATTCTTAAACGGGTGGCTTCTGTTACTTGGTAATCTCAATAGTCTCTTTTGGGGCCTTACCTTGGTCCTGAAGAGCAGGGTCAGAGGGTAATAGGTGGGGAAATGGATGGTTCTGTGGCCTCCTTGTGGGCCCAGGGGGCTGATTATGGAGCAGGGATGTATTCAACGTTTTTATCATGGACCTGGAGCTGGGAGAAAAAATCGAAAGTACATGCATGACACATGAGGCCAAAGGAACTCTCAACAAAAACCAAGATACTGAAAAGACAAGACCAGAGGGAGACATCTTACATGCAGAAAATAAGCTGCATGAGTGGTCTCAGCAGTTGATATTTAAAAACAACACTTTTTAAAAGCCAGGTATGGTGGCACACTCTTGTAATCCTAGGACTTGGGAGGCTGAGACAGGAGGATTGCAGGTTCGCAGCCAGCCTCAGCTACTCAGTGAGGCCCTGTTTCAAAATAAAGAATGAAAAATAGTGCTGGGGATGAGCCTAAAGATAGGATACCCCTGGGTTCAATCCCCAATATGGCAAAAACTAAATAAATAAATAAATAAATAAATAAATAAATAAATAAATAAATAACAGAATACCCATGCCAGGCGTGATGGTACACTCCTGTAATCCTGGTACTTGGGAGGCTAAGACAGGAGAATCGTAGGTTTAAGGACAGACTCACAAGTATTGAGACTAATCAACCTAGAGAGACTCCTGTTTTAAAATAAAAATAAAATCGGGCATGTTTGTAAGCCCAGTACTTAGGAAGCTGAGACAGGAAGATCACAGGTTCGTGGCTAGCCTCAGCTACCTAGTGAGGCCCTCCACAACTTACTGAGACCCTGTTTAAAAAATATATTAGAGCCGGGCGTGGTGGTGCACACTTGTAATCCCTGCGCTTAGGAGGCTGAGACAGGAGGATCGCACAGGTTCGAAGCCAGTCTCAGCTACTTAGTGAGGCTCTAAGCAATTTAGTGAGACCTTGTTTCCAAATAAAAATAGAAAATAGGTCTGGGAGTATAGCCTGGAGGTAGAAAGCCTCTGGGTTCCACCCCCAGTACCACACACACACACACACACACACACACACACACACGCACACAAATATATATATTAGATAAGATATATATATATATATTAGATAATAATATATATTAGATTATATATATATATATATATATTAGAGCTGGGCGTGGTGGCGCACGCTTGTAATCCCTGCGCTTGGGAGGCTGAGACAGGAGGATCATGCAGCAGCTTAGTGAGGCTCTCAGCAGCTTAGTGAGACCCTATTTCCAAATAAAATATAAAATAGGTCTGAGGATGTAGCCCAGAGGTAGAAGGTCCCTGGGTTCCATCCCCAGTAACACACACACAAACACACACACACACACACACACACACACACACAAACACACAAACACACAAATAGGGCTGGGGCTATAGGTCAGAGGTATGAATGCCCCTGGGTTCAATCCCCAGTTTTACAAATAAAACAAAATAAAAATAAAACTGGGCTGGAGATAGAATGCCCTTGAGTTCAGTCCCTAGTTAAAAAAAAAAAAAAAAAGACAATACCTTGAGGGGTTTCGGTTAGCTAGTACCAGTGTCCTTAATGTGGCCATCCAAAAAAGAATACCCAGGCTAAGACAGGAGGATCAAAGTTCAAGGCCAAACTCAGCAATTTAGCAAAACACTGTTTCAAAAAATAAAAAGGGCTGGGAGTATAGCTCAGAGATGGAATGTCCTGGATTCAATCCCCAATACCAAAAGAAAAAAAAGGAAAAAGAAAAGAAGTACATGCTGTCACTGTCTTTGACTACATTAATAGAACTGTATGTAAAGGGCTGAGTCCTGGTGACGACCTCATTCCAGCTCTACTGGTCAGACCGCCTAGGGGAACAGGTGCAGCGTCAGAGGAGCCGCCAGCACAGGCTGCTGCCACGGACATTGAACCTGGGGGTGTACATTCAGAAAGATGGAGCAACCTTAACTCTCTTGGGGGAGCCTGAGGAAGCTGGCAGGAGTGAGGGTGACAGGAGTCAGTAAATCTTCCTCAACAATTACGTGAGCAAGTGTCCAGCATTTGCCCACAGCCATAATGGAATCTCGGGATTGGAAGCTTTCAAGTGTCACTGTTTGTTCAGAGAAATAGCACTCCAGGTAACCTTTAGAATGCTGGTGGTCGTCATGCTGAATGTTTGCTATCTATTGAAAATCTAAAATGAATCATTTGGGCAGAGGGAAGAAAAGGGTGTCGCTTAGGAGAACTTATTTGTATTGTAAATCGAATATTTTTGGTATAAGATAAAACACATTGTTATAAAAACATAATATTTGCGTATTTTTATGTCTCTTTGAAGGGCAGAATGGGATTCTGCAAACAATAATTTTGAATTGCATCTTCACCTGGGCCCACATTATCATTTCTTCAATGGGGCTCTGCACCCAGTAACCTCTCAGACAGAAAGCGTGTGGGATTTGACCTTTGATAAAAGAAAGACTTTAGGAGACCTCCGGCAGTCAATCTTTCAGGTAATTTAGCCTTACTTCCCCTAATTGAGACATTAAGGTCTATTTTGAGCTGGCTTTTCCATTTCATCTTATTTAGGTTACATCTATTTTTCAAAGCTTCTTAGAAAAATCCCACATTTCCATTTCAGAGAGTGGGGCCTAATGTCCCTTCTTTGCTTGTCAGTCTTGTACAGAGGCATTTCTGTGCACTTACAACGGCTTTTCAGGGGACGAATGGGACCTGGTGCATTTATTTGGGGGCCAGAAAGCATATAAAGTTTCCTCTTTCATGGAAAGTAAATGAAATGGAGTTGTTTCCCAAAGAATACAAGAAGATAAAGTTGAACATACACTTAAAACCAAGAACCATTCAAATAAAAGCAACTAATTTTGTACTCTACAGTAAAGAATAGTATTTATTTATTATTTATTTTTATTTTTTTATGGTACTGGGGGTGGAATGCAGAAGCTTTCTACCTCCGGGCTATCCTCCCAGACCTATTTTATATTTTATCTGGAAACAGGGTCTCACTAAGTTGCTGAAAGCCTCACCAAGTAGCTGAGGCTGGCTTCGAGCCTGTGCGATCCTCCTGTCTCAGCCTCCCAAGTGCGGGGATTACAAGCGTGCGCCACCACGCCCAGCAAGAATAGTATTTATTAATATGATGTTTTTGAGATGCTGGGAATAGAACCCAAGGTCTTGCACATGCTAAAATGCTAGGTAAGCAGTCTACCCCTGAGCACTTAGCCCTAATAAGAGTGCATGTGTGTGTGTGTGTGTGTGTGTGTGTGTGTGTGTGTGTGTGTGTTACTGTATACCTCCAACCCAATATTTTTTTGAAACAAGGTCTCACTAGATTGATGAAGTCTCACTACTTGCTGAGGCTGGCCTCAGACCTGAGATTCTCCTTTCTCAGCCTTCCAGGTACTGGGATTACAGGCATGTGCCACTGTACCTGGCTCTATTAAGACTCTTAAGTGATGGAAAATATCTACTAGTTTGGAGTTTAAAACAGACACTGCAATCATCATCTGCAAACCAGTGCTCTTTATTTTACTCACAGTCCTTTGGCCTCATGAGGGCAAGCTAACTCCATTTTAAAGATGAAGAACCGGCGATGTAGAGGCCGGCGTTGCGTGTGCCGGGGTCGCTAGTGCAGGCACCAGGCCACAGCACGGGCTCCCTCCGCTTCACCTGGTGGCCTTTCCCCCACTGCTTCCTCATCAAGGAAAAGGGAAATGGGAAATACAGATAAGCTTCTGGGGTTTTGTCCCACAATAACCTAAATACACTTTCTGGACAGTTGTATTGCTTGCCATAATAGCTTTCTATTTTCTTCTACCAAGAAAAGGAAACCAATTTCTTTTTAACATTAGTTTGAGTGTTATTTAAATGCTGGGTCAGTTCAGGATCTTTAAAGTTGTCTAATATTTCTGAACTTTGGCAGTCTCAGTTCATTTCTGAGCCAGTGCCAGCAGCGCTGAGACAGTTGGCTTGGGGATCTGAGCCTGGCGAGGGTGACTTTCAAGTGGAAGAGACCTTGTTCGTTTTCCTAAGTTTTGCCTCACCCTGTCTGCTCTGGTGTTGCAAGGTCCGTCTCTGTGACTTAGTGGTGCTGACTCACTGAATGAATCACTGTGAATACCAACTGTCTCTTTAAGAGAAGAATACTGCAGTTTTGTAAATGAACAATGAGGTATGAGTGACTTTTCCAGGTCACGCTATTGGAGTGAGATACCACAGTCCTCAGAATTGCAGCAGATATAGAAATGTTAAGGTGGGCCTTGCTGCTGTGTGTGTGCGTGTGTGTGTGTGTGTGTGTGTGTGTGTGTGTGTGTGTGTGTTACTTGGTATTAAACTCAATGGTGTTCTACCTCTGGGCCACACCCAACCCTGTATTATTTTTTATTTTGAAACAGAGTCCCACTAAGTTGCTAAGGACCTTGCTAAGTTGCTGGGGCTGGCCTCTAACCTGTGATCCTCCTGTCTCAGCCTCCCAAGTACTGGGATTACAGGCATATGCCACCCCATGCCCAACTGAGAGGTGCTACTTTTAAATTTACAATGGAGACCTTTCTTTCTGGTGTAATAGAGTATGAATGTAGGCTGAAGTCAGCGCTGATTAAACAAAAAAGCGTAGCTCTTTGGACAGAAATTCCTAGATCGGCCTGTAAAATTCTCTAGATGGTTGTTGTATTGTTAGGTTATTATTATTTTTTTTGTGTGTGTGTGGTTCCTGGGTTGAACCCAGAGGCTATTGTGTTCTTTATGTGTGCCAGAATCCTTTAGTGAGTACCAGATCAGATCGATCATCCGTGGACTTAGGTCATTTCATGGGAATGATGCGAACTGCCTTATTTCCAGTCTTCTGTGTGCGATGGGGATGAGTACTCATTTGCTTGCCCTCTGTAAATTTGCACAGCACTGGTCTTCTCAGATGTGGAAATATTCATGTGTTGCTTTTCATTTTTCTCATCTCCAGCTCTTAGAATTTTGGGAAGGAGACATGGTTCTTAGTGTTGCAAAACATGTGCCAGCAGGACTTCACATTTACCACACACTTGACGGTGAGATAAATTGAAGACATAGCCACTCAGTTTATGTATTTTTATTTCTGTGGTGTTGACCTACTACTTCCTACACCCCTGCTGACGACTTCCCAGTGACATAGCTTACCATCACATGGTCAGCTTTCAAGAAGTAATTCATCTGATTTATAATGTGTCCAATTTATAGAAGGTGTGAAATCTTAACATGGAAATGTTTTATGTTTTCTGAAACTAAGGCCATCTTTCTAAGAAAAACTTTGTAATTTTTTATACCACAAACTATTAAGCAAAATAGTCTGAAACCATTTGAACCTTCTTTATGTGGCTTTATTTTCTACTCAATTCTCAGCTTCAGATTTTATGGAAAAACAAACAAAAGAACTTTGAGAGTTTAATAGTATTTTCTCTAAATAACAAGAACAGTGATAACAAGTAATAACAGTAGCATTTATTTTGGACTTCTCACTTAACCAAAATTCATTTCCCCTCATTTAATAAATGAGACACTGAAGCCAAGAGGCTTGAGCCAGCCAGCACTTACAGCCTGCGGTGACAGGCCTCCCGGGGCCTGCGCCCACCTCCTGGTGCCACACCGGGCACTCAGACGCACCACCACTGCGCTCCCACAGCAATGTAGCACCCTCTGAAAGTAAAAATAAGATGGCACAAAGTGACGGTATGATGAAGTGTTTATGTGCCGCAGCTTTCTGTAGCCAAACTGTTTTTGCTCATCATAACGAATGTTCTCACTGATACCTCCTCGTTCTAGAAGATGCGCTGACACTGAGGGAGGCTGAGCTTGCTGATGGGGAAGATATCTTTGTATGGAATGGAGTGGAGGTAAAAAGAAAAATTACTAAAGAAATATGATAATTTGGGGCTTTTAGAAGTAATGAAAATTTTTATCCAGCATATGCAAAGGCAGTTAGACATTAGAAAACCACTGAAGTGGCCCATACTTTTTTTTATGGTAATGGAGATTGAACCCAGAAGCATTCTACCTCTGAGCTACATCCCAGTCCTATTTTATTTTATTTTGAAACAAGATTCCACTAAGTTGCTGAGGCTGGCCACAAATGTGCGATCCTGCTGTCTCAGCCTCCCAAGTACTGGGATTACAGGCATGCACCGCCATGCCCAGTGTCGATCACATTTTAGCCCAGTCAGCGATGGTTGTTTGATAGAATGATATTTACTGAAACCTCTCTTGTGCCAGGCTGTGTATCAGATGCTGGATACAAGCTAGGTCAGTCAGTTTCCTTCCGGTGCTCAGAGTGTAAATAATGGCCCCGTATACACTGTAGTAGGGGTGTGTAGAGGATCCTCTGGTATTCAGAGGGCTGGGCCACCTGAATAGGAAATTAGGGAAGGGGGGGGCATTGGAGGAGCAGAGTGAGGAGCACCTCAGCTACTCCAGCCCATCCGTGATCCTTCTATATTTCCAAGGCCACATCACCATTCTGATAACTCATAAATTTCTACCTCCAGTCCAGATTTCTCTCCTCAGCAAGAAAAGATGGGTAAGAGAACCTTTCAAAAGAAATCTAAAGTTACTCCTCTGATACTGAAAAGACATTTGTGAAAATTGAATTCCACTTGGTTGGTGGATATTCTACAAAGATAGTCTTTTCCAGTTTTGATGTTAACTTGCAAATATAAGCTATAGTGGTGGTTGTCTTGATGCTGTTCAGGTTGGAGGAGTCAAGATTCAGACTGGCATTGACTGCGAGCCTCTGCTGTTAAATGTCCTTCATCTGGAATCAAGTGGCCAAGCCCAAAAGAGTGGGCAGTTGGTAGAGTCTCCACATGTCTTTCCAGCTAACGCAGAAGTGGGCACTGTGTTCACAGCCCTGGCAATCCCAGAAGGCATCATCTTGATAAACAGTGCTGAGTCTGCAGGTGAAAAGAACTGGACCACCATTGCCCAGGAAGACATGAAGAAGACCTTCAGGGAGCAAGGGCTCAGAAATGGAAGCTTGGTTCTCGTTCAGCCTCCTGACAGCGAGAACAGGTAAAAAGAAAAGAGGAATGTTTAAGTTACTTTAATTATAGCACCGTCCAGTAGACCTCTAAAGCTTTATTTTAATAATGAGAGTTAAATGCTTCTTTATTTCTAGACATTGTATTCTAAATATTGTATGTAGAGATATTTTAGGTTATACAACTTAGAGAAAAATATTGTAAAGTGATTTTCTAGTAAATGTGGTTACAAAATAATATAGGAATCCCTAGTTTTATAGACTTATGTGTGGTCTTAATTAATTAGCTGTAAAGCAAAATCTTACTAAATGAACTTTGACGAGCACTAATTCTAAATCTAAATGCAAGAGCCAACCATTGTAAAACATACCTGTAATTCTAATACTTGGGAGACTGAGACAAAAGAATCACAAGTCAAAGCCAGCCTTAGCAATTTATCAAGATCCTGTTTTTAAAACAAGATTAAAAAGGCTAGAGGTGTATCTTAGAGATAGGATACCCCTGGATTTAATCCCCAGTACCAAAAAGAAAAGTAAAGGCACAGTCTCACAACAAAGATAATTCCTGAAATTATTTATGAGGAAGGCATTAAGATCATGGCTAGATTGTTTCTGGGTACTTTGTTACTAAGAGACTGATAAAGGAATTCAGTTTCTTCATATAGTCCTTGGTGTGACTCTAAAGAATTTCCCAGTCCCAAATAGGCCCTCTTGGCTCCTGGAGTCACTTTTGAAGCTCAGAGACGCCATACCTCCCGCTTTCGTTACTCCTGTACGTACTAAAACCCTTCCGTAGTAGGCGCCCCATGTAGAAGCAGAGCCCTGGTGGACTGAGTTTGTAGATTACGTTTATCACTGTCACTCCTTTGGAACGGTGTTTTGCAGATGTTTCCCTATCTTGTTTATAAGAAAGTTTGTTACAGATTCCACCACTGTTGGCATCTGGAGACTTGCCTTTTCTACTGAGCTCAAATTATTATTTTGAAGGCTTTTATTTCTGAATCATAATGGAGATGAATAGCTGTATCCGGCTTCCCCCTCCCTGATGTTAAAGATTCTTTGTAAACCTCATTCGATGGCTCCTTGCTAGTCTGTGCTGACACGCTGCTTGCTGGAGTGTGATCCTGAAGGAGGCAGCAGGATACAGTGAACAAGGGCAGGGACACGGGAGCCCGCTGCCTGGCTTGTTCCCAGATCTGCCACCTGCTGACCTCAGCAGGTCATTTCATCAGTGTCTCTCTGAAATTAGGGGTGATAAGTAGTGCCAATTTTGTAGAGTTCTAAGAACTGAGAGAGGTAAGTGCTCGCAGAGTGCGCACTGCAAGTGCTAAGTGCTTTAATTAACATCATCACCATCCAGTTTTTCCTCTAAACTAGTCTGATAGGAAGTATCTTCTGTTATAATGAGGACATGTGCGCACGTACGCCTCTCCCATCTTGTACCCCTTTACCATGTATGACTATAATGTACAAAAGTCTGTTATAATTTGGATTGCTAACTCCAGATGGTGACCAGAGAATAACTGAAATAAAGAAGAGAATTGTGTTTTAGGGCTATGATGTGCTAGCCCGTTCTTTCTTCCGTCTGTAGGAAAAAATTGTTAGAAAAACTCTAGAATGGAAATACAAATACATAAAGTATATGGCATTCCTTAGATGTGGCACCTTGTGCAGTGTCAGTCTGCATGACTCTTTTGGCTGCTCTGTTGTTAAAGTTAAATCTGACTCCCGCGAGGTGGGCCTTGGCACTCTCTTAAAGCCCTCCTAAGAAGCCCACAGCTCTTCAGTTGTAGCAGTTCTCCTTGCGCACTGGCACAAGTTATTTGTGTAAGTCAAAGTGCGTTTGAAAGTCTTGAATATAGACTTCCTGGACCACGGCTTAGCGTCATCCTAAAAAGGTAGCTGACTCTTACAGAGACAACTCAGTAAAGTACGATCGCCTTTAGTGACACTAAGGGACACTGCAGAGGTTTGGAGGCAGTGCCCAAGGAAAAGGACTGGTTTTCAGATCCACAAAATCGTCATACAGTGACACGTTCTTAAATGTCCTTCTACCTTTACCTACAGTCTGTTGCCCAAACAAGGAAAATGGATCACTGGTATGAATGAGATCAGCTGGCTCCAAGTTAAAAATTTATGCCAGATAGAATCTGGAGAGAAGGACGTTAAAATATCCGCCACTGTCAACACAGTAAGTAGACGGCCATTCAGATTTGGCTAACAGCTTTTCAATTCGTATAATTTTTATCTAGAAAGCAATATTTTAGTCTTTGAGAATAGTCATCTTAGTAGACTTCTAAATATTAATAAATCAACCTTTTATTAACATTTGATGATTACCTATTTACTTGTATTAGCCTTGGGCCTATTCCAAAAAAATATGTACCTTTTTTCTAACTCTAAAGCCTAGAATGTGGGAATTACCTATTTAATTAGTTCATGGAATCCTCTAGCTTTGATAAATATAAAATGCTATTTTCAAGGGTCCTTTGGTTCTTTCTTTTAAAACTGGGTGTACAGCCGGGCGTGGTGGCGCACGCTTGTAATCCCCGCGCTTGGGAGGCGGAGACAGGAGGATCGCGCAGGTTCGAAGCCAGCCGCACTGGCGTAAGAGACCCTGTTTCAAAAATATAAAATAGGTCTGGGAGTGTAGCCCGGAGGAAGAAGGGCTTCCAGGAACCCCAGTACCACCAAAAAAAAAAAAAAAAACTGGGTGTACATAAGTTATAAGTATGTGTATTGCTTTGTTTCTATGCTGTGGGTTTTTGCTTTTGTTTTTAAAGTTTATCTTAAATTGCTCTATATTTTACTCTGTTCTCTATGAAAGGCCAACTGCTCTTTTTTTTTTTTTTTTTTTTTTTTTTTTTGGTGGTGCTGGGGTTCCTGGAAGCCCTTCTACCTCCGGGCCACACTCCCAGACCTATTTTAACATTTTTTTTTAAATTTGGAAACAGGGTCTCCTAAGCCGCGCGCGCGGCTGGCTTCGAACCTGCGCGATCCTCCTGTCTCTGCCTCCCAAGCGCGGGGATTACAAGCGTGCACCACCACGCCCGGCTAGGCCAACTGCTCTTAAAACAGATTCCTCTGGTTTTCAATTTGAAGACTGCGATAAGGATTTCCTTAAACATCATTTTAGGAAACATCTTTTATGCTTGTATAGACACAATGTATTAAGTTTTCTGTAACAAGTTACAAGAAACTTCTAGAATGACATTTTCTATATTGATATTATAATTTCCTAAGGTGTGCTGCTGTTTGTTGACAAGGTAGAAGGAGCAGTGTAGGACCAGTGACCCAAGCTGGGAGACCAGTTCTGAATGTGTGACATCACTTTTACTCCTGAATTTCCAACACTTTGTGCCCTAAAAGAAGTTAGCCTAAGCTAGACTCTAGAGAACCACATGAAATAAGTCATCTCCGTGGAAAGCTCAGTGGTCTTGGCTTGGTCTTTGCGCGTTTGTGTCGTCGGTGCTTTGACCCTGGGTGCTGTCCCTGGCGTGGAGGACGTGCCCTTGCCTGCGGTTCCTCCCTTTTGCTTTCATCAGCCGGGTGAGTGGGATGCGAGCTGAGCGTTTCCAGCCAGAACTGCAGGTGTCCTTCCTGTCCTACCAGTTTGGTAAAAATGTAACTAGTAAGATGTGTTGTGAGTTTTTGCTTTCAACCTTATAGAAGAATTTCGGGGCTGGGGGAATTTGTTCAAGTAGGCAGAAAAGTCAGGTAAGTGCCCTCTCAGTTGACCTCCATGTGCCTGTGCTGACAGTGTCGCCTCCTCCTCAGCTTCCACACAGTCATTGCTTTGGGTTTTTCCCCTCTCTTTTAGGTGGTGTTTGATATTCGAATTAAAGCCATAAAGGAATTAAACTTAATGAAGGAACTAGGTAATCATTTACAGTTGCTTTTTGGTTTATTTTTTAATTTTAAAAAATATGGGAAAGTACAGAAAATAATTTAGGGAAATCTCATACACCTACCACCCCAAGTGGACAAATGTTAACATTTTGCCATATATTTGTTTGAAACTTTATAACTAAAGTCCTCTATGTTCTCCTTACCGTGCTGCAACCAGTATATCTGATTTGAGTGGGCATCCAGTCCATTTATTCAGATTGTACTATACGCTGTAGTGCTGGGATTATAGTACTCCCAAGTACTGGGATTATAATTGTGCCCTACCATGCCTGGCTGAGATATAATTAATGTACCATAAAACTCATTTAATTTTTTAGGGTGTATGTATGTGTATTGAACCCAGAGATACTCTACAACTAGGGACTGACCCAGGGATGCTCTACAACTGGGCTGCATCCCTACCCCCTTTTTATTTTTTTGAGACAGGGTCTCACTAAATTACCAAGACTGGCCTAGAATTTGTAATCCTCTTTCCTCAGCTTCCTGAGTTTCTGGGATTAAAAGAAGGTATTTCTGTCCTGAGCTAAAATGTACTCTTCTTAAATGTATAATTCAGTAATTATCATGAAATACAGAGTTGTACACAATCACCGCAATCCAGTTTTAGAATATTT
The DNA here is from genome assembly GCF_963383645.1 of Muscardinus avellanarius. Classification (NCBI taxonomy): domain Eukaryota; kingdom Metazoa; phylum Chordata; class Mammalia; order Rodentia; family Gliridae; genus Muscardinus; species Muscardinus avellanarius. Next base: position 6,923,098 of record NC_137787.1, read on the forward strand.
TCATCACTCCAAAAAGATTTCTTGGGCAGATATACAGAATTAGAATCACTGGGTCATGTAATAAATTTATGTTTAACTTTGTAAGAATCTGCTGTACCATTTTTCTTCAAAGTAGCCAAACCATTTACATTCCCACTAGCAATATGTCAGGGTTGTAGTTTCTCCACATCCTTGCCAATATTTGTTGTTGTACTTTTTAATTATAGCCATCTAATAAATGTGAACTGATAAGTTTATCAGGAATTCAAAATCAATATATAGAAATATATTATATTTTTATTTACCAGCAACAAAAACAAAATGAACAAGGAAATTAAGAAAACATAATGGAATAAAATATCACAGAATATCAGGGACTATAACAAAATATGTGCAAGATCTACACATTGAAAGCTAGAAAACATGCTACAAAAAATTAAAGAGACCCGAGTACATGGAACAGCATGCCACATCCCAGAATCAGAAGACACATATTAAGATAATTCTCTCTAAATTGCCTCATAGATTCTGTATATTCTTTCTCAGAATCCTAGCAGCTTTAAGTTGATAGGCTAGCATTTATATGGAAATTTAAAATCCATAAGAATTTTGAGAGAGAAAAAAATTGGAAAAGTTACACTCTCTGATTTTTTTTTTTTTTTTTTTTTTTTTTTTTTGGTGGTGGTACTGAGGTTCCTGGAAGCCCTTCTACCTCCAGGCTACACTCCCAGACCTATTTTTACTTTTTTTTTTTTTATATATTTGGAAACAGGGTCTCCTAAGCCAGCGCGTGCGGCTGGCTTTGAACCTGCGCGATCCTCCTGTCTCTGCCTCCCAAGCGCGGGGATTACAAGCGTGCGCCGCCACGCCCGGCTACACTCTGATTTTAAGACTCAGTGTAGGTAGTGTATATGGTTTACAGATAGCCGCATAGAGCAAAGGTCAACAAATGGCAGCCTACATTTTGTTGTACTGCCAGTGAGTAGAGAATCATTCTTACACTTTTAGAGAGCTGTTTGAGGAAGAAGAGGGCTGGAGAAGTAGCTTGTGGGAGGCTCTGGGTCTTATCCCCAGAACTACAAAAAATTTAAAGATGAGGAAGACTGTAACAATAGAGATCATATGTGGCTAGTGAAACTTAAAGTATTTTAAGTGGAACTAAATCGAGAATACAGAAATAGGAATAGTCAACATACTAAGTTGACTTTGAACAAAGGTACCAAGCGCTTTTCCATGGGAAAATGTATTTTCAACAAATAATGCTGGATCATTTGGATATCTGTGCATGCAAAAATTAACCTCAAGCCGGGTGTGGTGGGCATGCGTGTCATCCCTAATAAACTGGACTACATCAAAACTTAAAATGTCTGTTCTTCACAAGCATTTGAAAAGCTGGGTGTAGGTAGTGGTGCACACTTGTAATCCCAGTATTTGGGAAGCTGAAACAGGAGGATTCGGGTTCGCAGACAGCTCCAGCGCCTTAGTGAGGTGCTCCGCAACTTAATGAGATTCTCTTTCAAAATAGAGAATAAAAAATCGGGCTGGGGGTGTAGCTCAGAGGTCGAATGCCCCTGGGCTCCCCGGTACCAATGGATGGATGGATAGATAGATAGATAGATAGACAGACAGACAGACAAATAAACCATTTGAAAAAGCAGGCCACAAACTGGGAGAAAATTTTATAAATCACACTCATGACAGTGGATTTGCATATAGAATCTATTAAAAATTCTTGGAACCTAATCACAAGACAGTCCAGCCTGAGCTGGTCAGATGCCCCTGGGTTACATCTCCAAACCCACAAGAAAATAAAATAAATTTAAACATTGACTTACCAGTTCTACTTCTAGAGATTTACTGGGGAAAAGAAGCTAAACATATCCTTATAAAAGCCTCGGTGTTCATAACCACAAACTAAAAACCGTCTAAATGTCCATGAACAGACGAATGAGTGAATGAATTGTGGAGTCAGCCTGATCAGGGCAGTGCTGTCCAGCTTTGAAAAGCAGCAGCCTACTTTCAGTTCCACCACACACAAATTTAAACGACTCTCCAGTTACTGTGCCAAGTGAAAGAAGGGAGATCCAAAAAGAACGTTCTGTATGAGTCTGTACTGGGCAGTTTTAGAAACAGAAAATGCAAGCTCTAGTCACAGATGGCAGATCAGGATTAGGGTGGGGGCTGACTGCAAAGTGGCTTGAAGGGATGTAGGGAATGATACGGAGCCTCCGTGTGCTGGTATTGCCTTGCTTATGGGTTTATCAGACTCTGAACTGGACATTTAAACTGAGTATGTTTAATTGTAAGTGAATTACCCTTCAGTAAATTTCACCTAAAGTATTCATTTTACTAAAAGGAGGGAGCCATTATTTTGCCCCGTAACTGGTCTCCCCACCTTCCGCTCTTGCTCCTCCAAACCATCCTTCATACAAGCGCTGCTCAGTGTGAGCGAGTGGACCCGTGGCTCCTCTGCCCGGGCCCCTGCACTCGGCGATTCCTTGAGCGAGCCTGCGGGAGCCTGCGCCGCGGGAGCCCGCGCCGCCCGGCCTCTGCACTCGGGCTCACGCACAGCGCACCTCCCGGCTGTCTTCTGGACAGTCCCAGTGCACGTGCTCTCCACCCCGAGACTGCGCAGAGCTGTGACCTCTCTGAATTTCCTTGCCTTCACTCTGGACCTACTGACTTTAGCCATTCATTTGGTCTCAGTTGAACTGTCCTTTTTTCATTTCTGATCACACAGTCTCAGCTAAGCGCTTTCTCATTCATGATACCCTGCACTAGCACTTACCACTCCCCGGCTTTTTATTTGTGTCATTAACGTCTGCCTCTCCCACTCAACCCTCTATGAGGGCAGAGTCCATGGCCGCTATGCTGGCCACTGTGCCAGAGCCTCTAGTGCAATGCCTGGCAAGTAGAAGATGCGCATCAGTGCTGGTGAGTGAAAACGAAAGACTGGCTTTGAGACAGAATCTTTCTTTGTTGCCCAGGCTGGCCTCAGACTATTGGGCTCAAGTGTTCTTCCTACCTTGGCCTCCCAAGTCGTTGGGACTGCAGGCATATGCCAACCATGCCCATGTGAAGTAAAAAGAGCTTAAGGACATGGTATTTAAGATGCACTTTTTAAACTGGGAAACTCATCGCAGAAACTGAGTTCACGAGAAATTTGTATTCAAATTATGTACTCAGCCAGGTGAGGTGGCGCACGCTTGTAATCCCAGAATTTGGGAGGCCGATACAGGAGGATCATGGTTCGCGGACAGCCTCAGCTACTTAGTGTGGCCCTCTGCAACCCAGTGAGACCCTGTTTCAAAATAAAGAATAAAAAAAAATAGGGCTGGGGGTGCAGCTCGGATGAAAAATGCCCCTGGGTTCCATCCCACTACCGAAAAAAAAAAAAAAATTATGTACCCACTGCATCGTATTGTAGCACCCAATACTGAACTCAGGAACTTCAGAAAGATTCTGCTCTGTTCTCATGAAGTTAAAACTTCCAGGCCAATGTTACTTTTGCCTCTTCAGATGGCTCAACCTTCACCCCACTCCCAATTTATATCTTACTTTGTAAGAATTCAGTTTGGACTGAAAACTTAGTATGCCTCTTCCCCTAAAACAAGAATTTGCATCTCTAAAAATAGCGCACACTGGCCCAAACCCCCTGTCCAATTTTTTATTCTTTATTTTGAAACAGGGTCTCACAGAGTTGCGGAGCGCCTAAGTAGCTGAGGCTGTCCGCAAATCATGATCCTCTGGTCTCAGCCTCCTGAATGCTGGGATTACAAGCATGCGCCACCACACCCGGCTAGTTTCTGATATTTTTAATAAGTGTAAACATTAGCTTTGCTCTTTTTCCCCCCAGTACATGTCTAACCAACAAATAGTTTTTAAAGTTTTAACTGAAAATTTTGAGCCATGGACTAATTGTAACTTTTCCACTGAGTATTAAAATGGATTTGCACAATTCCAGAGTATATTTTTAGTCTTGCACTACTCTGCAGAGTGAAGCCTGTCCAGAATTGGCGGGGGCTGTTTGGTTGTTGGTGGGTTTTTTGGGGGGGAGGTAAACCTATTGTGGCTTCCTGCGCTAATTAACACAAACATCTCTCTCTGGTTTTCTTTGGTGTATAACCTGCTTCTTTTTATTTCTAGCAGAGAATAGCTGTTTGAGACCTATTGATAGAAATGGCAAGCTGCTTTGTCCAGGTGAGTCTTCAAGAAAGCTCCTCGTATCCACTTATATTCTGTTTTTGTTAAAATTTTTACCTTGGCTATTGGCTTCTAATACCTAATGTTCCTTTTTTTAAGTGCTTGGGCTCACACTTGGGGCCTTGCTTGTGCTAATAAGCACTCTACACTGAGCTGTACCCCAGGTCTCTAGTATTCTTAAATTACCTTTATAAATGACTTATAGACATATTTTCATCCAGACATTTTGTTCATGTATTAGAGAAAACCTTAATTTAATACTTCTGTTTTCTGAAATGAAGTGCTTTCTGGTGAGCTAACCCTCATCTTAGTCACAGTTTGGATCTGCTTATATCTTTCCTAGCTCGATTTTCTCAGGTTCTTTGCTTATTTTACTGATTTTATTATGATACCAGTATGGAATAACCTTTGGTTCTCACCTTTGTGAACCTCACATGGGCAAACCTGGTTACTGATGATAGTCATAGTCGCTCTAAACACACACAAATCTAATCGATTGTGCACAGACTGAGTCTGAACACCTGGCTTTTAATCCTCACAACAGGTCTTTGGCCAAGTCATTTTTATTAAATATGAATCCTGAATATTTATAACTGTTTTTTATTCTTATTTCTTACACACACACATACATACTGGGGATTGAACCCAGAAATATTCTACCTCTGAGGGTGTAGAATACTTTATTTTTTTTATTTTGAAACAGGATCTCACTGAGTTGCACAGAGCCTCATTAAGTAACTGAGACTGACCACAAACCTGTGATCTGCCTCAGCCTTCCAAGTGCTAGGAATACATGCATGTGCTATCACACCCAACTTTAACTGCCTCTGATTTTTTTAGTATTATTGTACCGATAACAAGAATAATGTAGAACGTGAAAATCAAAAATTAGGCATAGCCACATTACATCTAAGTCTTTTACATAAAGTCCAACTCCTTTTTTCTTAATATTCTTTGGGGAGATACGTAGGAATTTATTACAAGTGTGGTGGTGCTGAGACCTAACCAGGCCACACCTGCTATGCAGACTCCAGCACTGAGCTATACCCTAGCCCTCCTCCTTTGACCTTGATTTCCAAAGAAAGGCTGAATTCAGTAAATTATTTTGCTGAGAGGGGTAGGAATTCAAAACATTTGTATTTTCTCGATATTCTTCCTAGTGCCTGACAGTTCCACTTTGAAGGAGGCCGAGGTGAAGATGGGAAGTTCCCTGGGCCTGTGTCTTGGGAAGGCACCGACTTCCTCCCAGGTACTGGAGGCACCTTCCAGACAGAGCCGACCTCCCCGCCAGAGGCTCTGCATCTTGTGGTCATTACTTGATGTGAACAGTACTATCTGTTATTCCCTAAGGGTGGCTTTTCCTTATGTGATACATTGTGTTTCAGGAATATATTCATACAGTTTTCTGTGTTTACATGAAAAATCTTGACAGGTGTGGTGGCGTATGCTTGTTAATCCCAGTGCTTGGGAGGCTAAGACAGGAAAATCGCAGGTTCACAGCCAGCCGCGGCAACATGAGGCCCTTTGCAACTTAATGGGACCCTGTTCCAAAATAAATGATTTTTAAAAAGTGGATGGATGATGTAGCTCAGAAGTAGAACACCTTTGTGTTTCCTAGTTTGGGCATATTAAAGGATACCAGTGGGACTTCAGATATTGGAGGGGAAATACTAGCTAAGTTTGAATGGAAAGATAGGAGAGGAGGAAGGCCGGTCTTGATTAATGAGGGTCTACACCTGAACATGTGTAAAATTATGAATAAGATATGTTTAACCTGGACAACCATTGGTGGGAGGGGGGAAGGGAAAACGGGGGCGGGGGTAAGAGGGCACCAAATATAGTTTAAATGTATACTATTTATGTTCAATATAAAAAATTGTTAAAAAAAAAAAAGAAGTAGAACACCTGTGGGTTTAATCCCCAGTAGCACAAAAGTAAATAAATAAATGAAAAAAGCATATGCCAAAGCACATTTTTAAGGTTCTTTTTTTGTAAAAGTGTTGTGATCATGGGGCACCTTTAAGGTTAAATGGCCACTAGTTCCAACTACATCATTACATAAATTCTGAGATGCACCTTCCCCGACTCTTCAACATTGTGCGATTGGGATGTAATGTATCCAGATGCATTCTGCAGTTACCACTTGCACTGTGGTGTGTGTGTGTGTGTGTGTGTGTGTGTGTGTGTGTGTTTCCACTTTTAATGGTACAGACAATAATGGGCCTTAACAATCAAGGGTATTTAGATTTTATGAAATACAGTATATTGATTTGGGACTTAAAATTACTCTGCAATAATAGTATAGTTTTATAGAGGCCATTTCTCCCCCTTGTCTTTATCAGTGTTCATTTCTTGTATAAAGTATCATCAGGTGACTCTTGCCAGCAGCCTTATCTAGTTAATAAACGTTCATTACGGCACAAGAGTCATGATGATATTATCGCGAATAGCCTGTATCCAGGCAGTGTGAACTCTTACCAGGTTCCCCATGACCCCTGAGTCAGTTTCAGGCTGGTGGCAGGACACATGTGGCAAGTGAGGTGGGACTAGAAAGGGAGGGCGAGGCTGTGGAGTGGAATTAGAGTATACGGAATCCCAAGGTAAAAAACAAAACCACAGGCAGATGGCTCAGTGAACAAACACAGTTATGCTTATTTTGTATAGAAATTGCAGGTTCCTTTGGGGAATGACTGAGACAGAGCTGGATAGCACAGTAGAAAAAGTAGTGTCTGTGAGGGTTTTTTATCAGGAGTTAAAAACATGGATGATGAAGCATTTTGTATTTGTAGGTAGATGAGGTGATCGCTTAAATTGTAACATTAATCTGCTGTGTTAGTTACAATAACATAGTCCTGTTTTACAGAATTTGGGGGGGATTTTGTTTGTTTTTGTGGTGCTGGGTATGTACTCCGAACCTCAGGCCTGGCAGGTAAGTGCTGGACCACTGAGCTACTCCCCAGGCCCCAAGCTTTTATGAATGTTCTATGAGCCCTTTTGGAGTTTTTTTGGAAGTAAATGATATTCTCATGGCAAAATTCACATTCAGCTCATCTACACGTCTCTCTTGTTCTTAGCTGTTCTTGTTTTTCGCTCTGGGGACTGATGTTCAAACAGGGACCGAGATGGAGATCATCGTAGAAGAAACGCTCTCGCTGAGAGATGTGAGTAGTTTCCCTCTGGTTCAGGGGTTGTGAGCACTTAGTGCGAGGTCAGTGGTATCCTGTGCTAGGACAGGGAGGTCCTACAGCACGGCTTTACATAACATACTCCCAAGAATTGCATATTCTCACTAGAGGTGCATTTCAGGGAACTTGAAAATCGATGAACCAAGTGGAAATTTTAAGATTTTTTTTTTCTTTGTGTGTGGGGCAGGGGGTGCTAGAGATTGAGCCCAGGGGCATTCTATCTCCAAGCTATAGCCCCAGGCTTTATATTTTTGTTTTTTGAAACAGAGCCTTCCTAGGTTGCCAAAGGTCTTAAGTTGCTGAGGCTGGCCTCAGACCTACGATCTTCCTGTCTCAGCTTCCCCGGTACTGGGACTACAGGCATGCAACACCAGAAGTCCCAGTTCTTACTGATACCAGCACAGTTATTCGTGTTTTATCATACACATACATATATGCAAATATTTATATGTGTGATTATGTATGATATAAGGTAAAAACACTGGAAGAAAACACGTCAGAACATTAAGATTAGCGGGATAAGGGATAATACGTTTTGTTTTAAGCCATTTCTATGAATTTTAAGTTTCTACAATAAAGAAGTATTGCTCATGAACAGAAATGGAAGAAGAAAACTTTTAATCTCAGTACTTGGAAGCTGAGACAGGAAGATTGCAGGTTCAAGGACAGCCTCAGCAAGTAACAAGACTCTTGGCAACCTAGTAAGACCCTGTTTAAAAAAAAAAAAGCCAGGTGTGATAGTACACGCTTGTAATCTCTTGAGAGGCTGAGTCAAGAGGATTACAGGTCAGTGATCTCAGTACTTGGGAGGCTGAGGCAGGAGGATCAAGGCCAGCCTCGGCAACTTAGTGAGGCCCTCTACAACTTAGACCCTGTTCCAAAAGAAAAAAGGGCTAGGGCTGTAGCTCAGAGATAGAATGACCCTGGGTTCAATCCTCAGTGCCACAAATTAAACAAATAAGTAAATAAATAAGTAAACAAACAAACAAGCTAGCTAGCTAGGGGCTCAGTTTCCCATACCAAAAGAAAAAATAGAGAAAGAGAGAGAAAACACTAGATACACACACACACACACACACACACACACACACAGAGGCATACGAGGATATTTAATATACACAGCTCTGCAGCCAGCAAAATCCAGATTGGAAAACGTCTTCAACAAATAAAGGGGCACCTGTAAGTTAAAGAGGCCTTTAGCACCCCATTGCAGTGTTTGGGCTTTAGTTCAACCTTGATTGAAACCAAAAGAACTTTCAGTAGCAATTTCTAAAAAGAAAGTAAGAAAATTTGAACTAGGTATTTGTTGATCTTAAGGAATTCTTAATTTGAGAAAATTAAGATCTGAACAGATGTCAGTCATTTTAAGATTGTGGGTTTTTTTTTTTTAAAGAATCCTTATAAGCTAGACACGGTGGCGCATGCTTGTAATCCCACTACTTGTGAGGCTGAGACAGAAGGATCAAAGGTTCTCAGCCAGCCTCAGCTACTTAGTGAGGACCTCTACAAATTAATGAGACCCTGTTTCAAAATAAAGAATAAAAATATAGGGCTGGGTGGGGCTCAGAGGTAGAATGCCCCTGGGTTCAACCCCCAGTTCTGCAAATATAAATAAATTAATTCTTATTCTTTTTATAAATACTAAATATTTATAAATGAAATGATACCGTACCTGGCATTTGCTTTAAGAGAGCCTGGATAAGGACTGGGGAGGTAGGTAGGTATTGACTAAGAAGATTGGTCACGGCAGTAATTGAGATTGGGCAGTGGTATTTGAGGGTCATCCCTGCATGTGTTTGAAATTTTCTGTGCTAAAACATTTTTTTTTACCCTTTGTTATGTGCTGTAAATATTTTTCCAGTTTTTCATTGGCCTTTTAGTTTACATATTTTTTAATTCCAAAGAAGCCACAAAATTTACTTTTTGTTTTTTGGGGTCTTTTGGTATTGGAGATTGAACCCAGGAGCATTCTACTTCCACACCACACCCTCAGCCCTTTATTTTTTATTTTGAAACAGGGTCTTGCTAAGTGTGTGAGTCTAAGTTTGTGAGGCTGGCCTCAAACCTGTGAGCCTCCTGTCTCAGCTTTCCAGGTACTGGGACTACAGGGGTGAGTCAGCACCCTTTTTAAAGAGCAGTGCACCTTTGTTCCTCCCTGTATTTCTTGACCCGGTTGCAGAGTCCTTGCGGCCCTTATCAGCGTCACCGATGGCTCCACGTTGCTATCCAGAGAGCACTGTTCACCCTTCATCCCATTCGCCCTGTCAGCAGCCTTCTGCTTAGCTACTCTGCTCTGGAGTTTTTGTCCCTTGTCTTCAGAAGACCTGGGCTCTTCGGGTTTCCCGTCCAGTCCCTGAGCCGCCTCCTCTCCAAGGACTCTCTCCTCCTCTCCTCCCTACCTTTGCATTCTGCCACCTGTTCTTAGACTGGCCCAGGCTCTCCCGGAACGTCCAGCCCTGTGGCTGTGCTGCAGCCAGCCGGAACTAGAACAATCCCCAGCCGGACTCCTGGCGGCCTGCAGGGGGTCCACTCACGCCGGCCTCCAGCTCATGGTGGCCCCAGCTTCCTCCGTGATGCCTCCCTCTTACATCCAGCCCCGAGGCCCGCCCGCAGGTTCTGCCATCACAGGGCTCTGGGACCCAGCCACACCTCACTGCCTGCCCGGGCCGCTCTGTCCGCTCTGTCCGGCGCCTGCTGCGCCCTGCCCTGCCTTACTGCACAGCCTCTGACTGCTCTCCTCGCTCCCAGCCTCCGGGATCTGATCTTAACTAAAACCCTTTGCAAAGCAAGCACGGCTGGTCCTCCTGACCTCGCGGCCCGGGCACCTCCGCTGCTCGTCAGGGCCGCTCCTGCGCTCTCCCTCTGGAGAGCTCAGCTGCTGCCCCGCTCTGCCTCCTTGCTGGTCCGCTGAGGCCGTTTCCCCGCCCAGGACTCAGCTGAGGTGAATGCTCTTTGTGTAATGGCACTGTTTTCTTTGGATACAGCTTTGGTACCATTCCTCGTGTTGTAACACAGTGTGTTCTCATTGCTATTGTGTCCTAAACAACCTACAATTACTTCCCTTGTTTTGGTACTGGGGATTGAACCTCTGAGCTACATTCTACCTCGGAGCTACACTCCCAGCCTTTTTTATTTTTTGTTTAATTTTATTTTGAAACAGGGTCTCACTAAGTTGCTGAGTGTCTTGCTAAATTGCTACGGCTGGCCTTGAACCTGAAATCCTCCAGTCTCAGCCTCCTGACCGGAATTACATTGTGTGCCACCACGTCTGGCATTAATAATTATGTGTGTGTGTGTGTGTGTGTGTGTGTGTGTGTGTGTGTGTTACCGGGGATTGAACCCAGGGGCATTCTACCTCAGAGCTACACCCCTAGCTCTTTTTATTTTTGGAACAGGGTCTGTCTAAGTTGCTGAAAGTTGCTGCTTACTCAGGCTGGCCTTGAACCTGCGATCCTCCTGTCTCGGCCTCCCAAGTACTGGGATTACAGGCATGCACCACAACACCCAGCTTAGTTTTATTTTTAATCATACAAGTAACCATAAGTTTATACTCAACTTTTAAACTCAGAGGGATTAAAAATCCCTGCTGGTTACCCCATTCTGTTTCCTTCTGGAGAGGACACCTTGGCATCGGGTGCTGGCCGCGCTGGTGGAGTGTGCTTCTAGAGCTCAGCTGTCTGCCAGTGTGGCTGTATGTGTACATCATGAGGAGAAGAACTCACTTTGTGTGATTTCTTCTAACCCAGAAAGGGGACTCTGCTGCATGCGTGTGCACATGAAGTAGTTGAGCCAGGTATAGTTGCTCATGCCTGTAATCCCTGGGCGTGGGAGCCTGCCACAGGAGGATCGCAGGTTGGAAGTGATCCTCCTGTCTTAAAGTAAGAACACTGAACCAGGGCTGAGAGTGGCTCAGAGGTAGCACACCCTGACTTCAGTCCCTACTACCCAAAGGAATAAAATATTTGAGAGACCCTTGAAGACCGATACATAGAAATCTGTCTTATTCTTGGGACTAATTTGAGACATGTGATATTTTAAATGTTTAAATGTTCTTCCCTTAATGGATATTTTAATTCTTTGCCACTTTTCTGTTATTCTGAGCAGTACAGTAGTGACCACCTTTACTTTTGCTGCCTTTTCCTCTAGGGTAGTACAAATCAAATATTATTTGCTCTTTACCCAAGATTTATTTAGGGATTGATAAATCAAAAAGTTGGGAAGTTTTATTAAAACTTTTGCAGTGGGGCATGGTGGCACACGCCTGTAATCCTAATACTTAGGAGGCTAAGACAAGAGGATCGGAGGTTCAAGGACAGCCTCAGCAAATAGTGAGACTCAAATCAACCTAGCAAGGCCCTGTTTCCAAATAAGAAGTAAAGTTGGGCAGGGGGAATAGTTCAAAAATAGAATGCCTCTGAGTTCAATCCCCAGTACCACACAAAAAACCTTTTGCTTGCATTTTTCTCATTTTTACATTGTGCCATGAGGTCACGACTCAAACAATTCTTTCCTTGTGAGCTTATATATGATCATTTGTGTTTTGTTAAATAAAGTCAAGTCTTCTTGTATAGGATTCGAGTTTATTATCTGTGAACTCAGCCTCCTTAATCATACGTGGCAAATGCATGCTGTTGTTCCTCAGAGGAAGGAAGTCAGACCTCAGGCCTAGAGGGCAATGAATGAAACTTGAAGCTGACACCAGAAACTTTCACCTGAACTGGCTCCTAAGAAGGATAGCTGACTTGTGGATCATCTTGATTCGGTGTAACTTTGTTCATTCAAGAATGATTAAGTTTAAGCCGGCTGTGGTGGCGCCGCTTGTAATCCCAGCATTTGGGAGGCCGAGACAGGAGGATCACAGTTCACAGACAGCCTCAGCTACTTAGTGAGGCCATTTGCAACTCAGTGAGACCCTATTTCAAAATAAAGAATAAAAAATAGGGCAAGGGGTGTAGCTCAGAAGTAGAATGCCCCTGGGTTCTATCTATTCCTAATACAGAAAAAAAAAAAAAAAAAAAAAGATTAAGTATAACCAGACTTAACTAGGTCCAGGGTTCAGAAAGCATGTTTCTCTTTGTTCTGTAATTCAAAAATAGAAAACTAATATTAGACTTTTTTTTCTTAGTGTTTAAAGATAATGCTGGAGAAATCTGGTCTGCCAGGTAAGTTATTTACTACAAAGATAAAATCCTACCCACATCCTTTACTTAAAACAATTATCTGTAAGCCTTATGAAAACTTTTCCAATTTTCTTTTATGCCAATGTTGTGGGAAAAAGATTTTATAGACTATGGAGGAAAAAAATAGTTTAAATATCTTCTATGTAGCCGGGCGTGGTGGCACACTCTTGTAATCCCCGCATTTGGGAGACTGAGACAGGAGGATCGTGGTTCATGAGCTACTTAGTGGGGCCCTTTGCAACTCAGTGAGACCTTGTTTCAGAATAAAGAATAAAATATAGGGCTAGAGGTGTAGCTCAGAGGTAGAATGCCCCTGGGTTCAATTCCCAGTACTACAAAAAAGAAAAAAAATACATCTTCTATATGTATGTAATGAAGCCCTCTGGTTCTTTTTTGCACTCTAAAAGAAAACTAGTGGTAGGTTAGTTCTAAGCATAGGTAAACTAAACAGGATCCAGCAAAGGTATAAAAGAAAAGAAGCCAAGATGTATGCCACCTGAAGTGATCCACTTGTAATTTCACTGATTTTTTTTTATCTCATTGAATCAGAATTTCAGTGTATCATGTCAGTATTGTGGGTTTAGACTGGGGCACGTAATAAGAATGAAAACGACTAACCCAGGATAATTTTGAATAGCTCTTCCGATGGAATCTGCCGCTGAGCGTTGCACTGTTCTCATGAGAGCCCTGTGCTGTCGGGCTTCAGGGTTGTGGATGCCCAGCTTCATTATCTGGAAGGATATTCCCGGCTCTGCATCCAGGGCATCCTCTAGAAGTGTATGTTCACTGGCTCGTTTAACTCGACAGCAGCCCTACCACCCGGGCTCTTCTGCTCCCACTTTACAGATGAGGAGGCAGGCTGAGAAAGCTTAGGTGGCCTGTCAGAGCTACGCCACAAGTAGCTAGGTTCTTCCTGCCATGCTGTCTGTGAAATAACAGCCTTCAGTTGTAGCTTGGTGGGTGATTTTTTTACGGCACTTAACTTCGAAAACTTGATATGAATCATACTCTATTTAAAACAAACTATTGAAGACAGGCATGGTGGCACACGCTTATAATCCCCGTGCTTGGCAGGCTGAGACAGGAGGCTTGCACAGGTTGGAAGCCACCCTCCGCTACTTAGTGAGGCTCTCGGCAACTTAGTGAGACCCTGTTTCCAAATAAAGTATAAAATAGGTCTGGGGGTATAGCCTGGAGGTTGAAAGCCCCTGGGTTCTACCACCAGTACCACAAAAAGAAAATAAATTCTAAAAATTGATATGAATCATACTCTAGTTAAAACAAACTAATGGCTAAAGAGGTTCTATAGAGAAGGGCTTTGCAGGTATTCACAGACTGTGGCCTGTGGAGAGAAGTAAGAGATGTACTTTTATTCCTTTGCCTACAAATTTTTTGGTAGTAGGGGCATGTTTAATTTTTTTTAAATGGCTATTTTTAACTAGCCAGGGTTTCTAACTTCTGCTTCATCCTACTTTTTCTCCATGAAAAAAAAAATTCACCAGTGAAACCAAAGAAACATTTATTTCTTCACAGAGCTGATCAGGGTGGTGCACACCTATAATCCCAGCTACTCAGGAGGCCTGGGCAGGATGATCCCAAGTTCAAGGCCAGCCTGAGCAACTTAGCAAGACCCTGTCTCAAAATTAAAAAGGGCTGGCAGTGGAGCTCAGTGGAAGCGTATGCCTGGGCTCAAACCCCAGTACTACCAAAAAAGAAGTTCTTCAAGAAGTATTAGTACTATATTTTTGTTAGATTAACTACTAAGTAGATAGAAATAATTTCCTTATACTCATTAGCAGTTGCTGAGTAATGCTTAGCATATACTTTCAGCCAAATAAGTAAAATAAAACTCAACTTTAGCCAAGCACAGTGGCACATGCCTGTAACCCAGGTTCAAGGCCAGCACACAGTAATTTAGCCACACCCTGTTTCCAAATACAAGTGATAAAGGACTTGGGGTGTAACTCAGTGGTAGATAGGACACCCGGGTTCAATTTCCAGTAAAACACACACACACACACACACACACACACACACACACACACGTTAGTAGATCAATCCTGTCTGATATTCATTTATCCAGAAAGGTCATTCCTGACAAACTCTTAAAGCATATTCTCCGGTTCTTTTTGATTCCTTCACAGGAGATGCATGGCATTTACGAAAAATGGATTGGTGCTATGAAGCCGGGGAGCCTTTATGTGAAGAAGTAAGATTACGTCTATACACTCCACTCTTTAAAATGACTGTATTTTCATAAAGGATTCACTCCTGCCAGCTCCAATGAAAAAATGCTAGAGAAAACTTTTACTGTTTTTTAGGAAATAGAAATCTCTTGAGTGGTCTGCCCTTGCTTCCTCTGACTGATGTTCTGATAGGGTGCCAGTTGGAAATGCTAGGAGAGCATTTCCAATCTGAGATATAGCTCCTCCGGCAAGAGCGCGCATCCCAGGAGCAGTAGGTCATAGAGAGCTCCAGAGAGCAGCCTGGGGCTCGTGAAGGCATTGAAGGCACACTTTGAATTTTTGACCCCTGAATATTTTAATCTTAGAGTTTCTCTACAAGTTAACGATGACAGAATCTATCTTAACGACCAGTCACTTAGGCTCTGGCCAAACTCTTGGTCCCACCAAACTCTTAGGGTGGCATTAAAAACAATTTTATCCCAGGATTGTTGGAATGTGAAGCTTCTTAATGTCGTTGCAAGTAGCACCAGCAATCGCAGTCCAAACCCAGGGCCTGGGAAGGAAGCCGGCGGAGCTGTGCGGAGGTGGCCAGAGCGGCCCCCTGTCCACCCCAGGCTCTCTGCCGCCTCTGCTCAGTGACAGCGGGCAGCATTGAGCAGAGTCTAACTGACAAACGGGGCCGCGGGCGTCTACCGGAACGCTGCCATAGAAGAGTCAGCGGTCAGTCGGGACAGGCCCCTCCTGCGTTTGGCCAGGAGTTTGACTACCCAGAGCCAGACGTGGCCTCCAAGAATCTTCAGGACACAGAATTCAGATGTCAGAAGGATATACTGGTTCAGATAGCGTCGGCATTTTCTTCACTAGTAATTCCCAAATCAGTACCAAGCAGTTGATCTGAAAGCAAAGTCATTGCCTTCAGAATTAGCTTCTCTTCCCAGTTCTCTTTGCCATGCTGCTCTTTTCAGACCAGCGCATGCTCGCCCCAGTACTCTCTGCTCACAGTTCGCCTCGGCCTCCAAGGGCTGCTGGCTCTCCCTCCTCCCTGCCGACGCGCTCCCCTGGACGCCTGGTCGCTGCAGTGGCTGCCCTGGCCGGTGCTGCCCGCCTGTCACACTTGTAGCAGCCAAACTGTTGTAGCGCCACCTTCATTTCTGTCCCCCATCCCTTGAATGTGTGCCGCTCTTCAGGCTAGTTTCATTTCCTCTTATCCTCCACCTGACACTTTCCACTCTTAACTGGTCCAGTCTCTTACCGCTTTACCAAACAAGCCATGCTTAGGGTCAGCCTTGACTTTGTTCTTTGGGGGTGGGGGGCGTATGAGGATTGGACCTAGGGACATTCTTCCTCCGAGCTGTACGCCTAGCCTTTTTGTTTGGAAACACAGTCTTCTTAGTTGCTGAGGCTGGCTTTGAACCTGCAGTCCTCCTGTCTCAATCCCAAGTACTGGGGTTACAGGCACATGCCACCACGCCTCACTACCCTTGTTCTTTGTTTCATGAGAAATTCCACATCTTCTGTTTTCTCTGGCTTCTCAAGGCCAAGCCATCTCTTAGGCCTGATTGAAGTTTTGCCTTCCACAATCCATCTGTCATCATTTCTCATCTCCACCCTCTTCTCCTCAGATCTTTGATGATACGTAGAGTTTATGCCCCAGACTTAGTATATAGTACTATCCTGAGCACAGTTGTACTTAGGTAGCTTCCTGTTCAGTATCTCTTCTATTATTCATTTATTTCTTGAAAAGGAAAGAGAAGCATGGAGTTTAAAAAAAGTCCAGTGGTTGGTTTGTTCCTTTCAGAAGTTATAAGTGACAAAAAGGATTTCTGTGTTCCCAGGATGCAACACTGCAAGAGCTTATGATCTGTTCGGGGGACACTTTGGTCATAGTTGAAGGAAAACTTCCTCGACCGGTAAGATTTGCTTCTGAAGAGACATTTTTAGAAGCAACAGTTACTATTTTCTGATTACGAAGATGACATATTCAGTGTGGGAAAACAGGAGATACAACCATTAAAAGAATAGAGAACATTCCCACAATCCTACCAATCAGATTTCCTTGCCATATTTTTAAATAAAATCAATTAAACATAAATTGTTTCCTCCTTTTTATATTTAATTCTTAACCTAATCATAAAATCTGAAATAATCATTATATCCAAAGTAATATCTGCTACTGTTTAATTCACAAAAGCTGTGGGCTTTTAAAGATGCTCTATGTGAACAAATTGTTTTCCCAACAAGTACTGAATTTATAATCCTTTCAACAGAATATGAGAGGACTCATTTTATTGCTTGTCATAAATATATTACCACTTTTTAAAACATATTTATTAGGTTTTAATGTGAAAAAAAGATGTAAAGATGAAAACAAAAAACATCCTGAAATTTCAGTATTCAGATAACATTTGGTTAAGATTAGGAAATTTAGCTGGGCGTGGTGACGCACGTTTGTAATCCCAGCATTCGGAAGGCAGAGACCAGAGGATCACGGTTTGTAGACAGCCTCAGCTACTTAGCGAGGCCCTTCCCAACTCAATGAGACCCTGTTTAAAAAAAAAAATTATATATACACACACACACACACACACACACACACACACACATATTAAAAGAAAGATTAGGAAATTCAGACAGCATATAATACTGTAAAATAAAAATCAGGAATCACATCCACATATTTTTTCCAAAGAGAATCACCAGTAATATATTTTACCCTGTATACCCTTCTAAGAAAAGTGTTTGACATATTTGTATGCTGAGAGTTAATATACACATATTCTTTATAAAGTTTGTATATATGGGTTATATTCTCTATATTGTTTTAAACCTGCTATTATTGTTTTTTATTTAACTTGGGAGTTTCCTCATATCAAATTTATTAACTTTATAGAATTCTACTGTGTTTTGTACTATAATCTTGGTGTGTGTGTGTGTGTGTGTGTGTGTGTGTGTGTGTGTGTGTGGTACTGAGGATGGAAGCCAGAGGCATTATACCTTCAAGCTACACCCCCAGCCCTATTTCATTCTTTTGTTTTGAAACAAGGTCTCATTAAGTTGTGGAGGGCTTCACTAAGTTGCTGAGGCTGGCCACAAACCTGTGATCCTCCTGTCTCACCCTCCCAAGTACAGAGATTACAAGTGTTCGCCATCACGCCCGGTTTAACATGATCTTAAATGTTAATTTTTAAATAGATATACTCATGATAAAAAAATTTCTTAAGTTTTTAAAAGGCTGGTCTAGTAATCTAGGTTTGATGATGCATACCTGTATCCTAGTATTGAGAGGCTGAGACAGAAGATCACAGGCTCAAGGCTTAGTAAGACTCTCGGCAATCTAGCGAGACCCTGTTTCAAAATAAAAACTAAAAAGGGCTGGGGCTGTAGGTCAGAGGTAGAATGTCTCTGGGTTCAATTTTCAGAACCACAAAAAAAAAAAAAAAGAAAGAAAGCTGGGCCAAGAAAAGTTAGTGTCCTGCCTCCTCAACCTGGGCCCAGCCACCCAGGCTCCTCCCTTTCGGGCAGCTGGTGTCCTCTGTCCCTCCAGATATACACATGCTTAAGTATGTGTGTACGTATTTCACATGACACATGTACATGTATATACACATATTCCTTTTTATTTACACAGCCGATTATCTATGCTAGACACCCTTATTCCATACCTAGCATTTTTATTAATATTTTTTCTCCAAGTTTGTCCATATAAAACCAGCTCATTCCACCTAGTGGCCACATCGTGGTACACCTAGTGGTACATCGTGTAGAGGTACCTTTCTTTGGGTCATAGTGGTAGCATCTGACCTCATGTCTTGTGCCTGCTAGGTAAGCACTCTACCACTGGGTGCTCCCCTACATCAGGACTTATTTAACCAGTCTCTTTCTAAATGCTGTAAAAATGTATACAGGAGTTGTTTTACACGTAGATGAGTATTTCTACAGGATAAATTTCTAGAACTGAAATTGCTCCATTGAAACTATGGCCTGCCATAATACAACCATCTTCTAAAGAGGGCCTTGCGCTTCGGTCATGGCTCTCCCACTAGCCACAGTTAGCAGTGGCTAGCCTTGCGTGTAGGACTTGCCATATACACGTATCAGAAGGTAAATTCTGAAATGTAGAATGGCTGGGTCGAGGGCTTGGCTTTCGAAATTTAGCAGGTGTGACTACATTACTCTCCCCGAACCTCATGGCAGTTTATATTTTTGCCGTAGATTATGATCACTCAGGTTTATCCATCTCTTCACCAACATAGAATTGTATTAGACTTTCTGGGTTTCTGCAGTCTGCTAGGTGAAAAAATGGAATCTTTTTGTTTTGACTTTACATGTATTTAATTGAATTAGGTTGACTGTTAATATTCACTAAATGCTAAAAAGGAAAAAATTCTAATATGCAATTCTTGAAATGTATGCTTAAAATGTTTTGCATAGTTATTTTTATATTCTCATTTTTCTGTCGTGAATAAAGCACTATAACTATAACCTTTGTGTGTGTGTGTGTGGTACTGGGGTTCCTGGAAGCCCTTCTACCTCCAGGCTACACTCCCAGACCTATTTTATAGATTTTATTTGGAAACGGGGTCTCCTAAGCCAGCGCGGCTAGCTTCGAACCTGCGGGATCCTCCTGTCTCCGCCTCCCAAGTGCGGGGATTACAAGCGTGCACCACCACGCCCGGCTTAACTATAACCTTTTATTTCTTAATCTATTGAATTTCTTTGCTGGTTAAAAAAATATGGGAAGAAATGAGTAAACCTGAAATGATAGGCTATGTATAAAGGCAATAGGTTTATTTTACGTGGTTTGCATACAGGAATCCAACTTAGATCAGTAGGTCGCTGCTACTTTATAATAAACGCATCGTAGCTGAGTGGGGTCTCGCGCACCTGTGGTCCCAGTACTTGGGAGGCAACCTTGCCACCCTGTTTCAAAATAAAAAGGGCTGGGAGTATAGCTCTGAGGTAGAATGCCCCCAGATTCAGCTCCCAGTACCAATAAATTAATTAACTCAATTAAAATGTTCCCAGTGCATCATGCCAGAGGTGCTTCGGGAGCTGGAAGGCGAGGTAAGGTGCTCTGAGGCGGACTTTACTATTGCCTCTGCTTTTCACTCATCACATCTACTGAGATACCTCTAGGCAAAGAATATTTAGTCCCCGTCATACCAGAGTAATTATTGTGATTTAATTTTTGCGGTACTGGGGATGGAACCCAGGGCCATTCTACCTTCAAGCTTTACACCCCAGCCTTATTTTTTATTTTTTATTTTGAAACAGGGTTTCACTGAGTTGCAAAGGGCCTCACTAAGCAGCTGAGGCTGTCTGCAAACCACGATCCTCCTGTCTCAGCCTCTCAAATGTTGGGATTACAAGCGTGCGCCACCACGCCCGGCTTAAAATTTTTTATTTTAAAAACAACAGATATAAGTTATGGTCGTGAGTAAATCTAGAAAGAAAAACAGTGAACTCAAGAATTTTTTATGTCATCAAGACATTTCTTTCCATAGAAGCAAAAATGAATATTCACTTACTCTTTGTACATCACAGCAGTTACAAATGCTCTGTCCTTCAGGGTTTCCTGAAGGTGCCTATCTGGTGGTACCAGCCGTGGAGTCCCTCAGGACACCGGGAGAGTCGGGACCAGCCCAGCCGTACCCCGTCCCAAGGCGGCGGGGGAGCTGCCAACGCCCAAGGTGAGGAAACACGGCATCCTAGCAAAGCTTCTGCTCAGCGCAGATGCCCGCGAGACATCCTAATCCCAGTGCTCAGGAGGCTGAGACACAAGGCTCCTGGGTCCAGAGCCAGCCTCAGCAATGCAGCCTCAGCAGCTTAGCAACACTGTTTCCAAGAAAGAAAGAAAAATGTAAGGTTGGAAATTAAAACCTATTTACTCCTTTTTAATAAGTCATTCCATAATGATACCTGTTTTTATGCGGCGCTTTGTAACTTATATAAAGCGCTGTGTGCCCGCTCATCTTTATTATCACATCAATATATGACACTTTCAGCCGGGCGTGGTGGCGCACGCTTGTAATCCCAGCATTCGGGAGGCTGAGACCTGGAGGATTGTGGTTCGCGGACAGCCTCAGCTACTTAGTGAGGCTCTCTGCAACTCAGTGAGACCCGCTTTCAAAATAAAGAATTTTAAAAAAAATAGGGCAGGAGGTGTATCTCAGAGGTCAAATGCCCCTGGGTTCCATCCCTAGACCCGGAAAAAAAAAAAATAAAATAAATAAATAAATAAATAAATATATATATATATATAAACACTTTCTCAAAGACCTTTTATGTCTCAGCTGTCAAGGTCCTCAGGGTAGTTGAGGTCACACGTATTATCACGTACGAGGAAACTGAGGCGGCTGCCTGTCCCACTGACCACAAGGGCAGCCCTCCTGCTGTCTGCTGGTCTTCCTCCTCCACAGCCCCCAGGAACTGCTTCTGGGCGTGCACTCATCTCCCTGACGTCTGAGAAGGAAGATCAACAGCACAAACACATGTCAGCGCAGTCCGCGCGCCACAGTGCGCAGAGTCGCTAGCAATGAGTGGGATCCACTTTATTATGACAGCACTGTGTGTGTGTGTGGTTCTGGGGATGGAACCCAGGAGTATTCTACCTCTAAGCTACACTCCCGGCTGTATTTTATTCTTTTATTTGAAACACAGCCTCGCTAAGTTGCTGAGGCTGGCTGTGAACCTACAGTCCTCCTGTTTCAAGTACTGGGATCATAGGCGTGCACCACCACGCTTGGCACGGCAGCACATTTTAATGTCTTCTCTAGTAAAGAAGGTTTCTTTGCCCCTGGTGCTGGGGATTAGACCCAGGGCCTCACACATGCTAGGCAATTGCTCTACCTCCGAACTACGCCCCAGCCCCAAGAAAAGATGTTTTTAGTAAGGTCAGCTCTTTAAGTATATTTTTTATCATGCTTTACTTAATTATTTAGCTTTTTAGTACCTCCAAAGTATTATAGCATGTACTATATTTTTTGTCTTTGAAACCTCAGTGATGAAATTATTATGAGTCAGCCGGGCGTGGTGGCGCACGCTTGTAATCCCCGCGCTTGGGAGGCTGAGACAGGAGGATCGCACAGGTTCAAAGCCAGCCTCAGCTACTTAGTGAGGCTCTCAGCAACTTAGTGAGACCCTGTTTCCAAATAAAATATAAAATGGGTCTGGGAGTATAGCCCAGAGGTAGACAGCCTCTGGGTTCCACCCCCAGTACCACCAAAAAAAAAAAAAAAAAATTATTAAAAGTAAAATTCTTTATTGTTTAAAGGTTGTATATAAAGTGATAAAAATGTTAAATCAGCTATGAAATTGTCATAAAGCTATTTTACTTGTGTTACTTTTTTCACATTAACTAATTCTAAAAATTCCTGAATAATATAATTACGTATAGAGTTGAGTACATATTTAAAAAGCATGTTTAATTAGTATATTTCTCCATGAAAGTAGAGGAAAAGGTTTCTAGTAGTACTATATTACAGAAAGTGGGAAATATGTTTCACATTTTAGAATTTCATGAAAGTATCCTGGTAGCACCAGCCTGCAGTTTTCTTGAGACACAAGAGTCACAAAGAGAGCTTTTTCACTTAATTTCCTTATAATTTGTAATTTCTTATTATGTACTAGCAGTGTGCTAGAAATAAGTGAAGACAATGAATTCAAGCAAAAATGAGAGAAAATATTCTGAATTTAAAATGCAACAGTTTTTATATTGAGTTTTTGATGAGAGAACATTAGTTCTCATCAAAACATTAGTTTTCCTTTTTTTTTTTTTTTTTTTTTGCGGACTGAGGGTTGAACCCAGGGGGCATTCTACTTCCAAGCTACACCCCCCAGCCCTATTTTCTTTTGGTGGGGGAAGTCTGGTGATGGAACCCAGGGGCATTTGACCTCTGAGCTACACCCCCTTCCCTATTTTTTATTGTTTATTTTGAAACCAGGTCTCACTGAGTTGCAAAGGGCCTAAGTAGCTGAGGCTGTCCGCGAACCACGATCGTCCTGTCTCAGCCTCCCGAATGTTGGGATTAAAAGCATGCGCCACCACACACCAAACAGTCTCACTACACTGCTGAGGCTGGTTTCAAGCTGGCAATCCTTCTAGGTCAGCCTCCCAAGTACTGGGATTACAGGCATGTATCACCACATTTGGCTTGGAGAGAACATTCTAGGTAGACATCACCAGGGTAAAATTCCCATAGGATTCTGCCACCAACCCGCTCCCCGGTTGTTAACTCACCAGACACTGAAGTCAGGGAGCAATTCGAAGGGTTCAGATACAGAAGTTCTTGAATGGCATTTTCATACTTATTTACCATATCAAGACATATCACAATACCAAATAAACCTATGAAGATCAAAATAGGGCAATGCCTTTCAGAAATATGAAATAGATAAATTTAACATTCCTTCCAGACACCCAGCTCTGTCTTTTTGAAGGTGCTCCTGGCCACGTGCCTGCAGAAGTTTCTCTCCTCTACTTGGGAGACATCGAAATCTCAGAAGATGCGGCGCTGGCAGACCTGAAGTCCCAGGTCAGACTTCTTCCCGCAGTGTACCTTAGTGCTGATACAGCTTCTTCCGTGAGATATTAATGTATTCTTCTATTTCCTTTTCCCTCGATTACAGTCTGTTCTAATAGGGCATTTGTCATATGCCATGTTCAGGGGTAAGTACCAGCAGGCAGCTCACGCCCATGGCCACTCAGTGCCCGTGTCTCCTCGTGCCCCGCCCCGCGGCCCTCACAGCCCTGATTCCGACAGGCATGCTGTGCTTGTGATTGACTATATTCAGTGACTCGCGGCTTATGTTCATTTTTATTTTTTAGGGAAACGTGGTTTCTGAACCATCTGTAAAGCATTTACTTTTCCCTTTCTTTACATCGTGTTGTGCCGTTGTGGTCCACGTTAAGTGTCCTTTGTTACGAGCTGTGTTGTCATCTCCTTGGGGCCGGGTGATTGGCTTCCGTGCTCGGATGCTAAACCAGATGGTGGATTCTTTTCTGGTGCATTAACATACACAGAGAAGAAGAGTTTTGTCCATATAGGGAGCCTGCAGGATTAAATACAATCCAGAACGCTGAGGAAGCATATTGCTTTGTTAGACCAGAATAAACATCACTTCTTTTACTTAAAGGAAAAAAATGTGGGGCTTCCATAGGACTAGCAGCCGTTGATTTCTGGCTCTTCTGTGTCCTCAGCATGTGAAATAACTTTCCTTAAGAAGACAAGTGGCTCTGTTCCCATGAGAACAATTGGGAAGACGCTTTTTTTTCTTTCATTAGGTCAAAAGGTACAAAAGCTGCTCTTTGGAGGTTTATAACATGAGCATTGGCTTTGTTACCTGCAGCCCACGCGGAAGTCGACATCTAGTGTTACCTATCACTACAGGCTTACAGCAAGCAGTTTGAGCTGGTGGGAGCCAGAGATGCTGAAATGATTCAGAATGGAAGTTCTTTCGCTGGTAGCACTGGTCAACACTGAGAGGCCTTAGTTAGAGCAGACGCTGCTCTTCTGAGTCACACTCACATAGAATTAATTCTAAAGTTTCATTTTTAAAAGCATGATTAAGAGGCAGCTTTGGGCTCCAGTCTAGAAATAGGAAGGTCACTTATTTCTCCAATTTCAGTGGAGAATGTATCATTTACTTGAGATTAACTAACTTAAGAGATAGCTGTTCCTGTGATTTTTAAAGCAGCTCTTAGTGTTACTGAAGATGCCCTTTCCCGCGTTTGCATAGCGCTTCGTTCAGTGTGGTTTTACAAGTGCTTTTAAAGTCAGTGGAGAAACGCCTGTTTCTTTGTCCAGGCCAGGGCCTTGCCCCCGTGCTCAGAGCTCGCCGCCCCCGCCCCAGCCCTCCTCAGAGCCTGGACAGTGGAGAGCCGGCGCCCGGGCAGGCTCCTACGGACCGACCGGCTGCAGCTCAAGTAGGTGTCTTGCAGGACACGCGGCCATCGCACCCCGCTGCCAGCACAGGGCTGGGTGGTAATTGGACCAGTGGGGGCGTGCATCCTATGAGTGAGACGAGAGCAGAAAGCCCATCCCTGGACGCCACGCTTGCGAGGTGCATGACACTTCTTACCATAAATCAACTCTGGGACAGCACAGCTCTCCGTGCTATACGCATAGCTTTGCAGATGTTCTCTATGCTCCAGAGACAGACATTTTCGTAACTTGGGAGAATTTGGAGTCAAGCTGAGGTTAAGGATGAGCTGTCCCTTGTTGAGGAAATGTTTGTGAGCTGGTGTGCCTCCTGGAACTCAGAGCCTTCTTGTGTTTGGAATACTGAATGTACTTGTTAGTTTCCTTTGCACAAAGCACCCTCAGGGATTCTCTGACCTGAGTCCTGATCACTACCCACACAGCAGCAGCAGGAGGATCTAAATCTTGGCCAACAGAAGGACATTTCTCTGGCAGTTTGGCCATCTTCACAGAGCCAGATCTCTCCATGCTTAGTAAAAAATGACCCGAGGATCTAAAACCACGACAGCAAGTATTCTGAATTTTTCCTTTTTCTGAAAGCTTGAGTGTTTTTATACAGTATTTAGAAAACAGTCTTTTGTAAAGGAAAAAGCTTACATTGTCCAAAAGTAATTGTTTTAAAAGTTAAATGATATTTCATTCACTCTTTTTTTTTTTGTTTCATTTATTATCAGGGAATATAAACTAGGAAGGAGAGCTGAGATCTGCTTAGAACCCCTTCAGAAAGAAGAAAACTTGGGGTAAGAAATTCGACTGCACCGAGTTACACACACATCATAATAGTCTTTTTAAAAGTGTGGCAAGCTAATCAAGAGTAGTATTTTTCGCTGCTTCTAAGTGGTCTATCACCTTAAAACAGATCGCACTCTAGAAATGTATTCGCATGTCTGGTGTCTGGAAGTGGGGCGCATTCTCCTGTAAAGACAGTGAGAGTTAATTTTTCAGGGACGCCCCGGGGACCTTGAGCCCCCGCGATCCTGAGGTGTGGGTGAGGTGCTCCCAAGGTCCTCATGAGCACCCTGGCTTGCCCTGCCACACTTCAGCAGTACGTGCCACTCCCCCACCCTGCCGTTTCCATCCTCCTACCGCCTGACATGCTCTGCACCCCGCCTGCTACAGACACTGATTGACTTGCCATCATCTCTAGAACGTCAGCTGTGTGAGTGGGAACGTGCTCTACTGGTTTAGTGCTGTGTCCCTGGTACCTGGAGTAGTGCCTATGGCAAAGTCAATAACTACTAGTTAGATAAAGAAGCACCCCAAATTGCCCATGATCAGACCATCCTATTACTTTTCACTGTGGGAGAATCTTTTGTAAGGCCTTCTTTGAACTGTCACCAAATATTCCAATTCCTTCTCCTTGCTCTGATGTGAACACCACGCTTACCATCAGCCTGGCCTTGCGTCCACGCCTAATCTCCACAGACCATGATACAAGGCGTACAACCGGGAATGCTTCCTGAAGGGGATTCCTGGGTGATGATGTGGACACTTTAAACCTCTTAAAATGAATGGGAAAATTCCTTTCCAGGCTAAGTTGTGATCACCTCTGCCCCACAGGCAGGGCTTCCAGTAGTTGTTCTACCTCACCCCAAAGCAGCCCTGAGCGGTTCCTTGTTCGGATGTTTCCTAGATAAGTGGAGATGGTTGTCTTGTTTCCGTTTCCTCCAGCGCTTTCATTGCTGGAAGAGTTCCAAAGGCTTATACATAGTTTGCATTTTGTAAGTGTGAGTTGTTTCCTATACTTCTGCCTGTTCTTGTGGTATGAGTGAGCTCCGCAGAGAGCACTTCGGGCCTGTGTCCTGTTCGTTATTTGCAGCACCTTATACGAGTAGGCCTGTCTGCCCGTACGCCAGTCGGCCATGGGCTTCCTGACCCCGTCCCAGAGCTCCCGCGGAGGCCTTGAGAGCCTCGGCGTACCCAGCCTCTGTCCTCTCCTTGGCAACTTCGGCACACATGCCCACGGTGGCCACGCCAGCCCTGTGGGGCTGGGGCTGCTACCTCCTGGAGTCATCTCTCCAAGGCCCTTCTCTGGGCTGGTACACCTGGCCATGCAGGCCTTCTCCACGTGCTCCTCTCGCCACCTCCCTGGGTTCAGGCACCAATAGAGTCACAGCACTCAAAGCCATCCTGTCCCGTCCTACCGGCTCTCCATGCCCTCCTCCTGCTGCCCAGTTCTTCTTTTTTTTCTTTTTCTCTTTTTTGCGGGTCTAGGGATGGAACCCAGGGGCATTCGACTTCTGAGTTACACCCCTTGCCCTATGTTTTTTCTGCTGAGGCTGTCCATGAACCAAGATCCTCCTGTCTCAGCTTCCCAAATGCTGGGATTGCAACCATGCACCACCACACCCAGCTGCCCAGTTCTTATCTGGAGGTTTTTTCCTTTTCTTTTCTTTCTTTCCTTATTTATTTATTTATTTATTTATTTATTTATTTATTTGTAGTACTAGGAATGGAACCCAGGGGCATTCTACCTCCGAGCTATACCCCCAGCCCTATTTTTTATTCTTTATTTTGATAGATTTTTTTTTTTTTTTTTTTTTTTTTTTTTTGCGGGTCTGGGGATGGAACCCAAGGGCATTTGACCTCCGAGCTACACCCCCTGCCCTATTTCTTATTCTTTATTTTGAAACCAGGTCTCACTGAGTTGCAGAGGGCCTCACTAAGTAGCTGAGGCTGTCCGCGAACCGCTATCCTCCAGGTCTCAGCCTCCTGAATGCTGGGATTACAAGCGTGTGCCACCACGCCCGGCTCTATTTTTTATTTTGAAACAGGGCCTCACTGAGTAGCTGAGGCTGTCTGTGAACCGTGATCCTCCTGTCTCAGCCTCCCGAATGCTGGGATCACAAGCGTGTACTCTTATCTGTAGTTTTTACCTCATGCCCTGGAACCATGTCTTCGTCTATGTACATAGCCTTTTTGTCCCACCTTCTAGATGTTTCTTTCTCCTGCCCTGCCCAAGGACCTTTATCTGCTGTTTCTTTGTCTAGCTCCACCTACCTTTCCGACTCTAAGCTCCTTTCTCCTGCCTGGCTGCCCCACAGCACCCAGACTTACACTCCCCAGTCAAGTGCGAATGATCTGCCTCCAACCTACTGTTTATCTGCCGGCCTCTGGCCTGCACCAGCCTTTCCTTCCCAGGAGGCTCCGCGGCTTCTCCTGCCCCGTCCCACAAAGACCCTCAGCATGCTGATCTTCTCCAGGGCAGGCTGCAGGCTCAGCCGCTCTTCCCTTCCATCCTTGGTCAGGACTGGAGGGGATTGGGTGGAGAATAAAGGCTCCCGCTAGCACTGGAATTTCAGGGAAACCTAAACCCAGGAGAGTCAGTTCCAGGAAGCGCGGCCCTCAGGCCCAGCGCCAGCGCGTGCTCTCCACAGCTCCTCTTACAGCTGGCCTTCTGTTCTCTGGTGCAGCCCCCAGGATGTGCTGCTGAGGACGCAGATGCGCATCCCCGGGGAGAGGGCCTACGCCCCGGCCGTGGACTTAGTGTGGGACACCGCCCGAGGCTGGACCGCTGGCTCCTTGAGGCAGAGAGTGGCCGATTTCTATTCTCTTCCTGTGGAGAAAATTGAAATTGCCAAATACTTCCCTGACAGATTTGAGTGGCTTCCGATACCTAGCTGGGTAATGTCTGGGCTCTCCCAGAGACTGGGGTACTGGTGTAGCAGTCAGGGTAACTGCAACGTCTCACAGTGGTAGGGAGTTGGGTAATAATTTGAGGTTGAGTTTTACTTTAGATGTTTGATTTTCCTATAGAACCAGCAAATTAACAAGAGGAAAAAGAAGAAAAAGCAAGATAGTTTGCAGGGCGCACCCCATTACATGAAAGACGGAGACACAGTGGGTATCAAGGTGAGTTGTCTAACTGCAGCTGACCACGGTGCCAGGTCACATGGCTTCGGGGAGAGTTTTACCAGATCATGGAGACACAGACAGCATCATTCAGAGAACGGGTGAGAGGGGAGAGCCAAACATCTTATGATAACAGTAGAACCTTTAGATTACAACTGCCACGGGCAATAAAAGAAAATTTAGAACAATGTCATTTGTGAACATAAACATAAAAAGTCCAAATAAATACCAGCAAATAACGTGGCAAGTGTGTTTTTTAAAGTATGGCTGTGTGAGCCTGGCGTGGTGACACACGCTTATAATCCCAGTACTTTGGGAGGCTGAGATAGGAGGATCGTGGTTCATGGACAGCCTCAGCTGCTTAATGAAGCCCTCTGCAACTTAATGAGACCCTGATTCAAAATGAAGGATAAAAAATAGGACTGGGGGTGTAGCTCGGAGGTAGAATGTCCCTGGGTTCCATCCCCAGTACCACAAAAAAAAATAAATAAAATATGGCTATGTAAGCCAGGCATGGTGGCACATGCTGGTAACCCCAGTACTTGGAAGGCTGAGACAGGAAGATCACAAGTTCACAGCCAGCCTCAGCAACTTGATGAGGCCCTCGGCAACTTAGTGAGACCCTATTTCAAAATGAAAAATAAAATAGAGCTTGGGGTAGAGCTCAGAGATAGAATGCCCCTGGGTTCAATCCCCAGTACCACAAAAAATGAAATAAAAACCACACACACACACACACACACACACACACACACCCCAAAATAAAAAAAATACAAGGGCTGGCTGTGATCCTCCCGTCTCTGCCTCCCAAGTCCTAGATCTCAGGCGTGCGTCGTCGCTCCCATCTCAGCACTTTTTAAGCAGGACATCATGCTCAGCTGTGCTGCCGGTATCCTCGGGTCCTGCGAGTCACCGGGTAGAGACCGCGTGCATGTCGCGCCAGGTCGCTCACCAGGCCCGCCAGCAGTGCTTAGTGACTCTCGAGGTCACCGAGGGCAGGACTGCGCCACGCTCCCAGCGTTCCCACAGCTTCCGCACTGTAGAGCGTGGCCACTAACCTGGGGAGCCCGGAACAGGAAACAAGACGGGCCGAGGACCTGTCCTGAGGGAGGGCGGTGCTTCCCGCGCCCCTGTCGGCGCTGGTCCGCACTCACTGAGGCCGCCGCCTGCGGCAGCGAGGGACGAGACCAAGACTGGCTGGATGGTACTCACGTGTAACTCGCAGGGCTCCCCTCGGTAGGGCTGTTAAGCACCCTGTATTTGAAAAGCCTGCAGTAGAGAGGGGCCTGCCGAAACCGGGGAGTGAGCAGCAGCCCGTGCCTTTCCGAAGCTCATAGTTTATACAAACACATAGCGAAAACACGTTGACAGACTGTATAAAAACAAACAGCTGTTTCTAGCGCGGCCACTAGAGAGCTGTGCATCGATGTGCGTGGTTCCTGTGGTGGCTCACGGTCCCTTGAAAGCCCCTTTGTTTGGCTCAGCCCCAGTGGGAGCTTAGTTGAAGGCAAAGGTCAGATGGCTGAAACCTACTTTCCCTTAATGAGGTTCTTCCTGCCCCACCAGCTCATTCTCATCACGCATTAGGATGCCTTTTAACCCTCATTCATCTAGCGTATGTTAATTTCAGTGTTTCCCTTTGCTAACATAGGTAATTTTTAAAGCATACCTCTTACGAACGTAAGGCTAAATCAGTGTCTAAAAATATTGCCTTGATCTCTTTTGAAACGTAGAATCTCCTGGTTGATGACGACGATGACTTCAGCACAGTCAGAGACGATGCCGGGAAGGAGAAGCAGAAGCAGCTGCTTCGGGGGAAGAAGAGCAGGTAATTCCCGCTCGGCGCACTCCTGGCTCCTTTGGAGTCCAGGGGCTCCCTGGCTTTTCCCACTGCTGCTTCAGAACTGCGGGCGGCGGGGACCTCGCATAGAAAGCTGCCGAGACGCACACGGCATCCTGGGGTCCTCTGCTGCCCTGTCCACTGCGCCTCTCCACTCCTGTGGAGCGAGCGTGTGAAGAAACTGGAGAGCCTGGTCATTATGGGGAGGCCTGCGCTCCCGACCACACCCTCCCCTGGGTTGCTCAGATGCACCCTCAGGCCCCCACCATCTACAACTCTTAGCATTGCTGAGCCTGCATCCCACCAGAGCGGTCTGCCTCCAGCCGCCTCAGGCTGCTCCTCTGCCCACACTGACCCCGCCCCGCAGCCAGGGCCCCCTTCCCTCCCGCCCCGCCCACGTCCTGTGGGGGAGCTCGCCAAACTCCACTCCGCGAGCCAAGAGTCTCTATAACCCCCACCAGAGTCTCCGGAGCATCACACAGCCCTGCAGCTGAGTTCATTCATTCTGCTCAACCCAGCTCCCGAGGAGTCCCAGCGTCCTGGAGCGGCAGCTCCCCATCTCCTGAAGCGTTGCCGCTTCTCTGACTGTTTCTGGTGGGTGGGGGGTCTTTCCCAAACCCACCTGCCTGGCCTGGCCCCTGCGCACTCCCGTCTCCCTCTCCTACCTGAGCACTGGGCGACAACTTGCCAGGCGAGTCCCTGCAGGGCACGCGGCCGCCCTCTGCAGCGGTGTCCAGCGGGGTCCGGGCCAGGCAGCCCTCGCTGAGGCTCAGATCAGTAAACATGGAGAGAGGCCAGTGGGCTGAGCAAGAAGCGACGCCACTGATGTACAGCTCCAGCGGTCACTGGCTGTGTGGCAAACACAGTTCACGAGTTCCAGGGGGAAAATGGAATCGGGGAGGCGAGGAAGGATCACAGGTGGGACAGTGAGAATGGAAAGATCTAGAACTGGAGCTCCCTAAGCAGAGGGTTTCCTCTCTCATTCTAGCTCTCTGCAGTACCTGGGACAGTACTTCTGTAGATGCTTAGTCAATGTGTTCTGTGGGTTTGTTCTTTTGTTCAGGAGTTACACACAGACCACAGGGTCCTGAGAGTCATCTGAGGTGTCCTGGTTCAGGCCGTGTCGCTCCGTCCCCATTCCCCTCTGCTTTCAGGAACCCTGACTCCATGGGTCCCCCAGGTCCCTCCGCCGAAGGGCTCTTCCTCCTCCTCCTCCTTGCTCCCAGAGGTGCTCCCTGGATGGCGCTCTCCCCACATCCTTTCCATCTCTGGAGGGCAGGGGACGGGCCCTCACCCCATTCCCGGAAGCTCTGCACTCTGCCCGGCCCGGAGCCCCATGGTGAGCAGGGTTCCTGCTCTGGCCCTGACATTTCCCACCTACAAGTCACGCACATACAGTCCCACCTGGGCCCTGCTCAGAGCCCCGGGGGGAGCCCATTCCCCGGGCTCCTCGCCTGCATCCTGTAGGCCCTGGTCACCAGGGCTGCTGCTTCGTGCCGTCCCTGTTCCCACCTTCATTTTAAAGCCTCACTGCTGTCGCCGAGCCCTGCGCTCAGCCACGCATGTCCTACTCGCCTGGTGACAGACAGTTGTGGCCTGGTGGCCCCAGGATGGACCCATTGTTTCATTTCATATATTTTTTGGGAGACAAAGTCACATACTTCCAAACTCACACCACCGAAAGAGCCTACTGAAAAGCCGCTCCCCGGGGACCATGACTGCCCCTGCGCACCCTTCCAGAGAGCAGGCCTCCCTTCATCGCTGCAGAGGTTTCCTGTGGACCCTACTTGGGTGCTGAGACCCCCACCTCGCAGGGTGTCTGTGCCCATAGCTGAGGGCCTGGCGGGGGGGCAGTTCTGCGGGTCACGGGGAGGGGCCTTGGGGATGGCAGAATTGTGCTCGCAAATAAGTAACGGCAGGCTGATGCCAGCGCAGGTGGGCAGCACACTGAGGGTTTGCAGGAAAGGAAGTGCAAGCTTCTTGCCAACAGACAAGCTCTCACGTTCACCCGCGGAGGAAATACAAATTCACACTACTGCACACCCACCACGGCTGAGAACACCACTGTTGCCGGCCAGAGAGGACCCGGTGTCCCTGCTGGTGCGTGTGGACTTGGCAAACCACCTTGGAAAACAGGCAGTGTCTCCTGTGGCAAACTATGCGCTCCACGGCCCAGCAGCCCCCTCCGAGGCCCGTGCAGCGCAGACACAGCGTGCCAGGACAGCTGGGGCACCACGGCTCACTCTAGCGGCTAGTCCTGGCCTAGTCAAATTGCTGCTCAGCAGTAGGACAGAGCTGAGTTACACATACACACACATAACGTGAGCAAAGGAAGCCAGGCCACAGCACTGCGTGTGTCACAGGCAGTGGAAACACAGCTGCAGGCAGGAGTGAGCGGTGGTTCTCAGGATGGGACCCAAGGCTCAGGAAGCGGCGTCAGGCCACACAGATGTGAACACGTATAATGATTCGTGGAGTTGTGTATGATTTGTGTGAACTGTCAATGTGATACTTCAGGTTAAAAAGTGAGGGGGAAAATGTTACTCAGCTGTGAGACAACTGCTCCCAGCAAGCAGAAGAGACCCAGAGGCGGTGACGGGCGTGGGCCGCTGTTGTTGGTCAGGGTCCTCTGCAGGGCTGGGACACACCTGTCCGTGCTTCAAGTGTTTGGGATCCAGTCTCCAGCCTTTGGCCTGGGCATCCACGGCTCAGAGCCAGTGACGGTCTTTGTCTCTCCACAGCCGAGAAGCCCTTGGCATCCAGAGCAGCGATGTATCCAGCGCGGGGTCACCCGCCCGGCCCCGAAAATCAGAAGCTTCTCTATCAATCCATGTGGGGAGCTTCAGATAGCACTGGAGAGGGACCCGCCCGCCCAGGCCCCGGGCTCTGCGCTCTGGACACAGCTGGCCCACCAGGGCCAAGGAAGCTGGCGCGGCAGGCTGGGCTGGGCAAGCTGCTGCCTGCACAGCTCAAACCCCTCGCCCTCAGCTTCGCTCTGACAAAGGGACGGCTGCCCTCGGGCCAGGCAAGCGCACGCAGACCCAGAGACTGCAGGAGCCACCAGGTGTTGCCCTCACACTACGCCTGACCCCAGTGGCCTTTTTCCAAAAAGTTTACTACTTGTGCGCTAACACAGGTATGGACAAAATGGCAGGTTGTTCAAATCAGACAAATTGTCTAAAACACATTTTCGTCTCCTCTTACCCTGCCCAATGACCGCTGGTCGCCAGCCCTGACCTTGCACAGGGCTGAAAGGCAGCCTGCGCCTTCTGCTTCACCCCCGAGGTGCTGGCGTCACTGACATGCGGCCCTTGGGCTTAGTTAAAACAGGTTCTGAAGTGCCAAGTCCCCCAAGGTCAGCTGCGCTGTGCAGGGCTTCAGCAGGGCGGCCACCGCCTGAGCGCCCCCTGGGTGCTCGCCGTACCCTGCTTCCCCCCGGGAGCCCGCCAGGAGGCGGCCGACACGCTGCCACACTCGCGGGCTCCCAGTTGTTCTAGGCAGGCTCAACTAAAACAGATGAAAGTGTAAAGTAAGATCTCCTGACTGCCCAATATCCAGGTGTGGTGCTCCCACGACCACGCCAAGGGCGCAGGGTGAGAGCGAAGCCTCCCTGCACTCCAGGTGGGGTGCGCTCACCTGGTGGCCGTCAGCCCTGTTACCCCGATCTGCAGAGCTGAGATGGGGGCCGGGCCTCGCTCACGGCTCCCGTGCTGTGCCAGGGCGCCTTTCACTCCGCAGGCAGCCCTGCCATCTCTGTCCTCCCAGCACCATTAACAAGAACCCTTCATCTCTTGTTCGTTTGTCCGCGTCTGTGTTGAACTGTGTCAGTGTCTTCGCTGCTTTCAGACATTGGACGTGGACCAGCAAGTCGCTCAGTTCTGCAACACTGAGCGCGCCTCAGGAGCCGCCACGCGCGCCGTCCTCCCGACACTGGGCGCTGATGACACTGAAACGGCCCGGTTCACGCGGTCTGGCCAGCCCTGTTGTGTGTAGGCTGTGCTTGTACTGTAACTGGCATTTCCTTAGTGTATCTGTTTATCCCATCTCAAAGTAATAAAATACTGACCTAATAACTGAAACCCTTTGCTTTCAAAAAGCCAGAGACCTCAGCAAACCTCGCCAGCAGCCAAGCGAGCAAGGGTGACGGGCGGCACGCCGGCCAGCAGAGGGCGCCCGCACCTCGCTGCTGGCTGGCGCTGCTTCCCTCCATTTTTATTTTTTAATTGGGGAGTAAAGAGGAAGAAAGCTCTAAGGCTTTGTTAAGAAAAAAAACTAAAGCACTTTAAAGTTGCAGCCCTCAGTGTCTGTCATACACAGATGGCGTCGTGTTCTGCTTGCTTGAAATGTTTGTGCCTTTTCTTCCCACGCCAACTGCAGAGGGTAAGCGGTTTCCATTTAGAAATGTGGATCAGTGCTGCCCTGGAAATAATAGAAGTATGTTTTAGTGTTAAATAAATCCGGACTCATGGGAAAGGTTGTACTGGAAGAAACTGGCTGTCTTCTGGTTCTTTTCCTTGTAGGGGACGGGACCGGTCAGGGCACTGAGCTGCAGGAAACACGTTTATTCAACTGTGACATTATTCTGGCAAAAACAGGGAGGGGCAAGAGTGTCTGATGATCCGCAGCTGTGCTTTGCAGACCTCGGCCCCTCTGGAGCAGACTCAACTGCCAGGGCCCTGACGACTGCCCTCCGCCCTACCTGGCCGGGGCGCACCCCTCCAAAGCATGACCCTAGTGGGCTGGACAAACTGCTACGGCGCGTCTAGGAGTGTGATCTGGCCCTGAGCTCGCTGCAGTTCAGGGAGGAGGAGGGCGCAGAGCCACGGCCTTGCACTCCAGGCGAGCTGTCCAATTGTCCACCTCCTCGCAGCATCTGTAGCCCAGCAGGCCATAAAGAATACGCCCCTGAGGAATACAACGGCTTTCTGTTTTCATTTTCAGCCAACAATTCAACCTATTTTTAGAGCAGCTGAAAAACATTCATCCAGTTTTAGCAACTGGTAGTTTCTGTCAAAGTGCAAGGAATGACGACAGGGACTCTGACTGGGAAGACCAAAAGCAGACTTGTTTATTATACACAGAACAACTATTTACAACTCTCTGGCAGGGACTATGTACATTACAATACAAGAAGCATCTGCTTTCGGGTGGTCACTGTATAAATTAAGATTATAAATATGAGGGGGGGAGCCCCAGGCACGGGCACAAAACCTTTTCTCTAGGACTGAGATCCTTCCTCTACATAGATCCTCCTCTACATAGAAACGTGGGGCCCTGGAGTT
Source organism: Muscardinus avellanarius (assembly GCF_963383645.1). Lineage (NCBI taxonomy): Eukaryota > Metazoa > Chordata > Mammalia > Rodentia > Gliridae > Muscardinus > Muscardinus avellanarius. The sequence goes on from NC_137787.1 coordinate 6,958,785, forward strand.
TGAGAACAGCTGGCAAAGACACGCAGGGCAACCAAGGGCACGCACCATGTGTGGTCACAGGCTGCGGCAGCTTCCTACAGTGCTCACGCTGGTCCCTTCCCTTGTGAGAATACGAAAAATGGCTTCTGAGTAAGCAGTGCTGTTTCCAACCCGACACCAACCAGGGCTTTCCCACAGGAAGGACTGAGGACGGAGGTGGCCTGCTTCTCACGTCCCCTCCTCACCAAAGGTCCGACCTGGACCAGAACCGGCTCTACCTGGGCCAGCAGGTACCATGGGCACAAGTCTGTCACCTCCTTTGTGGCTCCTGAGGCCAGACGACCCTGTCTCCTGACCTTTGTCAGAGTGTGATGGGAAACAAAGCTGGGAAGGGGGCAGTCATTTCCCCACAAAGCTCGAGGGCCCACGTGCACAGGCACGGGCAACCCTGTCAGTGGACCCAGGCCCGGGGCAGGGCACAGTGGGCATCTCCCACGGGGGTGCCCCTGACTACAGAGAACCTACCCATGTCCACTGGGGGTGTGAGGGGCTGCAGAATGGATGCCAGGTAAAGCACCGTCAGCCGTCAACCCCACCTGCAGGTCCACAGGAGCCCCATCCACAGCCACTGTGCTGCCTTCCCTTCCCTGGAGCCAGAGCCTGGCCACCCTCCTCACACCTGGGCTGGGTATAAACCTGTTCTCAGGCCAGGTCACAAGTCCCTGTGAATGGGGAGAGCAGAGCCCAGGCAGCGAAGACCAGGCCCCCGGCTGGGGACTGTGCCCAAGGACATGGCCCTGCTCCTGCCCACTGGCACTGCCACCGCCACCTGCTGGTTCAGAGCCAGCCCTGCCCAGTGTTGGAGCGCAAGGACAGGTGGGGAAGGAGTAGCTGACCACCAAGTCAGCCTCCACAGGGTCAGACTCTGGGCCACCTGACGGGAAGGGCCCAGCCTGCGCCTACCCGTCCTGTCCTGCCTTTCCCCAGCCCACAGCACTAGAGCAGCCCGCACCCTCTCGTGCCGCGAGACGGCGCCGTCCCACAGGGACGTCCGCACGCCACAGCTCCGGATGCAGAAGAGGACGGAGCAGCAGGAGGGCCTCTGGCTCCAGGACAGCGCCAGCACTAGCGGGGCTGAAGCAAGAGGGTCTTTCTTCTCTTCATATCAGATTAAAACGAGTAGGACTACAAATATGGACGAGCCACTCTCAAACCAGAGAAGTGCACGACGTTCTTAAAAACCTTATGAAGAAACGGGACGATAGCAGTGGCTGCCGTGCGGGGCTGCTGCGCAGGCCCACAGGTGGCTTCAGGCACGATGTTCCAGTGTGGACCGCAAGGGCTGGGCCCACATGCTGCTAGAGCCAGCCAGGGCAGGCGGGGGCAACCGCGTGGCCACCTGAGGATGCCCGGAGGGGCCCCCAGGCCGATGCCGGCGCGGCCTGGGCGGGCATTCTGCAGTAGTGCCCAGGGCCTGGGACACCAGACGCCACCAGGTCCCTGTGGCCCGTGACACAGGTCAGCGGCAGCTGAGAGTGGGCAGGACACTTGCTGCCCAAGGGACCCGAGCCGGACAGGCGGCATGTCAAAGGTAGCTGTGTTGGTATGTTCCAGGCTCCCGAGCCCTTCCGAACAGGTGTCGGAGGGGCTTCCTGCCATTGCTGGAGGGAGTAGCACCATGAGGGGCCAGGGCCGCGAGGCGGTGTGCCCGGGCTCAGTCGCGGGAGGAGCGGAGGACGCAGGCCGAGAAGGCAGAGGCTAGGCCTCGGCGGCAGGGGCGCCCCGGCTCAGCTCCTTGATTCCACACAGGATCCTCTTCATGTGGCCCACTTTGGTCACGCCGAGGTCCTGCAACGGAGAGGACAGCACCATGGACCCCAGGAAGGCGCCGGCCGGAGGGCTCTACGGCCTCCCCGCTCAGCTCTCCGAACGGACAGGGCGAAATGACAGACCATGGCGCAGGATGGAAATGGCACGTCACACGCACAGGCCCGACACCGCTCCTCGGCTACAAACGCGCTAACGTCAAGAACGACCCGCAGAACAGAGACGGAGCGTGGGCCGGGAGCAGCACTGTCACGGATCCCGGTGGCCTCTCACCCCTCGGGCTCGGCCAGTGACGACCCAGGCGGCCCGCCCTCCCTGCCTGCCCGGCCTGGAGACTGAGTGTGGGGCAGACAGGCGCCCACCTTGCGCTCAGGTGGGCACGGGGCCAGCTGCCACCTCAACCTGAGCGCCTCGGCTGGATGTGTGACGCGGCCTCGCCAGCCCGTGCCTGGCCTTCAGAGTCCCTGTCCCGTGGGGGAGTCCAGGCCTCCCTGTGGCAGCGCAGCCTCCACAGCCGACGGCCAGAGGCAGCAAACCTGACCGTCAGTGCACAGAAAGGCAGGCCTGACAAGAACTGAGGAGTGGCGGCTGGCGCGGGGGAGGCAGGCGGAGGAGCTGTGTGGGAGCCGGCGGCTCCGGAGGGCGCCTGGGAAGTACCTTGAGGTCCCTCCGCTCCAGGTGCAGGAGCTCGGAGCCCCGGATGTCGTGCCGCGTGAAGATGTCCTTATACTCACAGAGACTGAGGTGCTCCAGCCAGGCAGCAACCTCCTCTGTCCCCCAGAGGTGAACTGTCGGAGACGGAAGAGCACGAGTGCAGTGAGTGCCCAGAGCCCAGGCGCACAGCGAGAGCGGCCGCACCCGCCACCCAGCACAGGCAGCGGAGGGCAGCTCCCCGGAGGGCCCGCAGCCATGCTAGCCTGTTCCTGCCGGTGAGCCACAGGTGAGCTCCGCACCTCCACACCCAGCGTGAGGGCAGCATCTGTGTGGCTCAGCAGCGCGTGATCAGGCTCAGAGTGCACCACAGCAGGAAGGGAGACATGCAGAGCTGAGAGCCATTATCATTAAGAGAAACCCAATTTCTGGACAAACATGCAAAGAAAAATCAAGACAACTGCCCTGAATGGTGGTAAGCACCACCCCCAAAACCCAAGCTGGGCCCGCTGCAGAGCGAGACAGCCCTGGTGCGCAGAGCCGCCCTTCAGACCTTAGGCCCCACTTACTGACCCAAAGGGGAGCTGTCCCTTAGGGCCACTTTCTACTGATTTTATCACCTCAATCACTGGTGGCCTGGGGCTCCCAGCTCAGGAAGCCTGATCAATGAACGGATTAACCAGAATCAGCAGCCTATCAGGAGCAAGCGAGAAGGGACCCAGCACGGCTGAGTCCAGAGTTGCGTCTCCAGGTCTGTCTCGTCACCTCTGCTGTCCTCCCCACCTCCACCCCAGTTCAGGGCAGGCAGCTGTGTCCCAGGGCCCCAGAGTCTCCACGGGCACGGAGAGCACATCTGAGCGGGGAACGACATTCAGCCGGGACCGGACGAGAGGGAAGGCAAGCGCAGGTGTGGTTTGTAGCTACGGACAGACTCGTGCAGCCACAGGACTGGAGGTCACGGAGCAGGGATCAAGGGAGAAAGCAGAGACCAGGAGAGCTGGGGGCCGGGGCCGCTGGCCGCAGCCAGACACACGCAGGAGAGGGCGGTACCCGGGGCTCCCAGGCTGCTCTGGGCTTCTTTGCTCTTGTTGCTTTTTTCCTTTTTAAATTTGGTCACGAGGCGGAATTTACCACTGCGGCTGCGTTTAGAAAGATCCAGCATCACATTCTGTCAGGGAGAATAAGAAACACTGAGAATTAGACTCCAAATTCTGAAGGCCGCGTGTGTCTCGGGGAGGCAGCAGGTTTAGGAAGGCAGGCTGGTCTTCGCCGGTCCCACTCGAATTTGTGTTATGGATTTTAATGCCTTGAAGCGTGACTTAAGTGATCATACCATCTATTTTTATATTCTTTTTTCACTTTATAAGATGGGTATTTTTCATATAATTAATGTTTTGCAAATATTTAAATATTAGTATATGTCAGCATATAAAGACTATTAAATTATTTACACAATCTTCTAGTTCTTGATTGCTAAGCTTCTGGCTACTCATTTTAAAAGTTACCTATGTGGCCGGGCGTGGTGGCGCACACTTGTAATCCCCGCGCTTGGGAGGCGGAGACAGGAGGATCGCGCAGGTTCGAAGCCAGCCGCGCTGGCGTAGGAGACCCTGTTTCAAAAATATAAAATAGGTCTGGGAGTGTAGCCCGGAGGAAGAAGGGCTTCCAGGAACCCCAGTACCACCAAAAAAAAAAAAAAAAGTTACCTATGTGAACCGGGCTTTTCCTGCACTCTGCATTCTTCCCTTGGGATAGACACCTGTGGTGGGGCAGTGAGCAGTGAGCCGGCCCTTGTTCTTGGCAGTCAGCGGCAGCAGCCACCTCTACAGAGTGCTCCCAGGGAGTGCGCAGGTTACAGTATATCACTCTGTGATATGCCATTTCTGAGACATGCCCCAGAGAAAGCTTAGGAGTACAGGCATATGCTCCTAAGTAGTTACTTGAAGGTGAAAAGAATTACTTAATGATGAAAAGGTCACTACATATGGTAAAACCTGCGTACCCAATAACATTGGTGCACAGTATATAAAGCAGTCATATATACAAGGTCACACAAAGATTAGCAGACATCTATAACCTGATCAAGAGTTAAATAGTATAGCCGGGCGTGGTAGCGCACGCTTGTAATCCCAGCACTTGGGAGGCTGAGACAGGAGGATCACACAGGTTCGAAGCCAGCCTCAGCTACTTAGTGAGGCTCTCAGCAACCTAATGAGACTCTGTTTCCAAATAAAGTATAAAATAGGTCTGGGAGTATAGTCTGGAGGTAGAAAGCCTCTGGGTTCCACCCCCAGTACCACCAGAAAAGGGAAAAAAAAAAAGAGTTAAATAGTATTTGATAGATCAAGAAAAAAAACTAAATACAGACTTGAAGTAAACTACACAACTGCATACAAGGTACATTTATAAAAATTAACCACCTGTTGGGCCATTCAGCTGGTCACAATAAAGTTAAAGAACTAGTAGCATACTAGTGCTATCATAGCACAGTGAAATTAAGCTAGGAATAACAAAATTACTTATTTACTTTTGTGGTACTAGGGGATCTAACCTAGAAGCATTCTACTTCTGATCTATACCCCTGGCCCTATATTATTCTTTACTTTGAAACAAGGTCTAGGTTGTGAAGGGCCTCACTATGTAGCTGAGACTGGCTGCAAATCTGCAATCCTCTTGTCTCAGTCTCCCAAGTACCGAGACTACAAACTTATGCCACCATGCTTGGTGGAATTAAAAAATTGTAATCAGCCGGGCGTGGTGACGCACGCTTGTAATCCCCGCGCTTGGGAGGCAGAAACAGGAGGATCGCGCAGGTTCGAAGCCAGCCGCGCGCGCTGGCTTAGGAGACCCTGTTTCCAAATAAAAATGTAAAAATAGGTCTGGGAGTGTAGCCCAGAGGTAGAAGGGCTTCCAGGAACCCCAGTACCACCAAAAAAAAAAAAAAATTATAATCAAAAAATTCCACACACTGGAAGTTTATAAAAACATGCTTTTTAAAGAACTCATTTAGATGCTTACTTAGCACAGTCTTATGACTGTGGAGATTGTACACAAGCCAGGTGTGGTGGGCACACTTGTAATCCCAGCATTTGAGAGGCTGAGACAGGAGGACTGTGGTTCGTGATCCAGCCTCACTCACTTAGGCCCTGTGCAACTTAGTGAGAACCCGCTGCCAAATAATTAAAAATAGGGCCGGGCGTGGTAGCGCACACTTGTAATACCCGCACGTGGGAGGCAGAGACGGGAGGATCACGCTGGTTCGAACAGCCTCGCTGGCTTAAGAGACCCTGTTTCCAAATAAAAATATAAAAATAGGTCTGGGAGTGCAGCCCAGAGGTAGAAGGATTTCCAGGAACCCCAGTACCACCAAAAAATAAAAAAAAGAAAGAAAGAAAACAGAAAAAAAAGAATTAAAAATAGGGCTGGGAGTATTCAGAGATAGAATGCCCCTGGGTTCCATCCCCAGAACTGTTAAAAAAAATAATAAATTCTACATAACCTATTTTTCTTATAAACTGCTCCTCTTTTTATGATTCATCATCCTGGGTATGCAATTCCATTTCTTTCTTTTTCTTTCTTTCTTTCTTTCTTTCTTTCTTTCTTTCTTTCTTTCTTTCTTTTTTTTTTTTTTTGGTGTGTGTGTATGTGTGTTACTGGGGATGGAACCCAGGGCCATTCTACCTTTGAGCTATACCCCCAACCCTACTTTTTATTCTTTATTTTGAAACAGACTCTCACTGAGTTGCAGGGAGCCTCACTAAACAGCTGAGACTGTTCGGGAACCATGATCCTCTGGCCTCAGCCTCCCGAATGCTGGGATCACAGGCGTGTGCCACCGCGCCCGACTTCGCAGTTCCATTTCTGCATTAATACAGTTTGATTCAGGATGTCTCAACTTTATGGTGGTACAAAAGCATACCCATACAACCAGTTTATGTTTTGCTTTCAGTACAGTTTTCAACTTCATGAGAGATTTGGCACTTTATTTATAAATTGACTTTACCCGGATGTGGTGACGCACACTTGTAATCCCAGCATTCAGGAGGCTAAGACCGGAGGATTGCGGTTCGCAGACAGCCTCAACTACTTAGTGAGGCCCTCTGCAACTTAGTGAGACCCTGTTTCAAAATAAAGAATAAAAAGTAGGGAAGGGGGTGTGGCTCGGAGGTCAAATGCCCCTGGGTTCCATCCTCAAACCCGTAAAAAATAAATAAAATAAATAAAAATGGACTTTAAGCCAGGTATGATGGCCCACACTTGTAATCCCAGTACTTGTGAGGCTGAGAAAGGATTGCAAGTTTGCAGTCAGCTACTTAGTGAAGCCCTCTACAACTTAGCGAGACACTTTCAAAATAAAGAATAAAAACAGGGCTGGGGTTGGAACTCAAAGGCACAAATGCCTCTGGGTTCAATCCCCAGTATCTCCGCACACACATATGGACTTTATATTAGATAATTTGGCCAATTACAGGCTAACATGAATGTTCTGAGCACATTTAAGAGAGGCCAGGCCAAGCTGTGGTGTTCAGTTGGTTAGGTATGAGGTGTGTTTTCAACAGGAACGTGACCCCGCCATAGGTCAAGGTACGTGTGCACTGTTTGCTTTGGACTTTTTGTTTTTTCACTTTAATCTGTCTTGTCAGTTTTTCATTGGGAGTAGAGGAGAGAAAACAGAGCTCTTGAGAACAATGTTAGGTTTTTGTGTGTTTTGTTGTGTTTTGCCTTTGGTGATGCTGAGGACTGAACCCAGGGGCCTTCTACCTCCAAGTTATGCCCTAGTCCTTTTTATTTTTAACTCTGACATGGTGTCTTGCTAGGTTGCTCAAAGTCTCACTAAGTCGCTAAGACTAGTCGGAGCCTGTGACCAGTCTCAGCCTCTAATTCTGGGATTACAGGTGTGTGCCGACACATCCAGCTACGGTTTTTGTTTTGTTTTACACACTCTAAGAATAATTTGCTCTTAACAGGAAGACATGTCATTTCTATTCTTTTATTTTTGTGTTGTTGGCGACATTCTTGCTAGTCCCTTATTTTCTTACACAATTTAGAATATATTTTATCTTGTATAATTATCTGGATAGATATTCTTAATTCTATTAGAAGCTACCTTTAAGCATTTTTTTTTGACACTCAGAAAGCATTCATCATTCTACCTCTGAACTATACCTTTAGCCTTTAGCCTTTTTTTTTTTTTAAGTTTTAAAACAGGGTCTCACTAAGTTACCAAAGCCGGCCTCAAACTTGCCATTCTTCATTTCAGCCTCCCAAGCACTGGGATTATAGGCATCTGCCACAACAGATGAAGTTTGTTTTTATTTTTTGTTTTGTTTTTTGCGGTACCAGGGATGGAACCCAGGGGCCTTCTACCTCCGAGCCACTCCCCCAGCCCTAGCTTTTAGTCTCTTTATTTTCGAAGCAGGGTCTCACTGAGTTGTGAAGGGCCTCTCTAAGTACCTGAGGCTGTCCGTGAACAAGATCCTCCAGTCTCTGCCTCCCAAATGCTGGGATTACAAGCGTGCGCCACCATGCCCGGCTCCTTTAAGCTTTTAAAATACATCTGACTCTACATTTCTCTAATTATCAAAGCCAAGAGCATTATTTTTTACTTTCTTCTACCTGAAGGAGGAATCTGAGCTAGCACCATGAAGCCTGCCCGCTCTGTGTGCACAGAAATTCCAGCTACACAGGAGGCTGAGGCAGCAGGTCTGAGGCTGCCTGGGAAGCTTAGCAAGGCCTGTCTCAAAAATTAGAAGGGGCCAGGGATGTGACTAGTGGTAGTGTGCCTCGGTTGCTCTTTAGCACTGCAGAAAAAGAAAAAGAAAAAGGAGCTGTTGGCGTGCTCTCACCCCGCCCAGGTCCTGCTCAGCCCCGCAACGTCCTCTTCGACTGTGATCATCAGAGCTGGGATTGTAAGGCTAAGCACCTGCTGAAGCTGTTGGATATAGTCACCCTGGCAATTTCAAGCATTTTTTTTCACATTTACAGCCAACTAACTGACCAATTCTGCTGAGCTGCTTTTGTCCTGTTATAGCAAAACCTGACATGACCTGCCGCCCCCTCTGCAGCCTCGCCGGCTGCTGCCAAGGTCCCCGCAGACTGAGCGGCAGTGCCCATGCTCCTGCAGAGCAGCTGGCCTGTGCGCCCAGCCCTGGTCAAGCCCGTCCCTGAGAGGCGGGAAGGCAAGGGGCAGCCTAGGGCATGTGCTCGTCCACCACCGCCCTCTCCTGTCTGTCCACCGAGACCAGCTGCTTCCATCCTGGGCACAATGTCCTGGGGCCCATCCATACCAGCCATGAGATCTGAGCGAGCTGGGAGTACAGAATACGTACAGAAGTGTGCGTGGGGCACGGGGCACACCAACTCTGCACATCAAGAACAGACCAAGAGTCTGCCATTATCCAATGACACGTCCACACCGGGGCAGACAACGTGGCTGGCTCTGCCTCCTTCCTACCTGCCAGCCAGGCCTGCCATCCTGTTTGAGAAGACAGCGTGTGCCCAGCCATTAAGCTACTAGCGACTCCACCCCTGGCTCCTTCCCCGCGCCAAGTCTCTCTCTGCACTCCACTGTGTTTTCAAAAGTCTCAGGAAGCCTACCAGGACTTGAGATGGAACAGTCTTGACTCCGCGCTGCAGGGCGCGGACGCCAGCACTGAAGGCAAGAGCCACCCATCCGGGGCATCTCACCGAGCCTGGGACCCGCGTACCTCTTCATCGCCGGGCTCTGTGGGTTGGCAGAGCCAAGGGGTGTCCGCCAGCTTCCTGAGCTGCCGATCCATCTCAGCGAGGGCAGCCCCGAGCCGTTCCTTCTGAGGAGGGTCCAACTGCTGCTCCAGAGGGAGGGAGAGAGAGAGCCGTTGACTGCGGGGAGACCAGGCCCAGGAGAGGCTGCGTGGGGGTGCGGGACCCAGGGCTAAGCTCCTCGGAGCGCTGATATAAAAAGACTTCCAGAAATGAAGCCACAGGTACGGGTAGACCCAGAGCCTTCCTTCGTAAGTAGCACCAGGCGAGAAGGAGGAATCTGCTCTGTAAATAGTGAAACCCGAAAGCAGGGCAGGCGCCAGCGCCTACAGCTCCCCTGCACGCCCTCCATCGCAGAGCGACAGGACCACTCTTCACAGAGCGGACATGACCACTCTTCCCTCTCGTGCCAAGCGGAGGAGGAGGCGGAGGCAGCAGGGTGTTTGAAGTGAGACTGAGCACCTCCTCCCCCCCAGCACCTCCCAGGTCCTTGTTTTATACAAGGTAAGCCATTCAGTTTCCGAGGCTCCGCCCTCCCTTCCGGCCCCAGCTGACTAAGTGGGGCGGCAGCAGCTCAGGCACAGGGGCTCCGCACCGCTCGTGTGAGGCAGGAGCACACTGCCCGCCCGCACAGTACATCCTATCGGTGGGCTGCTGGAAACAACCTAGCTAAGATGCTGTCAGGGGAGGGCACCAGCCCACACTCACGCCAGAAGATGGGAGGCCCCTTCCCCAGGGCTGGAACCCGTCACACACAGCCTGTCCACTCACCAGGGCCATCTTCCCAGCCAGCAGCAGCTCCGTCTCACTGCGCAGAGCTCGGATGTTATTCACCATCTCCAGGACAAAGCTGCAGCTCAGCCCCTAGGAGGAATCACACGTGCAACTGTGTTAAGGCCAAGGGCTACGGAACCCAGGAGGAGCAGGCTGAGAAGACTAGGTACCTCCGCCATTCTGGGCTTGCCATACACGCGCTCCATGGCTTTGGAGCTGGCGTTGACAGCGTGAGCGAGTTCCTGTTCCATGTCTCGGTGCAACTGCGCTATCTCCCGGATGCTAGAGAGAGAAAGCACAGCACGCTCAGGCCACAAGCCCAGCCTGGCACCAGGCCAATGGACAAGGTGGGCTAGTGTGGCGGGCAGCTGTGGCTCAGCAGTGATGTCCACTCACAGGCATGGCCGCTGGCACCGGGAGACTTCACTGGCAGTCGCCTGATCAAGAGTGGAGTGTTTACAGGAAAGGGACATCAAGACCCTCGCTCCCCGGGACGGTGCACAAACCAGGCTCAGACCCCGCCAGCCACAGCAGCCAGAAGCCAGCAGCCTGAGCACGGGCCCCTGCACACGGGCCCTTGCGCGTGCACAGAGGCCAGAGGCGCAGATCACGCGAGCCAGGGCCTGGCTGGAGCCTGCACCTGGACTCTCCTCTGAAGAGGACAATCCTGGCATGATGGACTCTCGGCCAGACCCCAGGAGAGCTCTCAGGGAGGACGGGGCAGGTGATGGTGCAGCCGGGGAGGCTGCGTGGCGAGGGCAGAGCAGTGCAGGAGGCGAGGCCGAGGGGGCGGCCATCCTGACAGAGGGAGGCAGCGCGGGCGGCCCTCCTCGGCCACCTCGGTGGCTCGGCAAGGAATGCGCCAACTACAGACGTCACCAGCCAAGTACCAACCCGGGCAGGGACAAGAAGCCAGGACAGCGGAGGTACCAACCCCTCAGAAAGAGGGCAGCATGGGCCGGGGACGCTACCGGGGCCAGAAAGCAAGCAGCCCACCGGGCGGCAGCCTGGTGCAGGGCCTGGCCCAGGGCACGGAGAATGCCTGAGCGAGGCGGAAGCACAGGGACGGGTGCAGAGCTGCCTCTGGCCTGCGGGGCCGCATCCGAGGCCCGAGCAGAGGAGGAGAGCCCGAGGAGCACCCCAGCCCATGGCCCCAGAGGGGGTGCCGCTGCCGGGTGACCCACGCAGCTGACAGAACGTGGAGACCAGTGCAGAGGGCAGAGGTGAGCAGGCTGAGCGCCACCTGCTGGAGCCCACGCCACGGGGGCGGCACGCCTCGGAGGAGGGAGAGGAGATGGTATTGAACATGTGCCAAGGGCCACAGTGACTCCTGGAGCCACTTGTTAAAGGAAGGTACGAGGAGGCACCGCGTGTGTAGGCACCTTTTCCTTTTAATAAATGGAAGAGCAGGGTGCAAATCTGCTTGGCAGTCAGGGACTGTTCCTAGAAACCCAGGACTGGCTTTAAAGTGGCTGTGAACATCCCTGTGGGTTGTAGGTTTTTGTCTACGCAAACTCCGAGGAATCTCGGAGAGATGATCAGGGGACAAAAAGCCCAGCCCGGGGCAGCTCGGCCCTCGCGGTGCGGCAGCCCAGCAAGGAAGCCCAGAAGTGCAGGGAGCAGAGCCCGCGGCGCCCACCTGTGAATGAGGCCACCCGCCGCCTGCCCAAACTGCTCCATCTGGACGGCTTCCTCCTCAGACAGCATCTCAGGGTGCAGTGAGAAGGACGGCGGGCGTGGCAGGTCACACTTCTGCTTGTCCTCCCAGGACTTCAGGGTGCTCTCGAAAGCCTAGGACAGCAGAGCCCAGACTCACGTCTCTTACCGTCAACAGGGAAACAAGGTGCAGGAAGGGGAGTGTGGTCGGCAAAGGAAAGGCAAGACTCCTTTACCCTTGGGGGCAGCAGCCTTCCCAGAGATCTTTGTGTCTTAAAGAGAAATCTGAGAACAAAGGCAGTCCTAGGCCCCCTTTCAGGAGTGCACAGGTGCGCCCCGCACCCCGCCCAGGCTCCCACAGGCAGCCACAGTACCCGGTCTCTGGTCAGTGTCTGCGCCCGGTTCTTGTGAACAATCCGAATGTAGCCTGGGGGCTGGATCCAGGCCTCCCCGTCCACCTGCACAGGTACGCCCTCGGCCCCCAGGATGGAGATCTTCACCATGCGACACTGCAAACAGCACCACTGTCAGTCGAGCCCCACCGCGCCCTTCTGCTCCACACCCCTGCCCTCCGGCTGCCCACCGCCAACACTGTCAGGACCCAAGGGCTGCCCTGGCCAATGCCTGTCCCCCAAGACTACTGAGCATCTGAGGGCGGCCAATGCAGGAGACCCCAGTGTAGAGAAGGGGTTTCAGAAGCCAGATAAGAAGTGTCAGGGCTGCCAGATGCAAACACCCCAGAATAAAGACGTCCTGTTCCTCTTCCAACAAAAACATTCCACAACTCTAAAAACATGGACTTTTAAGTCGACTGCCACTGGAAGCAGGCATAGCACAGGCCAGTCCTGCACGGGGTTCAGCCCACTCATTTTTGTTTTCTGCATGCTGGAGATAAAACCCAGGGCCTCTCACAGGCGAGGCAAGTGCCTCGCCACTGAGCTACGGCCCCAGATCCGGCCGGTGGGCTCAATACACACCCCAGCACCACCTGTATGACAACTGTGCCCCAGCCCACTGGCGGGCGGATGCAACCACTCTCCACCCCAGAGACTCGGGCTCCATGACTAGCCTGCTCCTGCAGACACAGGGCAGAGTCCAGCCTGGATCTCTTCAAGGAACACAGAGCTCAGGTGGGCTCAAGTTTTGACAGAGATACCTGGGTTTCTGCCTGAGAGTTTAAATGTCAAATATAGCCGGCGGGGAGGGCTCCCACCCAGAAAGCACAGTCGTCCAGAGCCTACAACCAGGTCCCGGGAAAGGACCCTCCTTCCTGGACTCCCTACACTAGGAGCAGGTCCAGGGAGGTCCCAGCCCCTCCCTGCCTCTCCCAAGAGCTGTGAGGCCCAGAAGGCGCTCAACTGGATGCTCGGGGCCCCGGCCAGTACCTGGGCGATTCGGTGATGCTGCAGCTTAATCACACGAGACACAGCCATCTGCATGCTGCCAAACACAGCGACCACCTCCAAGATCTTATCATCGAATGACGGGGCTGTGAAAGTCTGAAAGGCCCGCGTGGCTGAGCTCTGCCTGTCCCCAACACGCCCCACACCTGTGCTCCGCGCTAGCAGGCCTTCCCCATGGATTCCGCTCTTCCTTCGCTTTCTCATCTGCTGCCCTAGGGGCTTCTACAGCGACTGCGCAGGCGTGCGTGCACAGAGGGCTTGTGATAGCCCACACTGCTTCTGCACTGCTCTTTGCTCATTCTTATCTACAAACAACCCATTCCCACAGTTCTCAGACAAGTTCCCAAGCCCTGGGCACGGGGCCTCACGACCTCACTTCTCCTCATCCAGCCGCTGCCGCTGCAGACAAGCCTTGCCCAGGGCTCCTGGCACAGCCTCCCGCCCACCGGCACCGGCCTGGCCAACCTCAGCCTCCCTCGCTGGCCACGTGTGCTGGCCTGCCCTCCACCGTGGCCCTGGCTGCCCAGCCACCCGCACCCAATACGTACGTCATCTTCCTTGGTGCCCCCCCAGAAGTTGGTCCCTCCAGCATAGCTGGGAATGTTGAGGACGGCAATTCCCTGAAGACTGGGGAGGGGGATCGGTCGGCCATCACACTGAGCACCATAATGTAGGCAGAAAGAAGACAGAGCTGCTTAGCGCGCGCCTGCCCCTCTTCCCAGCGACTGCCCTGGCCGCGGAGCAGACGGCGCAGGCGGCAGCAGAGGGGGTGCAGGCCTCTCCACTCACCTCCAGCAAGACCTTCTGCTCCAGGTTTTTGTAGGTTCTGTGCAGCAGCTCCTTGGTGCCAAGGACTCCGTACCACATCATGTTCTTGGTCCGACTCCTAGAAACAGAAGAGAAGCTTAGGTGGGACAGGCCTCCTGCAGGTAAGCAGAGCCGCTGCCGCCACACCTGGGAGCAGCTGGGCCGGCGACGGCAACGCCTGCCCGAAGGTGGCACGGCCTCGATACTGCACAGGCACACAAAGAGGCACATGTGCCAACAGGAAGTTTTGCTGAAAAGTAACATTTTGTCAAGAAAGTAAACACACTCTGAAAGGCAAAGAAATGAACCTCACAAAAATTATATACATCAATTCTTTCTGGCTAGAAAGTTATGCTGCGTGGTGGCGCACGCTTATAATCCCAGCGTTGGGGAGGCTGAGACAGGAGGATCGTGGTTCACGGCCAGCCTCAGATACTTAGTGAGGCCTCTGCAACTTAGTGCAACCCTATTTCAAACTAAATAATAAAAAATAAGGCTGGGGGTGTAGCTCGGAGGTAAAATGCCCCTGGATTCCATCCCCAGTACTACAAAAAAATAATAAATAAATAAGATTATGCTTACCATAGAAGCAGAAAAGCACAAAGGAGAAAATAATCTCCAGCTCCCAGTACCTCTGTGCCCTCCAGGCATGCTGAGGCAGGAGGGGATGGCTTGGGGAGCATGGCCGCCCATGAAATGAACAGAACATAGTGGTGACTTCTGCGCACTTCACATCCCGCCTCTACCACAGCATCGCACAGGCCAGTCCACGCCAGGGCCGGCCTGCTGGTGGGACCCTCAACCCAGCTGACCCCCCAACCCTGGGCCAGCACTTCTGCTCCTGACAGGCCACCCAGGCCTGCTCCCGCCCTCTGCCTCAGCACCCTGCATGCTCTTTACTCTGCTGAATCTACAACGAAATCACAGGGTCTCTGGAGAGGACCAGAGGCTCGGCCACGGCTGCCCCCAGCTGCACCCACCTGCACTTCTCCGGGTGCTCATCACGCTTGTTGTTGAAGTCCAGGGATATCTTTGCATCCAGGCCAATGCCAAAATAGTTGTTCATGACACACTTCTCCGTGTAATACTCTCTGCAAGGGCGAGTTTCAATCAATTGCAACAGTCCTGCACAGCAGTTTTGTTTCATAGACTCCTGACCTCTTGACATTTCTTAGATCAAAACTGACACCTCCCCCTTCAGTGCTGGGTTTTAACTCAGGGTTCAAAGCTGCTTTTTCCTTATCCTTTTGTAAGAGCTTTACTGAGATCAAATTCACATTGTAGTCACCAGTTTAAAGTGCACGATGACTCAGTGGTTTTTAGTACATTCAGAGTTCTGTAACCATTTTTTTTTGGAGGGGTAGTCCTGGGGATAGAACCCTTCTACCTCCCAGATATATAAAAAAGGTCTGGGAGTGGGCTACACCTATTTTATATTTTATTTGGAAACAGGGTCTCTTAAGCCAGCGAGGTTGGCTTCGAACCTGCGCGATCCTCCTGTCTCTGCCTCCCAAGCGCGGGATTACAAGTGTGCACCACGCCTGGCGAGAGTTCTGTGACCATTTCTAAAGCCAGTTTGGGAACATGCCATCATATGAAGCATCAGCTCACAGCTGCAGTGCTCCAGCCCTGAACGCCACTCATCTGCTTCCTGTCTCTAGAGATGTGCCTCTCCCGGACACCTCACAGGAGTGAAGCATGGCTTCAGAGTTCACCCATGCTGTGGCACCTGTCCATTCTACAGATGATACTCCACGTTAGGGGTATGCCAGTTCACTCTGTGGCTGATGAGTATTGTGCTGTTTCGCTTTTTGGATATTTTTTATGAGCAGCTGCACACAAGCTTCGACACGGACATATGTGTCTATCTCCTTGGCTATACACCCAGGTGCAGAAGGGCGCGCCATGTGCCACGCAGCCCACCCTTCGGAGGCCAGCCTGTTCCAGAGCACCTGCACCAGAGGCTCACAACTAGGACCTGCATCTGCATAAACCCACATCTGGACTCCAGTTCTCAAAGTGCTTCTCAAAAGCCCTACCAACACAGTCTCCACACTAAAAAGAAATCTATCGTGACCCTGTGGTCACACATGGTCCCTTCCTAGCAGCCTCTTGCCCTTCTTGCTGACCCCAGACTAGCTAGTGCCTTGCCTGGCCAGGCCTGGGTCTCGCCCTTCCCCACACCATTACCATGACTGAGCCTCCCACAGCCACAGGGTCTCCCAAGCCCCCCCCCCACCCGCAGACAGGTGGCTGGAGGGAGGCCCTGATTCTCCACCGAGGACGCAGCAAGAAGAGCCTGTCTTGAAAGCTCCCAGAGAAACTCAGCGGGGAGGAGGGCCTGGGAGCACTGCCTGGCTCAGAGTTCTGACACATTAGCTGAAAGAGCTGTTGCAGCCTGATCCAAAGCGGAACGGCACGTCTGAACTCAAGCGCTTCACAGCCCGCCAGGAGCACGGTTCTGGAACGAACCCATTCTCTAAGCTGAAGACCATGTGACTGACAGTATTTATAGGTCCTGGGAAAAGAGAACTAATCTAGAATAAAGGCGCACAGGAACTAGGGAAGGAAGGGGTGGACAAGCACAGGGCCAGGCAGGATGACGGGCTCCCAGGCCCAGCCTACAACGAGCCTGTGGCGCAGCTACCATGGGGAGACAGAGCACACGCCTCCCCAGGTGAAGGAAAAGCAGGCTCAGCCACCTCCATGACTGCAGCTGAGGAGAGGCAAGCAAAGAGGACCGACAGGAAGACCGCCAACCACGGCCCTGCTCAGGAGGAGAGCACGCGAGTCAGGCGGACAGGCCAGGGGCGGGGAGTGGCCACACCAGGCCAGCACTTGAAATCTAAGTGCTGCTTTTAGGCCGGGCGTGGTGGGGCACGCTTGTAATCCCAGCACTTGGGAGGCTGAGACAGGAGGATCACACAGGTTGGAAGCCAGCCTCAGCTACTTAGTGAGGCTCTCAGCACCTTAGTGAGACCCTGTTTCCAAATAAAGTATAAAATAGGTCTGGGAGTGTAGCCCGGAGGTAGAAAAGCCCCTGGGTTCCACCCCCCAGTAGAAACCCCCCTAAAAAAACCTGCTGCTTTTACAAACCCACGGGGCCTCTGAGAACCATGCCAGAGACTATGGGTGGGCAACTTAAAGCCTACTCCCACCAGCACCCAGCCACCCAGAACCTGCCATCAGCCAGCTAGAAGATGTGGTTCTTTGGTTTACAAAAATATCTTTTGTTTCTTCAATGGTCTCTAGCAGACAAGAAGGCGTCATTAAACTGCTAGGCAGATGCCCACAATGTCTAAGAAACTGGGCAGAGGAAGAGGGCCGTGTCCTGCAGGGCAGATGGAGCACTGGGCAGCGACGCAGCCTCTCCCACAAGATCCCAATGTGGGGAGCACTCCCTGGGGACCACCACAGAGGACTGCTCAGCAGGGACCCAGGACTGCCACTGACGAGGGCGGCTGAGGTGTGGAAGGGTGAGAGGCAGAGGGAGAGGAGATGTGGGGAGGAGGAAGTAATGAGGTGGGCTGGGGAGGCCACCAGGGCACAGCCTCTGCAGGGACAACAGAGAGCGGGAGATGGCAGGCCTGCCGAAAGCCTGGGACACTGGCGTGCCTGCCCCCGGGCCTCAGACAGACCTGCGGAAGGCAGGCTGTGAGGACGTGCCGGGTCGTACCTTAAGCCACACCTTCAAACATCCAGGTTTTCCTCATCAGCTAACACCAGCTGGAAAGGGACCAGCTGGTCAACTATTTCCTACACTCCGGCACTCTCAGCAAAATGGCCCTGGGTTGCCCTCATACTCACAGGTTCTCTGGTTCAGCACTGAAGGGATCGGCATTGATTAATAAGCGACTGATGACTGAGCCCCCCGGCAAGGAACCCGACATCCCGGCCCGAACGCCTGCAAGTGAGAGGAGGAGGGCGGGGCTGGGAGCTGCGGGCAAGGCGCCTCAGCCGACACTGGCCGGACTCACCCCGCAGGACCCGCCAGGACTGAACGTGCCCAACCAGCGAACAGCGTGCCCAAACTCTGACAACCAGTAGTCAAAAGTCGCCACCGCCACCCCACGTTCATACACTAACACCGAACGTGAGCAGCTGTGGAAACTAACACTTAAGACACCTGAGCAGTGTCTTCCTGGGCTGGGCAGCTCTGCGGGAGAAGCTGCGGGGAGGCATTTATGTTCTGTCTTCTTCAAAAGGGATGGTTTCACAAGGTCTTATAAACTGTGCACATTTGTGCGCATTTCCGGGGATTGAACCTAGGGACATTCTACCTCTGAGATACACCCCTAGTCCTAGTTTTTGTTTTTAAACAGTGTCTCACTAAGTTGTTGAGGGTCTTGAACCTGCAATCTACCCATCTCAGCCTCCTGAGTACTGTGGGATTACAGGTGTATGCCACCACACCCTGCAAGTCATATAACTGTAAAGTCTTATCCTCCCCAGGACCCCCAAGCTCTCCAGGTCGGCCGCGGGCCCACCCAGGTGGCGGAGACACGGCACTCACTTGGGTACAGGATCCTGGTGTTCAGTGCCGGCAGGCCGTCCCGGCTTCCCGAGTGTGGAGGAAGAGAGGCCGAGCTGCCTGGGGGGAGCCCGCCTTTGCTCACCAGCTTCTCACACGGGGATCTGGACACTATGGAACAGGACAGACACCCTCAGAGCGCTCAGCTAAAATCCTGGCCATGAGCCAGGGAGTTGATGGACGCGTTGGAAGGGGAGGAGAGCTGCAAACCACCAAAGTCAGCGCAGCACAAAGTGTGGGGTGAAGAAAAGCCCCCAAGTAAGGGGAGGGGAGAGGCTCTCGAGCCACGCTGAGGGCCCAGAGTCCCCTGGAGGGCGACGACTGCAGTGGCGGCACAGGGAAAGACCAGCCCGGCAGCCTGGCTGCAAAAGGTGCAGTCCACGCACAGGCCAAGTACTGGGCAAGAACCACCTCAAGGTCGCCAAGCGCGGGGCCCTCCCATAGGAGCCTGTGCGGCTCCGTCCAGGGGAAGGGCTCTCCCTGGAAGGCAGGCACTCTCCCTGCCCTGCAGGTCACGCCAGCCGCCTATGGCGCTGACACAGGCCGGGGTCATGACTCTGCTATAGCCGAGAAAGCGCGCCAAAGCTCCCCACGGCACGCATGCCAGGTGTCGGGAACCTCAGCCCGCCATGGCACGGCTCACCTTTGCGGTGGCTCCTCCCCTTGAGGACGCTGCAGCTCTCGCTGTGGGCCAGCGGCGGGCACACCCTGTGCTCTGTCTTGGAGTCCTTCTTCTCCTCAGCCTCCGAGAGGCCCAGCACAAAGCCCTCCTGCTCCTGCGTCTGGGCGTTCTGCTCATCGACCGCTGGGCAGGGAGACAGCACGGGAGCAGGCGGTCATGGTCATGACCAAGGGTGTGCGGGTGGCAAGGCCCCTCCTCCTCCAAAGCCACCTCACCCATGGCAGTGCAATGGCACGCAACGACGTTCATGCTAAGAGCCAGGGAGAGGGCCTCAGGCTGGAGGCCGCCGCGAGGGAGGGAGGTGACTGACAGGGCCCAGGCAGTCAGCCATGGACCGCTGCAGCTGGCTGAGCATGGGAGGCGGAGGGAAAAGCGCAGCAACTGAGAACAGGCAAGGACCAGCAGGCCTGCTGCGGCCGTGGGGAAGGGGCCTGAGGCGGAGGCCCCGCGGGGACACAGGCCGGCTAGTGGCGGCCTAAAGGAGCCACAGGGTTCCCAGAAGCGTGGTACCTTTTTCTGTGTGTTCTATGATCTGGCGAATCGCCTTCTTCAGGCTGTTGGCTCTCAGCATGAGCTGCTCCCGAGGCCGGAAGAGCTGCGGCCGGGCAGGGCACGCCGAGCCCACCAGGCGGTCCCCGGCGGAGCTGCAGACGGTGCCCGGCCCATCCTCATCTTCAGCCTCCTCCGCGATGGTGGGGGGTGGGTTGGGCAGAGAGGACGAGGCCTGCGACTCGTCGTCCAAAGTCTTGAGCAGGGAGTCCAGCTTCTCTTTCAGCACAGAGCACTAGAAAGGACAAAGCGGCATGGAGAGTGCGCTCCTGCGTGCCAGGACACCCTCCCCCGGCCAGCAACAGACCTTCTTGGCCATGGCCGCCGACTCCTCCAAGCTCTCGGGAGTCTTCTCATAGGCCTTGCCCACGCGGGCCACGAAGTCCTTCACAGTCTCGCAAAGCACTCTGGGGGACAGAAAGGTGGCCAGGCTGGGACGGTGCTGCCCCATTGAGGCCCTGCCTCCCCGAGGACACGCACTCACTTGGCTGAGGAGATCACCACCGAGTGCTGGTCCGAGGTAAGGATTTTAGAGAGATGGGCTGCGACCGAGTCTTCATAGAAGAGAATCTGCTGCACCTACAACCGCCGCCACGCAGGGCCGTCAGCCCCTGAGACTGGGAGCGCGGAATGTGACCCAAGCCCGACCCTCTCGGCCGCCTCCCTGGCTGCGGGCCTGGAAAGGTGACTCGCTCTGCCCATCCTGCCCAGCCAAAGCTGATGCCTCGTACACTCGCCCCGCGGGCCGGCGCTGCAGGAAGCATCTGAGAGGCTTCTGAGGACAGGCTGGAGACCCAGGTCTGAACAAAAGGAACCCACAAAACCCTGGGACTGGCCTACGCGGCCTGTGTCTGTGACCCATCTGTCCTCTGCGCCCCGAGCCGACGCTGTGCCGCAGTCTGGTGAGTCCCACAGAGATGGGATGTAAATCACCTGCCGCGTCGCCCACTTCCACCACTGACACGGCAGCTCCAGCTCGTGGCGGCTCCCCCCGCCCTGCCCGGGCCGGCCAGCCTCGCAGCTGGCCAGGAGTGAGCACATCAGCTTCGCACGCCTAGTCTTCCCTCTTCACAACAGGTAGAGCAGGCGGGCGCCAGCAGCCTTGCTGCTCACCACTGTCCTGACCCCTGATGAGAGCCCGTCTCTTTCTACAGCCCTGACACTCGGGGCTGGCAGAGCACTGGAGCAGAGCCGCTTCACGCCGGAGCGGCCGGCTCGCCCAGTGGGTCGAGTACAGCCATGTGCCCAGCACGGCACCTGAGCAGGACATCGACTAAGGAAGACAGTCCATGCCTTACGGAACTTGGAACTGCTACATCACAACCCGACAGCCCCCCCAAGCAAAAGGACGTCAACACTGACCAGGCAGGCGCACGGGAAGGGCAGCCACACACCCAGAGGGAAAGGCTGGGTGGCAGCAGGAGCCTGGGGGCTGCGGGAAACGAGGTGGCCGGGTGGAGGGCAGCGCAGCAGGGGAGGGAACAAGCAGGCCGAGTTGGGTGCCGAGGAGATACCAGGATACACAGGAGAGCAGAATCACAGGGGAAGGTCACTAGGGCCCCCTCCCCAAAGTCCTGGTGCTAACCCCCTCGACCCCGCCCCTCCCCGCCTCCAACCCAGCCTCGGATCCACCCCACAACCCTGCAGAGGTGACCAGCCCACCGCTGGGGGTCACGGTGAGGGAGGCGGAGCAAACCTCTGGCGAGTGGGTTAAGGAGCACAGAGTGCACACCACAGGGAAGAAAACACGCTCAGGAGCACTACCTCAGAGTCCTCGCTGAGGTCTTCCGTGACAGTGGAGGAGGAGGCCTGCCGAGGGAGCTTGGTCTCGTATGCCATGACACTCCACCTACGCGGGTACACAGTCGTCTCAACCCTGGGCATCCCCAGGGACAGGCGGCCACTCGCAGCAGACCCGGTGCCCCTCCCCTTCGCGGCCTGGCACCTTGAGCTCAGCCTCGTTTCTGAATTCATGTTTCACCCTGTGTCTCGGTTTTGTTTTGTTTTTTGTTTTGTTCTGTTTTGGTTTTTGGTACTAGGGACTGAACTCAGGAACATTCTACCTCAGAGCTCCACCCCCAGCCCTATTTATTTTTATTTTGAAACAGGGTCTCACTAAGTTGCAGAAGGCCTCACTAAGTAGCTGAGGCTTGCCATGAGCCTCGATCCTCCTGTCTTGGCTTCCCAAGTGCTGGGATCACAAGCGTGGGCCACCAGAGCTAAGCCCTGTGTCTTGACTCTGCATCTGTATTGCTCCTTGGCCCTGAGAACAAAGCTCTCCTCTCCACTACCAACAGGACTGTGAACAGAGCAAATGTTTTCCGTAAAGGCTGCCTTTGGGATGAGGAGCTGCTTCTGGGAAAATGGGCCTACCCCTTCAGAGAGCTGGACGGCTCAGCCAGCAGCCAGCTGCCCCGTGAGGATGAGTGCCTCACAGGTAAGGAGGCACACAGCCCTTTACCAAGAAGGCCCCAAGCAGGAGGGACTTCCAAGCTGCCCCTGCAGTCACATGCTAGGGACCGGACTGACTGGCTAAGGGCGTCTTCATCAACACCCGAGCGCAGGCATGCAGCCCACCCAGCACCCGGCCAGCAGAACCAGGAGCGGCCCACTCAAGGATGCCAAAGTACCGTTATGCACTGGAGGATAACCGCCCAAAACTTGTCCTTTGGGAAGAGAACACAGGGAAATGGAATTGCTCAGATATGCAGGAGTACTTTCCTGAGGTCACTGGAGCCTTGGCCAGACAGCCAAAGACCCCACAGCCACCTTCTCTGCAGCCCGGACAGGCTTACTTGGGGCTTTGCAGGAGGCCTGGCCACTCTACGGCAGACTTCTTAACCTGCGTTGTTTATTTCTACCCTTTTCATAATCTGATCAAAACCTGAAAACTAGCAGGGAATAAATGTACACTCGGGTCAAACATAAGCCAATGTCAGAAGCGCACGGTCCCCGCTGGCCCCGAAGAGCCCTTGGCACGCCGCCCTGTTCTCAGAGGAGCTCCCCACCGACCCACTCACCTGTCCAGCATCTTAGTGCTGGCCCGCTCCAGCTTCGCCAAGATCTGTGGGAGCTGAGTATCGTCATCACAGGCAGAGCCCCAGCCAAGCACGCGGGCCAAGTCGTTCCCCGTCCCCAGGGGCAGCACTCCCAGCTGACACTGACAGAAGAGCAGGAAGACCAGCTCAGACACTCGGGGCGAGGGCCCTGCCTGGCCGGCACCCTTCCCAAGATCCACAGGTGCTCACACGCCGCCTGAGGGCTGTGCTCTGCAGCATGTGGCCCATGGCTCCCCGCAAGCCACGAGAGGGGCAGATGGCCTTTGCAATTTGACAGCAGATGCCAGATCCAACGCCAGCTGCACTGCGACCACACGCTAAAGGGTCAGCCTGTAACTCCCACCTGTCTCTAGCCACTTTCACATCTTACTAATGCCAGTCTCGCCTTCCAAAACATCACTGTATCACTCCACACACTAAAAACATCTCCAGTGGCTTCTAAGTCCTATCAAAAGTCCTATCAAAAAAATGTGCCCAAGCTGGGCGTGGTGGCACACACTTGTAATCCCCGTGCTTGGGAGGCTGAGACAGGAGGATCGCACAGGTTCAAAGCCAGCCTCAGCTACTTAGTGAGGCTCTCAGCAACTTAGTGAGACTCTATTTCCAAATAAAGTATAAAAAAATAGGTCTGGGAGTATAGCCTGGAGGTAGAAAAGCCCCTGGGTTCCACCCCCAGTACCACACACACACAAAAAAGTACCCAGATGGAATGGCCGCCCCAGGCCCAGGCCGCATCTGTGTGCCTGCTGTTCCCCCAGGGCCCCACCAAGCCCCTCTATTCCAGATCAGTGCATAGGGGCCCTGAGCACTGTGTGCCTCAGAGTCTCCAGCCAACTCTGGCAACACGGTGACCAGAGTCCATGGGGCCTTGTGCAGCTGGAGGGTCACAGGTGCTAAGACCACGCCCTGCCCCGGGGCTCTGCTGTGGCACACAAGGATACCGATGGAAGGGGCCAGCACTGGGGCTGTACAAAGTGGGGGCTGCAGAGATGCAGGCAGAAGGGCTGAGGCACAGGTAGGCGCCAGGAGGCGAGGTGACACCTCCAAGAAGCAACATGCAGGCCCAGAAGAGGAGGGCTCCCAGAGAGGGGCAGAGGCTTGGAGGACCACACGGGGCTCTGGAGAGCTCTGCATTGGGATGCTCGGCCATCACACGACTGAGGAGGGACACAGGCGCAGCTACCCGGGGAGGGTCAGCGGGCAGCCCATCGCAGACAGAGGCAGGGGCTCAGTGCAGAAGCTCCCGGAGGCAGCGGCCGGCTGGGAAGAGTGGAGTGGTGGGACTGTGCCCAGCACCTGGCTAGAAATGGGGAAGGGGTGGGGGGACCAAGGAGTCAGAACGACTCAGGCTCCTGGAGGGGCAGTGAGCTGAGAGCCTGGCTCCAAGACACCCACAAGTCCCATGGCGCCCCAGGGCAAACACAGCAGCGAAGCCCCTCTAGGAAAAGCAGAAGAATGAGCAGAGGCCCCCTGGCAACAGGCATGCAAAGAGCGCCAGGAGGAACGACACCAGAGTGGGGCCCAGGGAAGCAGGGGAGGGCAGGGACGGGGAGAAATCAGAGGAAAGTGTTGAGTGAGTGAAAATAAACCACAGGTTTCATTATCTTCCTAACTAGCAGTTGAAGTTTTCAACAATCCACAAAATCAGCAAAAGTAGTGGACTACTCCCGTCCCACCAGCAGGGGGCGCTGCGTCTCCTTCCGGAACAACTGGCCTGGCTTGGCTGGGGCAAGGAAGACCCTCCTGACTCCATTCACAAGTTACTGATAACACTGGTAAGTCACCCATCTACAAGTACCACTGGGCCAGTGGGCGGGTGGAGAATGCAAAGTCACTGGAAAACACATTCAAATCACATAGAAGATTTAAATTTTTTGAAAAAGGACCAAAATAAACATAGTATAAGAAAATACCAGTATTTTCACAATCTTGGCATATAGGCAGGTATTTCAATGTGATAGAAGTGACAAAAATCGCATAGACCAAAACAATAAAAACATCATCCTAATGACAAATGATAAGCCAGAAAAAGTTATCTGGAATGACAGACAAGGAGTTAACACATCATAGACATCAATTTTATTTATTTATATTATTATTATTATTATTATTATTATTATTATTATTATTATTATTATTATTAGTGGTACTGGGGTTCCTGGAAGCCCTTCTACCTCCGGGCTACACTCCCAGACCTATTTTATACTTTTTATTTGGAAACAGGGTCTCTTAAGCCAGCGAGGCTGGCTCCAAACCAGCGCGATCCTCCTGTCTCCGCCTCCCAAGCACGGGGATTACAAGCGTGCGCCACCGCACCCGGCTAGACATCAATTTTAAAATAATAAAATGAATACCTCAGCCGGAGTGGTGGGCACGCTTGTAATCCCAGCATTTGGGAGGCGGAGACAGGAGATGCTGTTCAAGGACAGCCTCAGCTACTTGAGGCTCTTTGCAACTCAGTGAGACCCTGTTTCAAAATAAAGAATAAAATATAGGGCTGGGAGAATCGCTTGGTGGTAGACTGCCCCTGGCTTCCATCCCCAGTACCGCAAAAAAAAAAAAAAAAAAAAAAAAAAGAATACCTCAAGAGAAAATGAGGCAAAAACATGAACAGGTGATTCAGTTAAAACTTCACAGTGAAGGCAAAGTGTGACTGCACTGGTAATTATATCAGTGGCTCACTTAGTTGGGCAAAACTTTAATAAGAATCCACAGGGACGCCTACAGGAAAGGACTGTGAACAGCACAGCCGTGGGAGGGCAGTTAGGCAGTACACCAGTATTTAAACTCAGTGTCCTTCAAAAGAGAAAGCACTGGGAAGGGCACCTGGTTTCTCTCCCCAGAGGTGCATGGAAGCAACCTCAGCTCCACAGAGGCAGGAGAGCCAACCCCGGCTCCCGGCCCCGCCCCGCGGGAACTACCACAGAGCTACTGCTAAGGGGGCACGAGGGGCCCGACACACCACTGATTCTAAAAGCGGAGTTCTGTGAGTCCGTCTAAATCATGCTATAGGCATTTAGATAGAAATCTAAACGATACAGAGATGTCAGAATGGCCGGAGGACAGAAGTGGCTGGGAGTGAAAATCCAATGTTTTCTTAATATCCAAGCAGGAAAATCTACTTTTCCAAGTCCCATGGATCATGACTCTGATAAGGAGTCAAAGGATATTTCCTGCCCTTCTCCCAAGCCAGAGGCATCTAGTTATAAACCATGTCGCCACACAGAGGACAGGAGCGGGAGAAGCAGCCGCATCACTGGAGCTCCCGCCAAATCAATCCTGCTCTCCACGCAGCGCCCTCCTCCCCTCTGGCCGCACCTGAACCACCTCCAGAACCTTCTGTGATGAAGGCAGCTGAGGCGGCTGAGCCCTCTGCCAGGGCGGGGCTCCTTCACGTCCAGGTACCTGTTTGTGAAGGTTGAGGCTGTCGATTTCAGAGAGGACCCAGCCAACACTGCCATCCCCGCCACAAACCAGAATCCGGAACGTGTCAAACTTCTGAAATAGCCGTAAGCTGCAGAGAAAAGGAAGTGTGTGACAGGACGCCATTCTAGGAGAGCACTGGCCCAGGGAGCCGGGGAGCGCGCCTCGCCTCGTGGCTGCCCCATGGCCAGGACACACTGGGAGGCACGGGCTCTGCAGTGGAGTGGCAGGGCCACCCAGGCACAAGGCAGAGCGCCACCGGTGAGACTCTGGGCCCCTGGAGGACACCGCAGTCTCCGCAGCACACCAGCACCTCGTCTCACCCAGGTGCCGGCTTCCTCCAGGGCTCGAGAACACAGCTCCACAGCCCCGACCAAACGCACAGCTCGTTCCACCTGCACGCCTAGGCCTCTCGCCTCCCGAGGTGGAAAGCCCACTGGGCCTCACTGCGGAGGAGCGCTTCCTGGGTACTGAGTGGCCACGTCATCAGTGCTGGCACGAAAGCATGTGCGCCCCAGTGCTGCGGCTGACACAGGACGGCACTCCACACAAGCCCATTCGGCTTAGAAGGCCCGTGTGTGCACGTGTGCGCACGTGTGGTAGAAGCCGAAAGAACACTATCACAGCAACCTGGAGTGGGTACCTCCACAGGAGGAATCTGGGATGAACGGCTCAAAAATGACAAATTCCCTATTAATTTCTGAGCCAGGCTCAGTGGTGATTACAGGTGGCAACTATGATCACAATACTTGGAAGGCTAAGATGCGAGGACTGAAGATTCGAGCCCAGCCTCGGCAACCTAGAAAGACCTTGTTTCAAAACAAAAAATAAAAGCTCTGAGGAGTGCAGCTCAGAGGCTGAATGGCCCTGGGTTCAATCTGCAGTACCACACACAGAGAAGTCTGTCTTTGATCTTTTGTAAATAAGCACACCTTATCTATAGAACAGTAAAGGCTCGAGAAGACACATTCCTCCAGCTCCCTACCCGAGATGCGGTCCTCCATTCATGAGGTCAAAGACCTGTGCAGGGTTCAGCAGCTGCTTGAATCTTCTGAGGAACTTCACACCCTGGTTATCCCCGCTTTTGGAGTTGACAAAGACCAACAGGGGGCTTGTACAAGACGGGGGGCAGGTGGCCTTCCAGAACCCTGGATGAGAGGGGAGCAAGACAGCAGCTGCACAAGCTGTGGAGGTGGCGCTGGGGCCTTGGAAGACAACACTGGGCAGGCGGCACAGGAGCCGCCACTCCCCAGGGTGTGGGCCCCACCCCCATGCGCGTGGAGGTGGCGCGTGTGTACACAGTGAGCACACAGGCACCCACCATCAGAGTCGATGCTGTTGAGCGCCGTGGGAGGGATGACAGACACCTTACACAGGCCGAGCGGGCACTTGGTCAGCAAGGACTCTTTACATGACGTGTGAACCTGGAACGAGAACCCACGCTTCACCAGGGCCGCTAGCACCCTTCACACGCACCGGTGCTCTCCTGGCCACAGGAGCGATGGCACTCTCAGGGTGGGCTGGCCTGTGCCCCTCAGGAAACGGAACCATGTGAACAGAAGCCCCGGCCCTGACCCTGGCCCATCTTCCACAGCCCGCTCTTAACTTTCAGGCCCCTGGGCACATGCCTTATGTACAGACCTGCACCTGGGCTCCTTCTGCCACCAGGCTCTAGCAAGCTAACCAAAGCAACCGCCTCTCCCTGCACGGAGAACACGAAGGCCCCTCGCCACGCCTTGGACTGACAAGAGGCTGGCCACCCTGGCTCCTCCTCCCTCTTACACAAGCTGGTAATCGCTGTAATTGTTGCCCCAGGCAACCTTGATGGCTTTCTTATGTGGTCAGGACCCCTCCACCACCTGGCTGGGGTGCAGCATGAAGCAGGCATATGACATTTTGTGTCTAAAGGCAGGACTAAACCCAAGGGAAATTAATTAACAGTTGAAATGAGAATGGCCAGATCCCAGAAGGGGCCAAGTCACTCAATGGTCTAAGCACAGGTGGGCGGCGTGGGGCTCAGGCGAGTGCCGTCGCAGCAGGCAGCGCCCCACTCACCATGGCCTTGCACCAGAGGCAGCGCCAGTCCTGCAGGCGCAGCACGCTGCCGCAGGTCTTGTCGCACACGCTGCACTTGGCACTCACTGGCAGGTTCCCTTCCAGCCACTGGTGGGGCATGGCGATCTGCGGACCAAGGGGGCATGTGGGTGTTCTCATGAGCTCAGCCAAGATGCCCTCCCCACAGGCCAGGCGGTCCCATGAGGAGCAGGGCCCCTGGGTGCCGCCCAGCTCCGCCTGCTGGGGAGGGTCAGGGCCACACTGAGCTGAGCCCTGTCAGCTGGGTCACCTCATCCCTCAGTGGCGGAGGGAGGGCGGCAGGGGCAGCTGTGCGGTGGGTCCCGAGGAAGGGCCCCCAAACGCACCCCATCCTCATCCTCAATGATGTCCTTCCCGATCGAGGCCAGCGTGGTCCACTTGCAGTTATTGGTGGCACGCACAGCACAGCGTTTGTGGGCTTTGAACTTGCACACTGTGAGAGAGAGCACAAACTCAGCTTCTCTGAGACAGCTGCCTCCTGTGAGGGGCAGAGGAGGGGTGAAGAGGGTGAGGGGAGGTGGAGCAAGGCCCCTTCATGGGGTCACAGCACACCAAGACACCTCGGGCCATGAAGGCCAAGACGGGAGGGGAGGGGGAGAGCCAGGAAGGCTCCTCAGACTGTGAACACCCACTGCTACCACACAGCAGCAGGAGGCCATAGGCGGCACGCTGGCGCTGAAATATGAACAACTTTCATGTAGCACAAAATAGTCTGTTTTTGTTTTTTTTTTTTGGTAGCACCTGGGATGGAACCCAGGGGCATTTTACCTCTGAACTATACTCCCAGCCCTATTTTTTGTTTTATTCTTTATTTTGAAACAAGGTCTCACTAAGTTGTGCAGGACCTCACTAAGTAGGTGAGGCTGGCCATGAACTTGCAATCCTCCTGTCTCAGCCTCCCAAGTACTGGGATTAAAGTGTGCGCCATCACACCCAGCAAAATAATCCTCTTTTGAATCATTCACTCACTTAAGATGTAAAAACTAGTGGAGCTGATGATGTGTACAGACTAAGCAGGAGGGAGGACCTGGCACAAGCGACTCGCTGGCCTGGGCGCCCTGCCTAAGCTTCAGTCCTACCTGCCCTCCAGCTCCAGACACCGAACTCCTCGCACTGTTCAAGCCCTGCTTTTAAAAAAAACTTAGCAAGGAGTCCTCCTTGGAGAAAATAAACAAGAACGAGGTGCAGAAGTCACTTCACCTGGACTGACTGCACAGATGGGAAGGCCTGCCTGATGATGACTGCAGCTTTCCCAGGCCTCCTCCAGTACAGCTCCGGGCCGCCTTTCACAGGGCAGCAGTCTCTTACCTTCACAGGACAGTCCATGGGACGTGACCCCGGACAGAGCCTCGCGACACACGTTGCAGTAGGCCGGCCGCGCGTGGGAGCAGGCGTACCAGTTGTGCATCCCTGAGAAGTGGTCCATGCTGTACTGGGGAGGCTGGGAGGGCGAGACAAAGATGCCGAAGATAAGATGTCCCTTGCAAACTCAAACGTAGCAACTCCGACAGAATTCAATAGGGAGGGGGAGGGCTTGTCAAGCACGGACATAAAAGGAGAAGCCACCAGCCTCCACTTCGCGCAGCCAGGCTGACTGAGTTCCCAGGTGGGGGATACTTGGACGGCAGGATGGCCGGGTGGGCATTCAGGGAAGGATGTTTTTCTCTCTTAACCTCGAAGTTCTCCCGGTTCTGCACGGTCTTGAGTGCCGCGATCCAATCTTCCATCTCTTTTCTGTTATCAGCACACAAGATGAGCTTCCTGCAGGGAGTGATGACCTAGAGGAGAACATGACCAGCGCTCCGTGAACAAGGGCAAAGGCTGGCCGCTGCAGACCCCGCCCAGAACATCTGCACACACAGCAAGACACAAAGGGACTGTTCTGCTCAGCCATTCAGAGAACAGAACATAAAATGGTTACCATGGGCCACTAAACTCAATTTCAAGCCCCAAACCAAATTTAGGTTATGTATTCATCAGCACTCAAGTAGACATTTCCACATTGACAACTACTTAGGCATAAGTTAAAAGCCCCAGGAAACCCTGAGAGAGAGCGAGAGTGAGAGAGAGAGGAGAGAGAGAAGCAAACACAGGAGAGCTGTACTGCTCCAGGGAGCCCACAGGTTGCCGCCGGGCACTGAATGGCGAGGAAGCCCGGTACCATTCTTGTACAGCAGCACCATGCGCACTGCAGAGACGGCACAAGAGCAGCCAGCGGCTGCAATCAGGGCCGGCACTCTGACTTTTCAAAAATGAAAAGGATACCACAATATGTAAAACATCATAATCAGCAGGAAAAAGGGCAATGAAGCCGGGCGTGCTGGCGCATATAATCCCAGCACCCGGGAGGCTGAGACAGGATCACAGTTCACAGACAGCTTCAGCTACTACTTAGTTAGGCTCTTTGCAACTCAGTGAGATCCTGTTTCAAAATAAAAAACTTAAAAAATAAAAAACTTTAATTCCTTGACTCTAGCTATCAAGGGATTAAAAAAAAAAAGCAATCGAGTTTTCACCTATCAGATTGGCAAAGTTTTAAAAGATCTTAATCCAGTGTTGATAAGGTATAGGAGAGAAAAAACTTCTCAAGTATTGATAAGGAGGTAAACAGGGTACAACTTTTTTACCAAAAATTCTAAAAATTACCAAAAATTCTAAAAATTCACAACCTCCTAATTTTGTTCAATAATGATGCAAAGTATCTAAATAGTTCCAAAGTCAAATCTACAAAATAAGGTCTAGCCAGGCATGGTGACACACGCTTGTAATCCCAGCGCTTGGGAGGCTGAGACAGGAGGATCGCACAGGTTCAAAGCCAGCCTCAGCTACTTAGTGAGGCTCTCAGCAACTTAGTGAGACCCTGTTTACAAATAAAGTATAAAATAGGTCTGGGAGTATAGCCCAGAGGTAGAAAAGCCCCTGGGTTCCACCCCCAGTACCACAAAAAAAAAAAAAAAAAAAAAAAAACAAGGTCTCGTTAAGATAGCTGGTTCCTCCTCCTCTCTCCTCTACCCAGGTTCCTATATATAGCTTTTAAAAAAAAGTTTACTCATTAATTTTTAAGATACATACCAACACATACATCCATGTTTACTTTTCTACCTCCAGACTACACCCCAACCCTATTTTATTTTATTTTATTTTTTATTTTATTTTATTTTGTTTTTTTTTTTTTTGGTGGTACTGGGGTTCCTGGAAGCCCTTCTTCCTCTGGGCTACACTCCCAGACCTATTTTATATTTTTGAAACAGGGTCTCTTACGCCAGCACGGCTGGCTTCCAACCTGCGCGATCCTCCTGTCTCCGCCTCCCAAGCGCAGGGATTACAAGCGTGCGCCACCACGCCCGGCTATTTTATTTTATTTTGAAAAGGTCTCGCTAGGTGGGTGAGTCTTACTACTTGCAGAAGCCGTGCTCTAAACTGCGCGCGGCACATCCACTCTGTGAACAGCGGCACAGGAGACGCCGCTTCCCGCCTGGGCTTTCCACTTCACTCGTATCCTGGCCACCATTCCTTACCTTACAGTGTCCTCGCCCCTTCCTGAGGCGACACAGCCCTCACTGCCCGGAAGGACAGGGAGCCAACAAGTGTCCTGTTCATTGACGGGAATTGGGGATGGTTCAAAATCCTTTGCTACTTCAAGGAATGCCACAGTGAACGGATCTTTTCTTATTTTTACCATGGCAACTTTGGGGTAAATTCCTAGAGGCAGAATTTCCCTGACAAAGAATAAATGCATGTGTAATTTTGCTAGCCACTGCCAAATTCCTCTCCGCAGGGGTTGTACCATTTTGCATTCCCACCAGCACTGTTAGAAAATGCTTGCTTCCCCGGGGATTCACCAACAAAATGTTACTTAACATTTGGATTTCTGCCCATCTTAAAACTCTATCTTACATTAAGACCCAACTTAGGAAACACCCAATTCAAACGACTGGATGATCATCTTGCAGGCTCAGACCACGTGGAAGCAGAGCTTCCCTGCTGATTCCTGCTCCAGACTGGCTTCACGCAGGGCGAAGTGGACACAACTGTCTCTAAAGCAGTTCTCCCCTCTCACATGTCCAGGGATCCACAGATATGCAAACCTGGAGCCCAGAGTGTGCAGGAGAGAAGGCGAGGCAGAGCGAGCTGAGGGCCGCCCTCCTGCAGCTGGTGCAGACGAGCATGAGAGGCACAGCGCAGCAGCGCAGGAGCCGCCACCCTCGAGCTGCGCACGCATTCGCAGAGGAGCTGCTCTAGACACAGGGTCCAAAGGGCAGCAGAGGCAAGGTCCCACCCAGACTGACTTGGGGAGAACAAGACAGACGACGACCATGACGACCATCGGGTTGGTGGTGCTTCTGGCGGTCAGGGAAGGCCAAGGAGAGCTGGAAAGCAAAGGGCCTGAGCGTGCTCAAGTCCCATGCATCCCAGCCACCCCTGGTCTGAGCAAACACTTCTTAATGATTCACTGGGGGACAAGTTCTACACTTGAATATTTTTATCAGCATAATAAATATGGTAAAAGAGCCAGGCATGGTAGAACATGCCTGGGAGGCTGAGACAAGAGGATCACAGGTTCAAGGACACCTTAGCAACTACTCTGAGCAACCTAGCAAGAGCCTGAATTAAAATAAAAAATAGAGCCGGCGTGATGGCACATGTTAGTAACTCCAGTACTTCGGAGGCTGAGACAGGAAGATCACGGGTTCAGGGCGAGCCTCAGCAACTTAGTGAGGCCCTTACAACTTGGTGAGCCCCTATTTCAAAATAAAGGATAAAAAATGGGCTGAGGGTGTAGCTCCGAGGGAGGATGCCCCTAGTACCACCAAAAATAAATAAATAAAAATAAAAAGGGGGGCTGGGGTGTAGCTTGGAGGTAGGATGCTTCTGGGTTCAATCCCCAGTACCAAAGTTAATTAATAGAAAGGAAGAAAGGGGGCAATAAATAAAAAACTTTGCTAATCTAGGATTCTATTAGGAATTATGCAGTAAGAGTGAGGTTTTCACGCACCCTTCCCTCCCCAGCGTGTGGTTGCAAGTGGCTCCCTGGGCCCGGGGTCCTCCACACACCAAAGGGTGGTAGTACTAGACTGCTCCATGGGTGCTGAGCACGCCTGGACAGCATGTTACAGACACACAGCTGTTACGTTTAAAGGCAGTGAGTTAATGAAACTGGCAGTGGTGTCACTCCCCCAGGCTCAGGGGAGTGAAGCTGAGCGGCGATGACCCAGGAAGCGGGCTCTGCTTGGTTCCCTCTCACTTCACTCCAGCCTGCTCCGTAGTGAAGAAGCAGGAGGCAGATGAGGCCCTGAATCCCACCTAGCCACTGCGTTTACATCATGGAATACTACCAGCACTGAGAAGACTGAAGCTACTCTTTCTAAACGTGCACAGAACAACCGCTAAGACATACTGTTAAATGATAAAAGCCAGTGCAGGGTCAGTACGGGTGCATCAGTCACCTCCCCGAGGGGACCTCAAATGGCTGGGGCATGCTTATACCTTTTCATTCTTATAATTTTGGTACCATTATATGCATTACCTATTCAAAAGATATGTTAAATAAGCATTAAAGTCTTAAGTTTATTATATATAAGACCCAAAAAAGGCTTTAAAAAAGTTCTATTTGAAATAAAAACTCTTGCTCCCAAACCTTCATACCAAGTACATGATCTTCCAAGAGATAAAAGAAAGCTCAAGACATCCAAGCCAGACAGCATGGCCCTGGGAGAGCCCGCCCAGGGGATGGTAAGCCATGGGCAGTGATCTTTGAGAAACCGTAAACAGGAGATGCTGGGAACATACGGATGGGGCTCCGTACGTGTGGAAGACGGGCTCTGGATCACACAGACGGTGGCTGATGGCCCAGGGACAGTGACAAGGTATCAGATAGCAACAGCGGCTCGCAGGGATGGGTGCCCAGAACGTGGCCAGCAATCTGTGAGCCGGCTTACCAGTTTGTGTTCAATGCGCTTTCTCTCTTCCTTTAAGAAGTGGCTATGAGCAGAGCAAGCCAAATGCAGCTGACAGGGTCTACTTATATCCCACAGTGAGGCAGGTGGAGAGGGGGACGGCAGGCAGGCGGCTCCAGGCTGGGCGCCACTCTGACACTTATCTGGGCAGCAGGAGAACACAAAGCACTTGACACTGAAACAGCCGGCGGCGAAGGAGATGGGCGCTCGCCACCGCTCCCCGGCTTCATTCACAAGAGCAGCCAGGGCCCGTGCTTCTCTTCTGACGGGGGCCGGTCTGAGATCGGAGTGGGCTTCACACAAACGACTCACTATGCCAACCCAGTGACCTGGCCGCCCTCCCACTCGAACCAGGTTTCCCGAGAGTGCAAAATACAAGATGGAGAAGATCTGGAGGAGGATAGCAAGGGCGGCTCACCGACAGCCCAAGTCACCCACCACGGCCATTTCTGACCGTGGATACAGATGTGCATCTCACTTTTTCATCAGACTCTAAATGACGAAAGATCGAGATCCTGCAAACTGTGTCGTGCTGGAACCACAGGCCAAAAGAACAGCCCTCAGCCATAAAGGAGAGGTCCGCGCCCGGGGTGGTCCAAAGGCCACAGCGAGGCACAGACAGGGCAGCCCGCCCCGCAGGTTCCCGGTTCTGAGTCAGATGGCGCGGATATACTTCTCCCTATTCCTCCTGCAGAAAGGAATCGTGTCCTGAACTTCAGAAAATGTACACAAGCCATACCAAAGGAGGAGACATGGCAGAGACTGACGGGCCGCAGGCCACCGAGGACACAGTGCGAACTCTCTGCATTTTCTACGTACCGTGTACACCCTACATTTGGAGCTGAAGAAGTCAGAAATACCGGTGTGTATGGAGGAAAGCCCAACAGAAGTTCCCAGCCAGCTTGTCAAGCAGCCTGACGAGGCAGAAATCAGTAACAGCATAGTAGTCAGGAGCTGCGCTGCTCAGCCAACACCCAAAGGCACTCCAGTACCGGCCCACAGCCCAGCTAGCGATGGAAGCCAGAGAAGCCCAGGAGAGGCAGGCCTTTGCCCCCGCCAGCCATGACGCTTCCACACAGGGCAGAGGAACGCTGGTGGCAGAGAAGCACAGGGAAGGTATCCAACAGCGTGAGGCCCTAGGGAAGACGCCCACCGGAGCCTCCTGGCGAGCGAGCACTGTGTGCCCAAGACAGCTCAACAGCAACAGCAGCACAAGGCGCTGGAGCGGACATGGAGGAGTGGACCGTGGTGTTGGCTGGAATGTAAGATACGCCACTACACACAACAGCTGAGCTGCTTCTTAAAGCACAAACATGCAACTACCGCAGGCCCCTGCAATCGCTCCCCAGCCTTTTACTCCTGAGGAACCAGGGTGCTAGGGCTGGACCGAGCCCAGCCGGCGTGATGCTGTGCTAGCATGTGGGGAACTCACCACCGGAGGATCCGGGCAACAGCACAAAGGAGATCCAAACTAAACGGTTCCGCAGAAGGAACTGCCCCAGCAGTGCCTGGGTCTGAGCAGCAGCACCCAGAGCGGCGCCAAGACAGCCACGTTTCTCCAGCACGGCACGCGAGGCCTCACGCGGCAGACTCGGAGGTGGAAGGCAAGCGTATCTCCTAGAGTCCCGTGTCTGCAGGCACGGCTGACACGCCTTGGGCACACATCCTCAAGGAGAGGCACCTGCCCTCGGCCCTGGAGGCATGCCTGGACCATGCCCTCGGCCAGGGGCCCGCCTTGCTGCCAGGCTGTGACATGTGGCCCAGGAGCAGCCCGGCAAGCAAAGTAGCAGAACAGCAGGCTCACCTCCAAACACAGGGAGCTCGAGGGCCACGGGGGCTGGGAACCCAAGGGGCTGCCAGAATGGAGGGCGGGCATCAGAACACCGCTCCTGAGACAGACGAGCCCTCCCACCTCAACACACTGACCAGACGCAGGGAGGACAAGGGCTCTGAGCCGAGCCACCTCCCACCCCAGTACAGCCAGCAAGCCTGCGGATCCTCCTGCCCCCACGGCCCCATGCCAGCGACTCTGCCAGCCGCCACCATCCTCCCCAGGCAGAGACCAGTCCTCAAGGGCACCTCTCCCAAGCTCAGCCCTCATTTTGGGCTCCAAATTCCACCTTTCTTCTTCAGAAGTAAGCTCCGGCAGTATCTTCTTTGAACGATGGGAGCTGCCTGCTCCCGTGGAAGTTTCATCCGATGAGGCCAAAAGAGTAGAATGAAGAAGTGACTCTCACACAACAGAGCTGCTGGCCATGGCGGGGATGGGAAAGGAGAAAGAAAAGGCGCCTCCACGCCAGGCCTGGCATGAGGAAGGGGCCGCCCGGGCTCCACAGGCCCTCCGGCTCCCCTCCACGTCAACCGGAGGGCTGTGCAGCTTCCACACAGAAGCCTGGCGGCCGACTCGGGTCTAAAAAGCTCCATGCGGCAGCTTTACTGAACGTGGCTGCGGGCAGCAGGTCGGGAAGCCTTTGGGGATGTGCCGCCGCCACCCCTCACGCAATGCAGGCGCGGGCTGGACACCGGCGCGCTCCAAGGGCCACAGCGGCTGCCACAGCAGGATGGGAGGTTAGTCAGCTCTGCGCTGCTGTGACCAAACCAGAGAAAACAGCTGGAAGAGGGGCGGCTTTACTTGTGCTCGCGGTTTCTGAGGCTGCAGCCCAGGTCAGCCAACTCCATCAATCTGGGCTGAGGCCCAGCAGAACACCAGGGGAGGCCTTGGCCGCTCACCTCATAGCTGCCCGGAAGCAGAGAGAGGAAAAGGCTGGGAACAAAACACAGTCCCCAAGGGCGGACGCCAAAAGACCCTCACACCAAGTCCTGTCTCCAGCGGCTTCCACCACCTCCCAATAATCCATTCATTCACCTGCGACTCCTTGATAGAAAAATCCAGTGCAGAGTCAGAGCGCTCCGGACCAGTCGCTCCCAAGCCCTGCCCTGGACACCGCTGCGCCGCGGGACGTTCCAGACCCAAATGTAACAGGCGGCTCCGGGTGAGGGCTGTCACACTGCCGTCCACTGAGGGTGGGGCAGACGTTCCCTTTGGACATGCTGAAGTCAATGGTGTCCACTGAAACCTCAGCTGGACCCCAAGTCTAATCATCAGAAGTCTTCACCTTGCCATCAGTTTGGTATATTAAGAAAAGTTAAAGACCTGAAGAAATTAGATGCAGGTTACCACTGCTGGGGGCTTTAAAATGCACCGTATAACAGTTTCCATCACTGACCATGATGGTGATTCTGTAAGGGCATAAGAGAACTGCAAAAGCTTTTCTACCTAGGATTTTTTTTTTTTTTTTTTTTTTTGCAGTACTAGGGATAGAACCCAGGGGAATTCTACCTCCGATCTACATCCCCAGCCCTATTTTGAATTCTTTATTTCAAAACAGGGTCTCACTGAGTTGCAGAGGGCCTCACTAAGTAGCTGAAGCTATCCACAAACCGTGATCCTCCTGTCTCAGCCTCCTGAATGCTGGGATTACAAGTGTGCGCCTCCACGCCCAGTTCTCACCTAGGACTTTTACAGCACCATTTCTAGGCTTAGGTACACAAATGCCAGTGTTTCAACTGGCTACAGTATTCAGAGGTGACTTTCTACAGGTTTGTCCCCTAAGGTGACAGGCCATACCGCACAGCCCAGGTGTGTAGTAGGCCACGTGGCCTAGACCCAAGCAAGCACGCTCAAGGACGTCAGCACCACACAGCTGCCTGCGATGCATTTCCCAGAGCCAGGCCACAAGAGAACACAGGACTGCACGTAGTTCTGGGGACCAATTTGGCAACGTCTGGTCAAGCCGAAGATGTTCACACCTGGCAATTCTAGCCCTAGAAAGACATGCTAGACAGACTCTTGCCAATGTGCCCAGGAAGACAGAGATAACAATGTCCTCAACAGCACTGTTTAGAATGGTGAAATCTAGAAAAACCTAAGCCAACAGTGGGGCGCTGTACACCTGGAGCACTAAGGAAGCCACGAAAACCTAGCTTGTGGTCCTTACCTCAGGAGGCATCTATGGCACCTCAGGTTCACACCCACTCCCCAGAGGTTCTGATAAAACTCCCTGAGTGAGGAAGCGGCCATTTCAAAACTCTGAACCATTTAACTAAAGGTGAATGAACCCACATGAATCAGTCTCAGAAACACAATGCTACAGGACATGACTAGTATCAGACCACGTATTCAATTGTTGAAGCTGGCCAAACAACACAGCCTATTTGCTATACCTCCATACACGAGATGTGAAAAGTGGCGCCTTGCAAAACTGACAATGCTGGGGACAGTGGTGACACGGGAGGCGGGCAAGAGGGGCCAGGCTGGGGAGGACACCCAGGGAAGCAAGGCCCATGGAGCCCGGAGCAGGAGGGGGAGCACCGGCAGGGCTTTCAGAGGACAACGAAACCCCTCTCCCCAGCACAACTCCTCCCCAGGAGGCGCTCCATCCAGCAGAGAAGCTGAGCTCACCTGCAGGGGGTTAGTCCAGGCAGCAGGACCAGAAAACATGCCCAGCATGTGGTGCGGTCACACCATCCAGCCCACAGCTCTGGTTTGTTCTCGGTGGTACAACTTGAACCCGGGGCGTTCTACCTCCAAGCTACACCCAGACCTTTTTTATTTTTTTATTCTGAAACTGAGTTTCTAGGACCCTAGGTTGCTGACCCACTATACTGCTGAGGCTGTCCTCAAGCCTGTGGTCCTCCAGTCTCAGCCTCCCAAGTACTGGGATTACAGGTGTGTGCCACCAAGGCCAGCTTGCCCCAGCCCTCCACTTCAAAGAAACACAGGCCAAGAAGAGACTGCCCTCCTCCCCTGGACTCCATGCAGCCCTCACCTTTAAGTGGGCTCCGGGGGGCCCACACACACAGGTGCTCCCCACCTCCAGCTGCTGCGGCTGTATCAGAAAGGAAGAGGCCCAGCAATAACCAGGGGAAGGCAACGTGCAGACGGTCGCA
Organism: Muscardinus avellanarius; assembly: GCF_963383645.1. Taxonomy (NCBI): domain Eukaryota; kingdom Metazoa; phylum Chordata; class Mammalia; order Rodentia; family Gliridae; genus Muscardinus; species Muscardinus avellanarius. The sequence goes on from NC_137787.1 coordinate 6,997,868, forward strand.
CACAAGCGCCGGCGATCCAGCCACTGGCCACAGAGGCGGAGGGCAGTGTCCAGGCAGGACGGGACTGGGAAGTCTCTGCTAAATATAGCTCCTGGCTCAGGAAGGTGGACGAGAGCAGACCTGGCGCCCTTGCCGGCTTCTCTCACTTCCTGCTGCTCACGCCCTGCTCCCGGCAGCCAGCGCCCAGGTCCCCTGTACACCTCTCCCTACCTGCAAGCCCCCACGCCGAGACCAGCTATTCACATTAGCTGTTGTATGTACACAGTAGACTTCCTCAGGGAACACCTCAAATACACAGTCACCACCACACCAGGGGGCTCCTGGCGGGGCTGGCCAAAGCACCAGGCCGGCCCGCCTGGAACAGTGGCACAGCTCCACTCCTGACAGGCCCCAACTCCAAGGAGAGCCCAGCACCCAGCTCCCGCGCCTCCTCCACTCTCAGAGCAGCTGGGGCGGGAAGGGCCACCATCACGGCACAGCCACCGGGCTCCAGGAGAGGGAGGCCAGGCACAGCGCCTTGCCAGACTGGCCAGAGGTCAAAATCACAGGTACTCTATGACATACCTCTTTAAGGAACAAAATAAAGCAGAAATGAAAGTTCTACCCAAAAATAAAACATGGCTTTTAGTAATAAAACAGGGTTTTTTATCCCATGTTTTAACACTACTGCATTAAGTGCTAAAATGACATCGGGGCCACAGAACTGTACTGCCCACACGGCGCAGGGAGGGGGGCGCATGCACATGACGGCAGAGACGGGCATGCTCGGGACATAATGAACGCAAAAAGCAGACACACACAGTGCAGATGACGCTTGCTGATGGTAAAGGACTGAAAGCACGCGTCTGCATCAGGGCTTCTCAACCCAACAATCCTTGCGGGTGTGCTGCCCATCACCCTGCAGAGCACCCCCGCGACCCAGGCCGGGCCCACACGGCCTCTGCAGACCTATCTCACCCCTGCCCACAACTTACCCGCGGTTAAGAATCCTAGGAGAGGCCAGGTGTGGTGGCGTGGCACACACCTGCCACCCGGCAAGCAGGAGGCAGACAGGAGGATTGTAGCAAGCAATGAGACTCTCATCAGCCTAGTGAGAGAGCCCCCGTCTCAAAATAAGAAATAAAATCAAGCGGGGGTGTAGCTCGAAGGTAGAATGCCTCTGAGTTCAACCTGGTACGAAAGAAAGAAAGAAAGAAAGAAAGAAAGAAAGAAAGAAAGAAAGAAAGAAAGAAAGAAAGAAAGAAAGAAAGAAAGAAAGAAAGAAAGAAAGAAAGGACGGACCATATAATAGGCCTTAGTTTATAATCTCCGTGATAAGACTTTTCAGTAACTTGTTAATTTGGATACTCTGCACTTAATTATCTGTAGTAAGCATGTTAAATTTGTATAAAAACAATAAAATGGAGACAGAGGGAAGATGGTGGTGGCTGTGGTTGCAGTGGCGACTGCGCCCACAGCAACAAGACCTGGCAGCGGCCAAATAGGACAGGTATTCCTCTGAGAAACTCTGGACATCAGATTTTGGTTTAATATCTGATTGGGACATAATATAGAGACATTTATAGGCATGACTTCCTGACTAAAATATAAGAAAGAGACGGACCAAGATGGCAGAGACAACGGCAGCAGCGGCGGCCAGGATTTGAGAGAGGTAGATAAAACCAATCTAACCCGCCTTGAATTCTTGGAAAAATCTCCCCCAAAAAAGACTGCTCCTGCCCCACACGCTCAGGAATTCTGGACAACATCCTATGTAAGAAAAATGCTCGGGAGGAGAGCCAAGATGGCGGCGGTGGCGGCAACGGCCAGTATCGGGGAGAGGCAGGTAAATTCATTCTAATCTACCCTGAACTTTTGAGGAAATCTCCCCAAAAGTAGACTGTACCTGCCCGACATGCTCAGGAACTCTGGACAACATACTATGTAAAATAAAACATTTGGGATGCGTCAGATGGAGCCCCGCGTAGTTGGGTCGGCTGGCATCGCACATCCCAGGCCAAGGGTGCTCCTCCTACCGCCGCGCTCCTCTGTGCAGCACTGGGGCTGGGTGTGCTTGGAGCAGCAGAACCCTCTCTCCGTGGTGAAGCTGTGGGCCTCCGCTCTTTGGCAGGGAGATAAAACACATTGCTACTAAGTACTTGGGCCCCAATTCCTGCAAAAGACACGTACTGTTTTCTTTTATTAAAAAATATTGAAGAAGCCGGGCGTGGTGGCGCATGCTTATAATCCCCGCACTTGGGAGGCTTGAGACAGGAGGATCGCGTGGGTTTTAAGCCAGCCTCAGCTGGCTTAAGAGACCCTGTTTCCAAATAAAATATAAAAAATAGGTCTGGGAGTGTAGCCCAGAGGTAGAAGGCCCCTGGGTTCCATCCCAGTACCACACAATATACAGAGAGAGATATAGGTATATATAGATATAGAGAGATATAGATGTGTGTGTGTGTGTGTGTGTGTGTGTGTATTTTTTTCTTTTTTTTGTGGTACTAGAGGTGGAACCCAAGGGCTTTCTACCTCCAGACTTTACTCCCAGACCTATTTTATATTTTAATTGGAAACAGGGTCTCACTAAGTTGCTGAGAGCCTCACTAAGTAGTTCAGGCTGGCTTCGAACCTGTGCAATCCTCCTGTCTCAGCCTCCCAAGCGCGGGGATTACAAGAGTGCGCCACCACACCCAGCTCGCTCACTCGCTCTCGCGCGCTCTCTCTCTCTCTCTCTCTCTCTCTCTCTCTCTCTCTCTCTATATATATATATATATATATATATATATATATATATATTGAAGAGAGAGGAAGGTGGTGGTGGCTGCAGTTGCAGCTGCAGCAGCGACCACGGCCGCAGTGGTGATGGTTAGCATTGGCCGAATAGGATATGCATCCCCTGAGAAACCCTGGACAACAGATTTTGATTTAATAGCTGATTGGGACAACACACAGAAACATTTCCAGTCATGACTTCCTATCTGAAATATAGGAGAAAGAGTGGAAACTGGTGGAATTAGAGGCAAGACTGCAGCGTGGCACCCTCCACTGCAAGAAAAGTAATTTTTGGAGGTATATCCTAGAAAAGATCAGAAAGCAGACTGCTACTGCCACACATGCACAGGAATACTTAACAACAACATACTTTAGGAGAGACCAAGAGGGTGGCGGCCAGTATTCAGGAGAGGCAGACAGATCCAACCAAATCCACCTTGAATTTTTGAATAAATCTCTCCAAAAGTAGACTGTTCCTGCCCAAATGCTCAGGAACTCTGAACATACTATGTAAGAAAAACTTTTGCAGAGATGGACCAAGATGGCAGTAGCAGCGGCAGCCAGTATTCAGGAGAGGCAGATAGATCCAATCCAATCCACCTTGAATTTTTGAAAATATCTCCCCAAAAGTAGACTGCTCTTGCCGCACATGTGCAGGGATTCTGGACAACATATTATGTACAAAAAATGTCCAGGGCAATTTGGAGGGAGCCCCATCCATATTGCTGGACCAATTCGCTGCACCGGGTGTCCCGGGAGACCTCAACTCATGGCCACCGCGCTCCTCTGCGCTACTCTGGGGGTCAGGGTGTGCTTGGAGCAACGGATCCCGCTCTCCATGGTGAGGCCGTGAACTCACCATGAGCTCACATATCTGCTTTCAGTGGAGAGATAAAATCCATTGGAATTGGGCTCTCAGCTTCTGCAAATGACACGTGCTGTTTTCTCCTACTAATATATATATACATATGGAGGAAAAAATGGGAACCTCTGTAAACATCATGCCCACAGGGACAGGAACCAGAGCCTGCTGGATGGCAAGGCCAGGCCTGGAGCAAGCGAGGCTGGGCCCGGAGCCTGCCTCGGGGCAAGGCCAGGTCGGGAGTCAGCGGGCCAGGCAGAAGCCTTCCACAGGGCGAGGCCAGGTCTGGAGCCAGCGGGCCTGGCAGAAGCCTGCCACGCAGCAAGGCCGGGTCTGGAGCCAGTGAGGCCAGGCCCGGAGCCTACTGCGCGGCAGGCCTGGAACTGGGGCCTGCTTCACAGCAAAAGGCCAGCGGGTTTCAACTGTGTGGCCAGGAGGCAATTGAAGCTGCCCTTTCCTCATCTAATCTCTCAGCAGATTTCCAGATCCAAATGATCTCTATTTTAAAAAATATTGGTTGTGAGAGGATCATCCTGTCAGTTACTCACCCTCTGGCTTTCAGGTTTTCAGTAAGTGGGAATAAGTGTGGAGAAATAGAAGCCCTAATACATTGTTGGTGGGATTGCAAGTTGGTGCAACCACTTTGGAGAACAGTATGGAAGATCCTCAGAAGAAGGAAAACGAGCTTACCATAGGATCCAGCAAGACCACCTCTGGGTGTCTACCAAAAAGAATGAAAACCAAAATACCAAACTAATGCATGAACAGCCATGTTCACAGCTGCACAGCTCACCATTGCCAAACTGTGGGACCAGCCAAGATGTCCTTCAACGGATGAGTGGATTTCAAAACTGTGGGATGTGTACACAATGGAATTTTGCCCAGCATTAAGGGAGAACAAAATTATGGCATTTACAGTGAAATCTCACAAAAAATAAGAAATCAGATGCTTTTCCTAATGTGCAAAATATTATGGAGAAATGGGTAACAGGAGGAACTCTAGATGAAGGAGGGACCCTACAGAGGAGCAATAAAGGTGACATCTGGGGGGATAAGAGGGAGGATGAGGGGAACTCTTTAAAGCACAGGATGTACCTAAACATATCAGAGTCAATCAGGAAGCCAAGCATGGGTAGGAGGGCGGGGGAGGGAAGGAGTTAGAGATTGGGTAGGGGCTGATTGGGTGTTGTGTGCGTGTATATCTCCACAAGTTTTTTATCCCATTGAGATATATGACTACAATGCACCAATGAAAATTTATTTTAAAAATAATAAAAATATGTAGTGTCAGTAAAATATTACAGGCATTTTTGCTATAACAAAACCCTCACTGTCTATAAAAATGAGTGATAAAAATTAAAAGCTCACGCTTGTAATCCCAGTACTTGGGAGGCTGAGAAAGGAGGATTGCAGGTTCACAGCCAGCCTTCACTACTTAGCGAGGCCCTCTGCAACTTAGTGAGACCATTTCAAAATAAAGAATAAAAAATAGCACCGGAGGTGTAGCTTGAAGGTAGAATGCATCTGGGTTCAGTCCCCAGTACTGCTAAAAATAAAAAAAAAAGTAAATGTCTCATGGTAGCTGGGATGGTGGTGCATACTTGTAATTCCAGTATTTGGGAGGCTGAGACACAGGATCTCAGGTTTATGCCCAGCCTCAGCTACTTGGTGAGGCCCTCCACAACTTAGTGAGACTCTGTTTCCAAAATAAATAGAACTAGAGACAGAATGCCTCTGGACTGAATCCCTAGTACCACAGAAAAGAGTCTCGTGGGGAAAGGGGAGCTGCAGCCACCACTCAAACCCTCCACACGCCATACCAAAACGCTGAAGAGACAACAGTCCTCGTTTTTAAAAAACTAAGACAATTCTAGCCAGGCGTGGTGGCGCACATTTGTTGGGAGGCGGAGACAGGAGGACCGCGCAGGTTCGAAGCCAGCCTCACTGGCTTAAGAGACCCTGTTTCCAAATAAAAATATAAAATAGGTCTGGGAGTGTAGCCCGGAGGTAGAAGGGCTTCCAGGAACCCCAGTACCACCACCACCAAAAAAAAAAAAAAAAAAAAAAAAAGCTAGGACAATTTTTAAAACTACATAGGAAATACTACGGTACGTACAGAGCCGTCCTGCTTAAAGAAGGGCTGGAGCGTGGCGAACGGGCACAGGTGGGTCTGTGTCCGCGGGGAGGCCAGAGCTTGGCCACGCTGCTGCAGCCGAGCCCCCTGGCTGGCCCGGGCTGCGGTGAGTGGCCTCAGCCTTCGGCAGCTGGGCAGCATCCTCCTGTGAGAAAGATGGGAACCGGCACCACCCAGAAGTGCTGGTGACGACGATCTCTACGCCAGTGCTCCCTGCAGCGGGCTCCGAGGGACCAGCACGGGAGGGGCAGGACGGCAGGGCTTGGCCCTGAGTCTGACAGCCACCACGCTATCACATTTATCCATTTTCTCTAGATCATTTAATGTGGTGATTCTCTAGAGTATCTAATGGCACAGAGCCTAGTGCATCAGGAGTTGCGTAAGGATGAGGGGAGGGGAGGCTCCCGGGCAGTCCTCTCTGGCCCCAGGGTGGAGTGGGAAATGGCTGCCTCCTCTGCGTCCACCTCAGGGCAGAGTCTCAACCACGACCTTGTGAAATGATCACAAAGCTGTTTTCAGACTCCCACTTCCAGGGCTTAAGGAAACAGGGCCAGCTCCAGGCAGCATGAGGTGCAAAGAGAAAGCGAAAGAAAGGCCAGACAAGGTTTGCAAAGAATGTATAAAGGCATATTTATACTGTGCTCTTAAAATGGCTAAGATGATAGCACTTAGGTATTTTAACACAAAAAGGGGCAAGGGGGAGGAGGGTATATTACACAATTGTGCTTTATTTGCACTGGGGATTGAACCCAGGGGCATTCTACCTCTGAGCTACACCTCCAGCTCTATTTTATTTTTATTCTAAAACAAAGTCTCCCTACTTGCTGAAGCTGTCCTTGAACCCACAATCCTGGGACTACAAGTGTGGGCCACTACACCCGGCTTAATTTATTTTTTTTAAGGTAGGACACTCATGGCCTAGACAATGGAAGTTCACATCTCAGGTGGTGGGACTGGGGGAATCTCTTTTCTTTTCCTTCTAGTTTTCTGTCTTTTCCAAACTGTCCACAGTAAAAAGTATTTTTAAATTTGCCCACATCTTTTTCCCCCTACAAAAGCCTACATCTGAGACAATCGCCCCGGCTGCCTACACAGCCTCCTCGCCAGCTAACCCTGCCCCCTGCCGCCTCTACCAGGCCTGGCTCAGCCACAGAGGCCAGGAGCTGAGCACGAGGCAGGGGGTTCCGGGAGAGGGCTCCAGGGACCACCAGGCACAGCTCCTGGCTGGCCCTGCGGACACCTTGCCACCAAAGGCGACCTCGGGAGCAGCCGAGCAGGAGAGAAGAGCCTGGTCTTTTCTGTGGGGGAAAATGAGCCTCTACTTTATTTAGCCACTGGTGCTTGGGTTTTCTGCTAAACACCCCAAACCTATCACAGGAAAAATAAAAAACAAGGCACAGGAATGAAGTCTTTATCCTCCAAGTGTCCAGAAAAGAATGACTTGATTTAATTTGCTGGATCGGCATTGGAAACCCTAAACACAGGCAGCAACACCCGTGAGCCTGGTTCAACAGAGTAACAGCGAAGCCAGGCTACCACGAAAACCAAAGCCAAGTTATCAGTCAGGTGTCTACAGCCGCCATCTACACAGGAGTGTGTCCTTATGTGTGTAAGAGAGAGACCGGGAGGGGCTGGAGACAACCCAGGAACAGTCTACCTCTGAGCTACACCCCAGCCCTGTTTTTTGGGTTTTGTTTTTGTTTTTGAAGCAGGATCTCACTCAGTTGCTGAGGCTGTGATCCGTAGCACCAACTGTGATCCTCCAATCTCAGCCTCCCAAATACTGGGACTCCAGGCACACACCACCACACCCAACCTCCTGCTTTTCAGATGAAGCTTTACTGGAACACAGCCACACCCGCTCACTTGCGTGGTGTCTACAGCCACTCCACACAGCGGTGCTACAACAGCAGAGCCGAGGGGTCACCAGAGACCCCAAGGGCTGCAAAGCCGAAAGCACCGGCCCCGAATAGACACAGCTGGCTGCTAGCCCTCCTGTAACGCTGACAGCGTGTATCCTTAGACGGATATAAAGAGACTTTGATTTGAGAAGTTAAATAAAGAAGCAGCCTGCACCCTGTCTCCACTCGGCTCCCAGATGAACCCGAGTGTCCCCCAGAGTCAGCACATTCTCTAAAACAGTCCAACCCTTCCTGCTACCACACTCCCCGCAAACCCAAGCATACACGCACATGCTTCATAAGTAATTTAGGATGAGAAACCTCACGAAATCTAAAAATACCGCAATAATACATACTTGAGCAAAACTTCCCGAACATACCGACTGCTCACGTCTCCAACTACTGTCACGTCCAGTCCAGGAGTTGAACCAGCTGGGAAACCAACCGTGTCTCCACCGGCTTCGAACCACTCTCCAGGCCTGCTCCTGGGATATCACTAGGTCAGCAGGGGCACATCCTAGGTGGGTTTTTCCAGCCCACTACCACCTCCCACAGACAGGGAAGCCAAGGCGTCAGGGTGAACACCTGGTACAGTGAGAGGACGTCATCCCTCCCGGCCCAGCCATCCTGCAAGATGGAAGGGGAAGCCACCGCCTTCCCCAAAACTATTTCTGAGGAAGATGTCTCCAAACACATTCATTACCAATGCTTCCCCTAGAGGAGCACAGCACAACATGAAGGTGTCAAACTCTGTATAGAGAAGCCAAGCGATTGGACTGATAGGGCAAGGGCCGCCCACCTGAGGCATTCCTCTCCAGGCTCACAGGATCACAGGGCCTGGTCCAGACCAGCCTGAAGGTGAGATCAGAGAATGTAGGCTGCCTGCCCCAGAACGTCCGTCTCTCCTAACCTCCTCTGCACGTGGGGAATGGTGCTCAAGGAGGACAGGGATTCACCAAGGCAGAGGTGGGACCAGAAGCAGCTGGACAGCCAGTCTTGTCCAAAGCATACCACGGCTGGTGGGGCTCGCTCCTGGAAGGATCGTGTGGCTGCCTGGTGCCCTCGTGGCCTGGGGGAACTCGGCACGCTACCCTTTAATGTCAGACCAGGGAGAGGACAGAACTGTGAGAAGCACACTGTCCTCCCAAGGCTCTGACCGGGCGGACCCCTCTCCCAGGCCTCCTGCAGTGCTGCAAGTGCACAAGCCAGCCCCACTGCGGTGCAGAAGGGGCACTCGTGGGCACAGATCCCTCCGTGACAAGAGATTAGTGGGAATATGTAGCTACGGTAATGTCCTCCAAGAGAGATGCCCAGTGTAAACCGCCTGTCCTCTCTAACTCCCTGACTGATTCCTGCACTCAGTCCAGGGTCTATCATTTGCAACTATCCAGAAAAGGGCATCCCAGACCACATCTCCCGGCGGGCAGGTCAGCACCGACAGGGCTCCCTGCCCACCACCATGCCCTTCTTGTGTCAGACAGGTGACCAGATGCTCAGTCCTTCCCTTCTGACCAAGCTCACAACGGCTTCCTCATCCCTTGTACTTCAAGAACATCATAAAAATGAAGAGTCGTTCCAGCTACAGGATTTAACATTTTTAAAGACAAGAAAAAAGACAGGTTCAAAGTGGTTTTTTCCCATTAGTAAACCCTGAGTCAGAGAGTCTACCTGCCAGGGCCGTGGACACACCACCAGGCATCTGAGAACCCACAGCAGGACAGCCAAACACTCGGTGGCAGGCCGCAGCTGGCCTAACTCCGTGCCATCCACCTTTGTCACGGTGTGGATGCGACACAGCCCCATATGGTGGAAGAGGCGAAAAGTCCCCCGGAGACGCCAAGGGCTAGAAATGGAGCAACAAGCCGGGCGTGGTGGCGCACACTTATAATCCCCGCACTTGGGAGGCGGAGGCCGGAGGATTGTGCAGGTTCGAAGCCAGCCTCACTGGCTTAAGAGACCCTGTTTCCACAAATAAAAAAATATAAAATAGGTCTGGAAGTGTAGCCCAGAGGTAGAAGGGCTTCCAGAAACCCCAGTACCACCAAAAGAAAGAAAGAAAGAAAAGAAGGAAAGAAAGAAAGAAAGAAAGAAAGAAAGAAAGAAAGAAAGAAAGAAAGAAAGAAAGAAAGAAAGAAAAGAAAGAAGTGACTGACCCACACACTCACAGAAGGGCTGCTCTGTGCCACGCATGGCCGAGGCTCTAGGCTGGAAAAAGATCAGCAAGTCCCAGAACACCCTTTCTCTCATAAAGTCTATACTTCTCCCTCCAACAAACACAAGCCAAGAGAAGCGGATGCAGGAAATGTCAGTATAGACATCAGAAAGAAAAGATCTGAATAGACCATATTATTTGTGTGTGTGCGTGTGTGTGGTATTAGAGATTGAACCCAGGGACATTTTACCTTGGGGCTATCCCCCCAGCCTTTTTTTTTTTTTTTTTTGGTGGTAGTGGGAATGGAACCCAGGAACATTCTACCTCCAAGCGATACCCCTAGCCCTATTTTTTATTCTTTATTTTGAAACAGAGTCCCACTGAGTTGCAAAGGGCCTAAGTAGCTGAGGCTGTCCACAAACTGTGATCCTCCGGTCTCAGCCTCCCAGCCCTATTTTTTATTCTTTATTTTGAAACAAGGCCTAAGTTGCAGAGGGCCTCACTAAGTAGCTGAGGCTGGCCTCAAACTTGCAATCCTTCGATCCTCCTGTCTCAGCCTCCCAAGTACTGGGATTACAAGTGTGTGCCACCATTCCCTGCTTATGTCCATTTTTAAAAACGTATTATCAAAAACATCTAAAGGTATTATCAAAAACATTCCCCAAAAGAAAATTGTATCCGCGGTTTCACTTGTAAATTCTAGCACGCATGTAAGAAGGAAATAACACCAACCTTAGATAAATTTTATCAGAAAGGAGCAGAGGGAACAATGACCCAGTGTTTTCACGGTGAAGCCAGCTTAGCCAGATCCGTGGCCTGTGCTTGTAACCCAGTCCCTAGGAAGCTCAGACAGGAGAATCACAGGTTCCTGGCCAGCCTCAGATACTTAGACCCTATTTCAAAATAAAGAATAAAAAATAGGGTTGAGGTGTAGCTCAGAGGAAGAGTGCCCCTGGATTCAATCTCCAGTACCATAAAAAAGTATAAAGAAGCCAGCTTAAGAGAAGTATCAAAACCTGACAAAGATTTAAAAAACAGTCAAAGAAAGGGAGAGAGACAGAAAGGAAGAAAGAAGGAACGGGAAGAAGGAGGAAGGAAAATTACAGGTCTACATCCTGTAATCCGTTGATATAAAGATGCAAAGATTCTTAACAAGAAGAATAATAGCAATCTGAAACCAAGAATAAATTAAAAAATACATCATGAGCAAATCAGATTTGCTCTAAGAATACAGGTTGATTTAAATTTCAAAAATTCAAGCCAGGCGTGGTGGCACACGCTTGTAATCCCCGCGCTTGGGAGGCAGAGACAGGAGGATCGCGCAGGTTCGGAGCCAGCCGCGCTGGCGTAAGAGACCCTGTTTCCACATAAAAACATATAAAATAGGTCTGGGAGTATAGCCTGGAGGTAGAGTGTAGCCTGGAGGTGTAGCTTCCAGGAACCCCAGTACCACCAATAATAAAAAAATAAAATAAATAAATTTCAAAAATACAAACCATTTCATTTGCCTTTTTAACAAAATTAAAGGGAAAAACCATACAATTACTACAACAAATACAGAAAAGCACTTGACAAAATTCAACATCCACTCATAATAAAAATTCTTTAGGAAACAAAAACATCCTCAGCTGATAAAGGTCATTTACAACCACCCCACAGCCAGGACCATGCTGAAAGGTGAAAAGCTGAATTTTTCCTGTTAGGATAAAAAAGAAAGAAAGGTTCCCTGCTCGGTTCAACACTGAGCGGCCAGTCCTCGCCTTTGCAATGTGGCAAGAAAAAGAAATAGAAGGCATTTGGGTCAGAAAGAAGTAAGACAGTCCCTATTTGCAGATAATATGACTGTCTATATAGAAATGACTTGGGATCTACATAGCTACTATAATAAATATTACTTTGCAAGGTCACAAAATCCATTATATTCTTATATATTAGCAGCAATTAGAAATAAAGTTGGTAGCTGGGCGTGATGGCGCACGCTTATAATCCCAGCATTCGGGAAGCTGAGAACAAAGGATCGCGGTTCACGTACAGCCTCTGCTACTTAGTGAGGCCCTTCACAACTTAGTAAGACCCTGTTTCAAAATAAAGAATAAATAATAGGGCAGGGTGTGTAGCTCAGAGGTCAAATGCCCCTGGGTTCCATCTCCAGACCCGCAAAAAAAAAAAAAAAAGAAGGTTGGTAAAAATTCCATTTAGTAAACAGGAACAAAAAACAAATTCTAGAAAATTTAATCTAATAAAAACATCTACACTGATAATCATAAAACACCATTGAGAGAAATTAAAGAAGATTTAAATAAAGAGATATATCATGGTCTAAAACTGGAAAATTCAGTTATTAAGATGTCAATGTAATGTGAATCAAAACTGCATGAGTCTGGCTGGGTGTGGCAGAGCACCCCTGTCATCTCAGTACTTGGGAGGCTGAGACAGGAAGATCACAGGTTGGCAGCCAACCTCAGCAACTTACAGGAAGGACCTCTGCAATTTGGTAAGACTCGGTTCCAAAATTCAAAAATGAGCCGGGTGTGGTGGTGCAAACTTGTAATCCCAGCATTTGGGAGGCTGAAACCGGGGGATCACTGAGGCCAGCCTCAGCTACTTAGTGAGGCCCTTTGCAACTCAATGAGACCCTGTTTCAAAATAAAAATTAAAAAATAGCAATGGGGTGTAGCTCCGAGGTAGAATGCCCTGTGTTCCATCCCCAGTACTGCAAAAAATAAAATTTTTTAATAAATAAAATAAGGCTAGGGATGTAGCTCAGAGATAGAATATCACCTGGGTTCAATGTTTAATGCCCAGTAAGACAGACAGATACACACACACACACACACACACACACACTCTGCATGGGTCTGATTTATAGAAATTGACCATTTTAAATTTTATATGAAAATACTAAGGAAGGACTTAGAGTAACCAAAGCTATTTTAAGAAAGAGGAACAAAGTGAGACGTCTTATCCATCCTCTTATCATCGACTCCAGCTATCAGCTACAGTAACCCAGAAAGTGGGAGGCGGAGGGGGAGACCCAGAGCTGCAAAGCAGGAGAGCAGTCTGGAAGACTCACAAATGTGAGGCCCAAGGAGACAAAAGCAACAATGGGAAAGGGAATGTTTCCTCAGCAAATGTTGCTGGAAAAACTGCATGTCCATGTGGGAAAATATGGACATCAAAACCGAATCTCATTCCTTACGAAAGAAGTAACTGCTCACCAACCGCAATCCTAACTGTGAGACCCGGAACCACAAAACTTCCGGGAGGGAATCTTTGTAATGCTGAGGACCATAAAGACAAGAACTGATAAACTGAATTTCCCCACAATACAACTCTCCTTCTAATGATTCCATTAAGAAAGTCAAGGTCTAGTCGGGCGTGGTGGCGCACTTATAATCCCAGTACTGAGGAGGCTGAGATGGGAGGATCGCAGGTTCTCGGCCACCCTCAGCTACTTAAGTGAGGTCCTCTGCAACTCAGTGAGACCCTGTTTCAAAATAAAGAATAAAAAATAGGGCTGGGTTGTATCTCGGAGGTAGAACGCCCCTGGGTTCCATCCCCAGTACCTCAAAGCAAAAGAAAAAAAAAAAAAAAAGCCAAGGTCTAGAGATGTAGCGCGGCAGGACAGTGCTTGCCAGACGTGTGCAAGGTCGGCCCAGTGTCCAGTAGTGAAAAAGAAAGAAAAATCAAGCCCAAACCGAGAAAAAAATTTATAACACAGATGTCAGATAAAAGACATCTAGAGCAGATATTTTTTAAAAGTCTAATACAAAAAAAAAAACAAATGATCCTAGCATACATGTCTCAAAAAAAGATACACAAAGGGCCAATAGACACATGTAGAGATGTGTTACTAGTTACAAGGAAAATGGAAATTAAAATTACAGTGAAGGGGCATGGTGGTGCATGCCTGTAATGCCAGTACTTGGGGAGGCGGAGACAGGAGGCAGTCTCAGCAAGTAGTGAGACTCTCATCAACCTAGTGAGACCGCTTCTTTTTTTTTTTTTTTTCTTTTCTTTTTTGTACTGGGATGGAACCCAGGGGCATTCTACCTTCCAGCAACAACCCCAGCCCTTTTTTTTTTTTTTTTTTTTTTTTTTTTGCGGGTCCGGGGATGGAACTCAGGGGCATTTGACCTCCGAGATACACCCCCTGCCCTATTTTTTATTCTTTATTTTGAAATCGGGTCTCACTGAGTTGCAGAGGGCCTCACTAAGTAGCTGAGGCTGTCCGCGAACCGGGATCCTCAGGTCTCAGCCTCCCAAATGCTGGGATTACAAGCGTGAGCCACCACGCCCGGCTCCAGCCCTATTTTTTATTCTTAATTTTGAAACATGGTCTCACTGACCATGTTTCTACTTGCAAAGGGCCTCACTAAGTAGCTGAAGCTGTCCGCGAACTACATCCTCCTGTCTCAGCCTCCCAAATGCTGGGATTAGAAGCATGCGCCACCACGCCCGGCTTCTCTGTTTCTAAATAAAAATAGAGCTAGGAATGTTTGGCTCAGAGGTAGGGAAAAAAAAAAAATCACAGTGAGCTACTACTACATTATCTACTGGGACATCTAAAATTAAAAAGACTGACCAAAGCCAGTGTTGAGAGGACACGGGGCAACTAGAATCCTCATATTCTACTGGACAGAATGTAAAGTGGCACAGACATTCTGGAAAACAGTTGGGCAGTTTCTTAAAAAGCCAAACATACAGCCAGGCATACTGACACACACTTATGAACCCACTACTTGGGAGGCTGAGACTAGAGGATCACAGGTTCACTGTCAGCCTCGGAAACTTAGCAAAGCTCTCTGCAATTTAGTGAGATCTTTTTCCAAAATAAAAAATAAAATAGTGCTAGGGGTTAGCTTGGAGGCAGACTACCCCTGGGATCAATCTCCAGTACTACACACCCAAGAAAAAAGAACAAAAGCTAAACATACACTTACTATATGTCACAGAAATTTACCCAAGAAAAATGAAAATATATAGCCACACAAAGACCTGTATGTAAATATTCAAGGCAGTTTTATTTGTAATGGTTGAAAACTGGAAACCACCCAAAGGTCTACCAAAAGTGTCAACAAAGTAGAATACCCATACAATCGACTACTACTCAGTAATAAAAAAGAACAAAGGTTTGCTATACCCCGTGTAAAAACCTTCAAAACCATTATGCTGAGCCAAGAAAGCCAGAAAAGAAAGTACAGACTATAGTACTCAATCTGTACGGTGTTCTTTAAAACACATATTTACCTTCGGTGACTGAACGCAGATCCATGTTTGCCTGGGCAGGGTGTAGAGAAAAGAAGCGATCACAAGGACGCTTTCAGGAAGGTGGGAGTGTCTGTTGTCCTCACTGTGGCGACAGCGCGTGCGAGCCTGCGCACAAGCGTGCACGCGCATGTGTGTGAACTCAAGCTCTATACTTTAAGTGCTGTAGTCTACTGAACATCATCTATGCCTCAATTAAGCTGTAAAGATATTTTTAATGTCAACACATTTCAGCGCAGTGGAACATTTGTCAGAGAACAGCATGAACCTTCTCTGAATGACTGGCATGACCATACACTTTGCCATCCAAGTCAAAGTGGGAATTAAACAGAAGTAGCAGTGTTCGGGCATCTGTAATGTCTTGTGAACTGGCACTGCCCCGGACAAATCAGCACCAGGCCTTGGGTCAGCAAAGACTCAGTCTATTCTTGGTATGATTAGATACTTCCTGCATAAGGCAAGCTGGAAAGTTCACTCAGAGTGGTCAGAGCAGAGCTGGCAGCAGGCTGGCCAGCCAGCTGTGCCCATGCCCTTGCTTTGCCAGAGGAAGCACCCAGAGGCCCGTGCCAGGCACCGGACAGGCACCAGCCTTGCCCCCAAGATCAGTGTCCTTCAGCTTGCCTTTTTTGTGTGTGTATGTGTGGTACTAGGGATCGCACCCAGGTGCATTCTACCTCTGAGCTACACCCCTAGCCCTATTTCTTACTCTATTTTGAAACAGGGTCTCACTAAGTTGCACAGGACCTAAGTAGCTGAAGCTGGCTGCAAACCACGATCCTCCCATCTCAGCCTCCCAAGAACTAGGACTACAGGCGTCCGCCACCGTGCCTGGCTCTTCAGCCCCTTTTCTAACAAGATGCAATCAGAGGATCGGGTCAATGTCTGCTTATCCTGATCCACCCCTACAGACCTGTGCAGGCAGTAAACAATTAAACCAGAGAAGGTGGTGCCAACTTTCCTAAGGCAAAGTCCAGCAGGCGTGGAGGTGGGCCAGCCCCGCCCTGGGAGCGGCTCTGCACAGGGCACAGGGCACGCCAGGCAGTCTTAGGGCAGCCCCCACGTCCTGCCGGACCTAGTGACCACGGTCCTCTCGTCTAAGCAAGGGAAGAATCACACGGTTCACTTCTGAGCGTACATTTGAAGCCAGGTTCTTCAGTTCTAGGGGGGAGAGATGCCATGTCACCTAACAGCACCATCTCCCTAGCACAGAGCAGGGAATCATCTTAACTTGATAACAAGTTGTTTCAAGAAAATCAAAAGATCATATTGCCACCTACTTTGAAATATCAGGTTATTCTGGGACAGGACTTTTTTTCACATAACTTCCTAAAGAATGATACCATTTTTCTAACTTCCAAGGTTCAAACTAAGACAGAAAGGACTTGGCTCAGTCACAGAGCCGGCACATTTATGCAAGAATGCTGAGCAAAGAATGACTACAATTGCTAGTATACTGGCACAGAAAAATCCAATCAGATTCATGTGCCTGCTCCCCAAGTCTGTGCCTCATAAAATTACCAGTCAAATAGTGACAGTCAGCAGTCCACTTCATATTCTGTCATTTGTAAAGACAAGTATAACAGTAACAACACACAAACATACACACAATTTTCACACATATGCATATACAACAGTCTGACAAACTGCTTTGAGATCACCAATGCCAACCCTATTGATAATTTTGTGTGCGTGTGGTATTGGGAATTGAGCACAGGCGCTGCCTACCTCCAAGCTACACCTCCAGACTTTTTTATTTTTATTTTGAAACAGAGTCTCACTAAGTTGCCAAGGCTAGCCTCAAGCCTGTAATCCTCCTGTCTCAGCCTCGCAAGGGCTGGCATTACAGGTGTGCACCACCATGGCAACCCCTACAGAAAATTTAAACACACAACCTGACAAGTAGCGACACTCCCTCCAGCACAGACTCTAACCCACTTAACAGCACCTCAGTGGGCTCTGCCACTCACCAGCGGGCTACCAGGAAAGGCTGTGTCTGCCCGGACCAAACACACGGGGAGGATCGACTTCCCAACCAGCTGTGCCTCAGATGCCAGCACTGCCTTCCGAAGCCCACACTCAGCCAACACTCCACCACCCCGGCCCGGATGTGCCTAGTTAGCGTCTGCAGGGCACGCCAGGCCGCCGCTGTCACCACAGACCTTTAAGGCCAGCACTTGGTTGCTCAGCACCTGCCCTGTGCTAGGTGCTGGCAACCTCTGTTTTCCCACCCATTACAGGGAGGATGAGGACCACAGGTGGCTGGTCATGTCTGTCTGTCTGTCTGTCTGTCTGTCTGTCTCTCACACACACATACACACGCACGCACACGCATGCATGGAAGGCCAAGAGGAAAAGCTGCGGTGGGGACTGCCGACTGGCAGGGCTGAGATGCCTTGCATTCAAGAGGGCTCCAGGGATCCACAAATAGGACCCTGTCATCAGACCAAGGCCGGGCGTCACGGGACTGGGAAGAGTGTTTCATGCAGGGAAATCTGCCAGTTATCAATCATTTCTCCTCTACAAGCCAAAGTGACAGCTTCCAGGCTTTGCCTAGGAAATTTCATGTGAGATCCGAACAAGCAGAGAAGGGAAACTGAGGCTGGAACCTGAATACGGGCCGTGGGTCCTCAGCCAAGGAGCAGCCCTAACCTCCCCGCGGGGCCGCAGGGCCGCACCTCGTGCTTGGCCAGCCTGCCAGGGGGCTCCGGCTCAGGCAGTGTGGACGCCAAGGGACACCACTTAACAACTGGAAATGACTGCTTCAGCCAACTCAGCCAGCAGGTAACAAAGGCAGCGTCTAGCTTTAATCACACTTGTTTTCCCTTACACTCATTTTTTGTTTTCGTTGGTTACAGCCTGGTAACTCTTGTTAACCTTGGTTGTCAACCTGGCCGTATTGAGAGATGCCCTGAAATTCTCAGCACAGGCTCCTGGGTGTGTCTTTGAGGGTGCTTCCAGAGGCCATCTACACTTGGGCCAGCAAACTGGTGGGCCTGGGGCCCAGGAGGAACAAATCGCAGAAAGGACGGAAGCTCACACGCGCAGAGTGCGGTTCTTCTCAAGTGGGTGTGGGCTCTGCATTGCCCACAGACGTCAGGCTCCAGACCCCTCGACCTTGAACATGGGCTTGCACCAGCAGCCCTCTGGGGGCTTCCAGCCCGCAGCTATGGCCGCATCACTGCTTCCTCTTATTTGGGGCTCCAGCTCCCCAGCCTGTAGGGACTACCCAGCCCCTGGACATGTAAGCCAATTAATAAGTCCTCCCCCTCTCCTCTTTGTGGTAGTAGGGGTTGAACTCACGGGCCTTCTACCTCCGAGATATACCACAGCCCTATTTTAGTCTCTATTTTGAAACAGGGTCATGCTAACCACATGCTGGCCTCAAACCTGCAATCCTCCTGTCTCATCCTCCCAAGTACTAGGATCAGGGGATGCGCCACTACACCTGCATACATCCTCTCCTGTAATTACATATACTCAGTCTGGGGATGTAGCTTAGTGATGGTATGCTTGCCTACTATGTGTGAGACTGCAGGTTCCATCCCCAGCACAATAAATAAGTCGTGTGTGTGTGGGGGGGGGCATATGTGTGGTACTGGAGGTTGCACCTAGGGGCAATCTACCTCTGAGCTCTATCCCCATCCCTATTTCATTTTTTATTTTGACACAGGATCTCACTCAATTTCAGAGTGCCTCACTAATTTGCGAGGCTGGCTATGAATCTGTATCTCCTGTTTCAGCCTCCTAAGTACTGGGATTACAAGTGTGCGCCACCACACCTGGCTCTAGGGAAGTTTTGAAATACCAACTCTATACACTCCATTTGCTTCTGTTCCTCTGAGAACCTTGCTAACTCTTCAGAAGAATAACTTTTCTGACGCCCACTCTCCAGCACAGCTGCTGCCGGCTGGCCTCACTTGAAATCCTCTGGAATGCCTGTAAATCAGAACAGTGCCGAGTGTCATCGAGCTAAGACAAAACCAACAAACACGCGGAGTACAGCCTGCGCCAGCCACTGCCGAGGGCGTCCCAGCGGCGCCCCACTTCACAGGTGACGCCTCTGCCTGAGGTCACAGAGCTAACAAGGAAGACCTTCTTTATGACACCTCAGGACTCCAACAGTACTGCTGTGGACAAGGAAGTCTTAAACACAGACAAGAGACGGGGTCTCGCTAAATTGCCAAGGCTGGCCCCAATCTTACAATTCTCCTATTTCAGCCTCCCAAATACTGAGTTTATAGGAATGAGTCACCATCACGCCCAGCTATGAAACATATAAAATGGTAATGTTTCCCTATGAAAAAGTCTGAAGGAAGCCGATAATGGTGGCACACCTGTGTAGTCCCAGCATTCGGGAGGCTGAGACAGGAGGATCCCGGTTCACAGACAGCCTCAGCTACTTGGTGAGGCCCTCTGTAACTCAGTGAGACCCTGTTTCAAAATAAAGAATAAAAAATAGGGCAGGGGGTGTAGCTCAGAGGTAGAATGCCCCTGGGTTCCATCCCTGGACCGGGAAAAGAAGAAAAACTCTGAAGGAAACAAGAGAAAAACAACTACTGAGCTACTGCAAAATGGGACATTTCTCTCGTTTTAGTTTTAATTTTAATTTAAATTTTTTTCAAATAATTGGGGTTTTATTTGTTTTTGTTTTTGTTTTTGTTTTTTTGCACTGCTCTACCTCCTAGACCTTTTATATTTTTTTATTTTGAAACAGCATGTCCCTAGGTTGTAGCTGAGGCTGACCTCTAACCTGTGGTCCCCGTCTCAGCCTCCCAAGTACTGGGCTCACAAGTGTGTGTCACCACGTTAGGCTTCATCACGCCAATTCTAAACGCTTTAAGACGTAAGTGGAAAACACATACTGTGGTTTGCGGAGAGAAAGAATGCTCCCGAGCTCGGGCTGAGCGAGCCTGCCTCCTGGCCTCCCCCTCCATCTCTCTACCCCCACTTCCCAAGACCGCCGAGGCAGTCTTTCTCACTCCCCTGCGCCTGCCCCTCTGCTGTCCTATGCATCACAGGACACTCCAATTATTTCTCTTACCTCTAAGAAGCTAGGTGAAGTTTCCCGGGGCAGAGGGCACATTTATCACTATACACCCTCTGGCACACACTGTAGAGATTGCCTCAATACAGGACTATTGAAGAGTGGAAACATACATTTTCCTAAACTGTCATCTTTTTCGTTAATGGTTTCATTTCAGAAACGAGGTAGCTGCATCATGCCATGAAAGAAGCCGCCCTGAAGGTGGCACTGCTGCTGCCGCTGCTACCTCAGACAGGAGAAACCGCTCCAAAAGCCAAAGCCCTACGGAATTCAGCTCCAGTTCGAGGAATCCCTAGCTTGTCCTATGGATCTCAACATCAGAGCCACAAGTTGCAGAGTTGATAGGTCTTTCTGTACCAAAAAGTCTATTATGAAGCACCTGGAAATTTTCAATTAAAAGAAAATATTTTTGGTTCTGATATGACCCAAACAGTGTTGACTTTTTTATATTGTGGGTTTTGATTTTTCCAGAAATTGGTTTTATTTGATGTACCCAAGTCTTAGGTCTCTCAATAAAGAAAAAAACTCCATTAAAAAAAAAAAGAAAAAGAAATGGTTAGCCAAGGTGTGGCCTTACTGGTCACAAGTCTCACATTCCTTGTGTGTAAGAAGCTTTCTTTTTTTTCTTTTTTCTTTTTTTTCAGGTCTGGGGATGGAACCCAGAGGCATTTGACCTCCGAGCTGCACCTCCAGCCCAATTTTCTATTCCTTATTTTGAAACAGGGTCTCGCTGAGTTGCAAAGGGCCTCACTAAGTAGCTGAGGCTGTTCACAAACTGCGATCCTCCTGTCTCAGCCTCCCGAATGCTGGGATCACAAGCGTGCGCCACCACGCCTGGCTTAAACAGAAGCTTTGGAGCTACCCAACTTGCTGAAAAGCACACGGCACAGGAGGAGCCTGACCCAAGGGGAGCCCGGGGTGGTGAGCTTCCCTTCAGTGCTGTCCCCAAGGAAGGGACAATTCTACTCATCTTCCTGCAGGCTGGAACAGAGAGGAGAGGTGGGCCCTATTCCAGCCCTCACTGGAGCATGCAGTCAGCCGAACAGCAAGGCCGCGGGCACCTGGGTCGTGGAGAGATTCCTGGCCTCAGTGTCACAGGTGTATAGGTACAAAGCACCCTCAGGAGGGGCCCCAAATTTGGCTGTACCCCAAATGTTAGAAAGCTTTGAAAAATTACCCTTTGCTGGCAGTGGTGGTGCGCACTTGTAATCCCAGTACTTGGGAGGCTGAGACAGGAGGACTGCAGATTCGAAGCAGCCTAAACAAGTTAATAAGGCCCTCCTCAACAACTTAGTGAGGCCCTCCGCAACTTAGTGAGACCCTGTTTGACAATTAAGATGAGATTCCATCTAAACCAAATCAGAGTGACAAGCATAAAGACATCAAATAACAACAAATGCTGGCAAGGCTGTGGGGAAAGAGGAACTCTTTTACACCGTTGGTGGGAGTGCCAACTAGTTCAGCGGCTATGGAGATCAGTGTGGAGGTTCCTCAGAACCAGTGATGCCAGAAAGGAAGGGGAGGGGAGGGAGAAGGCTGAGGCTTATTCATGGAAAAGCTACATTTGAATACGTGTACACATGTGAGCAGAACGTTGTCAGCCTGGACACTCAGGACAGGGAGGGAGGGAGAAGGGGAAGCGGGTGGAGGCACCAGGTGCTGTGTGAATGTCTGCCGCTGTCAACACGGTCCATGCTACGATGTGAGACCACAGTGCACCAATAAATAAATAAATAAATAAATAGATAGGTAGATAGATAAATATAGGACTGGAGGTGTAGCTTGGTCCCCAGGACCATCAAAAAAATTTCCCTTTTGTAAAGCAGCTTCAGAATCTGGGGGGATGGTTCTGAAGTGCTCAGGCAGGGCCAGGCTTGGGGAGCGGGGCCCTGAAGGATGTGAAGGGAGACACATCAGGTGACGCGTATGTGTATGTTCCTACCACTCTGAATCACAACGTACCCATAAAAGTATAAAGGGGAACTGAAATATACCTCAGTGATAGGTGTTCCTGGATACAATCCCAGTAACAGGAAAAATTTAAAAATACTTTGGTTTAACAACAGACAGGAAACATCTGAGGAGCATCGAATGCCAGGTGGTAATAATGAGGCCAGACTAAAGAGAACACAGAAGACATTTTTAAAAAGAATGTAAAAGAAACACATGGGAGCCGGGTGTGATGGCGCACGCTTGTATCCCCGCGCTTGGGAGGCTGGACAGGAGGATCACACAGGTTCGAAGCCAGCCTCAGCTACTGAGTGAGGCTCTCAGCAACTTAGTGAGACCCTGTTTCCAAATAAAATATAAAATAGGTCTGGGTGTATAGCCCGGAGGTAGAAAGCCTCTGGGTTCCACCCCCAGTACCACCAAGAAAAAAGAAAAAAAAACATGGGAGACAGTGAAAAGGCCTAATACACAAGTTACTGGGGTCCCAAGATTTAATGGGTAGAAGCAATATTTTAAGAGATAGCAGACTTTCCCCAAACTGACAAATTCTAAAAGAGACATAAAACCCTAGGTTTCAGAAGTATTATGCAAGAAAAATACCAAGAGCCATATCTGGACAATGCACAGCAAGACCGCTGACTGATAGACACGGAGGAAGGCTTGGGGCGGTCAGAGGAGAAGTAACAGAACAAGAAGACTGACAGGTTAGCACCCACAGAAGCAATGGAAGCCATAAAACAATGGGACGGCACTTCTTCTAAACAGCGGAAAGAAAATAACTGCCAAGCTTAAACCGAACAAGTGAAAAGTGATAAGAGCTGGGTGCAGTAACACTCCTATAACCCCAGGAACTCAAGAGGCTGAGGCAGGAGTCCAAGGCCAGCTTGGGCAACTTGGCAAGACCCTATCTTAAAAATCACGCCGTGATCCGCGTGAGTACTTGGGAGGCTGACACAGACTGCAGGTCCAAGTTCAGCCTCGGCAACTTAGGGAGACCCAGTTCCAGCATTAAAAAAAATCTAATGGGCTGAGGGTATAGCTTGAAGACAGAATGCCTGGGTTCAATCCCTAGTACCAAAAACAATTTTTAAATAGTTAAAAATTTATATAAAGGAGAGTATAGCTCAGCGACGCAGTATCCAAGCTCAATCTACATAGTATTGTGGTGGGGGAAAAAAGTAAAGTGAAATAAAGTATTTTCTAATAAACAAAAATAAAAACACAATAAATATTAAAGTAGGTTTTCAATAGCCGGGCATGGTGCTGCACGCTTGTAGTCCACCACTTGGGAGGCAAAGGAGGTTTGAGGCCAGCCTCAATTAGTGAGGCCCTCTACAACTTACTGAGACTATGTTTTTTTTGTTTTTTTGGTTTTTTTTTTTTTTGGTGGTACTGGGGTTCCTGGAAGCCCTTCTACCTCCGGGCTACACTCCCAGACCTATTTTTACATTTTTATTTGGAAACAGGGTCTCCTAAGCCAGCGCGCGCGGCTGGCTTCGAACCTGCGCGATCCTCCTGTCTCTGCCTCCCAAGCGCGGGGATTACAAGCGTGCGCCACCACGCCTGGCAACTGAGACTATGTTTAAAAAAAAGAATAAAAAAAATAGCGGGAGGTATGGCTCGGTGGTAGAATGCCCCTGGTCTATCCCCAGTACACACACACAAAAAAAAAAGAGGGGCAGGTTTTCCAAACAAAAAGAATATTACCCCAAATGAATCACAGAAATATGGGTGACACAAAGAGCAGAAGAAAGGGCAAATATCTCTATAAATCTAAATATGTCCTGACCATATGGTAAAGTTCTAAGAGGCTTCAAATATACATAAATTTTAAATACACAACGAAACAGCAGAAAAAGCCGGGCGTGGTGGCGTACAAATGTCCTCCCAGCATTCGCAAGGCTGAGGTACTGGGAATGAACCCGGGTTCTTCCTCTCCAAGCTATACCTGCAGCCCTAGTTTTTATTCTTTATTTTGAAACACGCTCACCAAGTTGCAGAGGGCCTCACAACGTAGCTAAGGCTGGCCGCACCTGCAATCCTCCCGTCTCGGCCTCCCAAGTACTAGGGTTACAGGCGCCCGTGCCACCACGCCCGGCCTTGACCTGGTTTGAGAAGAGGGGTAGGTGCTTTCATCTGGGAGCAGAGACCAACCCTGGGGGCCTGCATCGGCCTGGGCAGGACCTACAGCTCGGTCGAAGAGGGGAAACAAGCCCTCTGCTTCGACTTGTGCGTTTTTTGGTATAGAAATTACATTTCAATTAAAAAGCTTATTTTAAAAATACAAAGTCTCAGTAAAGCAGAAATGCCACTTTGACAAAGTACGTTGGCACAAATCTGTGAATTCTGTGAGATGGCCGAGGACAACTGAAAATGTTAGGTAACAGAGAGAAAAGGCACTTACGAGAAAATAAGAAACATTTACCTGGCACCTTCAGCTTGCTTTAGTGTATAAAATCTAATTGTAAAAAACAAGGACAAAACATTAAAACTATCATCACAAAGGACAAATTTAGATAGTCAAATGGACAAGTGTTTTGGGGTGCGTGTGTGTGTGTGTGTGTGTGTGTGTGTGTACACGTACTGGAGACTGAACCCAGAAGCACTCTATCTCTGAGCTACACACCAAGCTCGATTTGATTCTTTTATTTTTGAAGCAGGGCCTCACTAAGTTGCTGAGACTGGCTGCAAACCCGCGGTCTTCTTGTCTCAGCCTCCCAAGCACTGGGATTACAAACATGTGCAACCACACCGAGCTAGACAGGTCATCTTAAGTGCTAAAATACAAAGTTCACTGAAAGCATATTTAAAATTAATTAATAAGAAAAAATACAAATGACCAAAGAACAATGAGAAATGTTCAATCTCACTTTGATAAAAAACTGAATTAAAACCAGTTATTATTTTTATATTATCCAAGCAGCAAAGATGTTCTAAAACTTTATACATGGTGTTGTCTGTTTTTTGTGGTACTGGGAATGGAACCCAGGGCATTCGACCTCCAAGCTACACCCCCAGCCCTATTTTTATTGTTTATTTTGAAACAGGGTCTCACTGAGTTGCAAAAGGCTTCACTAAGAAGCTGAGGCTGTCCTCAAACCATGATCCTCCTGTCTCAGCTTCTCAAATGCTGGGATTACAAGCGTGCGCCACCACGCCAGGCTATACATGGTGTTTTTAAGGGGAAAGAGGAACTTACTTTCAGAAAGACTTGTTGGGAATACAAATTAGTATTAATTCTAAGGGCAATTCAGTAATAACAAAAGCCTTTCTGTTTTATGATTAAAATTAACATGTTTGCCAAGAATGATGGCACTTGCCTACAATCCCAGTATACTTAGGAAGCTGAGATAGGAAGACTGCAGGTTTGAGACCAGCCAAAAAATACTTAGTGAGACTCTCGGCAACCTAGCAAAACCCTGTTTCAAAAAAAAAAAAAAAAAAAACTAAAGCCAGACATGGTGGCGTACACTTGTTATCCCAGCATTTGGGAGGCTGAGGCCAGAGGACGGCTGTTCGTGGCCAGCCTCAGCTACTTAGTGAGACCCTCTGCAACTTAGTGAGACCGTTTCAAAATAATAATAAAAAATAGGGCAGGGGGTGTAACTCCTAGGGAGAATGCCCCTGGGTTCCATCCCCAGACCCGCAAAAAAATAAATGAATAAAATAAAAAGGGCTGAGGGTGGAGCTCAGCAGTAGAATGTCCCTGGGTTCAACCCCCACTACCACACACACACAATTAACATGTCAAAACATACAGTGTCACATTACTGCAGAGGCTGGCATGAAACTGGCAGACAACCTCCTTCTGCCATCCGGTGTTGCCGGCCTTGGAGGACTGGCTCCCTTGGGGACAGGAACGCAGCGGAGTCCTCCATGGCCCTTCGGCGGCTCCCACATTGGCTCCCCAGCCACCCGAGCCCAAGGAGCCTCAAGTGAAATCCACATCCTGGCCGGGCGTGGCGGCACACGCTCGTAATCCCCGCACTTGGGAGGCCGAGACAGGAGGGTCGCACGGGTTCGAAGCCAGCCTCAGCAACTTAGTGAGACCCTGTTTCCAAATAAAATATAAAATAGGTCTGGGAGTACAGCCCGAAGGAAGAAAGCCTCTGGGTTCCACCCCCAGTACCACCAAAAAAAAAAAAAAGAAATGCACATCCAGCCTCAGCACAGCGGCTCTGGGTTCCTGACAACAGAAGAGCAGCAGACAGCGCTCTGGTGTCCTGGGCCACGTGTGCTCATTCACTCACACCTGCCTACTCTGCCCCGAACCAGCTCCCTGGAAGTCAGAGCCTAGCGTGTGTGTGTGCATGCGTGTGTGCGTGCGTGCATGCGTGTGTCAGACAGACAGACAGACTTGGAACTGAACCCAGGATGTTCTACAATGAGCTACGCCACCAGCTCCCCCCTTTTCTGAGGCGTAAGGTCACTACAGGTGTGCAGCCCTCTGCCCAGCTTGGTCCTTGCTCGACAGCACGGTCCTTGGCCCTTCTGAGGGTCCTTCCCTACTGCAGCACCCAAGGGTGCCATGGCTTGCTGACTCAATCACACAGCAGCTCTCGCTGGCTGGCTGGCTGTGGCAGGCATGCGACTGGATGAGAAGCTGTGAAATGTGGAAATTGCTCCTGGAGCAACAGTAGGCCGAAAGAGCTCTCACGGGCAGACGCGGGCGCACCCTGCTCCCTCCACGCACACGAGCCACACGGGGAGCCGCAGCCGGGGCCGGGGGAGCTGCGCACGCCTGTACAGACTCTAGCGCTCACTGGCCGCAGTGGTAAGTGACAAGCAGCCTATCTGCCTGGGAATAATGTGGGGAGTTAGACGAATCAAGACCAGAAAGATTTGCGACGTTAAATTTGGGCTTTACTTTGAGGATGTATTAGCTATGCAAGCGGAGGGGTTCCGCTCCGCTGTGTCGGGCATGCTGTATTACGTGGGTCATCCCATCCCGCCATTCGCCTCCCCTCCGCTCAGTCCCCTTCTCCGTCCCTACAAAAGCCCCTCTCTCACTTTCAGGCCTTCTTTCTTTCTTTCTTTCTTTCTTTCTTTCTTTCTTTCTATGTCCATACATGAGAGAAAACATACACTTGTCTTTCTGTGTCTGGCGTATTCACTTAAACGTCTTCGAAATCTACCCATTTTCCTGCAAAATAATAGGATTCACTCTTCTTTACGGCTGATACTTCTTTGGATACATATTCCATATTTTTTTTTTTGAGGTACTGGAGATTAAACTCAGGGGCATTCTACCTCCAAGTTACACCCTCAGCCCTATTTTTTATTCTTTATTTTGGAACAGGGTCTCACTAAGTTGCGGAGGGCCCACAAGGTGCTGAGGCTGACCACAATCTGTGATCCTCCTGTCTCAGCCTCCCAAGTACTGGGATGACATGCGTGCGCCACCACGCCCGGCGCCATGCCCTATTTTCTGTATGCATTCACCTGCTGACAGGGATTAGGCTGATTGCAGACGCTGGTTATTGCAAACAGTGCCACGACAAACGTGATGTGTAACTGTCTCCTCGGCGCACTGACTTCATTTCCTAGATGTATGTACTCAAGATTGGAACAGCTGGGTCATACAGTAGTCGCTCTACGGTTTGTTTTCTGAGGAACCTCCATTTGTTCTCCCTGGTGGTTGCATTAATTTATAATTCCAACTGGGTACAAGGGTCCCTTTCTGTCCATATCCTCAGCAGCGTTTGTCATCTTCTGTGTTCTTGATAACGGCCTGTGGGCTGGAGTTAAGGTAGGATTTCAAGCGGGGCATGGTGGCACACGCCTGTCATCTCAGTGCCTGGGAGGCAGAGACGAGAGGATTGCGGGTCCAAGGCCAACCTCAGCAACTTAGTGAGAACCTGACTCAAAATAAAAAACTAGCCGGGCGTGGTGGGCACGCTTGTCATCCCCGCGCTTGGGAGGCGGAGACAGAGGACCGCGCAGGTTCGAAGCCAGCTGCACTGGCTTAAGAGACCCCGTTTCCAAATTTAAAAAAGTATAAAAATGGGTCTGGGAGTGTAGCCCGGAGGAAGTAGGGTTTCCAGGAACTCCAGTACCACAGAAAGAAAGAAAGAAAGAAAGAAAGAAAGAAAGAAAGAAAGAAAGAAAGAAAGAAAGAAAGAAAGAAAGGGAAAGGAAGAAGAGAGGGAGGGAGGGAGAAGTCCTTATAAAAACAAAAACAAAAAACAATTAAAAGGGGCTGGGGGTGTATGTCGGAGGTAGAATATGCTGGGTTCCATCCTCAGTACCACTAAACAAACAAATAGATAAATAAGTAAATAAATGATTTCAATGTAGGCTTTTCTTTGTTTTGTTTTTGTACTAGGGATTGAACCCAGGTCGTTCTATCTCTGAGCTACACCCCAGCCCTTTTTATTTTTTGTTCTTGAAACAGGGTCTCGCTAGGTTGCTGGTAGTTTTGATAAGTTGTTGAGGCTGTCCTCAAACCTGTGACCCTCCTATTTCAGCCTCCCAAGTACTAGGATTATAGGCACCACACCCGGCTCTTTAATGTAGTTTTTTTTATTGCTGCTGTTTTGTTTTACTTTTTTGTTTGTGTGATATTAGGGATTGAACCCAGAGCCATTCTACTTCTGAACTATACCGCCAACCCTACTTTTTTGAATTTTTTATTTGAAAACAGGTTCTCGATAAGTTGCTGCGAACGGCTTTAAACCTTTGACTCTCCTGTCTCCGCCTCCCATGTGCGGGGATTCCAGGTGTGTACCACTATGCCGGGCACTTTCCTGATGGCTAGTTATGGAGAGCGTTTTCTCACTGACTGGCCATTCTCTTTTGAGAAGAATGTACTCAAGACACTGGCCCAGTGTTTAGTTTTCCAGGCTAGGTTTTCTGCGCCTTTAGAGATTGTAGGTTCTGAGCCTCCGTCGGGAGTCGGCCGGGACATGTCGCACTCAGTAGGCTGTCTCTTCACTCTACTGTCTCCCCAGCTGTGCAGGAGCCTTTTAATCTGATGCAATCCCACTTGCCAATTCCTGTTTTTGTTCCCTGAGCTGCTGGGAGTCCTATCCAGGAAATCGCTGCCTGGACCAATATCTTGAAGTATTTCCCCTATGCTTTCTTCTAGTAGTTTAAAGCCTCGGGTCTTACATTACGGTCTTTGACCCATTCTGAGCTCACTGTGTACAGGATAAGAAGAAGTAGAAAGCTAGTTCCCATCTTCTACCTGTGGACAATCCGTTTCCACAGAACCATTTGCTGAAGAGCCTGTCCTTTCTGCAGGGCGCGCTTCTGGCACCTCTGCTGAGAGCCAGTGGGCTCAAGGCTCCTCTCTGGATCTTTTATTCTGTCCCATGGCACACGTTTACTTTTATGCCGGCAAGTAGTGAGACTCTCATCAACCTAGCGAGACCCTGTTTTAAAAATAAAAATAAGCCAGGCCTCGTGTCACACGCTTGTAATCCCAGTACTGGGGAGGCTGAGACAGGAGGACCACAGGTTTGCAGTAAGCCTCAGCTACTGACTGTGGCCCTTGGCAACTTAGTGAGACCCTGTTTCAAAATAAAGAATTTAAAAAATAGGGTTGGGGCATAGCTCAGAGGTGGAATACCCCTGGGTTCAACCCCCAGTACCCCCAAAATTTAAAAAATAAATAAATAAAGGTCTTGTGGTGGAATCTCTGGGATTTTTCTGTGCACAGAATCATATCATCAGAACACAAAAATAATTTCACTTCCTCCTTTCCTATTTATATACCATATATTTCTTTATCTTGACTAATTGCTTTGGCTAAAGTTTCTAGTATTATATTGAGGAAGAATGGTGAGTAGATACCTTTGTCTTATTTTTGATCCTAGAAAAAAGGCTTTCAGTGTTTTCATGGTATTTAGATGGGCATGGTGGTGCACACCTATAATTCCAGTACTTGGGAAACTGAGACAGAAGAACCCTAGGTTTGAGGCCAGCCTCACAATTCAGCAAGAATTAAATTCAGCAAAAATAAAAATTAGAGCCAGGCATGGTGGTACACACATGTAATTCTAGTACATGAGAGGCTGAGACAGGAGGATCGCAGGTTTAAGACCAGCCTCGAAAACTTAACTAAGGTCCTCAGCAGCTTAGCAGAACCCTGTTTCAAAACAAAAAACATAAAAAGGACTAAGGATATAGCTTGGAAGTAGAATGCTCTTGAATTCAATTCCCAGTCCCATAAAAAATAAAAAGATAAAAAATAAAAGATAGAAAGGGCTGGGATGAGACAGGCATGGTGGTGCACACTTGTAATCCCAGCATTAGGGAGGCTGAGACGGAAGGACTGCGGTTCGCAGACAGCCTCAGCTGCTACTTAGTGAGGCCCTTGGTGACTCAGTGAGACCCTGTTTAAAAATAAAGAATAAAAAAAAAAAAAATGGGGTTGGGGGTGTAGCTCGGAGGCAGAATGCTTTGGGTTCCATCCCCAGTGGGGGGGGGGGGGGTTTGGGATGTAGTTCAGAGGTAGAATGCCCTTCGGTTCAGTCCCTAGTAGCAAAAAGGAAAAGAAAAGCAAGAAGTAAACCTTTCAAGAAAGTGTTCAGTCATTGCCTCGCCTCCCTGGAAGTCTCCACACAGGTAACTTGAAGCAAATCCTCTCCCATTTTCAAGAAACAGCCAATCCCAAAGCTATACAAAATGTTCCAGAACACAGAAACTCAAGGATAGTTTCTAAATGAACTTTATGGGGCTAATTTAACTATTAATCAAAAACACAACAAAAGCTACCTCTACCCCAAAGAAAAGCATACATACACTGACAGGAATATTCTAAACACAATACTGAGGAGTAAAATTTAACATTACCAAATAATTTACCATTAGAAAATGTGTAAATAACCAAGACCAAATCGAACATCTAAGTTAACAACCTTGACACTGCAACGGAAGTCAACACCTATTCCTATTAAAACTCTAAAAATTACAAATCAAAGAATAATCCATGCCAGGCGTGGTGGCTCACACTTGTAATCCCAGTACTTGGGAGGCTGAGACAGGAGATCGCAGGTTCGTGACCAGCCTCAGCAATTTGAGGCCTTCCACAATTTACTGAGATCCTGTTTCAAAACAAAAAATAAAATAGGGCTGGGGAATGTGGCTCAGAGGTACAATGCCTCCTGTGGTTCAATCCCCAGTACCATACAAAACAATAACAACAATAACAATAATAATAATTTTAAAGGGCTTGGGTTATAGTTCAAGGGTAGAATGTTCCTGGTTCAATCCCTAGTACCAAAAGAAAAAAGAAAATAGATCCTAAACATGAAGAAAATTACCCTCCTTAACTCAGTTAAAAAAAAAAAAAGAGCTTAAAATTAAGAGGCAAATGCTTGTGTATAAATGAGATAGCTTAATAACAAAAATACTTTAGAACTGGGCGTGGTGGCGCACGCTTGTAATCCCAGCAGTTGGGAGTCTGAGACAGGAGGATCATAGGTCCACAGACAGCCTCAGCTACTCAGTGAGGCCCTCTGCAACTCAGTGAGACCCGGTTTCAAAATAAAGAATAAAAAATAAGGCTGGGGGTGTAGCTCAGAGGTAGAATGCCCCTGGGTTCCATCCCTGGTACCACAAATAAAGAAAAAAAGTTAAAGACTGCCAGAGGCAGGGCACATGCGTGTAATCCCAGCAACTCAGGAGACTGAAGCCAGAGCGCCACAGGTTGGTAGCTGCCTGGGCAACTTAGCCAGACCCCATCTCAAAAGATAAAATAAAAAGGGCAGGAGTGCTTCTTGGCTTAAATCCCTGAACTGAAGAGTAAACATGATTTTAATACTGCAAGTATAGCCCTACCTTATACAGGTAGATTCTAAAGTAGGCCTGGGAAGCCCAAATTATAAAATCATATAAGAAAATGCTATGGAGCTGCAATGGCGCTCAGGGGTAGAGCGTTGACCTACCAGAGCTGAGGCCTGGGTCTGATACAGGAGGAAGGGAAGGTTGAAAGGAGGGAAGCAAGGCAGGCAGGCCAGCAAAAAGAAAAGACTCGATCACCATTACAGAATGTAATGTGAACCAGGCACGCTGGTGCGCATCTGTGATCCCAGGACGTGGAAGGCTGAGCCAGGAGGGTGGCAGGTGCAAGGGCGGTCTCAGCAGGCAGCGAGACGCTCACCACCTAGTGAGATGCTGCTTCACAATAAAAATAAGTGATAAACATTTAGATAAACCTTCCTGGGAAAATGTCCACCAAAAACTGTCAAGGGAAGCCAGGCACGGTAGTCACACTTGTCCCAGTGTTCGCAGCCAGCCTCGGCTACTCAGTGAGGCCCTCTGCAACTCAGTGAGACCCTGTTTCAAAATAAAGAATAAAAATAAGGATGGGGGTGGAGCCCGGAGATAGAATGCCTCTGTGTTCCACCCCAGTACCAAAAAAAAAAAAAAAAAAAAAAAAAAAAAAAAGTCAATGAAAAAAGAGGAGTAAAAGAAAAGAAGTTGGTATATCCCACGGGCACGTAAGGACGTAAGGACAGAAACGACAACAGGCCCCTTGGGCGCTCCTGCCTAGCTAGCTGCAGGCGAAGTCGCATGAGTCTATGCAACTTTTATAAGTCTGGAAGGGAAAGGGTTAAATGTAACAAAAGAAATATGCCAAAATATTAGCAACAGTCTTAAGAGGCTGAACTATGGCTATTTTTCAATTGCTTTACCATATTTTTCTGCATTTTCCAAATTCTCTACAAATCACAAGAAAAAGAATGTTAAGCCCTGTACCAAACTGTTAAGATAGAACCTACAACACTTTGATTTTTTCATTTGGACCCACTTGCTCTTTTGCACTGACATGTGCAAATCCTCAATTACCTCCACCCACAGAGCTGCTTTCAGCGTTAGACTCCGGCTGTACAGGATCCTACCAATCAGAATGAAGAGGGTGAGCAAGTGTGAAATCCTACCAATCAGAATGAAGAGGGTGAGTGAGTGTGAGTGGCGCGTGCACCTCCGCACACCGAAAGCCAACCTGGTAGAGACCGCGAGGGCAGCCCTGGGCCTTCTTACCGTAAAGCTGTTGTTGACGTTCTTGGTGCTGGATTCTGCCACGCTGGCATCCGTCAGGTCCACCTCGTCAAATATGATCGACTGCAGTGGACAAACACCAAACACCAGACTCAGGATGGCGGCAGGAGAGCGCACCCTCGGCCCACACCCACAGCGCAGCTCTGGGCAGCACGCAGTGATGTCAAAGCACTCCCCGCCAGGTTCTAACACAGGCACGGAGCGCACGGGCTGCTGCTGCGCTCTCCTTTATATTTAATTCAGAGAATTCGTTAGTGATCGCGTTTTTGGAAACAAAAACTTAAAAAGCCAGTGCTGGGCCTGGCGTGGCGGTACAGGCCTGCGATCCCGGTCCTGAGGAGGCTCAGACAGTAAAGTACAGGTTCAAGGTCAGCCTCGGCAACTTAGTGAGCTCTCCTTTCAAAAAGATATATGTAAACCAGGGCAGGAGGGTGTAGCTCAGAGGCAGAATGCCCCTGTGTTCAACTCCCTGTACCACAAAAACACAAAGAAAAAACCCAGAAGTACTAGTACTGGCTTTTTGGGCTTACTTTCTGTGATCCTGGGGATAGAACACTGGGCACTCTACCTCTGAGCTATACCCCTAGCTTTATTTTATTTATTTTGAAATACAGTCTCCACAGCCGGGCGTGGTGGCGCACATTTGTAATCCCAGCATTTGGGACGCCAAGACAGAGGATTATGGTTCAAGGACAGCCTCAGCTACTTACTGAGGCCCTTTGCAACTCAAGCTCAGAAGTAGAATGCCCCTGGGTTCTATCTCCAGTACTGCAAAAAAGAAAGAGGAAGGAAGGAAGGAAGGGAGGGAGGAAGAAAGGAAGGAAGGGAGGGAGGGAGGAAGGGAATGAATAAAGGACAGAAATACAGTCTCCACTAAGTTGTGGTGGGCACTGCTAAACCGCTGAGGCTGGCTGTGAACCTGCAATTCTCCTGTTTCTTTCAGCCTTCTAAGTACTGGAATTACAGGCATGTGCGACCAAACCTGGCTTATACTTACTTTTTATATCAAATATTACTCTGTAAATATTAGGGCCCATGCTAAGTTATTGAGGCTGGCCCTGAATTGTCCATCCTCCTATCCCAGCCTCCCGAGTACTTGGATTACAGGTGAGCACCACCACGCCCAGCCATGGTCTTTTTTTTTTTTTTTTTTAAACTGGGGATTGAACCAAGGGGCATTCTACCTACAGGCTTCACGCCCAGCCCTTTTTGATTTTGCTAGATTGCTGAGAGTATCACTACCTTGTTAAGGCTGTCCTTGAACCAGTGAGTCTCCTACCTCAGCCTTGCAAGTACTGGGATTACAAGTGTGCACAACCATGCCCAACTAGGGCCTCACTCTTTTTTTCTAGTACTAGGGACTGAACCCAAGGACATTCTATCTCTGAGCTACACCCCCTGTTCTATGTTTTATTCTTTTTTTTTTTTTAATAGAGTCTCACTAAGTTGCAAAGGCCTCACTAAATAGCTGAGGCTGGCCGCAAACATGTGATCCTCCTATCTCAGCCTCCAAAGTACTGGGATTACAAGATTACAAGTGTGAGCCACCATGTGCCTGGCAAGGAGCTCACTTTTTTTTTTTTTTTTTTTGGTACTGGGGGTGGAGCCAGAGGCTTTCTACCTCCAGGCTATACTCCCAGACCTATTTTATATTTTATTTGGAAACAGGGTCTCACTAAGTTTCTGAGAGCCTCACTAAGTAGCTGAGGCTGGCTTCGAACCTGTGCGATCCTCCTGTCTCAGCCTCCCAAGCGCGGGGATTATAAGCGTGCGCCACCACGCCCGGCTAAGGAGCTCACTTTTAAATGTCAAGTGTGTCTTCACATAAGAGTCCACCTGTGCCGGGCGTGGTGGCGCACGCTTGTAATCCCGGCGCTTGGGAGGCGGAGACAGGAGGATCGCACAGGTTCGAAGCCAGCCAGCCGCGCTGGCTTAAGAGACCCTGTTTCCAAATAATAAAGTATAAAAATAGGTCTGGGAGTGTAGCCCAGAGGTAGAAGGGTTTCCAGGAACCCCAGTACCACAAAAAAAAAAAAAAAAAAAAGTCTACCTGTGGAAGCCTAGGTAAGATTGAGAGGCCTCCATCCACCCTCTAACTTTAGTTTTTCCAGCCAACACTATAGGAGAAAAGTCCCAGTTAAAATAAATTATTCCAAGCCAAGCGTGGTGGCACACGCTTGTAATCCTCGTGCTTGGGAGGCTGAGACAGGAGGATCACACATGTTCGAAGCTAGCCTCAGCTACTTAGTGAGGCTCTCGGCAACTTAGTGAGACCCTGTTTCCAAATAAAGTATACAATAGGTCTGGGAGTATAGCCCGGAAGTAGAAAGCCCCTGGGTTTCATCCCCAGTACCACCAAAAAAAAAAAAAAAAAAATTATTCCAGGGAAGAAACAGGCCACAGTAGCAGAAATCTAGTCAAACTGGCAGGTTCCAAGCTAGGGCTGAAGATAGGCCAGGGGACCCCACTTTCTTCCCTTCCCCCTCCAGTATCTCCACCACAGCCCTTCCCCCCTATTTCTTGTTCCTCTACTCTAAGGAACATCCAGAAAGAAGGATCGCTAAAAGTCCTAGAAGTGAAGAATTTCTCATTTCTGTTAGAGACCTACCAAAGCCGATGTTCCTTCCTAAAAGGAAGATACTGACTGTGGCTAGCTCCAACCCTTTTCTGCTTTCACCATTAGTAATAAATTACATTAGAGAAAAGGAAGATGAATAAAAATCCTTTTAAAGAAATGAAACACACCTGGAGGCCATTAAAACCTGACAGGAGTGCTGCAGGAGCGGCTGCAAAGCCCAGGACCCAGCACGCGGGCCCGCCCTCCCGCTGCTGCCGGCCGCGCCTCACCTTTGCAGTCTTGGCGTAGTACAGCGTTCGCCCCCGGAGCTTAAAGTATCTCCTTTTTGATCGCTGGAATGAGCTGTTCTGTTTGGTCAGCACCCCCTCTTTGATGATGGTCTGAAAGTACAGAAGCATGCCTGTGAGCCGCTGCGGTGCCCGCTCCGCCGTGCGGGACGCGCACGCTGCTGTGGCCGGGCCGTGTCTGCGGACCCGAGCGCCTGCCAGAGGAGTGACATCTCTCAGTCTCCCAGACCGTAACCCACGCGCGGGCAGGAAGCAGGGCGCTGGGGAGGCGGCCGGTCCCCAAAGATGCCCACATCCAGTGCCAGCACAGGGGGAGGTGGCAAAGGCCCACGGTGAGCCTTGGAGGTGCCCAGCAGAGTAGCACGGGGGAAACTGAGGCTCGCGGGCCTGCAGTGAGTGGTGGCTGGGAGGGCACTGGGGACAGGGGCCAGCACATCCCCCAGCTCAGCATTTGTGTTTTTCAGCTATTCTTGGTCCCTCTCCCTGTTCCCTGGCTTCCTGCCATTTCTCAGGATCCTGTGGCCAAATCTGTCCATCCATTACCCTGGGGATGGGCGTGACTCCAGGCCTGTGTGGTACTTACCCTCTGCACCATTTACAGGCTGGAGCAGGCATCTGTGCACAGGGAAAGAAAGAAGTTCCACAGTCCAGACACCGCCCAATCCCATGGCACCAGCAAGCCCACCGCTCGAGGGCAGTCTCTTCTCTCCTGGGCGTCTCTAACGCACCCTGGCTCAGCACGGCAAGGGGGCCTCATTCCCTGCAGCGGCCCTCCGCTCGTGCCTTGTGGGCTGGACACCTAACCATCTCAGTCCTGCACATCACTTGGACTGGATGTCAAACACTCGAAGAACAACTCAGGCAGGAGACGCCCCCACCATCAGAGCCACTGCACAGTCAAAACTAACATGACGGGGGCCAGGGCGCCGCTCAGCAACGGGGCCTAGCACACGTGAGGCCTGGGCGCAAGCCCCAACGAGCAGAGATAAAAACCAACAAAAGACACGCAGAAAAACAAGAACCACCCTCCAATGTCTGAAAACGTCTTATCCCACACCTAACAGAACTATCCATCCCCCAAAGAACCTCAGCAGGAAACAAAGACTCTATAAAAACCCTGTTCAAAGACACACACTAGTTCAGAGAAGCTTCACTCCCTAACCCGTATAGCTTTGGTCTTAAGTAACTTTTAAAATAACAAGCAGCAGAAGTACTTAAGTATCCAGGGCCACCTCAAACTTCCTAAGGTAAGACCAGTGTAAACCAGACACAGAAACCCCATGTTACCCAAAGACCCATCACTGCTCATCAGAGGAGAGGGCGCCGGACAGGACACCGCTGAAGCAAGCCCAGCGCCCCCGACAGGCACGCAGGCCGGGCCCAGGGCCCACAGCTGAGCACACGACAGCATGCAGTGCTGGGGGCCTCCACCCCACCCCAGCCTCAGGATGTCCTCCTGGCCCTCCTGGGCAGTGTAGGCCGCATGCCAGCACTCACTGCTCCACAGTGCCCTCCGCTAGGATGACCCTGGGCTTCTGCCTTTACCTCGTGCCTCTGAAGAGGCACCCACCTCTCCTGCAGGTAGTTAAAGAGTGCCAGGAAGAAAGGCAAGAGCAGCCCTACATGATCTCAGGATCCAGAGAAGGCACGTCAGGCTACAGGCACGCCCACACGGTCCCATGGCCCTGGTAGTTAGACACAGGCCAGTGTGCAGTGCGGGACCTGGGCCTGCTTCCAAGCCTGCTTCCACACCCAAGCACACAGGACGACACGCACGTGAAACCACCCATGCCCACACCTGCAACACGCTCTTTAGAGCCCCTCTTTGTGTGCCTCAGTGGACAAGCTCTGTGCAGGCACCGCCTCCCCCCACTCATCTTCCTTACCTCTGCAGGGGAAGAAGTCACTTCCATCTCTTTCCTAAAGGCAAATTTTTTTAAAAGAGACAACAAAACCAACAAGCCAGAACCCAAAAAAGTTATAAATTATCTTTAAAGAGCAGATGCTGGAGTATTTTTTCTTGCATCTCCCGCTACCCATTTCATACATAAAAGAAAAATCAAAATGAAAACACAACTCACTCCAACACACACACACACACACACACACACACACACACACACACACACACATACCCCTTTCAGAAAGCGGACGAGAGCCTCGGTCTCGGGCAGCCTGAGGAGACCTGCTCTTCTACTTATAGAATGCGTGCTCAGAAAAGACTGGTGGGTTTTAGCGGAAAAGGCTGGGCAAAAGATAGAGACCAGTATTTCTTTGAAGCTTTCTGAGAAACTGCATTTCTTCTCCTGATAGGCTGCTCCTGAACACTACAGATATGCTGCAGAATATTTTTAACACTAGGTCAACAGCAATGAACTAAAGTGGTCAAGAAAATCACACCCCAAAACCATGTGCTGTTTTGCACTGGGCAGCCTGTGAGAGGCACCCACAGGAAACACAGCTGGGCTGGCACGTCTCCCGGCCTGCAGGGCTGAGCAGCAGGCAGCGTCCAGCGCCTGCACGCTCACTTGGTTCTATGCACAAACTGAAAGGCCAACTCTGGAGTTTAAGCCACCAAGGGTACCCACACTACAATCAGAGAAATGTGCAACGCACGGGCACCGAGAAAATGCTCAGCTCCCAGTCAGACAGACACACATGGAGAGGCCGACTCTGCACCCACCTCCATGTGGTGAAGACAGCAGGTAGGGAGCCTGAGCGGGCGGACGCGAGGTCCTGGAGCCACATCCACACGCGGCCCTCAGCCACACCCAGCCCGAGTGGGAGCGGAAGCCTCCCGCCGCGTCCGAGAAGGGCCAACCATGAGCACAGAAGGCCCGCGGGCCTTCACGCACACACAGCCAGCTGTCCCAAGAAAGTGGCGGGGCCATCACAGGTGAGGAGGCCCCCTTTCCTGCCCCTCTTCAAACCAGGGCAGTGTCTTGGGGAGGCACTCAGGCTGAAGAAAGACAGACCCACACAGGGTCACCAGGGAGGTGGGGTCCCGGGGCAGAGCAGTGTCCCTGAGAAAGGGCTGTGTGCTGCGGGTCTTGGGGATAGGCAAGCATCTAAGCAGGGAGGAGGGCAAGGCTGTGGCTCCTCAGGGACAGAGGCAGAGCCCAGCAGGGGCTGGGAAGGCTGGCCAGCCCCAGATCCTGACCAGCCATTATCTGTGGGTCACAGGGTTCTCAATGAGGGGCTGGTGGCTCAGAAGCCCACCTTTTTGTTTTCTGAGTTTTTGAGGAGGGAACCCAGGGGCATTTGACCTCGGAGCTACACCCCCTGCCCTATTTTTTATTCTTTATTTTGAAACAGGGTCTCACTAAGCTGCAGAGGGCCTCACTAAGTAGCTGAGGCTGGTCATGAGCCACAATCCTCCAGTCTCAGCCTCCCAAATGCTGAGACTATAAGCTCAGAAGCCCACCTTTTTTTTTTTTTTTTTTTTTTTTTTTTTTTGGTGGTGGTACTGGGGATGGAATCAGGGGCCTTCTACCTCCGGGCCACACTCCCAGACCTATTTTATATTTTATTTGGAAACAGGGTCTCTTAAGGCAGCTGAGGCTGGCTTTGAGCCTGCGTGATCCTCCTGTCTCAGCCTCCCGAGTGCAGGGATTACAAGTGTGTGCCACCATGCCCAGCTAGAAGCCCACTCTTAAAAGGTGTAGACAAGCCAGGTGTGGCGGCACACGCTTGTAATCCCAGCATTCAGGAGGCTGAGACCAGAGGATCATGGTTCGCAGACAGCCTCAGCTCTTAGGCCCCCCGCAACTCTGTGAGACCCCGTGCCTGCGCGGCGAGCACGAAGCCGGGCGGGGGCTCTCACAGCAGCGCCACGGAAAAGGAGGGACGAGCTCCGTGCAAACTCCCATGGCTACATATCTGCACATGTCCTCACTGTTCTTACAGCAAACTGCTAAAAGGGAAACTGGAGCATCAAAGATAACCCTGAAACAGGAACGACCCACTCGATAGGTGGGGCTGAGACAACAGGCATCAGACACGCAAGGAAACCCCAGGCAGATCTAGAAAACGATGCAAAAGGCAAAGCTGCTGTTTTTGGGGGGGTTATTTTTTGTAGTACTAGGGATTAAACCCAGGGGCATTCTACTTAAAAGCTATGCCCTCAGCCCTGTTTCTATTTTTTATTTTCAAACAGGGTTTCACTGAGTTCTAGAGGGCCTTGTAGGTTGTAGAGGCTGGCCACAAATCTGTGATCCTCCGGTCTCGGCCTCCCAAGTACTAGGATTAGAGCTGTGTGCCACCACGCCCGGCTAAGGCAAAGTTCTTAAACTCCCAGCACACAATTTAGGAGCATTTATTCATGACTGTGGAATTGGAAATGGTTTCTTAAATACGAATGGAAAAATGCTAAACTCAACTTATATATCAAGTGAAAAGGAACCTCAAAAAGAAGAGGAAAGCCACGGACTGGGAGCACAGGTGTGTACAGCTGCCACCAGCCAGAGCCAAGAGACAAAATATACGAGGAACCCCTCGAAACTACAGAGGGACAAGAAGCCACCGCGAGAGAGGCAGCAGAGACCACCCGGCACTCCCCGGAGGAGGAAGCCGAGAGGTGTGGCCGGTGGGAGCGGCAGGCAAGGGCGGCCCGCGCACCTCGCAGCACACGCACACGCACCCAAGGCGCGGCTCGGTCTGCCTGAGATGGGAAGGAAAGGCAAGGGTAAGGAGTCAAGGCCAGAAGGCACTCCGTCTCCTGCGCGTGAGACTGACTACACCTACCCGGTAAGAAGCAGAACGAAGGAAAAATAGCTATAAAGTAGTGGGCAAGTAAGAGCTTCAGGCGGCCCCGGTGGACAGCAAGCCCCGGGGAGCAGAGGCTGAGCGCGGCGCCAGGGGCAGGAGACAGAGGTGGGGCGATGAGAGAATGGAGATCTCGCAAGGCCAGCCTCCCAGAGCAAAGGGCTCAGGCAACACCACCCAAACGCACATCCAGAGGGGGATTAGCATAAATAAATACCGAAGGAAGCTAGTGAAAGTACCATACATGCACAGCACCTTAAATTTTTATGAGCATTTTTCTAACAAACCCGTGTGGTCTGAGTC
Source organism: Muscardinus avellanarius (assembly GCF_963383645.1). Classification (NCBI taxonomy): domain Eukaryota; kingdom Metazoa; phylum Chordata; class Mammalia; order Rodentia; family Gliridae; genus Muscardinus; species Muscardinus avellanarius. Next base: position 7,038,872 of record NC_137787.1, read on the forward strand.
AGAAATACGTGTAAATAACAAGAAAGCTGAACAGCAGCCGATGTGGTGGTGCATGCTTGAGCCCCAGTACTTGGGAAGCTGAGACAGGACTGCAGGGTCACGCCAGCCTCAGCTACCTAGTGAGGTCATCTGTAACTTAGTGAGACGGTGTTTCAAATTAAGAGTAAAAATAGAGTTGGGGGTGTAGCTTGGAGGTAGAATGCCCCTGGGTTCAAACCCCAGTACTGGAAATAAAAAAAACTGGCCAAAAGGGAGACTGAGTAAATCTGTCCAAGATAAACAGATAAAACCCAAATCCAAAATGCTCTGAAATAAGAAACTTTTTGCACACTGAAATAACAGATCACAAGAGCAATCTTAAGATGCCCTACTCCTGTCTCAAACCTTCTTCCATGGTAGCTGGGCGTGGTGGTGCACACTCCTAATCCCAGTACTTGGGAGGCTGAGGCAGGAGGATCAGAGGTTCTCAGCAGGCTTCAGCTACTTAGTGAGGCCTCTCTGCAACTTAGTGGGACCCTGTTTCAAAATAAATAATTAAAAATAGGGCTGGGGGTGTAGCTCGGAAGTAGAATGCCCCTGATTTTAATCCCTAGCACCTCAAAAAAAATCTTCTGTGATTTATAATTTATGAACACTATAATTCATACACAGAAAACAAAATTATTTGTTCATTAAAAAATATATACAACATACTCAAAGACCCATAAGTTATTTTAAATGCTTGCTTGACACATACCACATCTACCACACACAGGAACTGTTTTCACCTTGTCAGTCTCATACCAACTTTTAAAGTAGGTACAAGTTAAGCAGCTTCAGCTCAAAAACCCAAATCCAAACTACTCCGAAATCACACTGAAACGATGCCAAAAGTTTTGGATTTTGGAGCATGCCAAATTTCATATTTCCAAATTAAGCATGTTCAACTGGGAAAGTTTATGCAAATATTCCAAACCTTGAAAACACTTCTGGTCCCGTGTATTTTGAGTAAGGGATACTCAATCAGTAAAAAGAGTCCCATTTTAGTTAAGGGGCAAAAACTTAAGAAACTCATTCAAGACCACCTGGCTAGTAAATGGTAGACCTAAGTAGATTCCAACCTAGCCCTAGACAGCCAAGCCAAAAATACTTGCTGGCAAAGTGAAACTCCCACCTAAAAGTCTGTCAGCTCTGATTTAGATCAAGTAGACAGAGGCAAATCCCTTCATCTACTCAAAACACTACCCACAAAAGCATCCTGATTCAAAACTGCCTGCAGCCTCCCCGCAACCTGGCCTCGCCACATCCCATCAGAAGCGGAGGGAGCGGGCCTGACGGGTGCCACCTGCCGCAGGCCAGGCTGTGCAGGAGAAGTCCTGTCAACTCAGCAGAGCCACGCCCCACCTCCAGCACTGCCACTGCACAGAGAAGATCCCCACAGGGGCTTTTTTTCTAAAGGTCCCTCACGTACCAAGGTAGGCAACCATTCTTTAAAAGCTTTAGAGATAGGTCTCCTATTTGCCCACACTGATCTCAAATCTCTGAGCACAGGTGCTCTTCCTGCCTCAGCGTGCCAACTACAGGCATGCACCACCATGGCTGAAGGACAGTCCTCTTTTCTTACCCATCAAGGGGACCCAATCTGCCCTCCTCCAATGCCATCAGGCTCAAAGTGACTGTGACCCACAGCCTCTGTCATTAAAGGTTCCATTGAGAGGAAAGGAAATACCTCATTTCTGTCCCCACCACTGTGAGGAAGGACTGAAGCAGAAAAGAACCCAAAACCTGGCCCCAGATGCACTGCCCAAGTCCCCAGGCACGCTCCTGGACCGCCTGCATGTGGAGCGCCCCGCACGCACGGCCCCAAGCCCAGAGGCGCCTCTTCCTGCGGCGTGACACAGGTGAGGACCGTGCCACGCCCTTGCGCTGGCGGCCGATTCTGAGTGGGCGGCGGTGCCCACAGTGGCCTTTCACCAAAGGGCCTACGCAGACGTCCTGCTGGGCTGGTTCACTCTGCTGCTGCGGGGACACGGGCGGCTTCGACCCACGCTTCTTCCCTCCTTTCTACCTTCAAAGTAGTTACGGTACCTGGTGCTGCGTCTGCCATGTTGAGGCCACAGGTAGCAAGCTGGGGTCCTATGGTATGCAAGCCCAACGCATTCCTGGCCGACATAGGACACTGCCTAATTTAGTACTGAACGCGGGTATCCCTAGGGCCCAAGGCTCCATACCCAAAGCGGTCTTCACCTCAAACCACTCTTCATGACCCCTTCCTCTAGCTCCTTTTCCTCTGAACAGCGAGAGCGTCACCAAAGCTAAAAGAAGTACTAGGCGCACCGAATATTTCCTCCTCTGCCCCCATCGTAAGTGGCTACCCAGCATCATTGGCTTTCCTTGTGAAAGTATTCAAGGTTGTGCCCCTCCTCTCCCTGACTTCAGATCCCACCTCAGGCCTAAATTACTATCTTGTCTCCTTGCCCTGGTGTTTCTCCAAATGTGACTCAGACCACCTGGCACTGGACCCTGGAGCACGTGCTAAAAATGAGCTCACTGGCCAGGTGTGGTGGTGCACACTTGTAATCCCAGTACTTGGGAGGCTGAGACAGGAGAGTCACAGGTTTGAGGACAGCCTCAGCAACCTGGGGTGGAGTTCAGAGGTAGAATGCCCCTGAGTTCAATCCTCAGTGCCACCAAAAGATAAAGCAGGTCACTGCTCTACTCCCTAGTGCGCAGACTCAGAATAGTGCTGTTCACTCCTGCCGGGCACCCAGGTGGCACCACAGAGCTGGAGGGGCAGTGCTTTTCTGAGCCCTGCCCGTCCTCTCCTCATCCCGCTGCCATGTTCGCTCCTTCCCGGTCAGTGACTCTCTGGACTCCAGATGCCACTGTGATGCCATGACAGGTTCTGAGAACACTGAGCTCGGCCACACCAGTGAAGTTGGGATGGGCAGGGGCGGGCAGGGGCAGGCAGGCACAGCCCGGGAGACTTCACACAGTCAGCCTGCCCGGGCTTCACGCTGGCCTGCTGTGGCCCAGACCCCTTCCCAACCAGGACTCTCCCAGCCAGCCCAGGGCCCTTCACGCCCGACTCCTTCATATCACAGTACTCCTGAGGAGACTGTCCTCTGCCCGGGAATCCTCAGCTCCTCTTCTCCTGACTAAAAATACTAAACTCTGGGACCCAAGAAGCCTTCCCAGGCCCCCAGCTGAACAAGCTGCCGTGGCTCCACAAGTGGCCTACATCTTAAGGCTGTCTCCCTCAAAGGACTCACTTTCCACAGTCACCCCAGTGCCTTGGGAACAGTGTTGCAAAATAATACAAAGGGCTAACATCTCTAATCTATGAAGAGTTGCGTGTTTTTGTTTCATGGTTTTTGGCTTTGGCGGGGGGTGATTGAACCCAGGGACAGGCTACCTCTGTGCTAAGTCCCCAGCCCTATTTTTATTTTTATTTAGAAACAGGGTCTCAATAGGTTGATGAGTCTCGCTATCTGCTGGGGTTGTCCTTGAACCCGTGATCCTCCTATCTCAGCATCCCTAGTACTGGGATTATAAATTTTTAAAAACTGAGAACAGTGCAGGTCTTGGTGGCACACGCTTGTAATCCCAGTACTTGGGAGGCTGAGACAAGAGGATCTCAGGTTCGCAGCCCGCCTCAGTTACTTAGTGAGGCCCTCCACAACTCAGTGAGACCCTGTTTCAAAATAAAGAATAAAACAATCAGCTGGGGTGTAGTGGGAGGTAGAAGCCCCTGGGTTCCATCGGAGGGTGGAGGAGTGAGGGGACCCACCCAGGAACACCACGCAAGGCACAGGGGCAGCACCACGGTTCAAGCGCCCCCTGCTGGTGCAGCTGGCCAGCTGTGCCAGGCACTGCGGACCGCGGCTACAGGTGAAGTCCTGCGCTGAGCGCCGGCCCAGCCACTGCTGCCACCTACTACCCACGCCCAGACGACCGCACAGAAAGGAGGAGAGTGTGGTCGGGCGTGGATGGCGCGGTGACCGCCTCCCCAGCGTAACCTGCCTTTCCCTCGCCCGGTGCGCTCCGCTCAGACACGGCGGGATGCTGGCACAGCCGCGAGCCCGTCCAGAAGACTGGCGCGCTCACACTTCAGAAGGTTTAAGGTCCGGCTGGAATGCGTCCTATTTCTATCAAGACCTTCGACTCTCTGCTTGGATAAGTGCAGATTTATTTTCAACACAGGAGTCAGAAGTTTAAACAAAGGGGCAACACAGCCAAGTTGTCCCATAGTGTTCACAGGTATGAGGATATTTTAAATGTAAACTGTGTTTTCACAAGTCATGGCCTTGGCATCTTTGCTCCTTCAATGCAATCTGCTTTGATTCAACAGTTCTACAAGCTTCAGCTATGTTTTAGAACGTTCCAGAAAAAAGGCTGAGGGCGGTTTCTCCACCCTCCACGCTGGAGTACGGCACCCCTACTGTCCAGCTCCTGGCAGCATCTCACAGAGCCCTCACCGAAGGGGCATGTTATGCTCACATTTTGTTTTCTTTACTATTAAACAATGCGTACTTATTTTAGAAAATGCAGAAAAGCAAGCCGGGTGCAGTGGCACACCCTTGTAATCCCAGTGCTTGGGAGGCGGAGCCAGGAGGATCTCAGGTTCAAAGCCAGCCTCAGCAATTTAGGCTCTCAGCAACTTAGTGAGACCCTGTTCTCAAATTAAAAAATAAAATAGAACTGAGGGTGTAGCCCACAGGTAAAAGGTCCCTGGGTTTTATCCCTGGTACCAAAAAAAAAAAAAAAAAAAAAAAGAAAGAAAGAAAGAAAGAAAGAAAAAAGAAAAAGAAAGCCGTGCGTGGTGGCGCACACTTGTAATCCCAGCATTCAGGAGGCTGATTCAGGAGGATCGTGGTTCATGGACAGCCTCAGCTACTTAGTGAGGTTCTCTGTAACTCAGTGAGACCGGTTTCAAAATAAAGAATAAAAAATAGGGCAGGGGGTGTAGCTCGGAGGTCAAATACCCCTGGGTTCCATCCCCAGACCCGCAAAAAAAAAAAAAAAAAAAAAGAAAAGAAAAAGAAAATGCAGGAAACAAATGTAAAATACAAATGACCCAAACCCTCCACCCAGCATAATTCCCAGTATCATTTTGGAAACTTCCTCCCTCCAGTGGTGCTGTGCGCACAGCTGGAGAGCATCCTTACACACAGTGTGCCCGTCTCCCCAGCAGCTCAAAGCCCGGGCTGTGTTCCTGCCTCCCCTCCCCTCGGCGCTCTCTGCCGCTCTCCAGCTGAACCTCCCCGCAGCACCTTTCACAGCTGCACAGTGAATGGCCCACCACACACACTTGGCCCAGGCAGACCCGCAGGCACCTCAGTCCACGGAGGGCTGCCTGCTGTGGGGCTTTGTTGCCGTTTTGCTTTATTCTGTTGGTACTGGGGATTCCACCCAGGAGCCTTCTAACTCTGAGCACACACTCAGCCCTTTTACTTTTTCCTTTGAAACAGGTTCTCACTAGGAGCCGGGCGTGGTGGGCACGCTTGTAATCCCCGCACTTGGGAGGCTGAGACAGGAGGATCGCACAGGTTCAAAGCCAGCCTCCGCTACTTAGTGAGGCTCTCGGCAATTTAGTGAGACCCTATTTGAAATAAAGTATAAAATAGGTCTGGGAGTGTAGTCCAGAGGTAGAAAAGCCCCTGAGTTCCACCCCAGTACCACAAAAACAGGTTCTCACTAAGTTGCTCGGGAGGGCCTCAAATTTGTGATCCTACGGTCTCAGTCTCACTAGTGCTGGAATCACAGGCTTGTGCCCCCACACCCAGCTTTGCTGTGGTTTAAGAACCTGGACTTGGACACTGAAGTTGTTTCCAACTTTTTTTTTTTTTTTTTTTTCAGTTCTGGGGATGGAAACCAGGGGCATTCTACCTCCAAGCTACACCCCCCAGTCCTATTTTTTATTCTTTATTTTGAAACAGGGTCTCACTGAGTTGTAGAGGGCCTCACTAAGTAGCTGAGGCTGGCTTCAAACATGTGCAATCCTCCTGTCTCAGCCTCCCAAGCACAGGGATTACAAGCATGCACCACCACACCTGGCCTATTTTTTATTTTGAAACAGTCTCACTAAGTTGCAGAGGCTTCACTGAGTAGCTGAGGCTGGCAGTGAACCTGTGATCCTCCAGTTTCAGCCTCCCAAGTACCGGGATTACAAGCGTGCGCCACCACGCCTGGCTTCTTACTGCCCTTTTTATTTACTTTGAAACAGAGTCTCACTAAGCTGTAAAGCTGGCTTCAAACCTGCGATCCTCCTGTCTCCGCCTCCCAAGTGCGGGGATTATCCATGTGTGCCACTAAACCCAACTGGCATTGGTTTCTTAAATACAGCATCAAAGGGGGTAAAAAAGATACATTAGACTTCATTAACATTAAAAAAAACGTTCATGCCTCAAAGGATTTTATCAACAGAGTGAAAAGACAGCCCAAAGAAAATATTTGCTAATCATTTATCCGGTAAGGGTCTAGTATGTGGGATATATAAAGACACCTTACAACTCAATAACAAAAAGACGATTCAATTTAAAGTGAGAGAAAAAACTGAACAGACATTTCTCCAAAGATACGTGTCCCAAAAGCCCAAGAAAAGATGCTCAGTATCATTAGTCATCACACAAACACAAATACCTCAGAATGACCATGATCGAAACAAATGGAAATACCAAGTGCTGACAAATTCAGAAACATTGTAAGCCTCATACTCTGCTGGTGAAAATATAAAATAATATTGCAGTCACTGTGAGAAATAGTTCCTCAATGATGTAAACAAAGAATTGCCAGCAACTCCACTCATAGAGGTATGTACCCAAAAGAACGGGCCAGGAAGGTGGTACATGCCTTTAATCCCAGCTACTCAGAAGGCTGATGCAGGAGGATCACAAGTTTGAGGCCAGCCTGGGTAACACAGTGAGAACCCATTTCAAGAAAAATAAAAAGGGCTGGGGTACATGTAGCTCAGTGGTAGAGTAACCCTGGGTACAATCCCCAGTCCCTCCTCAAAAAAAAAAAAAACCATTGAAAACAGGTATTCAGACAATAATTTGTACATGAACTTTCAAAGCAGCTCTACTGACAACACCAAAGCAGAGCCAAGTCAAATGTCCAGCAAAATGTGGCCTCTCCCTGCGGTGGAATATTACCTAGCCATAAAAGAGAGCAAAGTCCTGAAACAGGTACTGCAGGAACCCCTCCTAAGTAAACGATGTCCAACACAAAGGGCCACAATCTGCCCAGTCCAGAATAAGCAAATTCAGAGATAGAACGCAGATTTATGGCCGCCAGGAGCTGCATGGGGGTAAAGAGGAGACTGCATAATCAAAAAGAATTTCCATACAGGGGATAAAAGCCAAGCATGGTGGCACATGCCTGTAATCCCAAGACTTGGGAGGCTGAGAGAGAAATGCAGGTTTGAAGCAGCCTCGGCAACTTAGACCGTTTCCAAATAAAATAAAATAAAATAAAATAGAGCCGGGGTGTAGCTGGGAGGTAGAATGCCCCTGAGATCAAAATCCAGTATTATGAGCCGGGCGTGGTGGCGCACGCTTGTCATCCCCGCGCTTGAAAGGCGGAGACAGGAGGACCATGCAGGTTCGAAGCCAGCCGCGCACTCTGGCTTAGGCGACCCTGTTTCCAAATAAAGACGTATAAAAAATAGGTCTGGGAGTGTAGCCCAGAGATAGAAGGGCTTCCAGGAACCCCAGTACCACCAATAAATAAATAAATAAATAAAAATAAAAAAATAAAATAGGGCTGAGGTAGAACCCCATGGGGTTCCATCCCAGTGCTATAGGAAAAGATAAAATAAAAAAGAAACTAGAGAGATATAGGACAACCAAATACAATGCACAAATTTGCTTGGCACCTGATTCCCAAAAGGGAGACCATAAAAGGCACTTTTGAGGAAATATGAAAATAATCCAGATATATATTTGAGGTCTTGTGTGTGTGTGAGAGGGGGGAGGGGAGTCTGGGGATGGAACTCAGGGGCATTTGACCTCCGAGCTACACCCCCTGCCCTATTTGTATTAGTGTGTGTGTGTGTGTGTGTGTGTGTGTGTGTGTGGTTCTGGGGGTAGAACCCAGTGGCATTTGACCTTCAAGCCACACCCTCTGCCCTATAGTCTTTATTTTGAAACAGGGTCTCACTAAGTTGCAGAGGGCCTCACTAAGTAGCTGAGACTGGCCGCGAACCGCGATCCTCCTGCCTCAGCCTCCTGAATGCTGGGATTACAAGAGAATGCTGGGGTTACAAGAATGTGCCATAACACCCGGCTTTTTTTTTTTTTTTTTTTTTTTTTTTTTTGCAGTACTGGGAATTGAACCCAGGGGCATTCTACCTCTGAGCCAAACCCGAGGCCCGATTTTACTTTTATTTTTGAAGCAGAATCTTGCTAGGTTAACGAGGCTCAGTACTTGCTGAGGCTGTCCTGGGACCTGCGATCCTCCTGTCTCTGCCTCTCAAGTACTGGGATTATAGGCATGCGCCACCACGCCTGGCTGATATCTGGAAACTGCAATTATTATCTTAGACATAGTAAGAGGTACTATCATACAGGAAAGTGTCCTTTTGTCTTGGAGAAGCATGCTGAAGCACTCAGAGGCAAACGCTCGTGCTGGCCTCCCTCTGGTGCAAAACCAGTTATTAGCCTTCCCCCCTTCTCCCTCCCAGTCCTTCCTCTCCTGAATCAATAGGCTGTCTGACCAGCCCTGACCCGGTCTTCTTCATCTTTCATTCTTTTAAGCTATTGCCCTCATTTCTTTTCTTTGAGTTTCTATTGCAATTCTTCTGACCACTTCATTTTCATGTATTTTCTACTATGTCTTCTTTTCTACCATAAACATTTAATGCTACAAATTTCCCTCTAGACATGACGTTAGCTATATCCCGTTAGCTTTTCATTCAACTCAGAGTTGCTATCCCAGTGCTGTCACTCAACTCCAAGTCTTTTCCAGGTCTCTCTGACAGATAAGTTACTGAGCAGTAGATTCCCAGCTCGGAGTAGCGGGACACAGGTGTCATCCCAGTTACTGGGAAGGCTGAGGCAGGAGATGGCAAATTGGGAGCCAGCCTTGGCATCTCAGCTAGGTCCTGTCTCAGAATTAAAATTAAAATAATAACAGTAATAAAGTGCCTCAATGGTAGAGTGCCCCTGAGTTAAGTCTCTAGTACCACACACAAAAAAGAAATAGACTTCTTAAGTTCCCAATACATCAGGGTTTTTTATTAATTTCTGGTATAATTCCACTGTTATCAGAGAGCATACTATGTGTAATTTTAATCCGCAAAAGTTGTTGAGAAGCCGGGTGTGATGAGGCACACTTGTGATCTTAGTACTGGTTAGCTGAGACAGGATGATCACGGGTTCGAGGACAGCCTGAGCAAGTAGTGAAACTCTTCACCAACCTAGTGAGACCCTGTTTCCGAATGAGAAGTAAAATGGGTCTGGGGTGAGGCTTGGAAGTAGAATGCCCCTGGGTTCAATTCTCAGTGCCACAAAAAAAAAAAAAAAAAAAAAAAAATAGTTGTTGAGAGTTGCCTTGAGAAGAGCCCGCAGTGAATCCCGACAGCGCCGGCACACGGGTGAGACTCCACACTGTCAGGCTCAGGGTTCTCTCGGTGTACGTCCATCGCGCAAGATTCAGGTCTCATGTTTGAACCTTCTACTTCTTAACTAATTTTCTCTTCTACTTCTAACAATAAAATCTGAGACAGGTGTATTAAAACATCCCCCTAAGAGCCAGCCACAGTAGTACGTGCCTGTAATCCCAGTACTTGGGAAGCTGAGACAAGAGGTTCAAGCCAACCTCAGCAACTTAGTGAGGCCGTTTCGAAAATTAAAAAAAAATTAAAAGGACTGAGGGTTTAGTCCAGAGGAAGAATTCCCCTAGTACAATTCCCAGTGCAAAAAATAGATAAATAAATAAAATACAAATCCCAGTATAAGTATAGATTTTTTAAATATCTACTACAGTTAATTTTCCTTTCATGTATTCTGAAGTAAGTTACTACATACTTATCTTAAATGACTGCATCTGTGTGAACCTTTTACCATATCTTTATCTCTGATGATAATTTTGGCCTTGGCCTACTTCAATATTAAAAATAGCTACATCAACTTTGTTTTGGCTAGTTTTTGTTTTGTTTGTTTTGTGGTACTGGGGGTGGAACCCAGGGGCTTTTCTACCTCTAGGCTATACTCCCAGACTTACTTTATACTTTATTTGGAAACAGGACCTCACTAAGTAGCTGAGGCTGGCTTCGAACCTGTGCGATCCTCCTTTCTCAGCCTCCCAAGCACTAGGATTACAAGCGTGCACCACCACGCCTGGCTTTCTGGCTAGTCTTTGCATAATACTTTCCCCTTTTCTTTGTTTGCAATCTCTTGTATCTTCATTTTAAATGTGCCTTTTAAATAACCTGGTCGGGTTTTGTTTTCATATTCAGTCTCACAATCCGCCTTTTAATTGGAGTACTTAAATCCACTTACATTTAATGGGATTACTGATATTTTGGGATTTAAGTCACTGACTTACTGTCTGTTTGCCATTCAGCCCACTTCTCTATCCTTTCTTGCCTTCTTTCAGCTTAGAATTTGTTTTTACATTCTTCCCGCCTCTTGGCCCCGCCATGACACAGTGTGTGATCATGACAGCACATGTCCCTGGCTTGCCCAACACTCACTGGCTCTCTGTCCTCTTCTGGAAACGCATGGCCTTAGGAAAGCTTTCCGCCCTCTGGGCTCACAGGACACTGTTGTCATGTGTTCTAACTCTACACACATTTCAAACCCAAAGACAACGGATGTTCCAGTCAATAACCCTTTGGTCTTTATTTGAAAATGTCAGCTGAGCGTGGTGGCTCAAGCCTATAATCACATATAATCTCCTTGAGAGGCTGAGACAGGAGGATCACAGGTTTGAGGACAGCCTCAGCAGCTTAGCAAGGCCCTCAGCAACCTAGCAAGACCCTGTTCCAAAGTAAAAATAAAATAGGCTAGGGGAGTAGCTCAGAGGTGGACTATCCCCTGGGTTCAATCTCCTAGTACCAAAAAGTAAAGTCCAATGTCTATTTCAACTTCATCTCTGAGGGATCTTCTTGCTGCATAAAGAATCCTGGGATCATTCAGTTTCCCTGCACACCTAAATTTCTACTGACTTCTGGTCAGTAGAAATGGCTTCCGCTCCAAACACAGCTAGCAGTGGACATTTGCTCTGGAGGGCCATCTCTGGCTGTCTCGAGCCGCGTGCTCCCGTGCGGGTTCCAGCGTCCTGCCCTGGGGTGACTGGGTGGCCCCTGCTTCTCAGTGCCAGCGCATCTGTGGACGGTGCCTTGCATGAAGTTGTGGGAAATTCTCACAGTACTTTTCAAGCACTGTCTCTGCTCAATTTCCTCTCACCTCCCCTCTCTATAACAATTAATACAGACCAGGCCTTATGAACCATCTGTGACGATCTACACACAACACACCAGCCCCGTCCCCTACCCTCGCTCAGATGCTCCGCTCTGCGACGCACTTATCCAGGCTTCCTTGCGGGTGTTTTCTTTTGCACTAGCCTCCTGGGTCACTAAGTTTTTTCAGCTGTGTCTAATCTGCCCTTCCTGTGATGACTTAATTTTGTTACATTTTTTCAGTTGCAGAATCTTCACGTGAGCGGTGAGGTGGCTGAATCCTAGCTCAGAAGGCTGGGGAAGGAAGATCGCAGGTCCAAGGCCAGGCACTTCTTGGTTCTGGACAGCACAACTGTGCGCCAGCTCTGAGCACAGCCACGTCTGTGTCCACATCTCTTTCCTTCATAAAGACATCAGACGTCAGCGTCTACCCTGGATTCAGGACCACTATCTCTCAAGACCCTTAATTAGTTATATCTGCAAAGACTCTGGAGGTCACATTTGAGGTTCTAGGACGCCCAGACTTGGAGGAGACACTGTTCCCACCACCATCTCCACCGGATTCCAAAGTCAAGAGCGGGACCAAAAGGCAGGCTCGCTGAGCCACGGGCCGCCCCGCCCAGCCCCTCACCCCCAAGGCCACTCCACTCAGCAGGACGGTCACTTCCTCAAGAAACCCTTCACAGCCCTTCCTGGGAGCAGGGCCAGCGCCCTGGACACTCCAGCCCCTTCACTTTTACCGTGCGGCTCTCACACCGACATGTCTGCACTGCTAGCTCTAGCACTCCAGGCTGTTTGCCTGGCTCAGCACTCACCCAGGCCAAAATAGCAAGTACTCGTGGAGTCAAATGAGCCCTCGCCCCCCGATACTCAGTAAGTTAATGAGTTCCTTCAAGGATGGCCAATGAATGTTTTCAGCCAAGTTTGTTTGGGTTTTTTCTTTTTTTCTCTCTCTCTCTTCTGGCTGCCAGAGATAGATATTCAGCAGACCCACTTGAGCAGGAGGAGGATGTGGTCAGGAGAATGACTCCCAAGCAGGACTTACAAAGTGAACAGAGACAGCAACGATGGACAGCAGCCACTTGGTGACTACTCCACGGCAGGCCCTGGGCCGAGCGCTCTTCAGAGACCGTCCCGTTGATTCTACAAGTTATTGGTTCTATTTTAAAGCGATGAGAACTAGTACTATCACTCCAGTTTTACAGGTAGGGAAACCAATGCTCAGGAACACACAGCTAGCACTTTTACTATCATCACATTCAACCCCCAAACTAGTATTTTCCCCTTTTGTAGATGAAGAAACCAAGGGGATTTTTGTTTGTTTGGTTGGGTGGGTTTTGTGTGTGTGTGTGCGTGTTTGTGTGTGTGGTACTGGGGGTGGAACCCAGGGGCGTTCTACCTCCGAGCTATACTCCCAGGCCTATTTTATACTTTATTTGGAAACAGGGTCTCACTAGGTTGCTGAGAGCCTCACTAAGTAGCTGTGGCTGGCTTCGAACCTGTGCGATCCTCCTGTCTCAGCCTTCTAAGCGCAGGGATGACAAACGTGCGCCACCACGCCCGGCTCTAAATAAAGTTTTTTAAAAAATACTTTTAGCTGGGAGTAGTGGCACACGCTTGTAATCCCAGTACTTGGAGGCTGAGACAGGAAGGTCGCAGGTTCGAAGCCAGCCTCAGCAGCTTAGTGAGGCTGTTGGTAACCTAGTGAAACCCTGTTTTTACACAATAAAAAAAAGAGTTGAGGGTGTAGCTCGGAGGTAGAATGACCCTAAGTTCAATTCCCAGTACCCCCCCACACACACACACAAAAAAAAAAATTTTATCACTTCACACATACTAGGATAGCTATAATCAAAAAGACAAATAATAACAAGTGCTGGCAAGGATCTGGAGAAATCTTGACCTTCCTCGTATTTGCCGGAGAGAATAAAAGTGGTGAATGTGAAATGGTGCGGTGGCTTCGTAAGACAAACCAGAAGCTCCTCACAACGTCGCTGCACCCCAGGGATATGCTCAAGGGAAAGGAAAACATACCCACATAAAACATGTGCATCGGCACTCACAGAACAGCTTAAAAGTAGAAATAACAAATGTCAGCCCAGTACGGAGCCTGCCTATACCCCACTACTTGGGAGGCTAAGGCAGAAGATCACAGGTTCACAACCCGCCTCAGCAACTTAGCAAGGCCCTCAGCAACCTCGTGAGACGGATTTCAAAATCAAACAGAAGCCAGGCGTGGTGGCTCATGCTTATAATATCAGTACTTGGGAGGTTGAGACAGGAGGATGGCAGGTTCAAAGCCAGCCTCGGCACCTTAGCAAGGCTCTCAGTGACCTAGTAAGACCCTGTTTCCAAATAAGATATGAAATGGGACTGGGGGGGTTGCTTGGAGGTAGAATGCCCCTGGATTCAATCCCCGGTACCAAAAAATAAAAACAAAAATAAAAATAAAATAAAATAGAGCTGGGTGTGCAATTTGGAGGTAAAATGTCTCTGGGTTTGATCCCCAATACCAAAAAAAAGGAGTAACAAATCTTCATCAACTGACAAATGACTCAAGTGCAGCAGTCCTACGCTGGGTGCTATTCAGCAATAGAAAGAAGAGCCTTGAAAATATGATAAATGAAAGAACCCAACACTACAGACCACACATTGTCCTCCCGCACTTGAGGGGCTGACCCGGGAGGATCGGCAGGTGCAAAGCCAGCCTCAGCTGCTTACTGAGGCTCTCAGCAACCTGGTGAGACCCTGTTTCCAAATAAAACATAAACTAGGTCTGGGAGTACAGCCGGAGGTAGAAAGCCCCTGGGTTCCACCCCCAGTACCACAAAAAAAAAAAAAAAGACCACACATTGTATAACTCCATTTCTATAAATAGACCAGAAACGGCAAATACATAGACAGAAAATAGATTAGGTTTGAGGAAGCTGGGAGGAAATGGGGTGGTGAAATGTTCTAAAACTGATTGTGGTGGCAACTGCACAACTGTGAATATGTAAAAACCACTCGGCCACACAGTGTTTAGGTGTTTTTTTTTTGTTTGTTTGTTTTTTTTTTTTTTTTTTGGTGGTACTGGGGTTCCTGGAAGCCCTTCTACCTCTGGGCTACACTCCCAGACCCATTTTATATTTTTTTTTATTTGGAAACAGGGTCTCTTAAGCCAGCGCGGCTGGCTTCGAACCTGTGTGATCCTCCTGTGCGCCACCACGCCCGGACACTTGTTTAAATGAATGACATCCCATAAATCTGGGGTTTTCAAGCCAGGCATGGTGGCACACGCTTGTAATACCAGCATTCCGGAGGCTGAGACCTGGAGGATCGCGGTTCGGGGACAGCCTCAGCTACTTAGTGAGGCCCTCTGCAACTCAGTGAGACCCTGTTTCAAAATAAAGAATAAAAAAATAGGGCAAGGGGTGTAGCCTGGAGGTCAAATGCCCCTGGGTTCCATCCCCAGACCCAAAAAAAAGCAAAAAAAAAAAAAAAAGCTGGGTTTTTCAAGTCTTAAAACTTGAACCTGGAGCCAGGCATGTAATCCCAGTCCTTGGGAGACTGAGACAGGAGGATCGCAGGTCGAAGAACAGCCTCAGTAAGCGATGAGGCTCTCATCAACCTAGTGAGACCCTGTTTCCCAATAAGAAATAAAATCAGGCTGGAGGCATAGCTCAATGGTAGAGTACCTCTAGGTTCAATTCCCAGTACCACAAAAACAAAAAAAAAAGAAAAAGAAAAAAACCTGAATCTGCCAGGCATGGTGGTATAAACCTGTTATCTCAGTCCTTGGGAGGCTGAGACAGGAGGATGGCAGGTCCGCGGGCAGCCTTGGTAAAGTAGCAAGACCCTGTGTCAGAAAACAAAAAATAACAGGAGCTGAGGGTATAGCTTGGAAGCAGAATGCCTCTGGGTTCAATCCCAGCACCACAAAAACAATAAATAAATAAAACGGGCTGGAGGTGCGGCTCAGAGGTAGAATGCCACTGAGTTCAAGCACTGAAAATAAAGAGGGAACTTTTTTACCCATTTTCTGTTAGTCTTCATTTCTTCCTTTTACAATGGAAAAAATGCTTTGTTTAAATATGAAACCAGAATAAAAGCACTGCCACCCTCATATCCAAAAAATGTGTTAACCTTTTAGAAACTTTTAAATAAATTTGCTTTATCTAAACTGATGGCTTCACAGAATTACACTGTTCTTTACTCAGACTTCAGAAGACTGTGCTTGTGAGTTTACCAGCCAGTATACTCGCTGCATTTTCTTTATTCCACTCTTCTATGTGGTCCTAAAGTCGCCACTGTGTATTGTGGTCGGGAAATAGAAATAAAGCCGTGTGTCTGCCGAGGGCAGATGCAACTCTAAAGTTTAAACACACAAAACATCACACATGCACGAGATACCTATAAACAGCCCAATTCCACACCTCGAACTCTCACTGAAGGCTTGAAGGAAAGTTTTGATTGTTTCTTTTTTTTTTTTTTTCTTTTGCGAGTCTAGGGATGGAACCCAGGGGGATTTGACTCCACCCCTGCCTTTTTTTTAATTCTTTATTTTGAAACAGGGTCTCACTAAGTTGCAGAGAGCCTAAGTAGCTGAGGCTGTCCAGCAAACATGATCCTCTGGTCTCAGCCTCCCGAATGCTGGGATTACAAGCGTGTGCTGCCACGCCCAGCTAAAGAAAAGTTTTAAAAACACTTTATAGCCGGGCATAATCCCCATGCTTGGGAGGCGGAAACAGGAGGTTCGAAGCCAGTCTCTCTCTGGCTTAAGAGACCCTGTTTCCAAATTTTAAAAAGTATAAAATAGGTCTGGGAGTGTAGCCCGGAAGTAGAAAGGTTTCCAGGAACCCCAGTACCACCAAAAAAAAAAAAAAAAAAAACCCTTTATAACCTAAAGATTTATTTGTAACTTGGTAAGACTTCTCTTTAATAAATGCCATAAGATCCTGTTTCTCAGCCAGGTGTGATGACACACATCTGTTATCCCAGTACTTGGGAGGCTGAGACAGGAGGATTGCAGGTTTGAGGACAGCCTCAACAAGTAGTAAGACTCTCATCAACCTAGCAAGACCCTGTTTCCACATAAAAATAAAATTGGACTGGGGTGTAGCTTAGAGATAGAAGGCATCTGGGTTCAACTATTAGTACCAAAAAAAAATCCAGTTTCTCAAGGTGTGTTCTAGGGATCAATAGTACCGACACCCTTCAGAGCGTGTTAGAAATGCGTTTCTAAAGTCCCACCCAGGTCTCCTCAACCACAACTGATGTCTGTCTCCAGGGGATGTGTCTACACACTAAAATTTACAAAACACCATCAAAAAATTCTTCCCCAGCCAGGCATGGGTGCACGCTATAATCCCAGCATTCAGGAGGCTGAGACCAGAGGATCGTGGTTCGCAGACAGCCTCAGCTACTTAGCGAGGCCCTCCACAACTTACTGAGACCCTGTTTCCAAATAAAAAATTAAAATAGGGCAGGGGGCATAGCTCGGAGGTCAAATGTCCCTGGGTTCCACCTCCAGACCCGAAAAAAAAAAAAAAAAAAAGATTCTTCCCTAACTCGTGGTGGCGCACACCTGTAATCCCAGCATTCGGGAGGATCGCGGTTTGCGGACAGCCTCAGCTACCTAGCGAGGCCCCTCGCAACTCAGTGAGACCCTGTTTCAAAAAATATAAACTAAAAAATCGGACCAGGGGTGTAGCTCAGGGGTAGAATGACCCTGGGTTCCATCCCCAGTACCGCAAAAAAAAAAAAAAAAAAAAAGGTTCTTCCCTTTATTTCCCCTCCTCTAAATTAAGACAGCTCAAGCCTCCACTAGACTAATTCTTTGCAAACTGGTCCTGGGCCAGCTTGTCTCAGAGCCATTCCTTGTCTTCTGCTCAGTTCCAATGGCAGAGGGGGTGACCCTGCAGGCCGGGCTCCCTGGCAGGAGGGGCGGGGTGTCTGTGGCGGCAGCTGTACGTCTCCGAGGTGGATCCCCACCTCCTCCGGGCGCCTGGCCTGGGGTGCGGCGGCTTCCTGCTCCTTGCTTCACCTGGGTTGCCTCACTGTCCGCAGTCTGCCGCATCAGTCCTCCAGCACCCATGCAGCCACTCCCCCGGCTTAAATACGTAGAGTGGGTTGTTTCTTTGGGAACCCAAAATGACAGCCCATATCATTTGGACATTTCTATTATGTACCACATATGCCGGAGGGATTTTGTGAATGGCTTCTCGACTACAGAAGGGAGCTACTGCACACACACACACACACACACACACACACACACACACACACACACAGTAAGGCACATTTGCCACATTCTGACAATCTCTCAAACCCAGAAGAAAAGTCAGCCTGGAGCTCTCTGTACAGCAGATGTGGCTGTATCCCGAAATCCAAGTCCTCGGGGTGTATTTTGAACACTGTCCTCACCACTCCCCCTCAATTACAACAGCTGGTAGAGCAGCTATTGTTTTAGGGGAGAAAAAGCTAAAGGGGAGAAAAAACCACCTCCTGAGCCCTGGTGGCCCACGCTTGTAGTTCTAATACTTGGGAGGCTGAGACTCGAGAATCCCAGGTTCAAAGACAGCTTCAGTAAGTAGTGAGGTTTTCATAACCTAGTGAGACCCTGTTTCAAAAAAAAAATTGTTTTTAAAGGAGGGGGCTGCTGGGAGTGTAGTTTGGCACAGAATGCCCCTAGGCTCAATCCCAGTACCACAAAAAAAAAAAAAAAAAAAAAGAAGAAAACCCACTTCCTAAAGAACTGAATTCTGGACTCACTCTAAAATCTCAGGAGTCACACCTTTCTCACCATGATCTTGATTTTTTTTTCCAGTACTGGGGATGGAACCCAGGGACATTCTTCTTCCAAGCTACTCCTGCCCCATTTTTTATTCTTTATTTTGAAACAGGATCTCACTGAGTTGCCAAGAGCCTGGCTTAAGTAGCGGAGGCTGTCCGCGAACTGCGATCCTCCGGTCTCTGCCTCCCAAATGCTGGGGTTACAAGCCTGCGCCACCACGCCCAGCTTAATCTTGATCTGAATCACACTTGTAAGACACAGATCTACCGGGAGCACCAGGCAAGCGAAAGAGCAGCTGCTATCTGCAGCATCTAGCGGTCCCTGGACATCCTCCTGAAGCACATCTGATGGCCACGCCCATACTTGGAATGACCCTCATCCTTCCCTCTTGGCCAAGGCCAAAAGGCCAACCCTTCCAATGGAGGTGGTCCTTCAAAACCCCACCTGATCTACCTTTCCAGCCTCTTCCAGATTCTTTCAACCTGATCCATCTGCAGCCTCCACTTCTGACCATCCCCACACATGCCCCAACGTGCAGCCGCGACACCCCAATGTCAGGAACACCAGACCCTCCCCCCAACCTGGTACACCGCATCCCTCAGTAGCCCACCTTAAAGCAGGCATCTCCATCCCTGCTTCCTGGAGCATCTCGGTGCCCATCTCTCCACTAGACCTGTGCATCTAGATGGGGAAACTGCTCTCCATCTTGGGATTTTGACCACGGTTCAACTCCAGATCCATATTTACTGCCCGCGACACTCTGGGTAACCTCTCCACCTCGGTTTCCTATTCCATGAAACCGGGGTAATGGATAACCCACAACTCACTGGCGTATCACCAGCGCTAAATGAGTTAAGTAGATGAGTTAACCCATGTAAAGCGCCTAAAGCTAACCCAAGAAAAGGGTCGGCACACAGTAAGCACGTAAGAACTGCCAACTTCTTATCCCCGGTATCGACACTGCGGCCACTGCTGTTATGCCGGGAATAATCCAGGTAGCTGATGGTATCTGCTGGATAACGGAGGCGCTCCACAACACGCTTGTTTTTAACACGTTAGGACCTAAGGTTCCTCCATCCCTGGTATCAGAGGCGGACAGAAGACAGGACATGGCTCCCACAGGGCACCAACCGGCCCGGGAGGGACAGCGCACTGCCGCAGCATGAGAAAGCCCACGCCAGCCGGGCTGCCCGCGGCGGCAACCTGCTGCGAGCCACCTGCCAGCCACCTGCCTCGGCCGCTCCAACGGGGAGGGCTCGCCGGGCAAAGGCGCGGCGTCTCTAACGGGAACCACGGCGGGAAAACAAAGGGTGCAGCTTTCCTCCTGCAGAAGGACCTGCGTCCTTCTGCGCCCGACGCCGGCGGCCGGGAGTTCGGAGCCCGCGGCGGCGCAGGCGGGCGGGCGGGAGCGGGGGCCCGGCCCGCGGGCGCGGGGTGCAGGCCCGCCGGGGCCGGGCGGAGCTCCGGGGCCCGCGCCGCCCCCGACGCCGCGCCCGGGCACCCGCGCCGCGGGCCTGGGCGGCCGCCGGCAGGCCCGGCCTCGCTGCGGGCGCCGGCGAGGGGCGCCGCGGCTCACCTTGTGGCGGATCTGGCCCGACGTGGACACCTTGCGGATGAGCTTCTGCGGGGAGCCGGGCTCCGCCTCGGGCTCGCTGTCCGACGACTCCTCGGGCGCCGGCGGCGGAGGCGGAGGCGGCTGCGGCGGACCCGGCGGAGGGGCGCCCGCCGCCGCCGCCGCCATGCTGCCGGCCAGCGCGCGAGCCGCGGGGGCGGGGCCGGGGGCGGGGCCTCGCTCGCCCCGCCCCGCCGCGCCCCCGTCGGCCCTTGCGCAGGCGCAGACGGCGCCGCGCCCCGCCCGGCCGGCCGGCTGGGCGTCCTGCCCCGAGCCGCTGTCTGGCCGGCCTCCGCCGGCTAGCTTCCGGGTCCGCCGTTCGCGTTTCTTCGTCCCTAGGTCCCTTTCCTTTTTGATTCTTCCCGCTAGAATGAAAGTGGCCGCCAGGGAACTCCAGACCCTGTGGGCTAAACATTTAGAGACTGGACCCGGCGTGGTGTGAAGAAGGAAGACCAGCCCGGAGCGCAGGACTCGGGAGGCTGAGAGAGGAGGCCCGCGGGCCTCATCTGGCGAGACCACATCTCAGAACGGCAAGGGCTGGGGCGTAGGCTAGAGGTTGAATGCCCACTACCAAAAAAAAAAAAAAAAAAAAAGGAAAAAATGGTACTTACCGAGCAGGGTGTATTCTCAGCAACTTCAGAGGCCGAGGCGAGGGAAGGTTCAGGCAGGGGCATCACAAATTCGAAGCTAGCAAGTGTCTCAAAATAAAATTTTAAAGGGGGGGAGGGGAAGCCGGGCGTGGTGGCGCACGCTTGTGATCCCCGCGCTTGGGAGGCGGAGACAGGAGGATCTCACGAGTTCAAAGCCAGCCTCAGCTACTTAGTGAGGCTCTCAGCAACTTAGTGAGACCCTGTGTCCAAATAAAATATAAGAAAAGTCTGGGAGTATAGCCCGGAGGTAGGAAGCCTCTGGGTTCCACCCCAGTACCACCAAAAAAAAAAAAAAAAGCTGGGGTGGCGCACGCTTCTAATACCAGCATCGGGAGGCTGAGACAGGAAGATCGCAGTTCACGGACAGCCTCAGCTACTTAGTAATTCAGTGAGACCCTGTTTCAAAATAAAGAACAAAAAATAGGGCTGGGGCTGTAACTCGGAGATACAATGCCCCTGGGTTCCATCCCCAGTACCTGCAAAAACTGTAATTAATTAATTAATTAAAAGTCTGGGGATATAGTTCAGTGATAGAATGCCCCTGGGCTTAATCCCCAGTACAAAAGGAAGAAAGAAAGAAAAACAGGACTTGGAGGGGCCTCTGGGATGCCGAGACAGGCAATACACAGTTCTACCTGAGAAGGCGTCCTGGAGAAAAAGATGTTCTAGGGAAAATGGGAAATAGGAGCAGGACTTATCCCTAAGAAGGGAATCTTTTTGAGGCAGAGAGATCAGATCTCTGCAAAGGCCCAGGGGTAAGAAAGAATGAGTCTTGCTGGGTGTGCCGGTACATGCCTATAATCCTCGTGATTGGGAGGCTGAGTCAAGAGGATCACAGGGTTAAGGCTGGCCTCAACAATTTAGCAAGACCCTGTTTCAAAATTTAAAAAGAAAAAAAAAATGAAGAGGGCTGCGAGTGTAGCTCAGAGGTAGAATGTCCCGGGATTCCATCCCCACTACCAAATGAATAAATAAGGCTTCCAGAAAAAAAGGAGGAGGAGGCCTTGGGGCCAGAGAAGGCGGCTGGCCTTTTCTGCTGAGGCCTGAGGGCAGCAGGAAGCCCTTGAGGGCACTAAGCCCGGGCAGGGCTGGGTCACAAAGCTGGAGTCTGTGACCCAGGCTTTGAAGTAATCCAGGGCAGGCGGCCACCTGGATTAGTGGGAGGGGCTGAGAGAAGGAGAAGCGGACGGAGCCTTCTTAGAGGGACAGTGGAACCGGCTGGAGGGAAGCAGAGGTCCCAGGATGCACCCCACTTCCCCCAGGGACTCCCTTCAGTGGGGCGGAAGAGGAGGAGAACCGGGGGAGATAAGATCACGTGAGCCTGGGTACCTTTTGGAATTCCTGGCAGAGAAGACCGCGGTGGTCTGGCAGCCAGGACGGAGGATGGCAGGGTCTCGTGTAGGAATACTCCGGGACAGGCTGAGGCCCCTGGGGCGCCAGGCTCGCCTCGTGGCCACTTAAGTTCCAATCATTAACATTTCTATTCAGCTCCTCAGTCACAGTGGCCACGTTTCAGGCGCTCAGAAGCCACATGCGACTGACAGTCAGCACTCGCGTCTCCCATCATGGGAAAGTTCTGCCTGGGCTCCACAGAGCCAGCCAGAGAGTCTTGTTCTGCAGGCGCGGACGGCTCACGTACCTCTCCCAAGGGATACCGGAGAGGCAGAATTTGAACCCAGACCAAGAGATTCCTGGGAAGTGGAGGCCTTCAGGAACTCAGGGGAGAAGCGGAGAGGAGGGTTCTGTGTGGGTTGAATTGTGTCCTGTGATCTGTGTCGAGTCCTAACCCCAGGCCCTCGGGATGTGACTGTATGTACAGGGTCTTTTAAAAGGCAGTAAGTCGGGTGTGGTGGCACACACCTGTAATCCCAGTACTTGGGAGGCTGAGAATGGAGGATTGCAGGTTCGAGGACAGCCTCAGCAAGTAGTGAGATTCATTAACCTGGTGAGACACTGTTTCTAAATAAAAATAGAAATAGGGCTAAGGGTGTATCTAGAGGTAAGATGACCCGGGTTTAATGTCCAATACCACATAAAAAATTTTAAAAGGCAATTACAAAATATTAGGTATGGCGGCATACATCTATACTTGGAGGCTAGCACTTGGTAATTTAATGAGACCTTGTTTCAAAACAAAAAGCCGGGCGTGGTGGCGCACGCTTGTAATCCCAGCATTCGGGAGGATCACAGTTCGCAGACAGCCTCAGCTACTTAGTGAGGCCCTCTGCAACTCAGTGAGACCCGGTTTCAAAATAAAGAATAAAAAAATAGGGCAGGGGGTGTAGCTCGGAGGTCAAATGCCTCTGGGTTCCATCCCCAGACCTGTAAAATAATAAATAAATAATAAATAAATAAACAGGGCTGGAGGTATAACTAAGGGTTCAATCCCTGACACCACCAAAAAACTAAAGGTAATGATGCTAAAGTTTGGTCCTTAGGGAAGTCCCAATGTCGTCTGGAAAAGGGGATCAGGACAGGGACACAGGCAGAGGGGCCACACGGGGAGGGGGCCCCGGGGAGAGGCCCAGACACCTGGACCCCAGCTTTGCAGCCTCCACAGGGGAAGCAGGAGCCACCTGCCGGTGCGGCTAGCACCGCCCTAGGAGCGCGTGTCTGCCCCGCAGAGCTGGGGCTGGGGTGTCAGCTGATAACAAAATACCGTGATGCGGGCTGGGGGCGCGGCCCAGTGGTAGATGCATGCGAAAGGCCCAGCTTCCATCCTCAACGCCGCAAAAACTGTGCGTGTGCGCATGCGCGCGCACAGCCGCGGTCAGTGCCCAGACCTACAGAAGAAAGCTGTCAGGGGAGGAGGGTCAGGCCAGTCTCGGTAGGGTTTGGGGAGGCAAAGGCAAGAAGGAAGTTTCCAGGGGGGAAACGTGAGCAGAGAGGGTGGCAAAGGATGCCGGCGAGCCAGGAGAGCTGACGGTGAGGGCCGGGGCGCTCCCCGCGGGCCCTGAGCCAGGGGCCACTCGGGGAAGCAGAGGCCTCCGTGCGTCCGGGCAGAGAACAGGGAAGGGCAGGCCAGGAACAGGAAGGAGGGGCCTTAGAAAGCCAGGGTGCTGCAGCCAAGGCAGCGTGGACGGGGTTGACAGAGGGCACGCAGCGGGGGAGAGAGGGACAGGGCCATCTGTCCCTAGGCAGGGGACAGGAGCCAGGGCGCCGCCCCACACGGGGCCTCCTGGAGGTGACCCCAGCACAGGGTAAGAGGCAGGCGCACGCTTGTGATCCCCGCGCTTGGGAGGCCGAGCCAGGAGGATCGCTCAGGTCCGAAGCCAGCCTCAGCTACTTAGTGAGTGAGGCTCCCGGTAACGTAGTGAGACCCTGTGTCCAAGTAAAGTATAAAATAGGTCTGGGAGTACAGCCTGGAGGTAGAAAGCCCCTGGGTTCCAGCGCCGGGCGTGGTGGGCACGCTTGTCATCCCCGCGCTTGGGAGACGGAACAGGAGGAGTGCGCAGGTTCGAGGCCAGACCCTGTTTCCAAATAAAAATACAAAAAATAGGTCTGGGAGTGTAGCCCGGAGGTAGAAGGTAGAAGGGCTTCCAGGAGCCCCAGTACCACAAAAGAAAAAAAAAAAAGAAAGAAAAGAAAGCCCCTGGGTTCCACCCCCAGTAACACACACACACACACACACACACACACACACACACACACACACACAGTCAAAGATAAAGTCAGCTGTGGTGGTGCATACCTGTAATCCTAGTACTTGGGAGGCTGAAACAGCAGGAGCCCAGGTTCAAACCCCAGCAACTTAGCTGAGGCTCTCAGCAACCTAGAAAGACCCTGTTTTCGTTTCCTTTTTTTTTTTTTTTTTTTTTTCCTTCAGTACTGGGGATAGACCCCAGGGGCATTCTACCTCTGAGCTACACCCCCAGCCCTATTTTTTATTCTTTATTTTGAAACAGGGTCTCACTGAGTTGCAAAGGGCCTCACTAAGTAGCTGAGGCTGTCCTCAAACCTGGATCCTCCTGTCCCAGCCTCCCAAATGCCCTGTTCCCAAATTTTAAAAAATAAAATAAAGCTGGGGGTAAAACCCCTCTGATTCAATCCCTAACACAACAATAAATAAATAAATAAACAATCAAATAATAAAAAGGCTGGGCATGTAGCTCGGAGGTAGCATACCCTGGGCTCAGTTCCAAGTAGTAGGCTGGTCAAGCTTATGCTTTGAAGGCAGAGAAACCTAACTCTGGCATGAATGTTCTCTGCCACGTGGAGGAGCTTTCCGCTCCCCGGTGGATGCGCAGCGCTGTTTCCCGGAGAGCCCAGGAAGGGCTGCGCCGTCCACTCCCCAGAGCCGCTGGGAAGAGCACCGTCCCCCGGGTGCCTCTTTCCTGAATGACTCACGCTCTGAATCATGTCTAACGCTAGCTGAACTGAGTTCACCCACCTCGAGGGCATATCAAGGTGGCAGTAATAACACACTGCACCGCCCAACCGATCCTTCCTGCCGACAAGCCAGCAGAGAGGTGTGATCCTATCAGGGAGAACCGCTTCATCAGGAGGTACCCGGAGAACTGGCAGATAGCCCATCTTGCCCTCAACGAGGGTTCGTATTTATTTATTTATTTATTTATTTATTTATTTATTTATTTATTTATTTATTGGTACTGGGGATAGAACCCAGGGTCATTCTACCTCCGAGCTATACTCTTTTTTTTTTTTTTTTTGTGGTTCTGGGGATGGAACCCAGAGGCTTTCTACCTTTGGGCTACAGGTCCAGACCTATTTTGTATTTTATTTGGAAACAGGTCTCACTATGTTGCTGAAAGCCTCACTAAGTAGCTGAGGCTGGCTTCGAACCCGTGCAATCCTCCTGTCTCAGCCTCCCAAATACTGGGATTACAAGTGTGCGCCACCAC
Source organism: Muscardinus avellanarius (assembly GCF_963383645.1). NCBI lineage: Eukaryota > Metazoa > Chordata > Mammalia > Rodentia > Gliridae > Muscardinus > Muscardinus avellanarius. Next base: position 7,064,154 of record NC_137787.1, read on the forward strand.
GCCCGGCCCAGCCCTATTTTTTCTTCTTTAATTTTGGCTGTCTGCGAACCACGATCCTCCTGTCTCAGCCTCCCAAGTACTGGGATTACAAGAAGTGAACTACCTCTATGATGAAAGTGTAGAGAACCTGACACAACACGCGGGAGTCCAAGACTGGGGTCTGAATGAGATGGGTGGGTTGGGTTGTCGCCAACACTCGGGTTGTGATATTGCACTATTATAGGTTTGCAAAATGTGACCACTGAGTAAAGGGGCTGTGAGAGAGTTGTGCATTATTCCTAGCTGTAAGTTCCACGTATCTCACTAAAAACATCAACTGAAAACAAGGAATTTAGCCAGGCGTGGTGGTGCACGCGTGTAATCCCCGCGCTTGGGAGGCTGAGACAGGAGGATCACGCAGGTTCGAAGCCAGCCTCACCTACTTAGTGAGACCCTGTTTCCAAATAAAATATAAAAAATAATCTGGAAGAATAGTCCGGAGGTAGAAAAGCCCCTGGGTTCCACCCCAAATACCACAAAAAAAAAGGAAAAAAAAGAAGGAATTTAAGGGCATCAGTACGTATTTATTTATTTTTTATTTTTTGGTGGTTCTGGGGGTGGAACCCAGGGGCTTTCTACCTCCGGGCTACACTCCAAGACCTATTTTATACTTTATTTAGAAACAAGGTCTCAATAAGTTGCTGAGAGCCTCACTAAGTAGCTGAGGCTGGCTTCGAACCTGCACGATCCTCCTGTCTCAGCCTCCCAAGCACGGGGATTACAAGCGTGCACCACCACGCCTGGCTATTTATTTACTTTTTTTATTTTTTAGTTTTTAGTTTTGCAGTACTGGGGATGGAACCCAGGGGCATTCTACTTTCAAGCTACACTCCCAGCCCTATTTTTTATTCTTTCTTTTAAAACAGGATCTCACTGAGTTGCAAAGGGCCTCACTAAGTAGTAGCTGAAGCTGTCCGTGAACCGAGATCCTCCTGTCTCAGCCTCCCGAAGGCTGGGATTACAAGCGTGCGCCACCACGCCCAGCTTTAAGGGCACCACTATTTAGTCAGGGAGGCGAATATCCCCTCTCTGACCCTCCGACTGTCCTGCTCCCCTTCAGCACCCGCTAGCGGGCAGAGGTCTGGCTGGAGGCTCTGGGCTGGCTTGGGCCCTGGGCTCAGCAGCTGTGAGACCTTGATGAGGTCCCTAACCTCTCGGAACCGCAGTTTCCCTCATCTTCTAAGCATTGCGGAATGATTAGACGCCACATCCTGCCTGGCACTCCATACCTGGCAGGAGTCCCGGCCCTCCCAGCCTCTGGCTGCTGTCCCACACTCTCTCTTGGGTACCTCAAACCCTTTACACCCTGTCTCTTGCACTGCCCCTCCCCGAAGCCCTGGGCCGGCACATCCAACCTGCCCACAGACTTCCTGCCTCCTGGGGGGTCGGCATGCCAAGAGACATCCCACAGATGTGTGGGCGGAGCCCAGCCAGTGTCCCCCGTCCCCGCTTCCTCCCCTGTCCCCAGGGGGCCAGCTGCAGGCGGAAGTGAGCAGCACCTGGAGGGCCAGTGGGGAGATTCTGGCAGCAGAACAGCTTGGAGGGCCAGGGCTGTTCCGACCTCTGGTCTTCCAGCTCGTTCTCTTCCACACGGTTCCAAATCGGGCCTATTCACATCACCCTGACTTCGGATGTCCTGGGTCAAGCAATGCAGGAACCTCCGGGCAGGTCCCCCGCCAGGCCCTGCAGGCCCGAGTCCCCAGCCCGGTGGCCTGACTGCAGCGCGCTGCGGTTGTGGAAGGCCGGGAGAGGGCTCAGTGTGGCGGTGACAGCCTTGGGAACCCCCAGAGGAGCATGGCGCCCCACCACCCCTTTGCTTGGGTGCCCTGAGAGAAGCACGTGGGCTGGAACAGCGTGGCTCATCCCAGTAATCCAAGTACTTGGGAAACTGAGGCAAGAGGAGCACAGGTTTCAGGCCAGCACGTGGTAATTTAGCAAGACCCTGTGGGCATACTTGTAATCTCAGTACTTGGGAGGCTGAGACAGGAGGATCACAGGTTGACCGAAGATCATGAGTTCTCTGCCAGCCTCAGCTACTTAGGCCCTTTGCAACTTAGTGAGACCTTGTTGCAAAATAAAGAATAAAAAATAGGGCTGGGGGTGTAGTTCGGAGGTAGAATGCCCCTGGGTTCAATCCCCATTACCATAAAAATATAAAATAAAGCCGGGCGTGATGGCGCAAGCTTGTAATCCCTGTGCTTGGGAGGCGGAGACAGGAGGATCACACAGATTGGAAGACAGCCGCGCTGGCTTAAGAGACCCTGTTTCCAAATAAAAATATAAAAAAATAGGTGTCTGGGAGTGTAGCCCGGAGGTAGAAGGGTTTCCAGAAATCCCAGTACCACCAAAAAAACTATATATATATATATATATATATATATATATATATATATATATAATAAAAATAAATAAAAGTAAAAATAAAAAGAAAGACTGGGCATGGTGGCGCACGCTTGTAATCTCAACACTTGGGAAGCTGAGACAGGAGCATTGCACGGGTTCAAAGCCAGCCTCAGCAGCTTAGTGAGGGTCTTAGAAACTTAGTAAGACTTTGTTTCCAAAAAAAAATATGAAATAGGTCTGAGAGTATACCCTGGAAGTAGAAAGCCCCCGGGCCCCCCCACCCCCCAGTACTACCAAAAAAGAAAAGAAAAAGAAAAACCGAGAAGATCTAACTTCTCCTTAGATAAGAACCGATTTATTTCTTCTATCTACATCATTCCCTTAGAATGGGAGAAAAAGAGTGAGAGCCTGACCCCGCTAAGCCCAGCATAAAGGGCCAGAAATGAGTCCTCATCCCTGCCTAGGGTGCTTCAGAGTCAGCAGGCACGTCCAGATCTTGCTGTGGCTTATATGTGCCGGGTTCCCGAGTGGAGCCCTGCCCCCAAACCCAGAGCAGCCTGGAATTCCACTGAAGGACCCAGAGCCTTCCTGTGGATGGCCAGCCCTCTGCCAGTGTTCTCAGCCTGACACCCGATCCCGGGGGCACGCCCCACACAGGACCTTCTCTCCACACCTCCTGCCTTCAGCAAGTAGGCTGAATGGCAGAGGTCTCTCCAGACCCCTTGACCTTCCTGCTGGGAGCAGGGGCCAGAGGGCACATCCCCCAAGCCCCTCTCTGGCTGCCAGAACCTGGGGCATTGATAACAGCCCTAGTCTGGTGGGCTCCACAGGCTGGGACCCCCTAAAGGAGAGTGCCTGGGGAGCACCCCGTTGTGCTCCTCTCCCATCCCCACCTTCCTCCCAGGACAGAGCATCCTCTCCAGTCCGTTCATGCTGCGTCTCAATGAAGCACACACTCCCCAGGAAGCCCACTGGGTGCGCGGCGAGCCCCTCCCCTAGAACAACCCATCCCAGGGCCGCCTGCCCTCGCTGGCCAAGGGGTGTTGATCCTCGTAGCCAGCGCTGAGCTGGACCACATTCTCCTCCTCCTCAGGCACCACAAGCCCAGGCCCAGGCGGCAGAGACTGCGGCGTTTCAATGGGGGCCCGGATAGCAGGTGCGCGAGGCCCTGGGCTCGGCCCCGGAGCTGGCTGGTTTCCGTCCAGCAGGAATGGCAGCTCCAGTTCTCTGGCCTCCCCACGGCATTCCTACTGTCTTCAGTCTGTCCCTTAAGTTAATTAACCAAGTCTGAGTTTGTTGTTTGCACTAGAAACTTAACCAACCACACAGAGACCAAGCAGGGACTTGGACCCCAGTGTTGAATCAGCAGTAAAGAGTACGTGTGTGTGTGTGTGTGTGTGTGTGTGTGTGTGTGTGTGTGTGTGTGTATGTGTATGTGTGTGCGTATGTGTATGTGTGTTATTGGGGATTGAACCCAGGGGCATTTTACCTCTGAGCTATACCCCCAGCCCTTTTGATATTTTGTTTTGAAACAGGGTCTCACTAAGTTGTGGAAGGCCTCACTAAGCAGCTGAGGTTGGCTACGAACCTGCGATCCTCCTGTCTCAGCCTCCCAAGTACTGGGATTACAAGTGTGCGCCACCACGCCCAGCTAATAAAGAGTATTTTTGCCTATCTGCAATTATCCTTTGCCCTGTTCATCTTAGGAGCCTCTTGAGGAATTCTAGAGTGAGGATTGGTCAGGTAATTAGATAACACCCTCTAATATTTCCAGGTAACTAGACAACTCCCTTTAATATTTCCAAAGAACCAATTTAGGTAGGCCAGGACCCCAGGGGATCCCTGGACACCCCGGGCCCGCTGGGTGGGCATTTTGATGCCTTCGCTCCTCGATGAGCCAGAGCTGAGCCTTCCTTTGGAAGGCTGGCCTTTCTTCTAGGTGTCCCCACGCTCCAGGGACCCTAACGGCAGCAGCTTCTATGTCAGTGACATTAGATCAAGATCCCCAGTCAACCAGCCTGGTCATGACGAGGAAACACACACTTTATTTTTAGGAGGAAGACATTCTTTTGTATCTAGCAGAACTAAGGGGCTAACTGTGGGCCTTTGCTCGTGGCCTGGGGACCACAGGCCATTTGCACAGGTCTGAGCCACCGCTTCACTCATCGTTGACCGCCTCGTCCTTGTCTTTCTTCCCGTCCGTGGTTTCTCCACTGTCTTTCAGATTTTGGCGAGCAAACTCCTCAAACACCAGATTCTCATCTTGAAAACTAGAACAGACAACATTCTGATCAGCTCTTTGCAGCTGAGGATGAAACCGGGAGCCAGACAAGAACCTTGATCTTCCTTTCCCAGCAAAAGAACCCACCAAGGGTTCTTCTTCCCCAGGATGGAACAGGGGCCATGCCATTTTCTGTGTGGCTTTTTATTTAAAAGCTCTTTAATGAACAAAAACAAGAGAAAAGGAGCAAACCCACAGAGTGAGAGACACCCTCTCATCATCAAGCGGGCGCAGGCACGTCCAGGGCTCGGGAGGGACAGGACGCAGGAGCCCAGGAGCCGGGCGGCGTGCGGGGGGCTTACCTTTCCTTCGCTGTGAGCCAGGAATGAAAGAGAGAAGGACAGAGTGAGAGGCGAGAACCCACAGGGCACCCGGGAAACCCCCCCTTCACACGATGGAGGCGGAGGAATAGTGCAGCCTAGACACGCTCGGCACCCACCAGCACTGCACGGGGTTTCTGCTTTGCCTTTCTCCCGGTGGTTGGTTGGTTTGTTTACTTGTTTGTTTGTTTGTTTGTTTTGCATGTCTGGGGAAGGAACCCAGAGGCATTTGACCTCCGAGCTACACCTGCTGCCTTATTTTATTATTCTTTATTTGGAAACAGGGTCTCACTGAGTTGCAGAGGGCCTCACTAAGTAGCTGAGGCTGTCCACAAACCGCGATCCTCCTGTCTCAGCCTCCCGAGTGCTGGGATTACAACCGTGCGCCACCACGCCTGGTTTGTTTGTTTATTTTATAATAATAATCTCTGGGATTGAACTCAGAGACACTCTACCTCAGAGAGCTACATCCCCCAGACCTATTTTATTCTTTCTGTGTGTGTGCGCATGTGCACGTGCATGTGTGTGTTGCCAGGGATTGAACCCACGGGTATTGTATCTCAAGGTACATCTCCAGCTCTATTTTTTATTTTATTTTATTATTATTATTATTATTATTATTATTTATTATTATTATTATTATTTGGTGGTACTGGGGATGGAACCAGGGACATTCTACCTCTGAGCTACACCCCCAGTCCTTATTTTATTCCTTATTTTGAAATAGGGTCTCACTGAGTTGCAGAGGGCCTCACTAAGTAGCTGAGGCTGTCTGCGAACTGCGATCCTCCGGTCTCAGCCTCCTGAATGCTGGGATTACAAGTGTGCCCACCGTGCCTGGCTTGTACAGCTATTCTTTATTTAACATCTATACAAGAGGCAATGGATTTATAACTCAAATGAGCTGAGAGGTAGCCAGGTGGCCCACGCTTGTAATCCCAGCACTTGGGAAGCTTAGACAGGAGGATCGCGGTTCGAGGACAGCCTCAGCTACTTAGTGAGGCCCTTTGCAACTCAGTGAGACCCTGTTTCAAAATAAAGAATAAAAACCAGGGCTGGGGGTGTCGCTCAGAAAATGCCCCTGGGTTCCATCCCAGTACCAAAAAAACAAACCAAAAAAAAAAAAAGACCCACAAAAAAAACAGTCTCAACAAATAGTGAGATTTTCATCAACCTAGTGAGATCCTGTTTCAAAATAAACATAAAATAAAATAGGAGCTGGGCTTGGTGGCGCACGTATTTGGGAGGCTGAGACAGGAGGATTGCAGTTTGCGGACAGTCTTAGCTACTTAATGAGGCCCTTTGTAACTCAGTGAGACCATTTCAAAATAAAGAATTAAAAAAATAGGGCTGGAGGCATAGCTTGGAGGTAGAATGCCCTGGGGTTCCATCCCCAGTAAAACACACACACACACACACACACACACACACACACACACACACACACTGAGATGTCAGTCCAGCCTGTCTCTCTTCTAATTTTGTATTTGTTATTTGGTGCTGGGGATGGAACCCAGGGGCACTATACCTCTGAGCTACACCCCCAGCCCTATTTTTTTTTTTTTTTTTTTGGTGGTACTAGGGTTCCTGGAAGCCCTTCTTCCTCCGGGCTACACTCCCAGACCTATTTTATATTTTTGAAACAGGGTCTCTTACGCCAGCACGGCTGGCTTCGAACCTGCGCGATCCTCCTGTCTCCGCCTCCCAAGCGTGGGGATTACAAGCGTGCACCACCACGCCCGGCTTACCCCCAGCCCTATTTTTTAAATGTTTTTATTTTTTGAAACAGGGTCTCACTGAGTTGTGAAGGGCCTCACTAAGTAGCTGAGGCTGTCCATGAACCGCGATCCTCCGGTCTCTGCCTCCCGATTGCTGGGATTACAAGCATGCGCCACCACACCCGGCTCCTATTTTCTTTTTTATTTGGAAACAGAGTCTTCCTATGTTGCGGAGGGCCTCACGAAATTGCTGCAATCCTCCTGTCTCAGCCTCCCAACTGCTGAGATTACAAGTGTGCACCACCACGCCCAGCTCTTCTAGTATTTTCTGCACGCCTTTTAATCCCAAATGAAATGCAAAAACCTTGCACTCTCCAACTCCGATCCAAACGTCATCTTCAAATCCAAACCTAGGGCTGCTGACAGAGCTTCTGTTTCACAATCATTCCTGATAAAACCTCATGAGGCAGTTCCCTGTCCAGGAGCTAGGATGCTATACCTCCACGCGCTGGCAGGAGGGACCAGCTCGGTACTGACCTGTGGCTGTCTAGACACCTTATGGACCATCTCTGGCCACTTCCGTGCTCAGGTGAGGTCAAGAAAGACCAGGAATGAAGACGCAAAAAAATCTGCCAGGAGAAAGGGCTAGATACAGCCCAGACAGTAGTGCGACTAACCTGGGTCCTCGGGCTGGGGGTGCATGAGGCGGAATGGCACCTCTGTGGCCACTTCGCTAGAGAAGAAAATAAAAAAGAATGCAGATTAATGAGTGAGCGCGTGCAATGTGAACACACACACACACACACACACACACACAATTACAAATAATGCAGGGGAAGGCTGCACTGGATCTCAATAGATCCCCAGGCCCACGCGGAGAGACAATTCAGTGGGATTCAACCCAAAACAGAAATCAGGAAGTGGTCAAGTAGGAATCTGAAATGCATTCCCTGGAACGCCGTTCAGGGACTCCGCTCAGGCAGGGCTGGGGCGGCCCGCGCTTCTGGGTCCCTCTCCTCCTGGTTATTAGTGGTGGGGAGATGACGCAGTAGGACAAGAGGGGACATCCTAGAGGAAGGATCATTTTTAAAAGTATTCTCTGCAACAAGGCATAGCATTTTGAACAACTAAAACCTATGTGAGGCGGGTGTGTCTGGGGCGGCAACGGGATCTCTAGCCAAAGAGCCGAACGGTGAGTAGCAGAGTCCACCAGTTCCAAAAGCTAAAGGGCTTCAGGGCGACTTGGAACTGTACAAAAAGAAGGGAGAAAAGAAGTCTGGAAGGAGACACCAAGGGCAAGCCACGGGAAGGAAGACTGGAAAGGAGGGCGGGATGGGAAGAAGACCCAGGAGCCCAGGGCCCCAGGACTTCGTGCCACTGAACTGTGCGCTTTAAATGGCTAAAATGGTAAAATTCATGTTGTGCGTATCGTACCATATACACACACACAAGACAGCTGTGTGGAGTGTGCCAGATTTGGGGGGAGTTTGTCTGTGTGTGTAAATGTGTGTGTGTGTGTGTGTGTGTGTGTGCGTGCGTGCGCGCATCCTTGCCCAGGTGTAGGCCTCCCTAAGGTCTCCCCAACCTCACCCCAACTAGCCAGGCCTCTCCTGACCCTCCGGGGCAGTGACGTCACTCCTAGCCCCTCTGAGCCTCGCTGCCCAGAAGCCAGCTTTGACCGGACTCCTAGTCCCGGCCTCCTGCAAATCAAGTGAGAGGGGAGGTGAAGAGGCTTACCTGGAGGTGAGCTCTCCCAGAAAGCTAGGAAACAAAACATACGTCTCGGTGACTTCCCCAACGGTAAGGTGACCTCAGACCCCACTGTTCAGAGGCAGGGCACACCCGGTCCTCAAGTCCCCGCTCACTCGCTAACTCCCCCTCCCAGGGTCTTGGCATCTCTTCAGGGACCCTCTGCTTCCCGTGAAGGATCGCACGTCCTCCTGCCTCCTCTCTGCTTAGGCCCTCGTCTCTTTCTCAAGAGGATTACGAAAAAAGAGACTCGCTAAGCCAAGTGCGGTGGTGCACTCTTGTAATCCCAGTACTTGGGAGGCTGAGACAGGAGGATGGCAGATTCCCAGCCAGCCTCAGCTACTTAAGTGAGGCCTTCCACAATTTAGTGAGACCCTGTTTCAAAAAGAAAATAAAGAATCAAAAAATAGAGCTGGGCTTATAACTCAGAGGTAGAATGCCCCTGGGTTTACTCTCCACTGCCACAAAAACCACAAAACAAAACACAAGAAAAGACGTACTCGGGTTCTTAGGTTCAGGCCCTGACATCAAGAATCAGCTGCAGTACCCGAATTTCTCGGCCACAGCGGTCACTGTGAAGTTCCTGCTAAGGTCCCCCCTGTCACTCAGTAGTTAAGGGGTTGGTTCCAGGACTCCCTTGTGCATGCCAAAGTCTGCACACGCTCCAATCTTTTGTACAAAATGGTACAGGATTTGCACCCTTCACAAACCCTCTGTCTACTGAAAACCATTCCTAGATGACGTGTAAAACCTAACACAATGTAAGCGCTGCGTGAATACTTGCGGGCTGTATCGTTTAGGGAATGATCAAGAGAGGGAAGCCTGTGTATGTTCAGTATAAATGCAACTTTTTTTTTCTTTTTGCAGGGGATTGAACCCAGGGCCTTGCACGTGCTAGGTAAGGGCTCTACCTCTGAATGACAGCCCCAGCCACAGAGGCAATTTTTAAAAAAATACTTTTGAGCCGGGCGTGGTGGCACATGCTTGTAATCCCCGCGCTTGGGAGGCTGAGACAGGAGGATCGCGCAGGTTCGAAGCCAGCCTCAGCCACTGAGTGAGGCTCTTAGCAACTTGGTGAGACCTCCACTGTGTGTGCATATGTGCACACCTTTATTTCCCCCAGTACTGGGGATGGAACCCAGGGGCATTCTACCTCCGAGCTACACCCCCAGCCCTATTTTTTAAACTATTAGAAAACAGGATCTTACTGGGTTGCAAAGGGCCTCACTAAGTAACTGAAGCTGTCCGCGAACCACGATCCTCCTGTTTCAGAAGCCTCCCAAATGCTGGGATTGCAAGTGTGCGCCACCACGGCCAGCTCACATCTATTTTTGCCAAGAGGCACCAATCGTGCACCTATTTCATAGTCTGCTCTCCCAGCAGACATTCTGTGTGTGTGTTAATTAAATAAATGGGGGGGCATTCTACCTCTGAGCTACACCCTCAGCTCTATTTTATTTTTTATTTATTTATTTATTTGTTTATTTATTTCTTTATTATATTTTTTGGTGGTACTGGGGGTAGAACCCAGAGGCTTTCTACCTCTGGGCTACACTCCCAGACCTTTTTTATATTTTATTTGGAAACAGGCTCTCACTAAGTTGCTGAGAGCCTCACTAAGTAGCTGAGGCTGACTTTGAACCTGTGCATCCTCCTGTCTCAGCCTCCCAAGCACGGGGATTACACGCGTGTACTACCACACCCAGCTTATTTATTTATTTATTTATTTATTTATTTATTTATTTATTTATTTATTTATTTTGCAGTACTGGGGATGGAACCCAGGGGCATTCTACCTCTAAGCTACAACCCCAGACCTATTTTTTATTCTCTATTTTGAAACAGAGTCTCACTGAATTGCAAAGGGCCTCGCTAAGTAGCTGAGGCTGGCCACATACCTGCCCCAATCCTCCTGTCTCAGCCTCCCAAGTACTGGGATTCCAGGCATACATGCATGTGTGACCATGCCTGGCTCCCAGCTGCCACTTTCTCAAGCAGAATGGTGAAAGCTGACAGAATTTCTTTCCCTTGTTGACTGTTTTTTCCGGAACAGTTATCAGATTTGATTCCAGACCATCATAGCCAAGAAGCAGCAGCCCACGGTTTGGCACTGGACACTTACCCGGACACCGTAAGCTTCACCTTGATCTGGTAAGACACCAGGATGCCCAGGACGGTCCGGTCTATTCCCTCCTTGATGCTGTCCAGCAGAAGGAGAAGGGAGATAAGATAAGGCCACGGCAGACAGAGCTGGTGAGGGAGCCCTCCATCTCCTACTCGGGCTCTGGGCAGGCAGTGTGCTTCCTGCCCTCTGAGACCCGGCCATCCAGCCTCTCCCTGCCTGGCTGCTGTCTCAGTAATGTGACTCCCCATTGCCTGGCTCCTTCTGAGCTCTGCAGCCAGCCTAAGAGACCTCTCAGGTTCAAGCTTGACAGGTAAGCCATGAGCTGCCCTGCTCCCCACCCAAGACCTCAAATTGGAGTCCGCCTCCCACTGGGCCTCCCTTCTTCGTGCTCTGCTCACGGGAAAAGGCACAGGGACACTGTGTGATCACCTGGTCACGGGGAACCCTGACTGTTCCAGACACACCTGCCCAGCACCAGCACCGCCCAGCAGCACATGTTTAAGAGAATGAACAAGGCGCGTGAGACGTTCCCCAAAGAGACTGCTATGTAGCATTCCTTGATGGAACCTTTGTTCCCGGTCTACTAACAGGTATAAAATCCTTGTTATCTGACACACGCCACGGTAGGCATTGCACCAGGTTATTATCTCATGTGACCAATAACGGCAATTGAGGTACGACAAAATCATCATGAAATTCTAGGTCCAATAATACGAATCGTAAGCCAGGCGTGGGGGCGCACGCTTGTAATCCCAGCATTTGTGAGGCTGAGACAGGAGGATCGCGGCTCACAGACAGCCTCAGCCACTGGCCTGAGGATGACGCCAGCTCAGGGAGCCACGGCTCTCCCCAAGAACTGCACGCATCTGGAATCCAGGAAGGTGTTCAAAGGGAAGCGTGTCTCTGCCGAGTGGACTCTGCCCTGTGCTGAATGGGGCCTAGCAGCCAGCAAACAGAACACACTGCATCTCCCGACAGCAGAGTGGGTGAGGCTGGCGCTGCCACAGCCGAGCTGGTGACCCTGGAGGAGCCTCTCATCCAGGTTCAACCTACTGACAATTTCCTTGTCCTAGCTGGGCGTGGTGGGCACGCTTGTAATCCCCGCGCTTGGGAGGCTGAGACGGGGATCACACGGGTTCGAAGCCAGCCTCAGCTACTTAGTGAGGCTCTCGGCAATTTAGTGAGACCCTGTTTCCAAATAAAATATAAAAAAAGGTCTGGGAGTGTAGCCCGGAGGTAGAAGGCCTCTGGGTTCCACCCCTAGTACCACCAAAAAAAAAAAATTTTTTTTTCCTTGTCCATAAAACAAATACAAATACCCCTGCCTCACAAGGCGTGGAGAGATGTACGTGTTTATAAACGACTCCATCAACCAGAACACGTGTGCTACCCAGCATGCCACTGTTGGCTGACATCGCGATCGCTCAGCCCTTGAGGCGGCTGGGGAAGGCTTTGGACTCCGTGTATTCTCTCCCCAGAGCTTCAGGAGCGTGTTTTAGAATCTAGCACAATAAGCCAGGCGTGGTGGCACACGCTTGTAATCCCAGCACTTGGAGGCTGAGACAGGAGGATCGCACGGGTTCGAAGCCAGCCTCAGCTGGTTTAAGAGACCCTGTTTCCAAATAAAATATAAAATAGGTCTGGGAGTGTAGCCCGGAGGTAGAAGGCCTCTGGGTTCCATTCCCAGTACCACCAAAAAAAAAAAAAAAAAAAAAAGAATCTAACACAATAGCCTGGCAAATTATCCTCTGAAACCCCCTTGACTCTGACCTGCTTTATACCAGACGTCCACTGTCCTCCACTTTGGCCCCATGGGTGTGAGCGGCTGAGTTACGGGCTCCTGCAGGTCAGACATGCCAACTGTTGCTGTTGGCATCGCCCTGGAGATGACCTAGCGTGCCATGAAAGGAGCCCCAGCATCTCCCACGGGGATTGGGCGACAAGGGGGCCTGGAGCCTAGGGTTCGGTTCCGACCCCAGGCCTCAGTGTTCACCAATAGAGAAGTTTCCAGAAACAGAAGCCTCAAGGGAGCTAGCAGCAGCAGTGAATGTTGACGCTGGGCCTTTGCTGGATGGCTTTACTAGACCCGCTGCATAAATCTCGCCAGCGGTTCTCTGACTTCTCTGACTCATTTTCATGCAAAACTCATCTACACTGCAGCCCTGGGACACCTAAAAGAATTAACGCGTGTTGCCAACGGCACGGCTTCGTGTGTATGCTCAGGGCACAACTCTAGCGAATGGTGCTACATCCTCACGCGCTTTCTGAGGGTCAGGCACCACGCTCTTCACGGACTGTCACTGCTCTTAGTCCTTAGTCCCTTAGTCCTGTCACTGCTCTTAGTCCTTAGTCCCTTAGTCCTGTCACTGCTCTACGAGACTGGCACTGTTATCACCCCTACTCTACAGATAGGGGTGCTGAGGTAGGTTCCTGGGTAGTCCATGGCACCGGCCCAGGGCTGCCCAGAGAGCCAGCAGTGGAGCTGGGGTTAGCCGCAGGTGTGTCCAGAGCCCGCTGGTGTGATTGTCGCATCATGTCAGGACAGGAGCCCTAGCCTTGTGTCTGGGGTCTGGCTTCATTACACCAATGCCAGCCTGCCATGCTGCAGGCACCCCTGGAGCACAGGGCAGACCCGCGGGGCCGAGGACTCACATGGTGCTGGAGGCCAAGTTTGTGTCCTCATGCTTGATCTTCCCATCCAGGGCAATGCCTCTTCTTTCCCGATTGTTAGCCAGCAGCGGCACCAGCATCAGGGTCTTGGTCAAAGTGCTGTTTGGTGGCACTTTTTCTCTGGAGGAAGGAAAACAGGAGAGAGTTCTCTCTCTTTCTCCCTCTTTTGTTTTTTTTTTTTTCTCTTTCTTTCTTTCTTTTTCTTTTTCTTTTGTGGTACTGGGAATGGAACCCAGGGGCATTCTACCTCTGGGATACACCCCAGCCCTATTTTTTAATTCTTTTTATTTTGAAACAGGGTCTCACTGAGTTGCACCAGGCCTCACTAAGTAGTAGCTGAGGCTGTCCTTAAACCACAGTCCTCCTGTCTCAGCCTCCCAAATGCTGGGATTATAAGCATGAGCCACCACGCCTGGCTCTTTTTTTTATTCTGGGATTTGAACCCAGGAGCATTTTACCTCTAAGCTATCCTCCAGCCTTCCTATCTATCTATCTGTTTATCTATCTATATCTATCTATCTATCTATCTATCTATCTATCTATCTATCTAATGGAATCCAGGAGCATTCTACTTTTAAGCCACATCCCACCTTTTTTTGTGTGTGGTACTGGGGATAGAACCCAGGGGCATTCTACCTCCGAGCTACATCCCCAGCCCTACTTTTTGTTCTTTATTTTGAAACAAGGTCTCACTAAGTTGCAGAAGACCTCACTAAGTAGCTGAGGCTAGCCTTGAACCTGCGATCCTCCTGTCTCAGCCTCACAAGTGCTGGGATTACAAGCGTGTGTCACCATAGTGCGACCGCAGAGTTGCCTGGCAGCAACTTTAAGACATCTCCTCAAGCCTCCCAACCTGCTTGGAATTGTGCATTTCCAGAATTTTCTATGGAGCAGAATGACTGGCTCAAGGGTCAGAGATCCCAGCTGGTCTTCTCAGAGGCTCCATGAACCTAACAACGGGTCATCAAGCCTTAGGGTGGTGCCAGTAGCAGGCCCAGGTAGAAAAGGCCTTTGTTGCCAAAAGCTGTCACTTTAAGGAGGTCCATGTGTGACCGACGTTGGGCTGGTGAGTCGGGCAAGGCAGGTGCAGCCGTTTATGAACTACATCGACCAGAATGGTTTGGGTTCAAAGCAGTACACGCACCTTCTCTACTGGGTCATCTCGATCTTGAATTGAGCCGTTGGTTTCCCAACATCTGACAGATGGCAGGAGCCCCGTGCCAAAAGCCCGTTCTGGGGACAAGCTGGGGACACGGCGTCTCCTTCACAAAGCACCATCTGCGGCTGGAGAGCTGGTTCTGCTGCTCTTGCCCCGGCCCCAGGCCTTGCAAAGGGCTGTCTACACAGCTCTCTTCTTATGCTCCCCAACCCTATGCCCACAGCCACACAGCCGCATCGCTCAGGCTGCAGAACCCTGTTTGCCAGCAACACACCGACATCCTTGTAGCAGCCAGAGGAAGGCAGGGTGTGGCCCAAAACACTGCCCAGGAGCTGGGCTCGGGACCGCTTCCTGAGCGCCGTCCAAGACAGCTGAGGGGCTAGGCTGCCTCCCACGGGAAGGACTTCCCTGTTTGCTCTCACCAGGGATTTGAAGCAGCTGTGGCTTGTCCTGCCTCTGGTGGATACAGGAAGTGCTTTTTTACACGAGCCCAGGGTAGGCCACATCCTCCCACGTGGGTCCTGGGGGAATCTCTCTGAAGAGCTCTTTTTGGGCAGTTGGTGTTGACTAACGCAGACATTGCATTGTAAAGGCGACCACAGCGGGCAGGGGCCTTGGGGCTGGGCTGGGCTGACAGCCCTTCCTCCAGCAGACCTTGCCAGAGGACTATGCCAAGGCCCTAGAGCCACTTCCCAGGGCCTGTAGAATCTGGGTTTGGATGGTGGCAGCAGTTTGATATTTAGGTCTGACTTGGTTCAAAGAGGCCTTCCTGCTGAAGCCCCAGGGACTTGGCGTCCAGGACGGTAACTCCTGCTCTTCTGAGTGGCTGCTAGTCTGAGACCCACTAACATGCTCTGGCCCAGCTTCCAATGTCCCTCCTGCACACGTGGGAAGGTTTTTAAGAATGGTGTCGAGAGCCAGGCGTGGTGGCGCACACTTGTAATCCCAGCTTCCGGGAGGCTGAGACAGGAGGATCCGGGTTCAGGGAACAGCCTCAGCTACTTAGTGAGGCCCTTTGCAACTCAGTGAGACCTTGTTTTAAAATAAAGATTAAAAATAGGACTAAGGGTGTAGTTTGGAGGTAGAATGCCCCTGGGTTCCATCCCTGGTACCACAAGGAAAAAGAAAAAAGAAAAAAAAAGAAATGGTGTTCAAGCAAGGTGTGCACACACTTGTAAACCCAGTACTTGGGAGGCTGAAACAAGAGGATTGAGGGTTTGCAGCCAGCCTTAGGTACTTGGTGACTTCAGTGAGGCCCTCTGCAACTTAGTTAGACTCTGTTTCAAAATAAAGAATAAAAAATAGGGCTGAGGGTGTAGCTTGGAGATAGAATGCCCTTGGGTTTCATTCCCAGTACCAAAAAAAAAAAAAAAAAAATGGTGTTCAGTCTCCTGGGAATCAAAATGCTCTAAAGTTTTAAAAGAAGCCTAGATATATGGGGCATATTGGGCAAACGCTCAGCCAGGACCACCTGCCCAGCTGTCGCTAAGAATCTGCCAAAGGCAGGCCAGAGCGAGACCCCCAGGGCCCAAGAGTGGAGGGGAGGCGCCTTCCAGTGCGGAGCAGACCGCAGGCCTGGTGAAAGAAGTCAGCCCATGAGCTGTGGTTTCTTGCCTCCTTCCCGCCACTCTAGGCCTCTGTTTAAATGTAAGGCTGAGTTTGTTTTGAGTACTAGTTTATATTAACATCGCCTTTTTTTTTTTTTTTTTTTTTGGTGGTACTGGGGTTCCTGGAAGCCCTCCTTCCTCCGGGCTACACTCCCAGACCTATTTTATATTTTTGAAACAGGGTCTCTTACGCCAGCACGGCTGGCTTCGAACCTGCGCGATCCTCCTGTCTCCGCCTCCCAAGCGCGGGGATTACAAGCGTGCGCCACCACGCCCGGCAACATCGCCTTTAAATATTGGGAAATATTAGAAATATTATCTCAGTGAACCAGTCTATCTTTCCTTACCACTAACCCCTCCCCTTCACCCCAACCTTCCTCTGACCCTGGCTATGTTTTTTTTTTTTTTTTTACATTCAACAGCCAGCTAGACAAAGCAAAAAGGGCCTGCTGAGGGCCCAAACGATCCCCCCAGAGCATGTATGAAATGTATCTGACTTCTGCCTGGTGCACTGGTGCACTCTGGTGACCTCGGCAACTCAAATGTTGGGGCAGGAGGATCGCAAGTTACTGAAACCCTGCCTCAAAATAAACATTAACTGGGTTGGTGGTGCACACCCATAATCCTAGTACTTGGGAGGCTGAGACAGGAGGATCCTGGGTTCAAGGACAGCCTCAGCCATGTCAGCAACCTCGCGAGATTTTGTTTCAAAAGAAGAAATGAAAAGGGCCAGGGGTGTAGCTCAGAGGTAGAATGCCCCTGGGTTCAATCCCCAGCACCTACACAATACAAATAAGTAAATAAAAATAAACAAACAAACAAACAAATAGGACTGGGAATGTAACTCAGTGGTAGAATGCTTTCTTAGAATGTGTGAGGCCTTGGGTTCAACTCTCAGTACCACACGCTCACACACACACGTGCGCATGCACACACACATTTGAATGTATCTGACTTCCTAGCACAAAGCAAACCCTGCTTCGTAACCACACATGGTGGCGCATCCTTGTAACCCCAATACTTGGGGGGCTGAGACAAGAGGATCCCAGGTTTGAGGCCAGACTCATCGACTTAGTGAGACCTTAGTAATTTAGTAAGATCCTGCTTCAAAAGAAAAAATAAAGTGGGTCTGGGGGTTAGATCAGAGGTAGAATGACCCAGGGTTCAATTCCCAGTACCAAAAACAAAACCAAAGACAAACCAAAAGCCTTGCTGTCTCACGCCAGCATGAAGGAGCCGCTGAAGAATTCTCATTTTTTTAATTCGCTGTTTGTGGTGCTGGGGATCGAGCCCAGGGGCGCTGTACCTCCATGCTAGACCCCCAGACTGCTTTTATTTTTTATTTGGAAATAGAGCCTCACTAAGGTGCTGAGAGCCTCACTAAGCCTAGCTTGGAACCTTCAATCCTCCTGTCTCGGCCTCCCACGTACTAAGGTAACAGGTGCGTACCATCATGCCCGGCCTCATTTGTTTCTGATTCTACTGAAGTGAGGAAGGTCGTTTAACACAACAGGCTAAGAATGGACCCACGTCCTAATCCTTCTGTCCCTGGTGCATGATTTTCTCACTGAGTAGAGGGCAAGAGATAAAGCATCCTAAGCCCGGGCTGCCCGTTCATTTGGCCATTGGCTGCGGGTCGGGACAGAAGTACCAAGTCCCTAAACCCATTCCAAGGACAAACAGAAAGACTCAGCGGTGCCCACGGTGACATCTCCACCTTGACGCCTTTACTAATTTGTTAGCATGGTCTCTCAGAACTCATGAGACTCAGCCGGGCAGGGTGGCGTATACCTGTAATCCCAGCATTTGGGAGGCCGAGACAGGAGGATCTCGGTTCGCGGCCAGCCTCAGCTACTTAGTGAGGTCCTCTGCAACTCAGTGAGACCCTGTTTCAATATAAAGAATAAAAGCCAGGCGTGGTGGCGCACGCTTGTAATCCCAGCATTTGGGAGGCTGAGACAGGAGGATCGCACAGGTTCGAAGCCAGCCTCAGCTACTTAGTGAGGCTCTCAGCAACTTAGACCCTGTTTCCAAATAAAGTATAAAATAGGTCTGGGAGTATAGCTCGGAGGTAGAAAAGCCCCTGAGTTCCACCCCCAGTACCACACACAAAGATAAAGTAAAATAAAATAAACAATAAAAAACAGGGCTGGGGGTGTACCTCGGAGGTAGAATGCCCTGGACTCCATCCCCAGTACCGCAAACAAAAATAAAAAATAAAAAAGAACTCATGAGACTCGTGGGACGAGGAAAACCTACAGCTAAGATGCTCGCTTTCTTGGCAGCCCCTGACGTGAGAAACGGGGAAGGGAGCACGGAGCTGGGGCCGCCTGGGCACCCTAGTTCCCCCTTGGGCATGAGCAAAAGAGGAACCCGGCGGAGAAGGGCTGGCCGCTATGGGAATGGGAGTGCCAGCTGGTACTTACTGAGCTTCCTCCATGGCCACCGGCTTGACGTAGTAGTCGCTCGAGTAGAGAACCACGTTGGCCACTTGCTCCACTGCAGAGACAGGAGTCAGGGGTCAGCACCGGCCACCAGGCGTGTGCGTGGCCCTCCCGGCCCGCAGGGACTCCGTGGGCCGTTCCTCGCTGATGACTGCTTCAGCGCACTCTGGGCTTCTCTGTCCCCGGCTTAAAGGCTGGCGTTTACAAGTTCAGACCCTTCTCTTCATCGAGAACCGGCTTGTTTAAACTCCCACTCGGGAATGAGACCCTCACGTGGCGGCTCCCGGGAGTCCTCCCCTCCTCGGAGCCCGTGAGCTAGCCCCAGCGTCCTTCAAGGGCAGGGAGTTCCCGGAGCCCCAGAACGCCTATGTACTTACTTTCTCCCAACCCAGCCCCTTCTCAACACCCCTGTCTTAACAAACTTCACCCTTCCCATTGAGCAAGAAACCAGTGAGAAGCAGTATAGGTGTGATTCATGGCTGCAACATGGTAGAATGGGAGGCGGGCCGAGACCTGACTACAGGGCTCAAATCTTATTTATTAACTGTGGGGCGCATTATGTAGCTCTGAGAAGCCTCGCTTTTTCCATCGGTAAATTGTGGATGTGTGTGGAATAACTGCATGCAACTCATAGGAAGTTGTGAACATTAAAAATTTCATCAGTAAGCCGGGCGTGGTGGCGCGCACTTGTCATCCCAGCACTCGGGAGGCTGAGGCTGGAGAATCGCGGTTCGTGGACAGCCTCAGCTACTTAGTGAGGCCCTCTGCAACTTAGTGGAACCCGGTTTCAAAATGAAGAGTAAAAAATAGGGCAGGGGGTGTAGCCCGGGGGTCAAATGCCCCTGGTTCCACCCCCAGACTGCTAAAGAAAAAAAATCCATCAGTAAATTGAGTATGTGTGTAGGATAACTGCATGTAATTCTTAGGGAAGTTGTGAAAGTTAAAAGATTACTTTTAGCCTCTTTCTCCCTCTCTCTTCTTTTTCCTTCCTTCCTTCTTTCCTTCCTTCCTTATTTTTTTATTTTGCAGTACTGGAGATGGAACCCAGGGGTATTCTACTTCCAAACTACACCCCCAGCCCTATTTTTTATTATTTATTTTAAAACCGGGTCACACTGAGTTGCAAAGGGCCTCACTAAGTAGCTGAGGCTGTCTTCGAAACTTGATAAACTTGATCCTATTTCAGCCTCCCAAATGCCGGGATTATAAGTGTGCATCACCACATCTGGCTCCCTCCCTTCCTTCTTCCTTCCTCCCTCCCTCCCTTCCTTCCTTCCTTCCTTGTTCTGAGTACCAGGGACATTCTACCCCTAACTACATGTACAGCCCTCTTTTTTTTTTTTTTTTTTCAGTACAAAAGATGGGACCCAAGGGCATTGTACCTCTGAGCTATACCCCCAGGCCTAAATTTTAGTCTTTTTATTTTTGAAACAGAGTCTCACTGAGTTGCAAAGGGCCTTGCTAAGTAGCTTAGACCATCCATGAACTGCAATCCTCCAGTTTCAGCCTCTTGAATGCTGGGATTACAAGCGTGCTCCACCATGTCCGGCTTTTTTAAAAATTTGAACAGAGTTTTGCTAAGTTGCTAAGGGCCTCACTAAATTGCAGAGCGGCTGACCCCTGACAAAGTACTATGGTGAGGTGCCTCCGGCCCACTGTTTCCTCAGCTCGAAGGCTGTCAAAAGCACGGCCCTGACAGGAGCTACATTCAAAAGACAAGATGCACTGACCTCGAAGGGAACCTACAACATGGGCTACCAGGGTGAGAGAGTTAGCTGGGTGTGGTGGTCTGCCTGTAATCCCAGTACTTGGGAGGCAGAGACAGGAGGATCACAGGTTCAAGACCAGCCTCAGCAGCACAGCCAGACTTTTAGCAGTCTGGTTCTGAAGAAAAAGTAAAAAGGGCTGGGGGTGCAGCTCAGGAGTAGAGTGCTCAGGTCCAAACCACAGTACCAAAGAAAAAAGGGGGGGTGAGACATGCACACTTCATCATTTACAAAGCTCTGCCTTGAAGCCTGGGGGCGCCATCTGGACTCGAGGGAGATTTAGTCGAACCCACAAATGAAGCCCTGCTTCCTCCATCCAGTGCCTCTCCACTCGCCACACGTGTCAGCCAACATGTTCACTGATGCACACATGAACACGCTTCCCTTGGCTCCCGTGAGATCCAGCTCAGCGGGCCCTGTGGGAAGGCATGACCATGGCAAGATGGGAAGACAAGCCAGGTGTAGGGGCGCACTTGTCATCCCAGCACTCGGGAGGCTGAGACCGGAGGATCGCAGTTCGTGGACAGCCTCAGCTACTTAGTGAGGCCCTCCGCCACTTAGTGAGACCCTGTTTCAAAATAAGGAATAAAAATAGGGCTGGGGTGTAGCTTGGAGGTAGAATGCCCCTGGGTTCAATCCCCAGTACTGCAAAAAAAAAAAAAGAATAAATAAATAAATAAAAGATGGAAAGACATTATCAGGGATGTTGTCTCGAGACAAATGACAGCTCTAGGTAGACATAAGGACAAATGAGATGACTCTTAAGGTCAAAGGCCCTGCTGCCAACAAGGACAGAGACGAGCAGGCAGTGCCAAGGACCTGGACCCGTCCATCAGACCAGAGGAACGATCCTCGGGAAACAGGACCAGGCTGAGAAATTCTCCAAGACCCTGGCCTCCCGTTTTGAGGAGAACGTCCTACCTAGTACTTTAATCTTCTTCACTGTCTTCTCTGTGTTGTTGGTCACCGTCACGGTCACGGGGATGGGTTCCCCATGAAAATAGATCTGCAAACATTAGAGATAAGTCAGGAGAGAGCGTGGCGGCATCTTTATTTGGGTCTTTCTAGACTCATTCAATTCTTTTCTTTTTTCCCCATTTGCATTACTATTTCTTTTTCCAGGTCTGGGGATGGAACCCAGGGGCATTCGACCTCTGAGCTACACCCCCTGCCCTATTTTTTATTCTTTATTTTGAAACAGGGTCTCACTAAGTGGCGGAGGGCCTCACTAAGTAGCTGAGGCTGTCTACGAACCGCGATCCTCCTGTCTCAGCCTCCCGAATGTACGTTACTTTTTTAATACCTTTATGGGGCATTACTGTCTCACATCATAACATAGTTCATTGCGATGGTGACGCCCACACGGCACTTGGTGACTTGGCCCTGGCCCCCTCCCCCTCCCCATCAGGGTGCCGAGGCCGGCTTTGGTATCCTCGCATATGTACCAGTATCAGTGCGAGTGACTCCTTCACTGGCCCTCCCTCTCCTCCCTCCTCCCCCTGCAGCAGCTCGCTGGCCCCCTGGAGTTCCTGCACCATCTGAAGCCCCTCGGCTATCCCGGTCACTCCCTAGCCTCTGCATTGGGGAGAAACTCAGTTCCTGTAACGAGGACAGATGTGGCCGGATTCCCTGGTATTAAAGAAGAAAGGGATAGTGAGGTTTCTGTGGAGAAAGGTCTGGAGCACATTTTGCCCATTTGCAGGAAGCTGAGGACACTGGGGTTCTGAGGGTCACATCAGAGCCAGCCAGGAGGAGATCTTGAGTAGAATCAAGAGGTTTTGGGGGGCAGACAAGTAAAAAAAAGGGAACTGCTGGGCAGGTCGGGTGATGGGGTTCTCTGCAGCAGTGTGTGTGCGCCTCTAGATGGGCATCTTGCCAACACATGTGCAAGAGGAACCAGGAAGAAGTGTGCCCAGTGGTGCTTTACCTTCTTCCACCGTGACCCTAACTCGTGAGACGTCACCCTGTGCGGTTTATGTGGAGCTCACATTTCCTAGGGAAGGAGCCAGGTGTGGGGGTGCATGTCTGTAAGGGAGGATAGCAGATGCGAGGCCAGCCTTAGCAACTTAGCAGGCCCTTCAGCAACTCAGTGAGACCCTGTTTCAAAATAAAAAATAAAAAGGGCTGAGGGTATAGCGCAGAGGTAAGATGCCCTTGGACTCAATCCCCAGTACCAAAACCCGAACCAACAACACAAAGCCATTTCCTTAGGGAGGTAAGCGATGTAGGGTAGTGCATCTGGGTGCTACATTAGAGACCCAGGCCTGCAGGGAGAAGGGGGAGAGAGGGCGAACCATCGCCACCCTGTAGGCGGTCCCCTGGGACAGCCGAGAGCCCAGCGCCAGCCAGTTTGGCCCACGGCGACTCGCTCCAAGTTGATGGGGGGTGGAGGGAATCCAGCCCTTTGCAAACACAGCACATCCCACAGTTAGGAGCAGGGCCCGTTGTCCCCCAGGCTGCCCCTGGGGTGTGGGTTACCTCTTTGCCCAGGGAGACCGCAAGCTGCAGGGGTTTGTCGGACATGAAGAACTGCCAGGCGGCCTCTGCGCGGGGCTGCGGCCCCATCTCAGGAGGAGCGTGCTGGACCTTCCGGATCAGTAACCTCACAGAACTCCTGCAGGGAAGCCGGGAGGTCATGCGGCTAGCACCCACCCTCGCTCCGGCCAGCTAGGGTCTCAGGACTGCTCCCAGGGACAGGTCAACCGGAGGAGGGGGCCACAGTCTGCGCCTAAGGCGGCCCAGGCAGGAGACCCCAAAGGACCTGGACTCCGGCCCCTTCTCTGACTCCACGGGCCGGAGTCAGCTCGGACTTCTCGGACTCCTCCCAGGCCAGGCTGTGTGACACTACCAGGCCCCTGTGTGACCGGGCTTCAGAGCCACAAGTAAATGTGACTATTGAGGCCACTAGTGAGCATAAGCCGCAAGAGACGTGCGCGGTGGACACCTAGAGGCGGGCTGAGGGAAGGCTTGCTTGGGGACCACAGAAGAGCCAGCATGGGCAGGGGAGGCGCCGGAGGCCACGTGACCGCTTACTAGTTCTGTCTGGGGTGATGGGAAGGTTTTGGATCTAGATATTGGTGCTGGTTTCACAACACTGCGAATGCACTTTTATGCAACTGAGTTGTATACCTAAAGTGGCTAAAATGGTAAACTTCACATTGTATTCATTTTTACCACCATAAAAGCTGTTTTAAAAAAGGACAGGCTGGGCCGGGCGTGGTGGCGCACGCTTGTCATCCCCGCGCTTGGGAGGCAGAGACAGGAGGATCGCGCTGGTTCGAAGCCAGCCGCGCTGGCTTAAGAGACCCTGTTTCCAAATAAAATATATAAAATAGGTCTGGGAGTGAGGCCCGGAGGTAGAAGGGCTTCCAGGAACCTCAGTACCACCAAAAATAAATAAATAAATAAATAAATAAATAAATAAATAAATAAATAAATAAGGACAGGCTGGGTGTGGTGGCGTATAGTTTGTAATCCTAGTACTTGGGAGGCTGAGATAGGAGGATTGCAGGTTCAAGACCAGCCTCAGCTTACTTAGTGAGGCCCTCGGCAACTTAGTAAGATCCTGTTTCAAAATAAAGAATAATATAGAGTTGGGAGTACAGCTCAGAGGTAGAGTGCCCCTGGGTTCAATCCCCAGTATTACAAAATAAATAGATAAAAATGAATTAATTAATTAACAATAAAGGACAAGCCGGGCATGGTGGCAAACGCTTGTAATCCCTGCGCTTGGTTTGGAGCCAGCCTTGCTGGCTTAAGGGACCCTGTTTCCACATAAAGTTAAAAATAGGTCTGGGAGTGTAGCCCGTGGGAGTGTAGCCCGGAGGTAGAAGGGCTTCCAGGAACCCCAGTACACGAAGTTGCTGAGGCTGTTCTCCAACCTGTGCTCCTCCTGTCTCAGCCTCCCAAGTACTGGGATTACTGGCCTGCACCACCAAGCCTGGCTCTGGACATGACATTTCACCACCATTTTCTTTCTTTCCCCTAGGTGGTCAGCTGTTGACCCCCACCCCACAGGCAGATGATAGATGATTCTGTCCTCCAGTGCCCCTACCTGGGAGAGGGTTCCATTAGCCCTGCCCCCTGCCCTTTGGGCAGAGTTCTGTCACAGGAGATAAAGTCCTGGGTCCTTATCCCCACCCCCCCTGCAGCCCCTCCCCGACCCATAACCCCGTGCTTACTTCTTTGGGATTTTGTCCTCTTCGCCATCCCCGCTGTCCGTGGCGTAGGCCTTGACCTCAAAGTCCACCCCGCAGCTCTGTGGGAGACAGGAGAGCTGATGGGCTGCGGTGGTCGCCCCTTCCCGCAGCTGGGACGGGGTCTCGCCTCCCCGGGCAGAGGCTGGGCCTAACTCCTCGGGTTTGCCACCTCCTTGTTAGGGTTGTCGCATGGAGCCGAGCTGCGGAGTGTACTTATCGTGAAACTTTGGTGCTAGCGTGAGCGGTGGCCCCGGGGAGGGGCGGAGCCTGCAGCTGCATCCAGGCATGGCTGCACACGCTGAGCTGTCCTCAAACACACCCTGTGTGTTGTGACTCCTGCTGCCAAAGCAGGGGCAGGTGCCGGGCTCAAGGCTCAGGGTGGGGTTCTGACTGCCCCCTGAGGGGCCGACACCCTGACCCCAGGGGGCCATCTGCGGCTCAGCTGCAGCCCAGAGAGTGTCTCCTGGTAGCAATGGACACAGGGCTGACAGTTGTCGATTTATGTGTGTGTGTGTGTGTGTGTGTGTGTGTGTGTGTGTGGTATTGTGGATGGAACCCATGGACATTCTAGCTCCAAGCTACACCTCCA
Source organism: Muscardinus avellanarius (assembly GCF_963383645.1). NCBI lineage: Eukaryota > Metazoa > Chordata > Mammalia > Rodentia > Gliridae > Muscardinus > Muscardinus avellanarius. The sequence goes on from NC_137787.1 coordinate 7,089,163, forward strand.
GCCCGATTTTTATTCTTTATTTTGAAACAGGGTCTCACTGAGTTGCCAAGGGCCTCACTAAGTAGCTGAGGCTGTCCGCGAACCGCGATCCTCCTGTCTCAGCCTCCCAGGCACTGGGATTACAAGGGTGCACCACCACACCCAGCTTTGAATTTTTATTTTAAAGAAACTAGACATTTGCCAGGCGTGGTGGCACACACTTTTAATCCCAGTATTCGGGAGGCTGAGACAGGAGGATCACAGTTCACGGACAGCCTCAGCTACTTAGTGAGGCCCTCTGCAACTTAGTGAGACCCTGTCTCAAAGAATAAAACATAGGGCAGGGGGTGTAGCTCGGAGGTAGAATGCCCCTGAGTTCCATCCCCAGACCTGCTGCAAAAACAAAAAGAAAAACAAAAAAACAACTAGAAATGAAAGAAATTCCTCAATTTTCAATATATATGAAGAAAGATGGCGTTTTGGCCTGAAGCATCAGCGCAGGTCAGAGCAGACTTGTAGGGGCAGCTCAGGGGGGGCAGTGAGGCAGGCAACAAAGCTTATTATTTTTTTTTTTTTGGTACTGGGGTAGAGCCCAGAGACACTACCCCCATGCTCCATCCCTAGCTTTTATGTATTTATGTATTGATTTTTATTTGTTTGTTTTGAAACAGGGTCTCAACTAATTTGCTAAGGCTAACCTTGAACCTGAAATCCACCTGTCTCAGTCTCCAGAATACTAGGGTTACAGACATGTGATACCATGCCCAGTTAGTGCATCGTTAATATATTATATTTAATATTATAATAGAATACACAATAGCATGTTATTATCAATATTATTAATATTGATAATATATCGATATTATTAATATTATATAAGCTGAGCGTGGTGGCGCACGCTTGTAATCCCAGCATTTGGGAGATTGAAACAGGAGGATTGCAGTTCACAGACAGCCTCAGCTACTTAGTGAGGCCCTCTGCAACTCAATGAGAAGCTGTTTCAAAATAAAGAATAAAAAATAGGATTGAGGGTGTAGCTTGGAGGTTGAATGCCCTGGGTCCCATCCCAGTAACACACACACACACACACACACACACACACACACACACACACACATATATATATATAGTTTTATTATATAGCATAACCTAGTAGTATATAATATATAACCTATCATAACAAACTTTATCATATATTATATAAAATATTACATGTATATATTTTCTCATCTTATTTTGGTACTAGGAATTAAATCCAGGGATGTCTACCTCTGAGCTACACCCTCAGCCCTATTTTATTTTCCATTTGGTAACAGGGTCTGGTTAAGTTGCTGAGGCTGGCTTCGAGCCTGCGAGCCTCCCGTCTCAGCCTCCCAAGTACTAGGATTACAGGAGTGTGCCACCGTGCCCTCTCGACAGTCTCCTAGGTGTCCCCAGCCTCCCTGCTGTAGAACCTGAGTCCCTGGCAGGCAGAGGCAGCAATCCTGCCACAGATACTCAGCCCTTTCCCAGGACAAAAGAAACAGGCAGGCTTTCTTTGGCCTGTACAGTGCTTGTAAACATTCAGAATTTGCCCAGGAATCTGAATTTGGGGCCTCTAAAAAAGAACATTGTAAGATCTGACAAAACGGGACTGCGTCCCTTCTGCTCCTTGGCCACTTCTGCAGTGGCCCCTTTCATCCCAAGCCGTCCACACGCCCTGTTTTCCTAGACTCTAGCCTTTACCTGTTACAGAAGTAAGATTTCTTTTCTTTTTCTTTTCCTTTTTTTGTTTTTTGTTTTTGTTTTTGTAGTACTGGGGATGGAACCCAGAGGCTACACCCCCAGCCCTATTTTTGATTCTTTGTTTTTAAAAAATTTCTTCTTCTTCTTCTTCTTCTTCTTCTTCTTCTTCTTATTATTATTATTATTACTATTTCTTTTTTTGGGGGGTGGTACTGGGGTTCCTGGAAACCCTTCTACCTCCGGGCTACACTCCCAGACCTATTTTATATTTTTTTATTTGGAAACAGGGTCTCTTAAGCTAGCAAGGGTGGCTTCGAACCTGCGGGATCCTCCTGTCTCTGCCTCCCCAGCACGGGGATTACAAGCATGTGCCACCACGCCCGGTTTATTGTTGTTGTTGTTGTTGTTGTTATTATTATTATTATTATTATTATTATATTTGTGGTGCTGGGGATGGAACCCAGGGGCCTTCTACCTCTGGGATACACCCAGACCTATTTTATATTTTATTTGGAAACAGGGTGTCACTAAGTTGCCAAGAGCCCCTAAGAAGCTGAGGCTGGCTTTGAACCTGCATGATCCTCCTGTCTCAGCCTCCCAAGCGCTGTGATTACCAGCGTGCGGCTTTAGAAGATTTCTAATGAGGACTAGAACACAGACACGCTTGCATGGAACAACTCTCAAACACAATATTCAGCTTTGTTGGACGTAATACACTCTGAGATTTCCCATCCCATTCAACTCAGTTCTGTTCTCTTCCATTGCATCCCATCCCAGTTAAAAACATAAACAGATGCCATAAGACATTAGGGGTGGGGTGTGTATACTGCCAACCATGCTGGCTCTTGTCACCATGCATGGCCCAGGTGTAGACCTGCTGCCCTGGTCATATGGTGGACACTGAGAACTCGGGGTCCGCAGGTCCCACACCTTTCGCCCTTCTTCATGCCTGGTGTCCCTGGTCCACCTGGCACCCCCCTTTGCTTCTCTCCCCCTCATGGCACATGCGTTGCCAACTGCAGCCTCAACATGGTGGCCTCGGTGACCCTCAGGAAACCTGAGCCAGAACCTGTCATTCAGAGCGCCAGAGGCTCCCATCTCACGTGGGCAAAAGCCCCAGGTCTGCGAGGCCCTTGGAGAGATGGCCTCTGTCCGGTCTCTCAGCCCTGCTCCTCCTCCAGTGCCCAGAACACTGAGGGAGCTCCCTCTGCTGGAAGGCTCTTGGGGAGGGCTCGCTTTCTCCTTCACCTTACTGAACTGACCCCCAGCCGGCTCCTCCCCGGCCTTGCACAAGCCCGTGGCTCTCCACAGCACCTGGGGCCGTCGGCTGTGCCCCGCAGTAACTTGCCACTTGCTTCTGCCTGTCCCGCTCCATGAACATGGGAAACCCAGGAGGGCCAGGTCTCTCACATACAGGATATTCATGGTTAATAACCACTGAAGGTGAGTGACAGGGGCCTAGGGGTCTTTATACTGGTCTCTCTACTTTTGTATATGTTGGGAATTTTTTATGATAAATAGCTACTTTCAAAGTGTATTGAAGGAATGAAGGAATTTATGGCATTTCTTCTTTAACTAACCTTTCCTACATCTTGCGGAGCTGGCTGCAACATTACCGAACATGGCAGGTAGTCAGGAAACTGGAAAGAAACAACAACAAAATTTCTTTCAGAGGGAGTTATTCTATTTATAAAATATAATTTTCACACAAAATAGAACATAGAAGATGATGAGCAGGAAGTAAGAAGAAAAGAGAAAACTATTCACCTATACTCCTGATACTCAGATTAATATTTACCCATAACTTTCTCTTTTTCTTTCTTTCTTTCTTTCTTTCTTTCTTTCTTTCTTTCTTTTTTTTTTTTTTTTTTTTGGTGGCACTGGGGATGGAATCCAGGGGCATTCTACCTCTGAGCTATACCTCCAGCCCCGTGTGTGTGTGTGTATGCGTGGTACTGAGGGTAGAACCCAGGGACACCTTACCTCCAAGCTATACCCCCAACCTATTTTATATTTTATTTGGAAACAGGGTCTCACTAACTTGCTGAGAGCCTCACTAAGTAGCTGAGGCTGGACTCAAACCTGTGCAATCCTCCTGTCTCAGCCTCCCAGGTACTGGGATTACAAGCGTGCGCCACCACACCTGGTCCCCCAACCCCATTCTATATTCTTTATTTTGAAACAGGGTCCCACTAAGTTGCAGAAGGCCTCACTAAGTAACCGAAGCTGTCTGCGAACCTCGATTACAAGCATGCGCCACCACTCCCGGCTCCTTTTTTATTTTAAAACAAGGTCTTCCTTAGTTGCTAAGGCTGGCCTAGGACTTGTGATCCTCTTGTCTCCGCTTCCCAAGTATTGGGATTCCAGGCGAGCACCACCAGAGGCCAAATCAAGTCCCTCCGGAGGAGTGTGTGATCGATCATAAGACAGAGAAACGTGCCAGGAAAGAGGCGGCAGAAAGCACTGAGATGACACCCACACGTCAGAGCGCCCAGGTGCCAGGGCCGATGACAGGCAGGGCCATGGGCCTCAGGAAGAGATGGGCGTGGTGGCACACGCTTGTAACCCAGCATTTGGGAGGCTGAGACAGGAGGGTCGTGGTTTGCAGACAGCTTCAGCTACTACTTAGTGAGGCCCTTTACAACTCATTGAGACCCTGTTTCAAAATAAAGAATAAAAAAAAAATAGGGCTGGGGATGTAGCTTGGAGGTAGAATGCCCCTGGGTTCCATCCCCAGTACTGCCAAATTTAAAAGAGGGGGGGCATGGTGGCGTACACCTGTAATCCCAGTTTTTGGGAGGCTGAGACAAGAGGATCACAGGTTCAAAGCCAGCCTCAGCAATTTAGCAAGACCTGTTTTCAATTTAAAAAAAAAAATTTAAATTGGGCTGGGGTATATAGCTCAGAGGTAAAATGCTCCTTGGTTTTATTCCCAGGAGAGAGAGAGAGAGAGAGAGAGAGAGAGAGAGAGAGAGAGAAGAGGCGAGGCTGGAGCCACCACACGTGGGCCAGCTAATCACAAGGTCTTTCTGCACCAGGACTCCAGGCCCTCAGGGAATCCTTTCCTGCCGAGGGGCATTCCTGCATGTTCTTGTTCTAGCCAGTGAGTCCAGGCAGAACACAAGCTCACCATCTAATTAGGTGGTGGACAAGGGACCATCTAAAGCAGGTCGACATGGTGCCCTCGGGGGGCGGGAGGCGATTTTCAAGGACTTAACCAAAGACGGTCGCAGACCGTGCCATCTAGACTTTCTTTGCAGGGTGCAGTTACAGCCCCCAGGCACGACGTCCTTCTTCGGTCCCCTCTCTTTGCCCGCTGCCATAGAAGAAGCCATGGGGGAGGACCAGGGCGGGGGCCCGAGCACTCACGGTGAGCAGAAAGGGGTACGTGTTGCCCCCCAGCTTCTTGAGCAGGCTCTCCTGCAGGTGTGTGGGGGTGCTGGCGGCTCCCACGGGCGGGTACACCTGGACCCGAGAGAAGTACAGGTCCCTGCGGAAGGTCAGGCCGATCACATCGATGTCCTCCTGGCCATAGCGGAAGGCGCAGGTCAGAGAGACGAACACTGGAATGGAGAGGCACACGTGGCTGGACGCGGCCCGCCGATGCCCCCATCCGCCTGATGCCCACCGACTGCCTCCGGGTGTGTGGGCAGCCGGGTGACCACGCCACGCTGTGCCAGGTCTCCAGCCTCTGGAGCTCCAAGGCATGGGAACCGTGCTCACCACACATGTGGGGAGCCTCCCAAGCACCTCCCGAGGGCTGGAGTTCCTGTCCCTTGAGGCAGTGTTAGAGGGCTGGGCAGCTCCTCCGTCGGAACCACGCAACTTTGCCAGGACAGTAGAAATTTGTGGACAGAGAACACCGGGCTGCCAACCCGAGCCCCCGTTTCCTCCCTCCCAGCTCTGCCACCGTCCACCCGCTCAGGGAACCCGGGAGAGGCTTGCTTGGGCTCAGGGGAGTCGGGTCTGGATGGAGTTAAGGGGGCAGGAGCTGGCCAGGGGCCCTGGAGGAGCCAGGGGGTCAGGGCCAAGTTAGGAACGAAATCAAACTCCCCAAGTCTCATCAGGGCCTTCTTTGCACACAGCTCCCAAACTTACTGAGAATTTTCTGAATCATCACTTTTGAAAATTCGTTTGATTTAAGGCTTAAATTGTACCCCCAGGGAACAAAATAATTATATGAAAGTTCACTACACAATTTTGTGTGTTGGTGGGGAGTACTGGGAATTGAACCCAGGAGTGCTCTACCACCCAGCCACATCACCAGCCTTTTACATTGTTTGTTTGTTTGTTTGAAACAGGGTCTCATAGTTGGGCATGGTGGCACACGCCTATAACCCTAGTACTTAGGAGGCTGAGACAGGAGGATTGCAGGCTCAAGGCCAGCCTTGGCAACTTAGTGAGACCTTCAGGGAGGGCGGGAGGAGAGAGAGAGAGAGAGGGAGGGGGAGGGAGGGAGGGAGAAAGAGGGTCTCAAGAAGTTGCTGAGGCTGGGCGTGGTGGCACACGCTTGTAATCCCTGCACTTGGGAGGCTGAGACAGGAGGATCACACAGGTTCAAAGCCAACCTCAGCTCTTAGCGAAGCTCTCGGCAACCTAGTGAGATCTTGTTTCCAAATAAAATATAAAATAGGTCTGGGAGTGTAGCCTGGAGGTAAAAAGCCCCTGGGTTCCACCCCCAGTAATACAAAAAATAAATAAAATTAAAATAAAATAAAATAGGGTCAAGGCTGTAGCTTGGAGGTAGAATGCCATTGGGCTCAATCCTCATAACACACACACACACACACACACACACACACACACACACACGAGGAGCTGGGTCCCCAGGAGGAAGGAGGGGACAGAAGAGAGGGGCAATTTTCCACCCTGACCCCCCGTGCCCCATCGCTGCTGGTGGCCCCACACCTGCCACACGCCAGTGGGCACATCCAGGGTTGAGAACAATTCTTTGTGGTTGCTCATAGCAACCACTCGAAGGCATATTTAGCCTGGAACTGAGTCAGCGACTCACGATCACCAGCGTAACTTGAATGTGTTCTAATTTGGTTGATGCAGCCGTCATCGGCAACAAATGTCTTGCCACACACATCACAAGCTCCGGAGAGCGCAGGGCGCGGTGACACCGCGGTCCAGGCCCGCCGCAGGAGAGAATAAAAATAAGTCTGGTTTTGCTCCCCTGCCTCCCAGCAGCCCCGATTCCCCCACACACGCGCCTCTTCCAGAGCCGCCCGCAGCAACAGATCTTTGTTTAGTTTTGTTTTTTTGTTCTTGTGGTACGGGAGATGAAACCCTGAGCTTTCTACCTCTGAGCCATACCTTTTATTTTTATTTTATTTTATCTTGAAACAGGGTCTCATTAAGTTGCTGAGGGTCCCTCTAAATTGCTGAGGCTGGCCCTAAGCCTGTCATTTTTCTGTGCCAGCCTCCCAAGTACTGGGATTACAGGCGCGCGCCACTGTGCCCAGCTGAGACTAGATCTTTCTTGCACAGAGGACAAGGGCTCCGCTCACCTTTCTTTCCCTTCACAAGCTCAGGATCGACCAGTATGACACCATCTAGACCAAAAGGGAAACGACAGCGAGGGTTAGATCAGGGACACCAGGTGCTTTCTCAAAAAACCACATGCAGTAGGACCCCTCTCTGCCGTTGTACGAGGGACTGAACCCAGGGGTGCTCTAACATGGAGACGCAGCCCCAGCCCTTTCTGATAGTTATTTAGTTATTAGGCCCCAGAGTCTGAACCCAGAGACATCCTACCGCATCCTACCACTCGGCAATACACTCCCAGCCCTGTGTGTGTGTGTGTGTGTGTGTGTGTGTGTGTGTGTGTGTGTGTGGTACTGGGGATGGAACCCAGGGAATTCTACATCCGAGCTACATCCCCAGCTCTATTATTTATTCTTTATTTTGAAACAGGGTCTCACTGAGTTGCAGAGGGCCTCACTAAGTAGCTGAGGCTGTCTGCGAACCACGATCCTCTTGTCTCAGCCTCCCGAGTGCTGGGATTAAAAGCGTGCGCCACCATCCCCGGCTCCCAGCCCTTTTAATTTTTTTTTTTTTTTTTCGGTACTGGGGATAGAATCCAGGGACATTCTACCTCCAAGCGACACCCCCCCCCCGTCCTATTTTTTTATTCTTTATTTTAAAAGAGGGTCTCACTGAATTGCAAAGGGCCTCAGTAAAGTAGCTGAGGCTGACTGGGAACCACAATCCTCCTGTCTCGGCCTCCCAAATGCTGAGATTACAAGCGTGTACCACCAGGCCCGTGCTTAGTTCTTTGTTTTGAAACAGAGTCTCAGCAGTTCACGGAGAGTCTTGCTAAATTGTTTTGGCTGGCCGGGTGTGGTGGTGCACGCTTGTAATCCCAGCATTTGGGCGGCTGAGACCGGAGGATCGCAGTTTGCGGACAGCCTCAGCTACTTAGTGAGGCCCTTTGCAACTCAGTGAGACCCTGTTTCAAAATAAAGAATAAAAAATAGGGCTGAGGTTTAGCTCGGAGATGGAATGCCCCTGGGTTCTATCCCCAGCTCTGTAAAATAATAATAATAGTAATAAATAATAAAAAATTACAATAAAGAATAAAAATAGGGGTGAGGGTGTAACTCAGAGGTAGAATGTCTCTCGGTTTCATCCCTAGTACTGCAAAAATAAATAATAAGTAAATAAAGAAATAAATAAATAAATACAAAGCTACACAACTAGCAGCTGTCTGATAACCGAAAGGGAGGCCGGTATGACCATTTCTCTCGAAACGCAACTTACCCACAGGCTCTACTTTGTTGATATGGTCTATATAATCTCTCTTTCCCAGATAGATGGTCACCTGTGGGAAGAAACAGGCGCACATTCTAAATGGCAAATTAGCAACCACCAAATCTTTTCACCAGTCCTGAAGAGATGAGCCGCTGGGCTGTGCAGGGAGGGCCTCGCTCGCTTCCCCCTCTCCCAGCCTGACTGTGCGCAGACGGTGGGCTTCAGGCAGGGCGTGCTCCGTGCCTAGTCCCGAGGATTCTCAGCTCCGAGGTTTCTCCTCATCCCTATGAATGGCGTGAATTCCTCCCAGCTCTCTTGCCCGCCAAGCCCAGGTCTGATACCACCGGGTATGCTCGTTAACTGATGCTTTAAGCCTATGGAAACGGCCCCACCAGCTGGATCCCGGTAAGCCTTGTTTCCGGCTGTAGACTGAAAGGTTTCCCTATCGTGTTCAAAGAATTTCTGCACTGAGCAAAGAGAGACGTTCTAGAGGAGTCCCTAAAATCCTACCAGATGACCTTCTGGCCAGGTAAAACTCCCCCACGCCCTGAGGGAGGCGCAGGTGCAGCTGGGCGGGAGGGACCACGTCTCTGCCCTCCTCCTGCTCAGGCTGTGCCTCGGCACTGAAGGTCTTTGTCTGTGCTCGGCTCCCCGCTCAACTCCAGGACTGCACCCAGCTCCGGGCCCACGAGCGTCCTGCCGGTGGGGGTGTAGAGCCTCTGTGCATCTTCCGGCCTTCACGGGGTCTGCTGTAACCTCTGCTGCACCCAGGGATTCACTGAGGTGCTGAGTACACCAGGGGTGGCGGCGCCCTGCTAGCCCCGCCGCCCACACCTCCCAAGCGCGGGTTTTCCTTCCACGAACACTCTCATTTCTGTTGGTACTAACCAACATGTCTTTGCCAGGCATGGTGGCGCATGCCTGCAATCCTAGTACTTGGGAAGCTGAGACTGGAGGATCGCAGGTTCAAGGCCAGCCTCAGCAATTTAGTGAGGCTCTCAGCAACCTAGTGAGATTCTGTTTCCAAATAAGAAATAAAATTGGTCTGGGGATGTAGCTCAGAGGTAGAATGCCTCTGGGTTCATTTCCCAGAACCATACACACACACACACACACACACACACACACACACACACGGTCTTTTTTAGTCTCCAAGTGAGTCCCTGTGCCTTCTAATTTGTGTATATGACTGATGCTGAAAGTGGCCTCAAGGAAAAACCCTCCAGAGCCCTGGCTGCTGGGAAGATTCTGTGGGAAACCTCGTAAGGCCGTGCCAAGCACGCCGGGAGCCTCCAGGCCGGGGCAGGCTGGGAGCGGGACGTCCGAGGAGACCCAGGGACCATGCTGAAGCGCCCTCGCATGCGCTTCTCCTCCGACCGTGAGGGGCCTTGGCTGCCAGCTCCACCTCCGCCCTGGGGGTGCCCCTGCTGAGCCGCCTGGCCCCCAGGAGAGGAGGCACATCCCTCTGCGTAGGCTCCCGGGGCTTTTGGCACGCTCTGCATGTCTCTGGGTGCAGCAGCTCCCATTCTGGTGCGATCTCTCCCTGAGTAAACAGCCCTTTTACGAACTCTCCTCAAATCCACCTGCTCAGGCTCCTGCAGGACCTACGCAAGACACAGCCACCCGCTGAGCTGTGGCTGGAGGCTGCTGCTCCCTGTGCAATGACATCCAGTCCTCTGCAGGTGGCTGACTGACTTCTTGGCTCCGAGCCATCCTGGCTTCTTCTCTACCAGCCCTGGCCCTGGGATCTCTGCCAAGTTCCCTCTGCGTCAGAGGTAGGCATCTCCACTCCCGTGGCTTCCCCAGAGGGCAAGGCCCTTCTCAGCCTCTCCACCTAGGGATGCCCTGTCTACACTGCAGGGAACACCCCTTGCGCCTGCTCCTCCGCACGCGCTGACCTTTAGTGCCCCAGGACTCCATACCTGGCTGTGTTTACAAGACAGTCTCCTTGGCTAGATTATTTATTTATTTATTTATTTATTTATTTATTTATTTTTTGCGGTACTGGGATGGAACCCAGGGCTATCTCTGAGCTACACCTTCAGCCATATGTTTTATTCTTTATTCTGAAACAGGGTCTCACTGAGTTACAAAGGGCCTCACTAAGTAGCTGAGACTGTCCAGGACCTTTGATCCTCTTGTCTCAGCCTCCTGAATGCTGGGATTACAAGCGTGCGCCGCCATGCCCGGCTCTCCTTGGCTAAATTTTTACTTCCATAAAGAAGGTGAATTTGTCTATCACTTCTGGCGCTGGGGATAAAAACCCTTCAGGACTCTGTCCTTTGGTTTGGGATACATGCCAGTGCAGGGATAGGCAGACAGCAGGGGAGAGGAGACAGGGACGCGCTGCCTTTCAGAGAAGGACAGACAGGTAGCACAGTGATGGTGATGGTGAGCTATGGCTCTATGGGGAAAAAAGATCAATATACTTAAGGGCTCCTGAGATGGCCCAGGGCATCCTCTGGCCAATGGCTGCCAAGTAGAATGATGCTAGGACGGGTCCTTTTGGAGGACAAAGGCCTAAAGAATCTGAGGAAATAGGCCAAGTGTTTTGAGCAGCAATTAAAGAATAGCATGCAGCCGGGCGCGGTGGCGCACGCTTGTAATCCCAGCATTCGGGAGGCTGAGACAGGAGGATCGCGGTTCGCGGACAGCCTCAGCTACTTAGTGAGGCCCTTGGCAACTCAGTGAGACCCTGTTTCAAAAGAAAGAATAAAAAATAGGGCTGGAGGTGTAGCTCAGAGGTAGAATGCCCCTGGGTTCCATCCCCAGTAACACACACACACACACACACACACACACACACACACACACACACACAGAATAGCATGCAATTGAATTGTATGCAGAAAGCTTACCAGATGCAAGCAAGCACTTGGTTTTTCTTTTTGACTATTTTTGTTTGGGGTACTAGAAGCTGAATCCACAGCCATTCTACAACTACACGACACCCCCAGACCTATTTTATTTTTACATTTGAAACAGGGTCTTGCTTTGAGGCTAAGGTCTCACTCCGATACTGAGGCTGTCCTCGTCTCTGCGATCCTCCTGTCTCAGCTTCCAAAGTACTGGGATTACAGGTGTGCACCACCTGGCTTCCTTTCATGATTATTTTTATGAGAGTTTCCACCAAGCCATTCACTTCTTTACCACTTACAGATTTGTCCCTGGAGATCTTCTTGAAGATGACGTGGGACTTATTGGCCTTCATGCCAGCCGCCATGTTGTTGCTCCCTGCCAACGCCTTCTGCCTGGAGCTGGATGTTGGGAGTCTGGGAAGAGGACAGTGGTCTTAAACATCAAGTCAAGAACATGCTGGGTATGAGACTGTTCATGATATTCCATAGACCTGCTGCACATATTCTTAGCTTAGTTTGTATTTCATTGTGGTGTGCAGTGTGTGTGTGTGTGTGTGTGTGTGTGTGTGTGTGTGTGTGTGTGTGCTACTGGAGGTGGAACCCAGGGGCTTTTCTACCTCTGGGCTACACTCTCAGACCTATTTCATACTTTATTTGGAAACAGGGTCTCACTCAGTTGCTGAGAGCCTCACTAAGTAGCTGAGGCTGGCTTCGAACCCACGTAATCTTCCTGTCTCAGCCTCCCAAGCGCTGGAATAACAAGCGTGCGCCACCACGCCCAGCCGCGGTGTGCATTTTTTTTTTTTTTAGTGTTTTATTTTTCTTGGTAAACTTCAAATATTTTCTAGTAAACCCTACCAGAAAGTCCAGATAGATCCCAATGAGAAGGCGCTGCTTTGCTTTTCTATTTTTTGACACTGGGACCCAGGAGCATTCTACACTCCAAGCTACACTCACAGCCCTTTTTGTTTTTTGGTTTAAATCAATATCTCACGAGGTTGTGACAGCCTCACTTAAGTTGCTAAGGGTGGTCTCAAAACCTGGATCCTCCTGTCTCAGCCTCCCAAGTACTGGGATTACAGGTGTGCGCCACCAAACCGGGTGATCTTGCTTTTCTGATTAACCTTTGGCGTCATCACACTTAGGATGAATCTAAAATTCTATGAAGACTGTGTCTTATGGCAAATAAACATAAAAAGTTCCTATAAGCCGGGCGTGGTGGTGCATGCTTGTAATCCCCGCCCTTGGGAGGCAGAGACAGGAGGATCATGCAGGTTCGAAGCCAGCCTCGCTGGCTTAAGAGACCCTGTTTCCAAATAAAAGTATAAAAAATAGGTGTCTGGGAGTCTAGCCCGGAGGTAGAAGGGCTTCCAGGAATCCCAGTACCACACCCCCCAAAAAAAGTTCCTATAGCCTACAATATCACCACTTCACAAATGCAATTTTCAAGAATCTATGAAACATAGCTGGGTGTGTTGGAGCACGCCTATAAGCCCAGTATTTAGGAGGAAGGACAGGAGGACCACAAGTTCAAAGCCAGGCTTAGCATCTTAGTCAGGCCCTCAGCAACTTGGTGAGACACTGTTTCAAAATAAAAAATAAAGCAAGAAGTGGTTGCCCACACCACTAATCCCAGTACTTGGGAAGCTGAAACAGGAGGATCTCAGCTTTGAGACCATCCTTAGCAATTTAGTGAGGCTCTCAGCAACTTAGTGAGATCCTGTTTCCAAATAAAAAATAAAACAGGGATGAGGGTGTGGCTCGGAGGTAGAATGCCCCAGGTTCAATCCCCAGCACCACATAGAAATAAAAGCAAATTAATTCATTAAAAATAAAAAACAAAATAGGCCTGGAGTAGAACTTCCTCCCCACCCTGGGTTCAATCCCTAGTACCGCAAATATGAAACTTCTACTTGGGAGGCTGAGGTAGAAGGGTCCTAAGTTTGAGGCTACCTTGGGCATCTGAGTGAGACCCTGTCTCAAAATTAAAACTTTACAAAAGGGCTGAGCGTGTTGCTTAGTGGGAGAGTGTTTGCTCAGGGCTCTGGATTTAATTCCCAATGGAGAGGGGGGAGGGAGAGAAAGAGGAAGAAGGAGGAGAAGGAGAAGGAGAAGGAGAAGAGAGAAGAAGAAGAAGAAGAAGAAGAAGAAGAAGAAGAAGAAGAAGAAGAAGAGGAGGAGGAGGAGGAGGAGGAGGAGGAGGAGGAGGAAGAGGAGGAGGAGGAGGAGGAGGAAGAGTGGAGGAGGAGGAGGAAGAGGAGGGGAAGGAAGAGGAGGAGGAAGAGTGGAGGAGGAGGAGGAAGAGGAGGGGAAGGAAGAGGAGGAGGAGGAGGAGGAGGGGGAGGAGAGAGAGAGGGAGAGGGAGAGGGAAGCTGGGTTTGGTGGTGCACACCTGTAATCCCAGTACTTGGGAGGCTGAGACAGGAGCATCACTCTCACCAACTTAGTAAGATCTTTCAAAATAAAGAATAAAAAGGGCTGAGGGTGGAGCTCAGAGGTAGAATGCCTCTTGGTTCAATCCCAGTACTCATTCCAAAGAAGGAAGGAAGGAAGGAAGGAAGGAAGGAAGGAAGGAAGGAAGGAAGGAAGGAAGGGAGAGGGAAATATATAAAAAATATTTGAAAGTGCCCACAGTCCCATCTGACAGCTCCTACTAAGACCCCGGCCTCGGCCCCTCTCCCACAGGCCGTCTCAGCAGTCTGGAATGAAATGCTGGGTTTCCTTCATAATAAAATCCACGGAAGGCACCGAGAAAAGGCAAGGTTGGGCAGCCGACGGCCCGGAAACACCCGTGCCCGCTTCTCCCTCGCTCGGGTTGCGGTGGGCACATACCTCGTGACTCGTCACCACCAAGACGGCCGGCCGGGTGGTCAGGAGAGGGTGCTGGGGCTGGGATGACGAGCGGCCGGCTCCTGCTCTGAGCCAGCGGCGCCGTCACCCGAGGACTCCGCAGAGACACAGCCGGCCCCGCTGAAGTGTGGGGAATTTGTAGGGATCTGGCGAGGGCGCCCAGCACCGGATCTTGGTGCCTAGAAGCCAAATCCCACGTAAGGAGCAGAGTGGAAATTGGATTAGCGCCGTGAGGGCGAACTGCAGCTTCAGCGGTTTGGAGCATTGGGGCAGAGCCCACCTCCTTCCAGAGGCTCCCCAGATGCAAGGGAGGCAAATAGCAGGTGGAAAGCTGCTTTTGATCCTAAACCTCTTTGGGGTTCTGGAAATAGACTGCTTATCCCTCAGCTCCTGGGCATCAAAGACAAGATTCTCAAGTGAACGGCAAGTGTGATTAGGCTCAGCAGGCCGCGTGTAAACAATAAGGTCAAGGAGAAAGGTCAGCCCCGAGATGACCCCGGCGTGGCCTAAGCCTCGCTGGCCGTGTCCCTGCATCCCGCGTCCTGTTGACTCCGCTGGGGGTCTGCTGGGCTGCCCTGAAACGCCTGCACCTGCGTCTCCCTGGCCCCAGCACCTCATGAGTCCACACTGTGACCTTGGCTTCTCTGGATCTGATGACCCCCAACTCCACCTTCTCCATGCCCAGCAGAGAGACCCCCAGCCCTGACCCCTGGCCCCCTGCTTAGGACGTCCCCTGCTCTCAAGATGGGGCAAGCTCCTTAGAAGACCACAGCCTCCCCTGCCTGCCGCACCCACCGCTGCCTTCCTGCTGGGAACACTGCTCTCTCCTGCCTCCTCCGGGGACTCTCCTTTTCCTTCGATGTTAGCCCAGAGTTATGTCCTTGGGGAAGAGGGTCCGGCCCCCAGGATGAGGCACGGTCGGTCAGGCTTAGCCCTCACCTGGGAGGTGGTTTGATGGTCTCGGTTCCCTTACCCGGCTCTAGGCTCTGTGGGGTGACACCTGTGACACTGTTTTCCTCACTTTTTGAAGAGCAACACCTGCTCCCAAGAGCACTCAGGGAATGATGGGCTAGGGAGCTGGGCCACGGACACGCTTACGTAGCACACGTGGTCCCATGTGTAGGAGTCAGGCAGCAAGTATAGGCAGAAAGCCCGGTGTGACATTTGGGGTGTAGCATCCATCCCGACTCTGGTGGCTTCTCATCCATGTCTGGACCATGCTTGGAGGTCCTGCACAACGCACACGCCTTAACTCTGCACCGCTCTGTCTCTAGCCCACTCTGTTCTTTAAACCTGCCCCAGGGCCTTTGAACTTGCGTTTCCTCTTCCCACAGGTTGGCACAGGACTGGCTCTTGTATTCCTTCGAGTCTCGTTCAACACCAGCTGTTCATCACACCTCCAAGGGCAAACCAACTCAATTCACTTCGTACTTCCGCTGTCTGGATTATTTTTCTCCACAGCAGTTACCACCATCTTGCATACAAGAGAGCTTTCTTATTTATCTTGTTCGCTGTCCATCTCTCTCCCCTCACAGAAGAGTAAATTGTAGGGACGTAGACGTTTTTGATTATTCTCTACTTGTTGCGTCTCCGACACTTAGAACAGGGGCTTCACAGACATCAGGAAAATCAAGTCATTAGAGAGCTACAGTGTAATAGCGGATGATAATCCTTTTGTTTTACCTAAAATTGGTGTAACTTTAGTTTCCAAGGAAAAAACTTTTTTTTTTTTTTAAGCAGTACTGGGGATAGAAATTCTATCTCCAAGCTACTTCCCAACCCTATTTTTTATTCTTTATTTTGAAACGGTCTCACTGAGTGCAAAGGGCCTAAGTAGCTGAGGCTGTCCTCGAACCATGATCCTCCCACCTCAGCCTTCCAAATGCTGGGATTACAAGCGTGCGCCACCACTCCCAGCTGGAAAAAAATTATTATTATTATTTTTTTTGGTGGTACTGGGGTTTCTGGAAGCCCTTCTACCTCCGGGCTACACTCCCAGACCTATTTTTACATTTTTATTTGGAAACAGGGTCTCCTAAGCCAGCTCACGGGGCTGGCTTCGAACCTGCGCGATCCTCCTGTCTCTGCCTCCCAAGCGCGGGGATTACAAGCGTGCGCCACCACGCCCGGCGGAAAAAAAATTATTTTTGAAGACAGAGGAATGCTCCCAGGCATGGTGGCCCATGCCTATAATCCCAGTACTCGGGAGGCTGAGACAGTAGGATTTCAGACTCGGGCCAGTTGCAGCAATTTAGCAAGACCCTCAGCTACTTATCAAGGCCCTGTTTCAAAATAAAAAAAAATAAAGGGGGTGGGGGTGTGACTCAGAGGTAGAATGTCCCTGGGTTCAGCCTCCAGTACTCCCCCAATCCAGAGGAATACAGCTAATAAATGTAAAAGGGACGATTGAAGAAAACATCTTGGGACATGCTGGGGTTGTATTCATCATGTGTTTGTAGTTTCTGTATTTCTGATGCCAGGAGACCATCATCGCTCACCCCCAGGGTGTGCCAATTCCTAGAGACGGTTAAGGACTGGTCTTCCCAGTGCCCTGTTTATATGAATGAACCAAGCCAGGGCCTGGCCCCAACCCTCTTCATCCTGCCGTTCCCGAGCTGCTGGCCCTGTCCCACCAGCCACTTCTCAGCCTGCTCGCCCTGCCTGGCCCGTTCCTTCCCACAAAAGCCACGACTCCTGCCCACACCTCCCCTCGCTCCCCGGAGCCTCCTCCTGTGGCTCTGCACGGCACGGCGCACCCTCCCCAGGGAGCGAGGTGACAAGCTCTCATAATGGCAGTTGTCTCCTGATCTGTGGGCCTCCATCCCTAGACTTCAGTAATAGTAAAAGTTGTATTTTAAAATATATATTCAAGCCAGGCGTGGTGGCACACGCTTGTAATCCCCGTGCTTGGGAGGCTGGACAGGAGGGTCGCACAGGTTCGAAGCCAGCCTCAGCTACTTAGTGAGGCTCTCGGCAACTTAGTGAGACCCTGTTTCCAAATAAAATAGAAAATAGGTCTGGGAGTGTAGCTCGAAGGTAGAAAGCCTCAGGGTTCCACCCCAGTACCACACACACACACACACACACACACACACACACAATAGGTTCTTGCTAGGTTGCTGAGGCTGGACTCGAACCTGTGATCCAAGTACTAGCCTCCTAAGTACTAGGATTACAGGTGTGTGCCATGTACCTGTAATCCTGACTAAACAAAGGTTGTAAAATGTGTAGTGTGATCATATTCTGTAAATACACACATTGCATGTGTGTAGGCGCACACACGTTACACACATATCTACATACACTGCTCAGATGCATGCTATGTGAGATGTGTAATAAGGAACTAATATTGGTGCTCTCTGTGTCATGGAAATATTAGGTTTTGATTATTTAAAAATGTACTACCAGGCTTGGTGGTACAATATAATCCCAGTGCTTTAGTGAGACTCTCATCAAGTTAGCGAGACCCTATTTCCGAATAAGAAATAAAATTGGGCTAGGGCCGTAGCTCAAAGGTAGAATGCCTCTGGGTTCAATCCCCAGTGCCACCAAAAAAAAAAAAAAAAAAAAAAAAGGTTTTTTGTCTGTAATTTTCACATTTTCTCCCATAATCATGTGCTGATCTTATAATAGAAACATTAAAAAATAAGAGCGCATGCCTGAGCCGGGCGTGGTGGGCACGCTTGTGATCCCGGGCTTGGGAGTCGGAGATGGGAGGATCAGGAGGATCGCGGGCAGGTTGGAAGCCAGCCTCAGCTGGCTTAAGAGACCCTGTTTCCAAATAAAAATATAAAAACGGGTCTGGGAGTGTAGCCCGAAGGTAGAAGGGCTTCCAGGAACCCCAGTATCACCAAAAAAAAAAAAAAAAAAAAAAAAAGAGTGCATGCCTGTGACCCCTGTCCTTGAAGGACTGCCTCTGTCCTTGAAGGACGCAGCTTCAATGACAGTCTCAGGAACTTAGTGAGACCCTGTTTCAAAATAAAAAAAATCAGATGGTTTGGGGTATGTTTCTATCAGCTCTTCCCCCAACCCCGCAGCCTCTTGGCAAGTACAAATCTGCCTTCTGACCTTGGTTCTGCATTGTAGAATTTTATTATGTAATTTCAGAACACAGAGAAAAATTGGAAGTAAAAATACAAAAAACACCCACACGGTCAACACTGAGACTCAACCAGTAACGTTTCGTGGCAGGTGCTTGCTCATCTCTGTCCAACTCTTGTTTTTTTTCCCCTTGGTACTGAGGATTGAATCCAGAGGCATTCTACCTCTGAGCTACACTCCCAGCCTTTTTTTTTTTCAGGTCTGGGGATGGAACCCAGGGGCATTTGACCTCTGAGCTACACCCCCTGCCCTATTTTTTATTCTTTATTTTGAAACAGGGTCTCACTAAATTGTGGAGGGCCTAAGTAGCTGAGGCTGTCCGCGAACCGCCATCCTCTAGTCTCAGCCTCCCGAATGCTGGGATTACAAGCGTGCGCCACCACGCCCGGCTACTCCCAGCCATTTTTACTTTTTATTTTTTGTGATATTGGGGATTGAACCAAGGGGCATTCTACCCCTAAGCTATACCTCCCGGACCCAGTCTTATTTTTTAGTTTTATTTTGAAGCAGAGTCTCCCTAGGTTGACGAGAGCCTCACTACTTGCTGAGGCTGCTCTCGAGCCTGGGATCCTCCTGCCTCAGCCTCCCAAGTACTGGGATTACAAGTGTGCACCACCACGCACAACTTAGTTTTTATATTTATTTATTTATTTATTTATTTATTTATTTATTTACTTTTGCGGGTCTGGGGATAGAACCCAGGGGCATTCTACCTCCGAGCTGCACCCCCCAGCCCTATTTTTTATTCTTTATTTTGAAAAGAGGGTCTCACAAAATTGCGGAGGCTAACTTCTATTTGAACCTGGGATCCTCCCATCTCAGCCTCCCAAGCACTGGCATGCACCACTGCCTCCAGCTTGTTTTTCCCTTTTTAACCATTTGAAAGAAAATGCAAGCCAGGCGTGGTGGCACACGCTTGTAATATCAGTACTCGGGAGGCTGAGACAGGAGGATCGCAGTTGGAGGACAGCCTCAGCTACTTAGTGAGGCCCTTTGCATCTCAGTGAGACCCTGTTTCAAAATAAAGAATAAAAAATAGGGCTGGGGGTGTAACGTGGAGGTAGAATTCCCCTAGGTTCCATCCCCAGTACTCCAGTACTGCAGAAAGAAAGAAAGAAAGAAAGAAAGAAAGAAAGAAAGAAAGAAAGAAAGAAAGAACAGACATCACAACGTTTTATCCATAAATATTTCAGAACACATAAGGACAGAACTGTCCTTTCTTTTTTTAAAATAGCCAGAGCCCAAAGTCATTTAGAAAAAAGCCCTTACTTGGCAAAAATCAAGAGCTGGCGCCCTTCCCTGAGGCTGCTTTGTGAACGTCCCGGTCTGTGCATTCCCCAAGCCTGGGAAGGGCCAGTTTGGCACTTGTAACACGTGGCGCCTCGGGCTTCAGATCCGAGCCACACTGGCAGCGTGGGACGCTGGGCTAAGAGGCTTACGGGCTCCGGGCTTAGCTCAACATCTCAGGGCTTATAGGGCACATGCTCAAGGAAAATGGGCACCTCCTGCCCATCTGCAGGAAAATGGGAACCGTGTGTCCTCGCTGCCTTGTTAATGAGCACAGAACACCTGAGAGGTTTAAGGCAAGTGGTATTTATGAAGAGTGGCGTGCTTTTAAAAGCTATCAGCTCAGGCTGGGCATGGCGGTGCAACCCTGTGATCCCGGTACTTGGGAGGCTGAGACAGGAGGCTGGTGGGTGGCCTCAGCAACCTAGCAAGAGCTTGTTTTCAAATAAATAAGTAAATAGCCGGGCATGGTGGCGCACGCTTGTAAACCCTGTGCTTGGGAGGCAGAGATAGGAGGATGGTGCAGGTTCGAAGCCAGCCCCGCTGGCTTAAGAGACCCTGTTTCTAAATAATAAAAATGTAAAATGGGTCTGGGAGTGTAGCCTGAAGGTAGAAGGGCTTCCAGGAACCCCAGTACCACACACACACACACACACACACACACACACACACACACACACACACACCAAAAAAAAAAAAGAAAGAAAAAAAGAAAAAGAAAAAAAAGCAAGTAAATAAATAAAAGAGCTGGGGTCTCAGCTGCTTAGTGAGGCCCTCTACAACTCAGTAAGACCGTGTTTCAAAAATGAAGAATAAAAAATAGGGCTGAGAGTGTAGCTCAGAGGTAGAATGCCCCTGAGTTCAATCCCTAATAAAAACCAAAAAGAAAAAAGAAACCCCAAAACACTTTGTCTACATGGCAGCCTGTGGGTGGAACTGGGGATTGAACTTAGAGGTGTTTTGCCTTTGAGCTCCAACCCCAGCTCTATCTTTAAGTTTTGAAACAGGGTCTTCCTTTCCTAAGTGACGATATGCTTGGCTTCAAACCTAGGATCCTTCTGTTTCAGCCTCCCGAGTAACTGGGACTACAGGTGTGCGCCACCACATCTGGCTTAGAATTGGGGTTCTTGCTAAGTTGCTGAGGGTCTTCTGCTGAAGCTAGCCTTGAACCTGGGATCCTGTCTCAGCCTCCAAGTACTGAGACTACAGGTGTGTACCACCACACCCAGCTGAATTGTTCACTTTAAGAGTTTATGTGGCTCTCAACTAGAAAAATTATTTAATTTTCTGTGGCACTGGGGGTTGAGCCCGGGGCATTCTACCTCCAAGCTATGCTCCTAGCTCTATTTTTATTTTAATTAATTAATTAATTATGATTATTATTTTGCGGTACTGGGGATGGAACCCAGGGACAGTCTACCCCTGAGCTACAACCCCAGCTCTATTTTTTTATTCTTTATTTTAAAACAGGGTCTCACTGGTTGCAAAGGGCCTCACTAAGTAGCCGAGGCTGTTCACGAACCAAAATCCTCCTGTTTTAGCCTTCTAAGTCCTGGGATTTCAAGCGTGTACCACCACACCTGGCTTTTCTAGTTTTATTTATTTATTTATTTATTTATTTATTTATTTATTTATTTATTTATTTATTTGGTACTGGGGTTTCTGGAAACCCTTCTACCTCCGGGCTACACTCCCAGACCTATTTTTATATTTTTTATTTGGAAACAGGGTCTCTTACGCCAGCGCGGCTGGCTTCGAGCCTCCGTGATCCTCCTGTCTCTGCCTCCCAAGCGCAGGGATTACAAGCGTGCGCCACCACACCCGG
Source organism: Muscardinus avellanarius (assembly GCF_963383645.1). Lineage (NCBI taxonomy): Eukaryota > Metazoa > Chordata > Mammalia > Rodentia > Gliridae > Muscardinus > Muscardinus avellanarius. The sequence goes on from NC_137787.1 coordinate 7,110,544, forward strand.
CCTATTTTTATTTTTAAATAGGGTCTCACCACTTGCTGAAGCTATCCTCAAACCTGCAATCTTCCTGTCTCAGGCTTGCAAGTACTGGGGTTACAGGTGTGAGCTATCACACTCAGCTGGTCAATTTATTATTTTAAAATAGTAAGAAATACGCAAGCAGGGTGTGGTGACACACGTTTGTAATCCCAGCATTTAAGAGGGTGAGACAGGAGGATCACAGTTTGAGGACAGCCTCAGCTACTTACTTAGTGATGCCCTTTGCAACTCAGTGAGATCCTGTTTCAAAATAATAAAAAATAAATAGGGCTGGGAATGTAGCTCAGAGGTAGAATGCCTGTGGGTTCTACCCCCAGTACCACAAAAAAAAAAAAAAAAAAGGAAGAAAAAAAACAGTATGGAAATTCCTTAGAAAACTGGGAATAGATCCACCATTTGATCCAGCTATACCACTCCTGGGTATCTTTCCAAAGAGGTTGACATCAGAGAACTACATTAACATATGCATACCCATGTTCATAGCAGCAGTTTGTAATAGCCAAAATATGGAACCAACCTAGATCTCCATCAACAGATGAGTGGATTGCAAAATTATGGGAAATACACACAATGGAATTCTACTCAGCTATAAAGAATAAAATAATAGCATTTGCAAGAAGATGGAAGGAGCTGGAGAACATTACATTGTGAGATTAGTGGAGCACAGAAAGAGAAGGGACATATGTTTTCTCTAATATGCCCAAGCTAGGGAGGAGTGGTCATACCAGAGGGACTCCAGATGATGGAGGGGAAATGTCAGCCAAGCTAGAATGGAAGGAGAGGAGAGGAAGAAAGCTGAGGCTGTTCAATGGAGGAGCTACATACGAATATGTGTAATAGCATAAATATAAAATGGTTAACCTGGGCACTCTCTATTGGGGGGGAGGGAAATGGAGGGGGAAGGGCATGAAGCACAATGTAAATATACACCACTCTCAATATGTTCCACTTATAAAAAATAAATTTTTAAAAAAAAAAGTCATTATAACCCAGTATATACACACTTATATCTAGAGAAAAATTTCCACAAAATAATACTTCTAATTTTTAAAACTCCTTTCCTTCCTGCTTTCTATTTTTTTAATTTTTAAAAAATTTTTTTGGTGCACTGTATTCATACATCATAGTGGGATACAAACTTTTGTAGACATAGATGCACACATCGCCCAGTCAGCCCCCACCCAATCCCCACCCCATTCCCTCCCCATCCCTCCTTCCCATGCTTGGCTTAGTGGTTGACATCTAGTATTATAGCAATTTATCCAAAATTAAAAATGATAATCTCACATAACAGTTTCATTTGTCTGATACCAAGCTTTTGATAACTTAAAGATAACATTTCAATATTTCTTTTTGCTTTCTTTTTTACCAGAGAATAATTTTTTTCTTTTCTTTTTTTTTTAGGTGAAACTATCATATATTTATATATTTATTTTTCAGGAAAAAAAATCTATCCTAATATAGAATATGGACTCTAGATACCCAAAACGATCTTGAAAAAGAACAAAGCTAGAAGATATATATTTTCTGATTTCAAACCAAATAAAGCTACAATAATTGAAACAGTGTAGTACTGTTCTAAAGGCAGATATATAAACCATTGGAGTTAAATAAAAGCCTAGAGCTAAATTCTTTCATATATTGTCAAGTTATTTTTGACAAGGTTTTCAAGAACATTTGGTGGGGGAAATAATAATCTTTTAACTAAATATTGTTAAAAAAATAATTACATGAAAAAGAATAAAATTGGACCCTTACCTAACACCATATACAAATATTAACTCAAAATAGAGAAAAGACCTAAATATAAATCTTAAGACTATAAACTTTTAGAAGAAAATCTGGGTCATAAAATCTCACAACACTGAAATTGGCAGTGATTTCTTGGATATGATTTCAATGGCACAGGCAACAGAAGAGTATACAAAGTCCCTACCAAAAAAAAAAATATTGTATATCCAAAGACAATGTAAACAGAGTTAAAAGTTACTGATTGAATGGGATAAAATATTTCTAAATGCTATATCTGAAGGTATATTAATATTCCAACTAGAATTCCTAAAAATTAGCAACAATAAAAGCAAACAATACAATTTAGAGATAGGTAAAAGACTAACATAAATAATGAATCTCCACAGATAACCAATCTTAGTTGTCTGTTGAATGGAAAATCTTGTTTCTCTGGTTCTGGTGTGTGTTACCTATTTCTTCTTTGTAGTTAATCTCTTTGAGTATTTTCTCTAGCGCTGGTTTTGAAGACATAAATTCCTTCAGTTTCTGTTTGTCGTGGAAACTTCTTATTTCTCCATCTAATTTGATAGGAAGTTTTGCTGGGTAGGAAATTTTTGGCTGGAAGTTGTTTTCTTTCAGAGTTTGGAATATGTTACTCCAAGCCCTTCTGGCTCTCATGACTTGGTTTGGGAAGTCTGGAGTGATTCTAATTGGTTTGCCTCTGAATGTCACTTGGCCCTTTGTTTTTGTTGCCTTTAAGATTCTCTGCTTGTCTTCCACATTGGTCATTTTGACAATTATGTGGCATGGGGATCCTCTTCTCCGATCCTGTCTAAAGGGAGTTCTATAAGTTTCCTGGACCTGTGTATCGACCTCTTGCTCTATGTTTGGAAAATTTTCTGCTATTACTTCCTTGAAGAGATTGTTGATCCCTTTGGTTTCACTTTCTTTTCCCTCCTCTATTCCAATTATTCTTAGGTTAGCTCTCTTAAAATGGGCCCATATTTCTTCAATGTCAGATTCCTGCTGTTGGATATTTTTTTCTAGATTAGAAACTATGTGTTCATTTTTGGAATGATCATCTTCTAAGAGCAAGATTCTGTTCTCCATGTGGTCTAATCGGTTGTTTGTGCTTTGAATTGAGGCCTTTACTTCATTAATTGCATCCTTTATCTCTTTTTGGCTCTCTCTGAATTCTTTTCGAAACAGCTCTATTATTTCTACAGTTATTTTCCTGATTTGATCTTCTAGACAGCTCTGAATTTGTTTTATCAGGTTCTGATGTTGTGGGGTTGTGAGCATTCATTGCTCCATTGTTATTCCTCTTTCCCAAACTTTCGGAAGTTTGTGCCTTCTCTGGGTTCTTCCTTTGGGTCACTATGACTTCACTTAAGGTGCTCTGGATCTTGAGTCTGTAGTATCTCAGACCCCACTACTCCTTTACTGGGTTGTATCACAAGAGTTTCAGACCCAGGGAGTCGATAGAGGCTGCTTTAGACTATGGGGGCTGCCAGGTTGGGCGTTCTCCTATGGTGTGATATCTCTGCCACCGCCACTCCCCCACTGGGTCAAGTCCCTGAGAGTGCAGTACTGGGATTTCTCCTCTCCGGCCTGCAATTTGACTCACTGTTGTTGAATACGCAGTCGAGCTGTAGTGGACTTGGTGAATTTGCTGCTGCTGCCACCGGTGGCAATATGGCGCTGCTGCCACACCCTCAGCCATGAGGTTGGCATATTTCTTCTCTGGTTTTGAGCTCCGCTCTGAGTCCCTGCAGCATGTGCTGAGCTCAGCCACTGGAAGCTTTAGATGCTCCCTGCGCCAAAAAATCCCGCCCGGCTGTTCCGCAGCGGCTCACCTTGGCTTGCTGTAGGCGTCCGGTGAATTCGCTGCTGCCGCCGGCAGTAAGGCACTGCTGCCACGTCCTCAGGCGTGAGGCTGGTGTATCTCGTCTGTGGCTCTGAGCTCTGTTCTGAGTCCCCTTCCTCTCTGGAGCCTGGTGATTTTTTTGTTTCTCTGGTGATGGTGTTATTTGGCTATGAAAGGCACAGATTTTGTGGTAATGGAGACTGGTTGTTAGCGGGGCTCTTAAGCCCCGCTTTTCTCGGTCGCCATCTTCCCAAAAGTCCCCTCCTTCCTGCTTTTTCTTTCAGCTATGATTATCTCCACAAGAGGGTCCTTAGGGCCTCCCAGAGAAGGGGAGCTGGACTCAGGGCCAGTGGGGTCCTTGGCATATGTGATGGGAAAGGATTCAGCACAAGTCAGCAGAGGCAGAGATTTACTTCGCAAAGGTGCATACATTCAAGGGAGAGTGCAGGCCCTTTCCAGAGTGCTGGGATTCTCAGCTCTTCTTTTTTTTTTAAAATTAATTATTTAGTTTTGTGAAACCAGGCTACCGGTGCTTTGTAGAGGCGATTTTGGGATGGGGTGATGTGATGAACAGGACACGCGGGGAGCACCACCCACTACACGCCGAACACCAGGAAACCAAATCAGCTCTCTCCCCTTCTTTCTTAAGGATAAAGAATGAAATAATGAAGCTGGGCATAGTGAGACTGTTTCCAAATAAAAATAAAATCGGGCCGGGGTATAGCTCAGAGGTAGAATGCTCCTGGGTTCAAACCCCAGTGTAAAACACACACACAGAAATAACAGGACACAAGGAGCTGAAAAGTATATAACAGAATTTATTTACAATCAAGTTCTGTTGGGCAACATAATTAAATAAATAAAGACATGCCCTGGCCGGCTTGTGAACCTCCACTCCCCTTCATACCCACTCTCTGAATGGCAAACCGCATAGGAGAGGCCGGCAGGGAGGGAGCCAGGCAGCGTGCCCGCCTGCGTCAGGGAGGCAGCCTGGCTCCTTCCCCTCTCCAAAATGCCCAGAGAACAGTGTGGAAAAAAGTGATAAAGTGCAAATTAAAACGTGATCAAAACATGGTGCAGTGGACACCTGTGCACAGGTGAGCGTTGAAGCTGTGTCGGCCAGGCCTCGTCACAGCCAGCCCAGGGGCATAGCAGGCCGCACCCGCACGCACCTCTGGGTGTCTGCAGTGATGTTCGGAGCACAATCTTCACACCTGCCACTCACTGCTTCACTGAACAAGGCTGGCACGTGCCCTCTCCTGTCTTAAGATTATTTTTAAAGCAGATTAAGATTTACTTCTTGACCAAGAAGTAGATACACAGAAGAGCTGCTCTGAGTACTAGTGAACAGGGCCGACGCTTCGGCGGCGCGAGGACGAGGTCAGCAGGCTGCGAGCGCCCAGGCCCTTGGCGTCGGGCGGGCCCTGCACTTGGCGCTTCCACTACCCAGCGGCTCAAGCAAGTCCACTGGCCAGTGAGCCAAGATGAGGAAAGTGCCAGGCCGGAACCGACTCTGGGAAGATCGGGAGGCAGAGGAGAGCCGGCTCCCGGAGCGCGGTGGTTGGCACGGCTGCACGGCCAGGAGGCTCGCAGGGCCCGTGCTCCTAGGGAGGTATGGAGATCAGAACTCGTCCATAGCGTTTCCCAGTGTGCAGGCAGGAGCCTGCGCCTCGCGAGGTGACCCGGGGCAGGCCGTTCCGGCGCGATTCTCCCGGGCCACCGGAGACTTCAGTCCAATTCTCAGCAATTCCGCCCACAGGCAGGCCGTGTGCTGTGGGGCCGCGCCTCCTGGGCCCCTCCCGAGGCCGGTCAAGGCTGTGCCCACAGCACAGCTTTGCTGCTCTTGTCCACACTGACGACATGCAAGCCGGAGGGCGACCACGCCACCGAATTGATGGAGGAGCTTTAAGAGAGCAGAAGAACATCAAGTCTCAAGCATCTGGAGCCACAGCCTGCTACAAACCTGCCGCAGTGCACCTGGAAGAGCCTGGCCTGCCCCCATCAGGGACTTAGAACAGCAAAAGAAGCTGGGGGTGCTGTGCACCTGTAATCCCAGCAATCGGAAGGCTGAGACAGGAGGATCACAGATTTGAGGCCAGCATCAGCAACTTAGGAAGGCTGTTTCAAAATAGAAAATAAAAAGGGCCGGGCATGCAGTTCGGAGGCAGACTGCCTCTGGGTTCAATCCCCAGTACCATCAAAAAACAAAACCCAGAAGGATGCAAGAGAACTGTGCTCCGTCTCCTCGGCAGCACTGGAGTGAAAGGTGCCTGGCTTCTGAGCGTCCAGTCGGAAGGGCTGAGAGAAACCTGGAGACGGAGCTCAAGCCTCGGAAGCCGCGGCCTGCGCGCGGTCAGCGCCGGGCGGAAGCCAGACCAGCAGGGCGCAGGAGGTCAGGAGAGAGCCGAGACCAAAGGGGCTCGGGGCTGCTCGCCAGGGAAAAAAGGTTTGTGAAAATTAGAGACACACGGGACAGAGGGAGGGCAAAGCCCCCCCCCGCCGGCTGCCGTCCTGGCTCCTGCGGGAGCGTCTAGGTGGCAGTCACAGCCTTGAGGGCGGAGGTCGAGCCTGATGGGGACACAGGCCCTGCTTCCCACCGCGGGCAGGGGACAGCGCGCGCTGTCGGGCTCTTCTCACCTGTGCTGTTTTGAGAGGACCTTCTCCACCTTCCCTGTGAGCACACTCCAGACGTAGAGAGAGCCGTCGGCTGAGCCTGCCGCCACGTAGCTGCCGTCGGGGCTGGAGAGGACAGAAAGAGCAAAGCTACTGCCCCTGCCCTCAGTCTGGTGTCCTCAGGGCCCCTGCTGAGAAGGAAGCTTTCTTCTTCATGGGAGCTAAACACAGGACCACCCCTCCGCGTGCCCAGACAGCCGAAGGCGTGCAGTAACACACCTCGCCCTGCCCTAAGGAGGCGTGTGGCTGCGCCCTGCCTGGGCTCCAAGTCCCTAAGCACCCATCAGACTCAGATGACACACGGGGAGATCAAAGCCAGCCGCCACAAGCTGACAGTGGCCAAGGCTGGTCGGCTGCGGGTCAGAGAGCAGGATAGGGAGAGAAGGAAGCACTGATGTGCAGCCTCATCTCTGCAGCATGGGCGTGACCCAGGAAGTGCCGGGACAGTCCGCTTCGTGGGAGAAGGGAGAGCAGGAGCGAGGGAGGCAACTGTGACTGCCCACCCACATCCACCCAGGCAGAGCCTGCCCGTCCTTCCCGAGAAGCCCTCCAATAGGCCGGGCACCCGGGGGAGCGGGGCGGAACTGCCGGCCCAGCCAACCAACACAGGTCCACTAGTCTCAACAGGAACACTAGGAAGGGAAGAGACACGACGGTGCCTCTAGCACAACGTCCAGGCTCACTGCGGACACGATGAGCCCTATTTACTTCCCCGTGGGAGAACCCCACACGCCGACAGAGATCAGCCAAGCTGGGGCATCGCCACCTACCTGAAGACAACTCTGGTCCAGTCAGAGCCGCACTTGAATCCAGGCGCACTGGAGAGACACGGCACCGTTACCCACGCTCCCCCAGCCGGAAGCAGGCAGGGCCGCCGCCCCCGCCCGCCCGCTACCTGAACGTCTGCTTGACGGTGTTCGTCCGCAGGTCAATCACTTTCAGCAGGTCATCACGGGAGCAGCTCAGGAGCTCGGTCCTTTCCGGGTTTAAGTCCAGGGCAGTGATTTTCCCCAACAGCTCCATCTCCTGGACCACACTCTCTGATCTAGGGAGAACCCCGAGACCTAAGTGGGAAGGTCTCAACAGCTCCACTTTGCCCAGGCCCTACGGCGTGGAGGAACTGAGTGCACACGGAAGGCAGCGGTGTCCCAGCCTAACAGCTACCTGCACTTTCCCATCAATAGGCCCTACAGCACTGGTTTAGGTGCCAAATGCTGAATCTGCTAAGAATTCCCCTGCGTTTACAGGTAGGTGCCATCATGCTTGGCTGTTGTAAGTTTTGTTTTGTTTTTGCAGTACTGGGAATTGAGCCCAAGGGCATTGTACCTCCAGCGACACCCCTAGCCCTATTTTTATTCTCTATTTTGAAACAGGGCCTCACTACATTGCAGAGGGCTTCACTAAGTGGCTGAAGCTGGACAATAAATCTGCAATCCTCCCGTCTCAGCCTCCCAAGTACTGAATTAACAAACAAGTGTACCAGCACACCCAGCTGTTATAAGTTTTTAAAGTAAGTTATTTTCTACCTTGATGAGCAGAAATTTATCTCATTGTTACTAAATATGTGGATCCAGGCACAATACTCCACACTCTAAGGTCAAACTTCAGAGTTTTTTCAAGGGGTATTCTAACTCCAAACTACATCCTCAGCCCTACTTTATATTTCTTTTGAAACAAGGTCTTGTTAGGGTGATGAAAGTCTCATTACTTGCTGAGGCTGTTCTCAAACCTAAGATCCTCCTGTCTCAGTCTCCCAAGTACTGGGATTACAAGTGTACTGGGATTACAAGTGTGCACCACCATTCCCGACTCAAACTTCAGGCTTAAAAAGCCAAGCAAATGTTACAACTAAAATATGAAGTGGAGCAGGCATGGTGGTGCACGCTTGTGATCCCAGTGCACGGGAGGCTGAGGGCAGGCTCTCTGCCTTTCAAAGCTCTAGCCGTGACCATGTCTCCGTTGCCCCCCCACCCTGTGGGGCACCTAGCTGCCTCCACGGTCAAATCACCAGCCAACTGCACCCACCTCCCCGGGACCTCACTGTCCTGGGCTTCTAGCCCTGACCGCCTTACACTTCAAGGCTGGTCGGCAACAGGACTGTCTCCCAGCTTTCCTTCCGCTTCTGGACCCTTCTCCTTGCTAGCTCCCTACATGCGGCCTTACTTCAGCCTGTCACCAGCCTGCCCAAACACATTCCTCCTGTCATGCTGCTCTCCCTCTACTGCCTTAAACTCAGGTCCTATCAGCTCTGATTTTCCCACACCCGCTATGCCCGCTGCCAACCCCAAAGTTATGTTTGAGGCCAGCCCAAACACCTTAGTGAGGCCTTGTTGCTACATAAAAAGGGCGGGGGCGCAGTTCAGTGGTGAGCCCGGGGGCTTAATCCCAGTACTTAAAAATAAATACATCTACTCGCTTCTACAGACGAATCACCCACCTCCTTAGACAAGGGCTCCTGCATCTAACTCAGTAGGCTGCTGGCTGAATCACATCTCTCCCTCCCTCGTCACTGTAAGCAGCCTACAGGTAGTTTGCTATCTCATCATCTGTGTAGCTGGTAATGTGTCCGATTCATAGCACGTGTAATGAACCAGAGACTTAGCATTCTATTTTGGGGGTAAAGAATAGCATAGAGTTAAGATATAGGTGTCCAGGCCGGGTACGGTGGTGTAGGCCTGTAATCCCAATACTTGGGAGCCTGAAACGGAATGATCACAGGTTTGAGGCCAGCCTCAGCAATTTAGCGAGACGGTCAGCAACCTAATGAAGCCCTGAAACAAAAACTTAAGACAACACACAGACACACATGCCAGGCCAATCACTGCATCCCTTGGCCCTTGAGATGGTTCAAGGTTGCGCAAAGTGCCGCTTCCATCAACAACATCTTCACCAGAACTGGCCCGATCTCTTCGTTCCCCTGAAGGGGCAATGGCGGGCCATAACAAACTTACTGCAGCAAGGAATGAAGGAAGTTAAATGGGAAAGCGAAGTGGGGAGGAGCCCTTGGGCAGGAGTCTGCGGTTCTGGCGGCCGAGGACCCTCATCTACCTGGGTACCTGTTTCTCTCCCCTAGTTTCCTTTCCATGTATCTCCATGAGACAAAACTCTACCTTCTGGATGTTCCTGCAACCTGGAGAGAACTGACTCCTACTACGTTTTAAAATGAAGCCCAGTGAGGAGTGGTGGTGTACACCTGTAATGCCAGTACTTGGCAGGCTGAGACACAGTGGCCAGCTTCAATAACTTAGGATCTCAGCAACTTAGTGAGGTCCGATTTCCAAATAATAAACAATGAAAAATAAGACTGGGGTATATCTCAGAGGTAGAATGCCCCTGGTTTCAATCCCCAGTACCACAAAACAAAACAAAACACAACAGGGCTGGGGGTAGAGCCTGGTGGTAGAGGGCCCCGCCCCTGGGTTCCATCCCTAGTACCGCACACACATACAAAAGATGCCTAACTCTGTGCTACCACCCTGCTCAGAAAATCTCCAATGCTGCCGGGCGTGGTGGCGCACGCTTGTAATCCCCGCGCTTGGGAGGCAGAGACAGGAGGATCGCGCAGGTTCGAAGCCTGCCGCGCGCGCTGGCTTAGGAGACCCTGTTTCCAAATAAAAATGTAAAAATAGGTCTGGGAGTGTAGCCCGGAGGTAGAAGGGCTTCCAGGAACCCCAGTACCACCACCAAAAAAAAAAAAAAAAAAAAAAAAAAAAAAAAAAAAAAAAAAAAAAAAATCTCCAATGCTTAAAAATAATACACTATCATGATAGCCGGGCATGGTGGTGCATGCTTGTAATTCCCGCGCTTGGGAGGCTGAGACAGGAGTATTGCATAGGTTCCAAGCCAGCCTCAGCTACTTAGTGAGGCTCTCAGCAACTTAGTGAGACCCTGTTTCCAAATAAAGTGTAAAATAGGTCTGGGAGTATTGCCCGGAGGTAGAAAAGCCCCTGGGTTCCACTCCCAGTACCACCAAAAACAAAACAAAACAAACCCCAAAACCACTATCTTACTCAATCTAACTGAAAATGTTTTAACCACACACACAAAGGATAAATGTGTGAGGAGACAGAAATGTTTACTTAGATTCTAACAAATTTTGGGGGGCAGTGGTGCTAGGAATTGAACCCAGGGTCATTCTACCTCCAAGGTACACTCCCAGTCTTATTTCTCTTCTTTTTGAAACAGGGTCGCACTAGGTTGGACACTACTCGCTCAGGTTGTACTCGAACCTGGAGCTCTCCTGTCTCGGCCCCCCACGTACTGAGATTACAAGTGTGTGCCACCACACCTGGCTAAAATAATTAAAACCTTAAAGTTCTACTATGAAGAGACTCTCGTCTATCCCCTCACCAAACTCTTGGATGCCATACCGGATATCCCAGAAACGAATTTTCTTATCAAAATGTCCACTCATTACACATTGCTCTGTGCAGACAATATCATTGCAACTGGATCCTGCAAACACTGTCTTTATGCCTGGAAGAAAACCAAACATCATTAGTCAAGTAGAAACACCCAGGAGGCTATGCATACGACACCACCCTAACTTCAGAACTGTCAGCATTCCCAAATGAAACAAAACCTCAAACGAGAACAGCCGCCATCACCCCAGCGCCCCTCTGAACATGAACTCAAACTGCACTACAGGAAGTGCAAGTGTCTACACCAGCACAGACAGAGAGACTGAATTTCCTCACAGACTTTGCTGCGTAGATCCCAGAGTTTCAGGGTCCGGTCATGACTTCCTGAGACAATCCGCGCATTGTCCAGCAGGAACTTAGCAGAAAGCACTTTGCCGCTGTGTCCGGTGAGCGTGTGCTAGGAAAGAGAACACGGCCAGGGTGAGCCTTGGGCTGCTACAAGCTGGCCACACTAGAGGAGCAGCCAAGGCACCCAGTCTCGAGGTCCGACCGGGAACTCTCAAAGCAGCAGGAAGGCAAGGGCGCAGCAACATGGAGGAGGAATGTCAGCTCGGCAGCATGTCTGGCCTGCTGGGCGGCTCACAGAGATTTCTACAGGTCAGTGTCTGGCTGCCGCCCAGAGGTGAGGCACTGCTATAGCTGCGATCAGCGCGTCCTCTAAAGGCCCAGGTGTTGGCGGCTTGGTCTGCAGCCTGCGGCATCACTGGTACCGGTGGAACCTTCGGGAGGGCAGGCCCAGAGGGAGGAAGTTAGGTCATGAAGGACATGCCCCTCGAGGGGATGCCAGGGCTCCTGCCATTTTCCATTTCATTCTTTGCTTCTTGGCCACCACGAAGTGAACAGGCTCCTTTGGCACGCACTGTCAAGACGTGCCAGGCGGTCACAGGCCCAAGCAACAAGGATCAAAACCTCTGAAACAGCGCGCCAAATAAACCTGTCCTCCTTGGAAGCTCCCTCCCAGGTATTCTGTCATAGTGACCACTAACACAGGTGTCAAGCCCAAGAGAAACCACCCAGTAAACACCTAACATCACCAGCACCAAACCAGGTGCCTCCCCGAGAGGAGTGGCAGTGGGGGAGGGTGCTTGGAATCAGCTCCAAACACACCTGTCTGCACTGTTCTGGAAACTTTTTGTAAGTATAGCAAACAAACAAACAAATAAACAACAACAAAACAACACCTGAATTTTATCCAGTACCACTGAAAATTCCATATTTTAAGTGAGAAAAAGAAATGGTTACTGCAGGCATAATTTAGAAAAGGAAAAGGAAACACCAGGACTCTACACAAACAATTCTACCCCTGGGGTGTTTTCAATCAGAGGTCTCAGCTTGAAAATGTCAGATCACAGCCCCGGATACCAGCACTCCCAACAATCAATCCCTTTGTGATGAAGCTGTCGGATGCCAGCCACCATGTCTTCCTTGGGCTCGCCAGGGAACACAGAACAGGGACATCCAGCCTGTCAGCTGCCCTTTTGTCCACCATAGCACGGCTGGAGCCTGGTGGGTGAGAGGCGCTGGGGACGTCGGGATGCTGGGGCACCTGGGGCGTCAGACCTTTTACTAGTCATCACTGACCTCTTTCAGGGTGGAATGGACATTTTTATACATGTAGAACCCCAAAGACTTGGGAGATAGCTGATGTTTGCTTTCTAATTAGAAAAAGACCCCAAGCCCAAGGATTCAAGTCTTACGTCCACTTCCCAGCAGGCAGAAACGAGGAAGAAACAAATGGACTAGCCTCTCCAGTCACTAATGCTCGGATGTGTCCTCCTGGCGAGGACTCAGTTGTATGGCCAAAGCTCACCCTACAAATTTTTTTTCTTTTAATACTGGGGATGGAACCCAGGGGCATTCTACCTCTGAGCTACATCCCCAGCCCTATTTATTCTTTATTTGGAAATAGGGTCTCAGTAAGTTGCAAAGGGCCTCACTAAGTAGCTGAGGCTGTCCACGGACTGCGATCATCCCATCTCAGCATTCCGAATGCTGGGATTACAAGCGTGCACCACCACGCCTGGCAAGTCCTTTAAGTGACTGGATATGTCAGAGACCCCTCACAGCCGACTGGTCTAGCAAAGGGAGATACAGCCTAGGCCCCAACTCCTCCACAACAGGGTCTCTGCTGGCTAGGGCTTGGCAAGACAGCCTACTGAGGAAGGACACCCTCTCCAAAGAGGGTGCGTTACAAACTCACTTATTTGGGACAGTTTCCCAGCACTATGACCTTTGCTTTTTAGGTCTACATCCTTAGGTCTCCTTGTTATTTCAGACCCAAAGTCTGATGCCCACCTGTCAGTTCTACACAGACCCCCTCCCTTTACCTATGGAGAACACCACCCTCAGCTATGGCTGAGTCTGTGTGTTTGTCACCTGGAATCCAACCCAGAGGCATCCTACCTTCAAGCTACACTCCCAGCCCAATTTTATTTCTTATTTGGGAACAGGGCCTCACTAGGTTGACAGAGTCTCACCCACTATCCTCCTGTCTCAGCCTCTCAAGTACCGGGATTACAAGTGGCACCACCATGCCTGGCTTGAATTCTAATCTTAGCTAGGTCACTTTTTAGCTTATTTGAGCTTAAGTTTCCTTATCTACCTACCTCACCTGGTTTCCCTGGAAGAGAATTTTTTTCTTTTTAATGATACTGGGGATTGAACCCAAGGGACATTCTACCTCTGAGCTATACCTCCAGCCCTATTTCTTATTCTTTATTTTAAAACAAGGTCTCAGCTGGGTGTGGTGGTGCACGCTTGTAATCCCCACGCTTGGGAGGCTGAGACAGGAGGATCACACAGGTTCGAAGCCAGCCTTAGCTACTTAGTGAGGCTCTCAGTAACTTAGTGAGACCCAGTTTCCAAAAATAGGTCTGGGAGTATAGCCCGGAGGTAGAAAGCCTCTGGGTTCCACCCCCAGTACCACACACACAAAAAATAAATAAATAAAAACAAAAAATAAAAAAATAAAACAAGGTCTCACTGAGTTGCACAGGGCCTCACTAAGTAGCTGAGTCTGGCCACAAACTGGGATCCTCCTGTCTTAGCCTCCCAAGTACTGGGATTACAAGCATGAACCATCACGCCCGGCTTTCCCTGATAATAAAAACAGGAATATAAATAACATTTATAGGCCAGTACTGGGTATACTGCACAGAAGTCACTCAAGAAAATTCCCTTTCCCTTTAAGCAAATTAATGTTGGGAAATATTCACCCCATCTTAAACATCCAATAAAAGACCACCGGTTAAATAAATCAGAGTGCACCACAGGCGGGGCTGTAGTGCGGCCTTGAGAACTGGCCGGGCGCCTTTTCTACACCAGGGTGCAGCACCACAGGCTTCAACTGAAACCGTGCTCAGGGATGCGAATGGACGGGGCCCGTGGCAGGCTCCCTGCCACGCAGTCTCCTTCCCTGGCCCTCCCGCAGGAGCACGGGCAGGTCCTCCAGCTGCTGTAACGCACACCTTTGTCAGCAACTCTGCATGTTAAAATGTGGGCCTTCTCCTGAGGACCAAGAGCTACTAAGTGCTGGCTACCATGTATCCCGCTACCTTCCAGAGCTCCTCCAGGAAAACAAAAAGGCCAAGGGAGGCGACTGTTTCTAAAGGCTCTCCTCTTCACTCCTGCACCACCCGATCAGACCAGAAGCCTATGGAACAGACTGTTAACACAGCGCCAACACCTCCCTAGAGATTTAGGAAGTTCATCTTAACACCATGTCAGGTTTTGGTGACAGTTAACACAAAAACAGCATCTTTTTTTGGGGGGGGGGCTGAAATGCCCACCAATGCCAAATTCGTCTTTTGCTTTCAGTAACTTATTTAATGAGCACCTGTGACAGTTCTTTCAAGCTCCAGGAGAAGAGCACCTTCGCAGATGGGGCATGTATATGCCTTTCCATCAGAGCGTGATGCAACCAGTAAGTTCTGGTCTGTCGACGCCCAGCTCCACATCTCATTCCATTATTCACCTCTCCGCCTTGTCCCCCCGCCCAGCTGTCGGGCTGCCTTACGTCTATCATAGCACATCCTCAGCCGGGCGTGGTGGCGCACGCTTGTAATCCCAGCACTCGGGAGGCTGAGGCAGGACTGCAGGTTCTTGGCCAGTCTCAGCTACTTAGTGATGCCCTGTGCAATTCAGTGAGACCCTGCTTCAAGATTAAGATTAAAAAATAGGGCTGGGGTGCAGCTCAGAGGTAGAATGCCTCTGCGTTCAATCCCCAGGACTGCAAAAACAAAAACAAAAAGTAATAGTCTTACTCATATATTCTACTTTCCAGCTACACTCTAGATGTTAAGTTTTAGGTCTTAGGGACCATAAGAATCACAATTCACATGTTGGTGCTAAAATCTATGAAGTTAAGCTAAAATTGGTCTCTACCAAACTATCAAAAATACTTAGCTCTTATGAACAGAAATATCCCATGTCTTTCATGGAAATGTGAGGGTCCTATTGCAAATATGTTGAGATTGAATCCTGGACAAAGAAAAGAAGAAACATGATTCTTCCAGAGAGGAAATAGTGAACAAGTATGATTTTGAGAGTTCTCTGATCATTTGCCGCTTGTCCTCTATTTTGGGCCCAGACTTCCATATGCAGTTTGGAGATTATGTCTTACCCGTAATCGATAATCATCCACAGTCCAGATGCGGCTTGCAAAATCATTTGAGGCTGCTAAGAGATAAGCTCCCTGGAGGAATGAAGTAGAGGACAAATAACTTTTAGCCAAAATAGAGGAATTGTGCTCACCTGATACAAATTCCCCAAGAGTCAAGTCTAGGGTTTAGATGCCTAAGACTACACCAACTATCACCGCCATGATGTCTAATCCCAGATCTCCTGGGTGCAGACCAGCTTCCTGAGGTCGCTCCCCCCCTCAATGCCACAGACACCCCAGGCTCAAGACAGAGCCCAGATGCCCTCGCTCACGAGCTGTTCCCTGGCCACCGTCCCTAACAGCATACATTCTTGGCGTCCTGTTCCCACTGGGAAGCCCAGAGGCACCCCTGTTCCTCCCAACTACGGCTCTCAGGGCCACCCAGTTCCCATGTGCC
This sequence comes from Muscardinus avellanarius, assembly GCF_963383645.1. NCBI lineage: Eukaryota > Metazoa > Chordata > Mammalia > Rodentia > Gliridae > Muscardinus > Muscardinus avellanarius. Next base: position 7,126,329 of record NC_137787.1, read on the forward strand.
CTGTGCCTGGCCACACCCTCTCCTGTCTCACTGCACCATGGGCCCAGGATATCTGAAGAACACTTGGGCCACTTCAGACCTGCCACTTCCAAGCCAGTCTTCAATACTGTCAGTTATCAGTTATTCCAGGATTTAATGCTATTCGTGTGTGTGTGTGTGTGTGTGTGTGCGCGCGCGCGCGCGCCACTGGAAACTGAGTCCAGAGGCATTCCACCTCTTAAGCTACAAGTAACCAGCTCTATTTGATTGATTTTTAAAATTTGAAACACGGTCTCCCAAAGTTGTTGAGGCTGGTCTTGAACTTGTGATCCTCTTATCTCAGCCTCTCCCAAGTACCGGCATTACAGGTGTGCACCACCATGCCTGGCCTCTGTGTTTGTGTATGTGTGTGGTACTAGGGATTGAATCCAGGGGTATTTTATCTCTGAGCTATACCCCCAGCCCAATTTTATTTTGAAACAGGGTCTTGCTAGGCTAATGAGAATCTCATTATTAGCTGAGGCTGTCCTCGAACCTGCAACACTCCTGTTTCAGCCTCCCAGGTACTGGGATTACAAACATGTACCGCCATGCCCGGCTTGGCCTCTGGTTTTTAAAAACCTCTCGGGGCTAGGGATATAGCTCAAGAACAGAGCATATGCTAAACACGTGCAAACTGTTACTACAATCCCTAGCACCTCCAAAACACCCTCAAGGCTCCACTGAAATGTAAACCTTGCAACACACAACACAGGCCAACCCACACCTGACTTTCCATCTTATCATTATTCCCCAACTGAACTCAAGGAGTAGTTTTCAACCAATCTTGCCCATTGCCCCAGATGTGGAACACCTATAAAAATATGAGCCAAACATGGTGGCATACATCTGTAATCCCAGTACTGGAAGGCTGAGGCAGGACGATATTAAAGTCAAGGCCAGCCTGGGCGACTTGCTAATATTCTGTCTCAAAGACCTGGGCTAGGTATAGCTTAGTGGTGAAGTGCCCTGGGTTCAAACCTCAGTATCAAGAAAAAAAGTACTGAGTGACACTACAGGTTTAGTTATGTCTACCAGTGTGTTTTAGCTCATCAGCTTATCAGTAGATCCACCAGTTCTATAATCCACTTCTACCTTTCTCTAACAAGGACTGATTCAAGATACAGAAGGGCAGAGAAACCAGGTAAGCTACTTCTACGTCAAGGATCAGGTGTCCCTACTTTTCAAAAACTCTAAAATCACAGCTATTAGGTACTTACAGCACTATCAAACTCAATGCTTGTAATTCCAGCGTTACTGCCAGAGAGAGAACCTTTCAGCTCACACTTCTCTGTATAAAAAGAAAAGACAGTTGGTTAACATTAATACATGGGCTTGACAGGGCACTGAAATCCAATGGAAATTAACCACACTCTCAAAAACAGCTTTCCTGCATTTGCAGAATGAAGCCACGGGACTAAGAGAATATGAATCAAAATAAAGTGAGCAGCAAACGTATTTAAATGGATGAGTCTGCATGCTAAGTCATATGAGTTATTAGTTTCCCTTATAAAAAGGGAAATAAGACTTCATAAAACTGCCTGAGTTTATCTAGTTCCATTGCTTCTCAGTAAAATTTTCTAACTTACACACATTATCTTTGGGTTTAATCAGTACTCGTGCCAACTACTACTTTTATAGTAAATGACCAAAATTCCAGAATCCATGGCTTAATAGTTCTCAATAAGGTCTAAAGGAAGTGCTTAACATTGTGTTAAGTGATGAGTTGGTAGACTGACAGTAGAGCCTCGTTTGGCACTTCTGGGATTTGGCCTTAAAACTTCTGATTCCCGTGTCCCTGGCACGGTGGCCAGCTAGCCACGGCTGGTCCCCCACCCTGCCCGGACTCTCCCTCCCCAAGGACCAATGGCACTGCAGCCCCACATTCACCCACCAATCTCAGATGGGTCTTTACTTAAGGCCAAGGAGGAAACAAAACTACCTCTGGTGTTTATTTGTTTGTTTATTTGTTTTCTGCAGTACTGGGGATTGAACCCAGAGGCATTCTACCTCTGAGCTACATCCCTAGCCCTATGCTTTATTCTTTATTTTGAAACAAGGTCTCACTAAGCTGCAGAGGCCTCACTAAGTAGCTGAAGCTGTTGAACCATGATCCTCCTGTCTCAGCCTCCCAAGTACTGGGATTACAAGCATGCGCCACCACACCTGGCTCTGGCGATATTTTTAATTAATTGCAACAGCATAATCATAATGGATTTGCTTAAAAAAAAAAAATGAGGGGAGTGACTGGGAGCTGAACCCAGAGGCATTTTATCTCTGAGCTACAACCTCAGCCCTATTTATATTTTTTGAGACTGGGTCTTGCTGAGTTGCTGAGCATGGCCTCTAACCTTCCAATTCTTCTGCCTCAGCTTCCCAAGTACTAGAATTACAGATGTGCACTGGCCAGGCCTTGTGAATGCCAGGCAAGCGTTCTAAAACTGAGCTACACTCAGCTCTGCTTAAATTTCATAAACCAAACCTCCTAAGATTTTTTTCCCCAGGTCTGGGGATGGAACCCAGGGGTATTTGACCTCCAAGCTATATCCCTGCCCTATTTTTTTATTCTTTATTTTGAAACCGGGTCTCACTGAGTTGCAGAGGGCCTCACTAAGTAGCTGAGGCTGGCCACGAACCAGGATCCTCCAGGTCTCAGCCTCCCGAATGCTGGGATGACAAGCGTGCGCCACCACGCCTGGCTGATTTTTTTCTTATAGTAGGGTTTTTATTATTATTTCTCCTGGGTTTCGGTAGGCTTTAAGGGCCAAGGGGTTAACTAAGTCACTTTCCTGCAAATTAAAGGTTAGGGCAGACAGGTGCAGTGCTCTGCTATAATCTGTTCTATCCAAAGGGACTAGCAGACTGCTCATATTCTAACAAGAATCAAAAGCAGTAATCTGTGGTGGCTCATTCCTGTAACTGGGAGGCTAAAGCAGACAGGAGGATCACAGGTTTGAGACGAGCCTCAGAGACTTAGCGAGGCCCTCAGCAACCTAGAGAAACGGTTTCAAAACAAAAACTAAAAAAAAAAAAAAAAAGGGCTGGGGTGTAGCCTGGAGGCAGAACGCCTCCACAGAGTACCCACAGAAAGGAGCACAGGACTTCAAACCGTGACTGCGGTCAGCCCTCGCTCTATAAACTCGTCCGCCCTGTGTAACTTTCTGGCCACAAACTACATAACTTGATTTACTGAGTTTTACTGTCACTGTGTGTCAAGTAAGAAAGGTAAAAACCACCTTTCTAGCCACACAGGGCTATCCCGAGGACTACAGAACTGACAGACAAAGGCAGCTTGGAGCTATTCATGGGGAGACAGTGACGACGTATACGCTGCAACTATGAAAACCTGACAAAGGCATTCCTATAAACACCTTCAGCCTTCCATTTTGTTTAGCAACAATACATGCATATTTAACTGAATCTCAACAACGTCAAATCGGGGCTGCCTAGCTTCAGAATTACGGGACGCTTTTACCAACCCCACTTGTTCAACACACTGCTTTTCAGCTTAGATGTGGCTTATCATTTTTCTTCTAGATCATTATTAAATGCAAAAGCTACAGGTTGTTGTATAATTTATTTGTTAAAATTTATTCCCAGCGGGGCATGGTGGCGAACACCTCTAATCCTAGTACTGGGAAGGCTGAGGCAAGAGAAACACAGATGTGAGGCTAGTCTCAACAATTTACTAAGACCCTGTTTCATAATGAAATAGGGCTGGGGTGTAACTTATATGTAGAATGTCCCTGGGTTCAATCCAGTATCACACACACACACAAAAGAGGCTTTTATTCTTTCTAGAACCCGTACTACCTCGTAAGATGCTCTTATATGAGAAAGATTACATTCAAATATAAAACTAAAATGGTAATTATGCTTTGGTCAAATGATTCTTTACATAAATGTTCTGTCAGCTGGGGGCAGTCCCAGCACCTAGGACACTGAGATAGGATAGCCTCAGCAACCTAGTGAGGCCTTATTTCAAAATAAAAATGCCTTTGTGTTTAATCCCCACTACCAAAAGCAAAAGGGAAAGCACTGTTGCTTAGAGGTAGAATACCACTGAGTTCAATCCCCAGAATAAAAGAAAAAATTATGTCTTACAAAGATTAACAATTTAGAGTGCCCGAGAGCAAGGTCAATCAGAGTCTACTAACACCTTTTTTCCTGTGACTCAAATGGGTTCTTACCTCCAAATACTTCCCACAGCTTCACCTTCCGGTCCATGCCTCCTGTGGCCAGCAACCGGGAGCCTGGACTGAACTGCACGGCGTTCACTTCCCCATCATGCGCATCCTGCGAAACAAACGTTCCACCTCAATTCCAATCATGGCCATCCACAATCCCGAAACACACACACCCTGAATGCCTAACTCCAGGCAAAACACTGACTCACCCTTAAACAGAGGTGGATCCAGCCATGAATGGAAGTGGACTCCTAACTCAAGATCTCCTGAGATTCTACTTCCAGTTTATTCTTAGAGTTACAGTTACATTTATTTAAATGCAGTACAACCTTCTGAAAAGGCAAAATCAGTACAGACTGTCTGAAGTTCTGTCTTTGCACTAATTTCTTTGAAGAATAATGAGTTCTTTTTTTCCTCCAAGCTAGGTCCCCAGCCCTTTTATATAGTTCTTTCTGGAACACTTGCACTGGCATTACCAGCAGGGCGATCCTGGCCAGGCTTCGCAATGCCTTGACGTCTTACTTTGTTCATCCACAAAAAGATTTTTTTTTTTTTTTTTGGTGGTACTGGGGTTCCTGGAAGCCCTTCTACCTCTGGGCTACACTCCCAGACCTATTTTTATATTTTTATTTAGAAACAGGGTCTCCTAAGCCAGCGCGCGCGGCTGGCTTCGAACCTGCGCGATCCTCCTGTCTCCGCCTCCCAAGCGCGGGGATTACAAGCGTGCGCCACCACGCCCGGCCACAAAAAGATTTTTATGACCTTAGACTGTCTAAAAATGAACAGGCTATCAATAAAAGTGTCAGTCATTATTTTCAAAGATTTTGAAAGGGAATCAGGCAGAACAGCACCCAACCGCCTGCTCCTTAAAAGGCGAGTGGACACAGAGCATTTCTGGCTGAAGATGATATATGTGACTCGCCTCCAGGTGGGCAGTGTGGGGAGATGCACTCCTGGGAGCGTCTCCCAGCAGCCAGGGGAGCGAGCCGCAGCGGAGACTGGCTTTTCCACTGCTGAAAATCTGTATGACAGGACCTCTTTTTTTTTTTTGGTGGTACTGGGAACTGAACTTAGAACCCTTTATTTTGAGACAAGGTCTAAGTTGCCAGTGCTGGCCTTGAACCTGAAATCCTCCTGCCTCAGCCTCTGAAGTACTGGCATGCGCCACAAGGGCTGGCTCTAGGTGACCTGAGAAACTAGGTCCCCCCCACACCCTTTTTTTCAAAGTCTTTCTCCTGACGAGGTCTCAGATTGAAAACTTGAGATCATGCACTGTCACATCCTGCCCGCCACTCGTCAAGCTCCTGTGTGGCTGATCTGTTGGACAGCAGTCAGCTGTGACCCGTTCACTCCCGGAAACACACACTGACAAAATCCTCGTGTTATCAGCTGCTCCACAATCCCATACACAGAACTGGAGTGCCAGGAAGAGAGGGGCTGCTGGGAGCTGAGGGCAAGGGAGGGGACGTGACTTGCAGTGCAATCAGACCTTTTACTCATCATCATTGACCTCTGAGAGAAGAGCACGCCCCGCATGCAATCACAGGGGCGGGGTAGGGCTGAAAGGAGTCTTGCTGTTCTCCAGCCCGCTTCTCCCCCAACACGGGACTCGGCCAGCTGAGGCAGCTCGCTGCGTGGAAATATAAACAACTCATGCAGTTCCTCCTTATGCCTGGAACTGAAAGCCCTGCCACCTGAACACCAATTTTTATAGCGAGGCTTTCCCCCGTCAGCTATTCGACCAATCCCAGCACAACGCGGGGACTCTGCTCTGGCTCCCCATCTCTCTCTCCAGGGCTTTAACGGCCCTGAGCCAGATGGACATCTCCCCAGGCTCCTTCAGTTCCTGCTCTGTTAACGCTGGCTGGAACATGATTATCTGTCACTAGCAGGACCTAGCTCTGAACTCCAGATGACAGTCGGCTTTCCCAGGGGCTGTGCCCTGCTTCTCATCACAGGCTCTTAATGGTGAGAAGTCAGGGCTTTTATAAAACCAACAGCTTCCCTGCTAGACGTCCAAAGCAGACTATCAGCTAGAATCTCACTCTAAACTGGAGCTAAGTGGTGACCACAACCACATGAATCACCCTTGATTTCTGACCATCCCTTAGTTTTCTCTTGCCCTATCCTGCACACTACCAAATCCTTTCTCAAAGTCAGTCCAGCATTAGAGGATGGCTGGAATAAATTCTGTGCTCTAAAGCTAAGCAAAATCTGTTAATCCCTCAGAGGCGACAGAGCCGGCAGGTGAGAGAGCTTGATATGAGTGAGGGACGGAAAGCTCAGCTGTAGCCATGGAACAGCCTCTCGGCGCTCAGGCCCTGTCCCCATATCCGGATAGGAGGGCGTGGGGAAGAAGCAATACTTACGAAGACACACAAGGCAGTCGTCGGGACCCGCACGTCTTTACCAGAACCAGGATGAACGTCCACGCTATCCTGGGGGACTGGGAAGGAAGAGACTGAGCGTCTCCTAGAGTGACACAAAGGCAATGATCAGGCAGGATCGCACAGGGACACTGTTCAGCAAGCTGTCAGAAGGGCCTCAAAGACAGCCTGGCTTACGCAGCCTGTCTTATCAATGGCTTTCTTCCTTCTAGACCTTTCAAATGCAGAGGATTTGCAAAATGAGAAGCATCCTCACTTGAATGGCAACAGGAAAGAGCCGTACACACCCTGCTCTCTGGCCTTCTAACTCTGGGCTTTAAAACTCTCACTGAAAAGCTTAGTCCTGAACACTTACTTAGCCTGTCAGTTAGCTGTGAGGGAACTTTCCCGACTCAGCATAACTGCTAGCTCAGTCGATTCTTTGGCATTTTGTAACAGTACTTTAAGATGATTTCCGTGCCTAGTCACAATCACCCTGAGCAACACTTGTGGTCAAGGCGGGGTCAAATGCATGCCGAAGAAAGAGGCTAAGGGTACAATGACCGGACAAGGAGCTCCTCGATGCCAGAGCGCTGCCAGCGTTCATTCCTGGGAGCATGCAAAGCGCCCTGGTTAGCATGTGGACATCTGATGATTGCAGGCGGGCGGGCAGTGCAGAGCAATCGGTGTGATTATCAATGACCCACACTCACATGCGGGGCTAAAAGAGTAACATTTTCACCTGGCAGCATCAGAAGAAGAATGATGTCCCAAAAGGGGAGACTCGGACAGACTAAAGGGAAAGGCCAGAGGTCAGCACAAAGCGAGATTAAAGGAGAAGAAGTTGAGGAAAAAGGAAGAAGCTACAAGAATAGCCAAATTAAGGCAATCGTATTCTCTGCACCACTCAAGTTCTGGTGTACATTTCAAGAATAATAAATCATGTATATACACTAGGTATATTTACACACATTTTACAAAGGAAGGCGAAGGTCTTCTAACCTACCCAAAGATATTAGTGATAGAATCCAGAAGGCCTCCAGCAGGCTGCGAGAGTCGCTTACTAAAGAGGAGGGGAGGATAGGTTTAAACCTTAGGAACATTTTGCCCAAATAATCAGTCAAAACAGCCCACAAAAACAGGTATCTGGAAGTATGTTTCCCACTTACTTCCCAAATCCCAGGCAAGAGAAATTCGACTCAGTATTTGAACCACCAGAAAATAATGGGAAGGGAGAAGGGGAAACCCAGCCTAGGAGTTTTAAATAAGATTCCCTAGTATTAACGTAACTTCTCTAGGAATAAAGCCTTAGACAAGAAGTTTGTCTCACTGACCTAATAATTTGGGGGTGTTAATGACCACCGCACTGAGTCCTGCTTTAGGACACACCCCCAGACCTCGTCTCAAGTCACTGAGCCCAGTACGGCAGCAGGCTCTCTCTCAGGAGTCCTCGCCACTGATGGCCGCCGTGCTGCTCCCCTCCCAGCCTGAGGCGGAGGTGAGCATGACAGGTCCTGGCTGCCCCCGGTACGCTGGGTGCATGACTGTGTCCTTCTGTCCTGCCCACAGATGCCCGAGCTCTCCTCCCGGCCCACCTGGCTACTCACGGGGTTGCTCTGCTGATGGCTCGCACAGGCGACGTTTCCTCCGTGTGCTCTGAGGTTTCATCCACAATGACTTCGATGTCATCATCCCTGGAACGAAGGCAAGAGATTCTGTCATTCTGCTCGACAGGAACTCTGTAACGAACCAGCTCTGTAAAGGCCAGTTTCTAATCACAACCCACGAGACCTGGCTGACCGTACTGGCAAAGGGCTCTCTGGAGAAAACGGAAGAGCTGCCACTTCAGAGAAGCGACAACATCTCACCCGTTCAATCCAGATGTTGACCAGATGTCAACTGAATAACTTTCCAAAGCAAAGTCTAGTTGCTATTTGTATTTGGCTCTGAATAGCTGATGCTTGTCTCAACGCTCAGGGTAGCCGGACCTGGCGACACACGCCTGTAATGCCAGTGCTTGGGAGGCTGACACAGAATCGCAGGTTCCAGGCCACCTCAGCAAACAGAGACTCACCAACCTAGTGAGATCCTGTTTCAAAAGAAAAATAGGGCCAGGGATGTAGCTTGGAGGTAGACTATTCGTAGGTTCAACCCAATACCACACACAAAAAAATAAAAATAAAAAATCAACAACAGAAGCCCTCAGTGCTGTTGACACTGCCGCGCCCATCACATTCCAAGTGATGCCCCAGTCACAGGAACACACGCCTTGTGCGTCTACTACACCGATGCGAAACACCGCTGGGACTCCCCTTCCTCCACGCCTCACAGGCCATGTTCTTCCTGACCCAGAGAAGGCGATAATTATTTTGGTCTTGATTTCCTACTGAGCTGCACTCTTCATAGAGAAGTACGAGCCCAAGAGCTCTTCACCCCTTGTTTGGATTCTTAAGAACGTGAAAATCAGATTTTTCCTTTTCAGTGAGTAATTATCTGTATTATGTGGATGCATAAGTAAGAACTTGTTACTAAGCAAGTTAAACCATATCAAAGTAAATCTTTTTCACCACTGTGAGATTAAGTGTAATTGCCCCACGATCCTGGCCAGAATGCACACGAGAGAATGCTGAGGACAAGGTCACTTCCTTCCTCACTGGCCTTCACATTAGGCTTGTGGGGTCACCCATGCTCCTGCAAGGACAACAGGAGAGAGGACCAAAGGTAAACTGGGCCTGTAACAATGCTCTGGGTTTTTTTTTTTTTTTATTGGTGCATTATATTCATACATCATATTGGGGTAAAAAACGTGTGTGTACATACAACAATGCTGTGTAAGATGGAATATTATGAACCTAAATTGCCTAGAACTTTGCACAAAACCAAGCATGAGAAAACACCCGGACTTGCCAACCAGTTCTCAAAACTCTCCAAAGACACAGATATCTAATTCAGAACGTCTACCCTCTATGAAGTACAGAGACTGAGAAAACCTCTAGCTAAACTAAGCGTGGTACACATGCCGGTAATCCCAGTACGTAGGGCTGCGAGAGCAGGACGGCAGGGCAGAGGCTGGCCTCAGCAGCTTGGTTGAGTTGTAGCTCAGAGGTAGACTGCCCTGGCTTCAATCCCCAGCACCCCCACCAACCCCGTCTCCAGCCAGCCAGCCGAGGTTACATCCTTGTGCAGGCCCTTCCTACTGATCTGTATGGGATGTTGGAATGATCTAAACTGTCACCCAGGCACCTGGTTACACTGGCAAACAGAAGGCAAGCAAATGACACTTTTGTAAGCTGTTTTTTCTTTCTTCTTCTTCTTCTTCTTTTTTTTTTTTTCAATACTGGCAATTGAACCCAGAGGTATTGTACTTCCAAATTACACCCCCAGCCCCCAGCCCTATTTTTTATTCTTTATTTTGAAACATGGTCTTGGTGAACATGATGGTGCAAGCTTGTAATGCCAGTACTTAGGAGGTTGAGACAAGAGAATCGTGAGGCTCTCAGCAACTTAGTGAGACCCTGTTTCAAATAAAATATAAAATAGGCTTGGGAGTATAGTCCGGAGGTAGAAAGCTTCTGAGTTCCACCCCCAGTACCACCAAAAAAAAAAATAAATAAATAAAATAAATAAAATAAAATAAAAAATAGGAGCTGGGCTTGGTGGTGCACACTTGTAATCCCAGCATTTGGTAGAATGCCCCTGGGTTCCATCCCCAGTACTGGGAAAAAAATAGGACTTAGGGTGTGGCTTGAAGGTAGAATGTCCCCGGGGTTCAATATGCAGTACTGCCAAAACACACACCACACACACACACACACACACACACACACACACACACACACACACACACACACAGCCTCACTAAGTTGCAGAGGGCCTAAGTAGCTGAGGCTGGCCGCAAACATGCAACCCTCCCCTTACAGTCTCCCAACTACTGAGATTACAAGTGTGCATCACCATGCCCAGCTTGTAAGCTGTTATTTTTAAGAAACCAAATCTCATTTCTGGGTAAGCTATTTATTTATTTTGTGGCTTTTATTTATTTATTTATTTTTTGTGTGTGGTACTAGGGGTGGAACCTGGGGGCTTTTCTACCTCTGGGCTATATTCCCAGATCTATCTGATTATTTACTTATTTACTTATTTATTTTTTGCGGGTCTGGGGATGGAACCCAGGGGCATTCAACCTCTGAGCTACACACCCTGCCCTATTTTTTTTATCCTTTATTTTGAAACCGGGTCTCACTGAGCTGCAGAGGGCCTCACTAAGTAGTTGAGGCTGTCTGGGAACTGCGATCCTCTGGGTCTCAGCCTCCCGAATGCTGGGATTGCAAGTGTGCGCCACCACGCCCAGCTTCAGATCTATTTTATATTTTACTTGGAAAGAGGGTCTCACTAGGTTGCCAAGAGCCTCACTAAGTAGCGGAGGCTGGCTTTGAACCTGCGATCCTCCTGTCTCAGCCTCCCAAGCGCGGGGATTACAAGCATGCGCCACACGCCTGACTATTTTGTGGCTTTGGGAAAGTTTATCTGATAGGGCAAGAGATACACATATATTCTACTCTAGAGCAAGAGTAGAGTATGAGGACCTTTGCTTCCTATAAGTTAAAGATTTGTTTGGTGGATGATTCCTAATTTAACCACTCCTCTCAACTTAAAATATCCATGCTCAAAACAAAGCTTGAAACCCCAGTGACTCCCACCCTCAACTCAGAGGCAGATGAAGGACTCTCAAGAGCAGCCTCATCTACTGTTCTTAGAGGTCATTTATATTCTTTTTGGCGTACTGAGGATGGAACCCTGGGCGTTCTACCTCCCAGCCACACCCCCACCCAGCCTTATTCTTCTTATTCTCCATTTTTAAACAAGGTCTTACTAAGTTACCAAGGGCCTCACTAATAGCTGAGGCTGTCAGCAAACCTGCGGTCCTCCTGTCTCAGCCTCCCCAGTATTGGGATTGCGAGCGTGCTCCACCACACTTGGCTCAGAGCTCACGTCTGTGTCAAAGGTTTGGCCGTTGTACTTGAAAGTCACAAACCGAAAGGGAGTAGAAAGTGAACCTCTACCCCAGATCACACAGTAACAGGCCCCATTAGAGGCCCAGTGTGCTCACAGAAAACAGTGAGGCACCCCGGTGCAGGAAGCAGGCGTCACACTCAGCTGACGAGTGTAAAATGGGAACAACTTTTTGGAATGTAATTTGGAAGTATGTTCTACAAGTTTTAACCAACAAATTTTACTTTTATATTTGGTACTGGGGACTCAACCACACAGGCACTCTACCTCTGAGCTATCCTTCCAGGCCCTATTTTAAAATAGGGTCTGGTAAAACTTTTTCTTTTATTTACTTATTTTTGCGGTACTGGGGATAAAACCTGGGGGCATTCTACTTCCAAGCTATATCCCCCAGCCCTATTTTCTATTATTTATTTTAAAACAGGGTCTCACTGAGTTGCCAAGGGTCTCACTACATAGCTGAGGCTGGCTGCAAACCGCAATCTTCCGGTCTCAGCCTCTCAAATACTGGGATTACAAGTGTACACCACCATTCCTGGCTTAAAACTTTTATCTTAAAACAGGGTCCCCATAAGAAGCTGAGGCTGTCCTCGAATCCTGCAATCCTCTTGTCTCAGTTTCCCAAGTATTGAGATTACAGGCATGAGCCACTATGCCTAATGTGTTTTTATTTTTGGAATAAAAATTCTGAACTCACACCCCTAGCCTTATTTTATTTTTATTCTGAAACAGTGTCTCACTAGGTTGATGAAAGTGAGACTTGCTGAGACTGTCTTCAAACTGCGATCCTCCTGTCTTAGCCTCCCGAGTACTAGGATTACAGTTGTGCATCGCCATGCCTGGCTCTATAAGACTATTTTTTTCTTTTTTGGTGGTACTGGGGATGGAACCCAGGGGCCTTCTACCTCCAGGCTACACTCCCAGAACTATTTTATATTTTTTAAATTTGGAAACAGGGTATTTTAACCCAGCTGAGGCTGGCTTCGAACCTGCGCGATCCTCTCGTCTCAGCCTCCCAAGCACGGGGATTAAAACCGTGCGGCACCACGCCCAGCCTCTATAAGACTATTTTAAAAGAAACAAACCATAGGAGCACAGTTTAGATGTGCTTATCTCTACTTACTGTTCAACTGGCAGGGGCTCCTTTGCTGCTTCCGCAAGCTCTTTCTGCAGCCGTGCTTGCCGCCTCCTATTTAAAAACACATCATGAATGTCCGTGTAAGGAAAGCACGAAGTCTCATTCTAAAAAACTACTCTACTAGTTTTGATAATATTTGAACATTTGATGCTTTATCTAAAACAACAGCTAGCCTTTTCTGTGGCGCAACAGCTCAAGGAGTCTGATTATTACTAAAACGACAGCTAATCTGGACAAAGATACCCGAAGCCCCAAATTCAAGACTGTTGTAGCTCTCTATGACCAAGAGTTTCAGAAGAGAGCCTGGAGGAGGGATGTGTTACCAAGAGAAAACAGAACTGGCAAGGACGCCACCTGCTGGGACCAGGCCCCTCGGCTGCGACAGAAGGCACTTCAGGTTCTAGTGAGGGCTAGTCATGGCCACAGCTTAGCTCTCTGCAGCAGTTCAGACAATCCTGCATCCACACACGCACATCACGAATAGTAGTAATAAAGATATTCAGGACTCACCTGTACCTAACAGTTTACAAGACAACTCCCCAGTGCATGCAACCCACAGCCCGCGGCCCTTCTGTGAAATGGCACGGTATCTGCCCAGAATCCGCCCATCCTCCCACATGCTTTAGATTACCCCTGCGCCCCATGACCCAACACACTGTGGAGGCGCTGTAAGCAGCTGTGCACTGCACGCTGGGAAACAGGCGCAGGAGAGGTCTAGATGCTCAGTCCAAACCCTCACGCTTTCCCTGAGAATCTGCAACCACAGACGTGAAGCTTGTTGATTCCAAAGGCTGATTATACTATTATTTCCACTGAAGATTAGGAAAGTGAAGTGCTAGGAAACTCCCGACTGCCGAAGTGCACAAAACTTGAATTACTAAGGCTAGACAGAAGTCTAGACCACGGCAGACTGTTCATGTCCAGTTTCATCCCCCTCAAGCCCTAAGTTCAGGAATTCCCTATACCTTGGCAATGTCACTTGTTTGTGAAGGACCCCAGTATGGAACTCTAGCACTGCTTTTGAGTTCCGATTAGTAACTCGGATGAAATCTCCCCCACTCTTTTCCTTTTTCTTTGTAGCACTGGGGACTGAACCCAGGACATTCTACCTCCGAGCCACGCCCCAAGGGCTATTTTATTTTTATTCTGAAAAAGGATTTTAGTAGGTTGATGAGTCTAACTACTTGCTGAAGCTGTCCTGGAACCTGTGATCCACCTGTCTCAGCCTCCCAAGTACTGGGATTACAGGTGTGTGTCACCAAACCTGGCTCCATGCCGTTAAGTCTTAAGTGGGAAAAACTCTACTTCAGTAAAGGACACATGACAAATTATAAATATATACACACATATATTCTCTTTTTTTGTGGTACTGGGGATGTAACCCAGGGATATTTTACCTCCAAGCTACACCCCAGCCCCTTGATATTTTGTTTTGAAAAAGGGTCTCACTAGGTTACTGAGATTCTTGCTAAGTTGCCTGAACCTGTAATCCACCTGTCTCAATCTCCAAGTACTTGGATCCCATGAGCCACCTTTAAGGGAAACCAGAATCTGGGCATGGGGAACCACTGTTCTACAGGGATGGCACTTGCTAGCAGTCCATTTCTCTACTTCAGATCCTCCTTCTGCCAAGGGAAGAAAAACAGGGAAAAGTACACAGCACCTGCAGCCAGGCCTTCATCGGCGGAGCTGAAAGGACAGGTGCCTGGGCGCACCCCAAGTGGCCAGACGGTGGGCCACACAGCCTGCTGCGAGCCATTTCCAGTGTGTTCCATCACAACCCAGGTCAACAAAATAGCTACAAGTAGGAAGAGGAGGGAAATGAAAAGGGAGGGGCAGAAAAGCAACAAGGTGGGCTTCTATAGAAATCTGACTCCCCAGGCCTGACACCCGCAAGCACGAGACAACTCCAAGGCATAATCCTCGGGAGCAATTTCAGGGGAGGAGGAAGGGCAGATGCACGGTCACGAGGCCCGTGCTGCTCAGGGCTCTTCCTCAGCATCAAGGTCTCCCTCCGGCAGCCTGGCAGCCAGCAGCCAGGCAGCCAGCAGCCAGCTGACCCTGGGGTCCTCACCACCTTCACCCTGCCTGAGAGTGCCGAGGCATAAGCCAAACCACTGAGCGTACACTAAGTGTGAGACAAATGATATCAGAAAGACAGCTCACTTTTTTAGAACCCTCAGAAAGTTGGAAAATCTAGAAAAGTATAAAATGAGAAAAAACCATCACCTCGCCACCCAAAACAAGCATCATTAACAGTGTCATTTCTTCCAGTCTTTTAATAAAAAGTACACACACAGCTGAGTGTGGTGGCACACACTTGTAATCCCAACATTTGGGAGGCTGAGAGAGGAGGATTGCGGTTCAAGGACAGCCTCAGCTACCTTAGGTGAGGTCCTCTGCAACTCGGTGAGACCCCCGTTTCAAAATAAAGAATAAAAAAATAGGGCTGGAGGTGTAGCTCAGAGGTAGAATGCCTCTGGGTTTCATCCCCAGTAATGCAAAACAACATACAAAGCTGGGATTATGATGTTGATGTCAAAATTTATTCCCCAAGGGACTTACTTTTTTTTTTAAAACTAATGAGTATGCGCCATCGCCAATACTTGTGAACAAGCCTCCTTATAATAAAGTCCAACAGTGGGGACACTTGTCAGACTTCTGCGTATCCCAGAGGCCTGCAGAAGACAGCACAACTGTGCCTTTTATGAGCAGCTCATCTGCCTCCTGTATCATATTTACTGACCATAATGATTTCCTGCTTTTATGAAACACCTAAGGATATTTGTGTGTGTGTGGGAGGGTACTGGAGATTGAACTCCCCGGCGTTCTGCCTCTGAGCTACACACCCCACCCTATGTTTTTTGTTTGCAATGAGATCTAAGTTGCTTAGGCCGACCTTGAACCTGCGATCCTCCTGTCTCAGTCTTCCAAGTACTGGGATCAGAAGTGTGTGTCATCATGCCAACTCTGTTCTACTGTGCTTTGATGTTAAGAAACCTAACAGTTTTGTAGCCCACCCTTCAGTGCCATGACTTTTTCTTATTTTTCCTTTTTTTGTAGTACTGGAGATGGAACCCAGGGGCATTCTACCTCTGAGAAACACCCCAAGCCCTAGTTTCTATTCTTTATTTTGAAACAGGGTGTCAATGAATTGCAAAGGGCATAAGTAGCTGAGGCTATCCGCCAGACTACAATCCTCCTGTCTCAGCCCCCCAAATACTGAGATTAAAGCATGCGCCGGGCGTGGTGGTGCACACTTGTAATCCCCGCGCTTGGGAGGCCGAGACAGGAGGATCGCACAGGTTCAAATCCAGCCTCAGCTACTTAGTGAGGCTCTCAGCAACCTAGTGAGACCCCGTTTCCAAATAAAATATAAAGAAGGTCTGGGAGTATAGCCCGGAGGTAGGAAGCCTCTGGGTTCCACCCCCAGTACCACCAAAAAAAAAAAACAAAACAAAAAACAAAAAAACAAAAACCAATAAAGCATGCGCCACCACACCCGACTCCCACTCTTTTCTCACTGATCACTTCTTTTAAACTGGCATCTTTCCAAATTCTGAACACTGAAACGGAGATTTTAGAAAAATGTTCTAACCTCCACTAGGCTTTTATAATCATTTATTAGCTTGTTTCCTTGGCTATTTCTCTCTTTTCTTCTTTTGGTACTGGAGATTGAACCCAGGGCATTTTACTTTTGACTTACATCCCCAGTCCTATTTTATTTTTATTTTTGTGGTACTGGGGATGGAACCCTTCTACCTCCGGGCTACACTCCCAGACCTATTTTATATTTTATTTGGAAACAGGGTCTCTTAAGCCAGCGAGACTGGCTTCGAACCTGCACGATCCTCCTACCTCAGCCCCCCAAGCGCGGGGATTACGAAGGTGCGCCACCACGCCTGGCTATTTTATTTTTTATATTGAAATAGGTCTCACTAGGTTGCTGAGTCTAACTAAACTGATAAGGCTGACTTTGAACCTGCAATTTTCCTGTCTCCACCTTACACGTAGTGGGATTACAGGCGTGCACCACTACACTCAGCTTTTCTTACCTTTCCTAGGTAGACTACCATTCCAATTTCCCATGGAACAACATAGGCTTGGTGTCATCTGGACTTAACACATGGGATCCTTGTTCTCTAAAAGCTGCCTCAATGCATGAGAGCTACGCTGCTGCTCTCAGAGCGCTCATAGGGCAGGGGCCTCGACGGTGATGTAGCCGACTAGGGGTGGAGGGTAGGTTTTAAACAACTGATTTTCTACCACACATACGCAACTTCCAATGTAGTGTGGAGGTCTCCCTGCTACCAGTGCCCCTCTGGGAGGTATCCCTTTGCTCAGCTGCAAGTGTGCTTGTGGTAAGCATTTCTTTCACTTCCAGTTTCTTTCATTCCTAGCTTGGTTAGTGTTTTCTGGCTTGCCTCACCTACCCCAGGCAGCAGCTAGGCCTGCAAGGTGGCTGTTTCTTCTCAAAGAACTAGGTGCCACTTGACTGAAGATGGCGCCATTGACTGGCTTGTGGCCCACCTGGAGTCCTTCTCGTTCTCTGCATTGAGGCGATTGGCCTCCTGGGCTTTCTCAGCCATCCACCTGGTGACCAGCTCCTGGTTCTCCTCAGAGGTTCTCCTCAGTTTCTCCTCCAAGGCAGTGAAGGTGATCTGCAGGGCGTCGTACTCATCCTTCAGGGTCTGGTTGGCTACCTCGAGGTCTTGTAGCTTGCTGCGCAGGTCCAGGCACTCCGTCTCCAGGTCAGAGATGGTCTGCAAACACTCTGCAATTCTGAAAGCAGGACATGAGAGGAGGGGCCCCTGGCCAGAGGACCGGGGCGGGCAGGTACCGACTGCGAGCCTGGCAGAACATGGGCTACCACCCCTAGCCCATCGTGAGATGCTGTCTGCTACATCTTGCCAGGCCTGGCCTAATGTTATCCAGGACAGTCCTATTAGGAAACACCCAGAGTGAGGTTCCTCCTGCACACAAATGACTCCTACTGAGAGCACTCAGGAAAGCAGGACGTGAAGCCAGCTTTGGGTGCTTACTCGGAGATGTAAAAGCACTTGCGGGCTCCTCTCAGATCGAAAGTGTTAGGACTTCAAGTCCCCATTTCTCTTGTATACTAGGCTTCTCCCAGGTCAAAAATGGTCCTGCTCAGGAAGGCAGCCCCCACCACCAATGGCCCGGGGCTCAGACCCGGCCAGAGCTCCACCGGAGGATACCAGCACTCATACAGAGTGGCCACGAGAACCTCACGTCTGGACCCTCGCAAGGGCTGGCTACTTCCCCAGAGGATGCTGGGAGCCTGAAGGCACTGCCCTCGCCATTCCCTCACACAGCAAAGGGATGCAGACTGCACACACTGTCAGAGGGCACGTGCTGAGGACAGTGTGGCTACTGCTGCCCGCTGGCCCCATCACAGGGTCCCGCAAAGTAAGACCGTCACCCCGGCCCGCCCGGGAGGAACGGCGCCACTCACTTTGCTTCGTTCACCTGCATCTCCCTGTCCTTCTGCTGCATCTGGTTATTCAGGTCGATCACCAACTGCGCCAGCTGCAGAGGAGCAGATGCACGGGTAAGGCCTCACTGAGCCTGCAATCTAAGTAAACTGGGAATCTGAGATAAGGGGCTTCAAGTTGGAGGCCAGCCTCAGCAATTTAAAGACAGGGAGTGGAAGCTGGGTGTGGCAGGGCAGGCCTGCAATCTCAGTAAACTGGGAATCTGAGATAAGGGGCTTCAAGTTGGAGGCCAGCCTCAGCAATTTAAAGACAGGGAGTGCCAAGGATGTAACCCAGAGATAGAATGAGTTCAATTCCCAACACACACACCCCCTCCCTTGTATTTTGAGGGACCAATGTCCGTCCTTTCCAGAGGGAGAGAGGGAGGCACTGGGGACTAAACTCAGGAGCATTCTACTTTTGAGATACACTCCCAGCACTTTGTATTTTGAAATGGTCCCATAAGTCGCTAAGCTAGCCTCAAACCAGTGATCCTCTTATCCTAGCATCTTAAATTCTGGGATGGCAAGCATGTGCTACCACACCCAGATTGTCCACTAATTTTTTTTTTTTGGGGGGGGGGTTGAACTCAGGGGCATTCTACCTCCCAGACAAACCCACAGCCCTTTTATTCTTTATTTTGAAATAGGTTCTCATTATCTCATTAGGTTGCAGAGGGCCTCACTCAGTAGGTGAGACTGAGAGTGAATCTGTGATCCTCCTGTCTCTGCCTCCAAGTACTGAGATTACAAGTGTGTGCCACCATGCCCAGCTGTCCACTTAATTTGTAAGAAAAGGTACATGTGGGATTGAGCAAAGGTATCAAGAAGAGAGGAGATGAGTGGGGCAGAGAGGGCAAAGGGCTGTGGGAATGGGCTGGGGAAGCGCCTGCTGCTCCATTTCCTGCTGAGAATACCTGTCCATCCCCTGACTACCATCAGCTTGGCTGACTTGAAGGTGAATTGTACTCTCTCCCCGGAACTCTGCGTAAGATTGCCCTCCAGGGTATATGCAGATAGGACTCTTTCTAAGGACTTTCTGAAAGTTCAGAGTCCACACTCAGAAGCTTCCCAAAGATGTTAGGGAGATCTTGGGCTGAGGAGTTAAGAGCTTCAGTCCTCAGAAGCCTCCCCACTTTTGCCTCTTACATGCTCGCTGGAGCACAGGGTGGGGGTGGCCTGGCTCTGGCTCAGCTCTCGCTGATGGGCCTCTCACTTTCTGGGATTGTCTCTACTCTTCCGTTTCCCCCAAGAGAGCTGCAATGCCCAATTTAGTCTGACTGCTGCTGACAACTGGTGAAGTGGCTGCCCTCCTGTCTCCCGCACAGCACTGCAGAGAGCAGAAAGACAGACAGGGAGAGAGCTTTACCTCCCCACGTTTCTTGTGCAATTCGGTCAGCTCTTCCTGGTGCTTAATCCTCAGCTGGGCCATTTCTTGTAGCTGACTGTCATTCCATGTGCCATCATGTCCAGGACTAGACCACACCAGCCAGATCAGGAGAACATGCCAAAAAAGAAGGGGGATCAGACTCAAACCTCTCCAAGTAAGCAGCGGAAGAGTAACCCCAGAATTACAAACACGTACACAGCACAGGGCCAACAAACCACAAGCGTCCCCAGCAGTTGGAGTTGCGAGCCACTACAGGTGGAAAGCAGATGTAGGATGCGTGGTACAGCAAACCAACACACACACACACACACACACACACACACACACACACACACACACACACACACACGAACACTGGGCGGGGCAGGGGCCACGGGGCTCCTGAGAGGGGCACAGGCAAAAGCCTGCCAGCATGCTCACTGCCAGGCCTCCGAGCGCTGGCCACGCACCAGGCACTCTGGCGCTGAGCGGGCCCGAGGAGGCGTCAGCTCTCACACTGCTGACAACCCGCCAGGGGCGGCTGGACAGTAAAGGAAAGGTGCAAGGCAGGTGCCATGTGCTACAAAGAAAATGTGAGGAGGAGGAAGGACGCAGAGACAGGCTCCTGTTCACGACGGTGATCTAGAAGGGCTTCTCCACGAAGGTGACATATGGTAAGACCAGAAAGAAATGAGGAGCACTGGGGCAGGGCCCCGGGACAGCAAGCAGCAGGCCTGGAGGGTCTGGGGGAAGGCGACAGCCAGGTGCAGAGGGGCAGGGCAGCTGAGGCCAGGAGCGGGGGATGGTCCAAGCGGCCTCTGCCCGAGGGAGGTTCTGAGCGGTCAGCGCCTAGCTCCAGTGCCCGCAGGACTTGCCTTGGGTGTGGGTAACAGACCAAAGTTAAGGGGGACTCTCCCCTGAGCAGCCAGCACTGGGGTAAGCAAGACTTCGGAGGAGCGGGCCTGGGGAGGCCTGAGGGCAGGCTGGGGACCCCAAGTGCTCACGCCACACCAGGTGCACGGTGGGCTCCAGAGGCTGAACCTCACGGCTGGGTTCAAGCTGAGGCTCACCCATAGAAGTCAGCCAAGAGATGTACCCGAGCCCCGGAAGTGAGTCCAGCCCACCGCAACAGCCAATTCAGTTTTAGAACTTGCCAAGAATTTGCAAATCTCAGAAAGCACTGCAGACTATGATATGAGAAAAATTCTGGTAGGCCCTAAATTATGGAGGCCAGAGGGTGAAGAGATAAGAGAAGTCAATTAACTACAGAAAGAAGGCCAGAAACCTTCTTTTACTGTGAGTAAAGTAGGAACCTAGTCCTTGGCCAAGAACCTGGTTTGCTTATGAGTTTCCACTTTACAAATATTTTCTCTAGAATGCCAGATCCTGGGGAGGGATCTCCACACCCTGACCCTCCAGGCTACCACACCATGCTCACGTGTGAACTTCCTGAACTGTGCATCCCAACCAAGGAACAGTGACTTCTCCGTATGGGCCACCCTCCTATCCCCAAACACCCCCACGTGCTTACCCCCGGCTTACAAAAATGCTCTTAGCTCTGGTCTGGGGGACACCTGCCAACTGCCACCTCCCCAGCTACTGGTAGTTGCACGAATGTGTCCCGGGATCTGGTGCCTTCATTTCCTAGCTAGCATCTGCTGTAACGGCTCAATATATCTTTTTATTTCAGAAACCACTGGTCTTAAGAGTTTTGGTTTAATTTAAAAAAACAAACTAAAACTGTGGGTTTATGGAGGGTCTGGGCTGGAGCCACTGGTATGCATTATCAGACCATACTGAGTGCCAGGCCCAGCTTGTGGATGGAGAAAAGGAAGAAGGCTTGATCCTAGGGTACTGCATCTAAAGGGCGGGAGGGGAACTGCAGCCCACACCATATGACCACACCATAGTAAAAAACGGAGAAGGGGAAGGTAACAATCCCTCAGGTTTACCCTCCATGTCCACCTGAGTATTTGTGCACATCTAAGCACGAAGGACAATCTCACTCTCTGAGGTGACCTCTTACCCCGTGAAGCAGAAACCAAGAGACCAATCTGAGTGCGGAGGCGGAGCTTGGTTAGAATCCCAATGCTTGGGAGGCTGAGACAGGAGGAGCGCAGGTTCACAGTCAGCCTCAGTTACTTAGTGAGGCCTTCCACAACTTAGTGAGACGGTTTTCCAATAAATAAAAAACAGGGCTGGGGGTGCAGATAGAATGCCCCCAGGATCAATCCTCAGTTCTGCAAAACAAAAACAAAACTCGCAAGAAAACCAAGCTGCTGGCCAAGGACTTCCTATTTTACAATAAAACAAGCTCTCAGGTGACAGGAATCCTGCTGGTCCACCAGGCCTGAGTAGCAGGAAACCAGTGTGCTCAGAGGCTAGAGGTCATGGGGACGCCCTCGGGGTGTCTTAATACATTCAGGAACCCCCTGCTCAAGTTTCTGATACAGTAGGTGTAGGGCAGAGCCAATAATCTTCACGTCTAACAAATTCCCACAGGATCCAAGGGAGCACACTGAAAAACCACTTCTAGGCTGAAGTCTGACTTTCACCCCCGGCCAAGTGATGAAAGCACATAGAGCAAGTCTAGTGACGGAAGGGAAGCGCATTAGGATGGACTGGGCAGGAGGCTCGGAGGCGGCGGGGAGGGAAACCAGCCAGGTGCCTGTTCTCCAAGAACATCTTACCAAATTCTCTTTCTCACCCCACATCTAACACCTGACCCACAGTCACAAAAGCCTCAAGTGAGTGAGTCTGGGAGTGAGAGGAAGGGGGAACGGCAAAGTAAGTGTAAATCAAGGGACAGGGTGTAAACAAGTGTAAATCAAGGGGCAGAGTGTGAGTGTAAATCAAGGGGCGAAGAACCTGGGACTATGCAGATATGGGAAGGGCAGGATACCGAGGAAAAGGAACCAGAGATGACTAGTGGAAAATGAGGAGACCATTAATAGAAACACGTCAGGAGGCCAGGCTCAATGCAGATAATGTTGGTAGGAAAGATTCTTTTTTTTTTTTTTTTGGTGGTACTGGGGTTGGAACCCAGAGGCTTTCTACCTCCAGGCTATACTCCCAGAATTATTTTATATTTTATTTGGAAACAGGGTTTCACTAAGTTGCGGAGAGCCTCACTCACTAAGTAGCTGAGGCTGGCTTCGAATCTGTGCGATCCTCCTGTCTCAGCCACCACGCCCGGCTAGGAAAGGTTCTTAATAAAATGTCTAACTCAGTGAAAGTCAGCCAGAAAAGAACTGTTCAGCTGGGCTGGTGACACACACTCGGGAGGCTGAGATAAGAGGACCACAGGCTCGAGTCTAGCCTCAGCAACTAAGGTAGACCCTTAGCAACCTAACGAACCCCTCTTTCAAAATAAAAAAGAGCTGGGCGTGGTGGCACACGCTTGTAATTTGGGAGGCTGAGACAGGACAGCTCAAATACCTAGTGAGACTCTTTGCAACTCAGTGAGACCCTGTTTCAAAATAAAGAATAAAAAATAGGGCTGGGGGTGTAACCGAAAGGTAGAATGCCCTTGGGTTCCATCCCCAGTACCACAAAAGATAAAATTAAATTAAATGAATAAAATAAAATAAAAAAGATAAAATACGGCTGGGGGTGTAGATCAAAAGTAGAATGTCCTTGAGTTCAATCCCCAGCACTACACACACATTAAAAAAGTCAGATATTTATTTATAATATCTTTCTAAGCAAATGAGTTTAGCTGACAGATGTTAGAATACAATCACCAAGAGTGTGATCAGACAGAAACAAAGTCTTCTAAGCCCACCCCAACTTTCAATTGATTTAATTTATACGAGAAAGGTAAAAAAGAATCAGGCAAGCGAAAATTAATCAGAACACTGCATCCAATATCTTATATATGTATTGGGAAGCTGAGACAGGAGGATCTCAGGCTTGAGGTCAGCCTTAGCAACTCAGCAAAACTCTGTTTCAAAAAAAAAAAAAAAAAAGTATAGCTCAGAGGTGGAATGCCCCTGGGTTCAATCCCCACCTAGTATCCTCCCACCCCACAAATACACAGCCCCCCCCAGGGCCATAGCCAGGCAGGATCTCCTGCACTGTTATTAAGCAAAATTGAATTAAGGTTGGGCTGAGCTATCTGTTCTCTGGCTTTCACTCTTTTTTTTTTTTTTTTTTCCTGCAGCACTGGGGACAGAACCCAGGGGCATTTTACCTCCGACCTACACCCCAGTCCTATTTTTTATTCTTTATTTTTGAAACAGGGTTTCACCAAGTTGCAGAGTCTAAGTAACAGCTGAGGCTGGCTTCGAACTTTGATCTTCCTGTCTCAGCCTCCCAAATGCTGGGCTTACAAGCCTGTGCCACCACGGCAGGCTGCTCTTACTCTTCATACCCCAGTAAACCATCTTGCCAGATAAGAAATCATGGATAGCAGGCAGCTACACAGCACTTACCTTTTGTGTGTGTGTGGAGGGGTGGGTACTGGGGATTGAACCCAGGGGCATTCTACCTGTCCCCCAGCCCTTTTTATTTTTTATTTTGAAACAGGGTCTCACTTAGTCTTTAAAATTTAAAAGAATTTAGTCTTGCTAAATTTCTGAGGGTGTTTTAGAACCTGATCCTCCTGTCTCAGCCTCCCAAGCACTGGGATTACAGGCATGCCTTGCCACGCCCAGCTCACAGTGAGTAAACAATGGGGCCAAACCCAGTATTTCTATTTTTCGTAAAAAAAAAAAAAAACTTAAAAACTTAAGTTACCATTTTTGTTTTTACTATTATTACATGTTATCCAAAGTGCAAAAAAAAAAAATATATATATATATAGACTGTAAAGCAATAATGGGCACGGTTCCCAAACAACCAGATAACTAAACATCATGAATGTTATGGGCTCTAGAATAAGCCCATTTAAGTTGCTTTGATGAACTATGGCTTTCAGTTTTTCACCAGGACCCTCAATGAAAAATACAGGTAACATACATAAAGAACCCAGCAAACGTATCAAAAACCCTACACAAACACACACTTGTATTTGATGCAACTATGCATAAACTTCTGCTAAAACACTGACATTTTCCCAAACTAAATCTTAGAAGAAACATAAAAGCTTGTTGCAACTTGTGATTTTGATTTCACAAGCTAATTTTGAAGAACACCAGGCTAAAAAGGATCAAACAGATTAGTACTGTATAAAAAGCAACTCATGTTTATTTGCCTGTCAATCCTGTATTAAAAAGAGCTCTGTAAATCTACTCAAGAAATACTTGTCTCTAGTTACTCAAAGAATGAATCCTGGCTGATTAAAGAGAACCTAGGGGTTTTTTTTTCGGGAGGGGGGGTGTTTGATAGGAGTACAAGGGATTGAATCCTGGGCATTCCACCCCTCAGCTATACTCCCAGACCTTTTCATTTTTATTTTGAAATAGGGTCTCTAAATTTCTGTTCACTGGCCTGTAACCTACATCCTCCTGTCTCAGCCTCCCAAGTACCAGGATTACACAGTACCACCATACCTGACAAGTTACATAGTTACATACGTGTGTGTGTGTGTGTGTGTGGTGTGTATTGGGGATTGAACCCAGGGGCATTCTACCTCTGAGCTATACCTCTGCCCTATTTTTATCTTTTTTGTTTTTTTGTGGTACTGGAGGTGGAACCCAGAGGCTTTCTAGCTCCAGGCTATACTCCCAGACCTATTTTATATTTTATTTGGAAACAGGGTCTAAGTTGCCGAGAGCCTAAGTAGCTGAGGCTGGCTTCAAACCTGTGCAGTCCTCCTGTCTCAGCCTCCCCAAACTCGGGGATTAGGGGGATTACAAGCGTGCCACCACGCCTGGCTTTTTATCTTTGTTTTGAAACAGGGTCTTACAAGGTTGATAAAATCTCACAACTTGCTGAGGCTTTCCTTAAACCTGATTCTCCTGTCTCTGCGTCCCTAATACTGGGGCCACAGGAGCACGCCAGCACACCCGGCCCTGTACATTTCTTAGTTTTAGCAGTTCTTGTTTGAAAGGAGCTGACAAAAACAGGAGCAAAGAAGATAGTTGTTGGTTTGCTTTCAGAGCCATGACAGATGAGCTGAGACAAACTTGAAGTGAGGAGGAGTCACAAATATTAAAGGTTAGGCTCAGAATACCTGATCTCATGCCTGTTCGGTGTGTCATGCTTTTCAGCCTGGAGCTTCTGAGCCAACACTGAATGAAGATCTGACTTTTCCAGCAACTTGTTATCTGTATATAGAAAGAGAAATGCCAGAAATCATATTATTTGTCAGACTATATTCATACTTTATACCTCATAAAGCTTGGGAGTCAAAAAATTACAAGATGACCTGGGTAGGTTTCACCTTTACTAGGTATCAAAGTACACAATCCTCTCTGTCACCTGTTGTAGCAACTGTATGAAACCTAGAAACGCATTCCTACAGGTTCCTAAGCTCAACATTGGCCGCTCAGCCACAGTGATCTGTGGACAGACACCTGCAAGACCATCTCCCCTATAAAGGAAGCTGAAGTTGCTTCTCCCTCGGAGTGAACACACACACCATGGCAAATGCTATGCACCTTTAAGTAACTATTTGTTAGATCACAGTACTAGGAATACAAACAAGATCCCCCAACATGAAGTTCAGATATAATGTGGCCGTTTATAAAAGGTAGGAGAAAAAAAATGACTCTTTTCATAGGCAGTTTCATAGGTAGTGACATTTGAGTTACATCTTAAAGGCAGAAGGAAGAGCAAAGTTGTCTAGTAAGGAGTTGGAAATAAAGGCTGGAGGCAACACATGGAAAAGCAAGATGAGAAACTTAGACTTTATCTTGTTTGCAATTATGAAATAAGAGATTGTAAAAGCAGGTGGCTAGTGAATAAAACGAGGTACAGGGGTATCACAGAAGTATAAAGGGGTCATTCCTTTCTTGTGAAGGTCATGGCATACAACCCTACAACAAAACACATTAGTAAGTATGTGGAGTCACACAAATATGTAATTGAGAGAAGCTGCCAGATGGCTGAAACTTTAGGGCCTCCCTTCATAGGAGAGAAGGAATGGAGAAGGTAAAAGGGAAGAATGTTATGCAGATGTTTCTGGTAATCTTTAGGAGGTTCCCTTAGAATACAGATAAAAGCCCGGAGGATCTCAGGTCTGCACATAGCCTCAGCTACTTAGTGAGGCTCTCTGCAATTTAGCAAGCCCTATTTCAAAATAAAGAATAAAAAATAGGGTTAGGGGTTTAGCTCGGAGGTAGAATGCCCCTGGGTTCAATCGCCAGAACCGAACCACACACACACACACACACACACACACACACACACACACACACACACCTGTGCGGGTATGGCTTATCTTTTCTAGTTATAGGATAAGGTTCCTAGGAGGGAGCTTAACTGACATGTCTTCTGGAAGTTTTCTCAGGAAAGAGCCACTCCCTAGGCTTGGGAAAGAGAAGATTAGGGAGACCTGAATTCTGAGGCTTTCTTCTTCTTCTTCTTTTTTTTTTTTTTTTTTTGGTGGTACTGGGGTTCCTGGAAGCCCGTCTATCTCCGGGCTACACTCCCAGACCTATTTTATTTTTGGAAACAGGGTCTCCTAAGCCAGTGCGGCTGGCTTCGAACCTGCACGATCCTCCTGTCTCTGCCTCCCAAGCGCGGGGATTACAAGCTTGCGCCACCACGCCCGGCCAATTCTGAGGCTTTCTTTAGCTCAGCTTGCCAAAGTTCCACCCTTTAAGCTAAACAAGAAATAGATCAGGAGAATCTACATCACAAGTACTAAGTCTTGAGATTAGAATAGCAATAGAGCAAAATCTTGACAGGGTTTATACTGTTACTCTTTCTACTAAAGGATATCTCTCCTCTAAAGAATCTTGAATCTAATGCCGGGCGTGGTGGCCCAGGCTTGTAATCCCTGCACTTGGGAGGCGGAGTCAGGAGGATGGTACAGGTTCAAAGTCAGCTGCACTGGCTTAAGAGACCCTGTTTCCAAATAAAAATAAATAAATAAAAAATAAATAGGTCTGGGAGTGTAGCCCGGAGGTAGAAGGATTTCCAGAAACCCCAGTACCACCACCACAAAAAAAAAAAAAAAAAAAAGTTGCCGTACCACCAAAAAAATAAAATAAAGAATCTTGAATCTAGCTTCTTGTTGATATCTGAAAAGTAGAACTTCCAGGCAGAAACCAGAGGCACTTTCTTCTATATTGGCTGTGTCAGCTCAGAAAACAGGAAAGTGGCTCTACCCTAGGACCCAGTGACCAAGAGAAAGGGTTAAAACTAAGTACTTCAGGGCTCTAATAAGGTCTTTGGAATGATCCACCAAAATGAGGTATCCTGTGATCATTTTAGGTCTTTTAAAGGCCTCGAGGCAGTCGAGAGGGTCCTTCCCCAAAGTTTCTTTCATCTTTCTCTTCAGGCTCAGACACTGAACAGGAACTTTGGACTGATGGAGGGTCAGACCTGACTATCTTGGGAAACTGGAATGAGAGGAATGCTGACACTGCACAATTTGGAAATCATCTCCCTAAATGTCAACCCCTTGGCCCAAACAGAAGATCTGAATAGGCCAAGGCTGTCTCATTCTCCTGGCCCCTGGAGAGGCTTTACTCACTAGCCTAGTGCTGCTTGAAGATGTGTCCTTTCATCTCTGACCTACTGTTCTGCCTGCTCTACAGCCTCTTGCCCCATCAAGAAGTACAAAAAATATTCAGTGTGTATATGAGATGATAAGCACCTTATATGTATAAATTATTATACAGATGACTTTCAAAGTACTTACATACACAGGACTGTTTTTATGAAGCAGGTAGGGCAGCTTCACCCACATTTTATAGATGCAGCAAATCAGACTCAAAAGGTCAAGTAAAAAGGTTACTAGGGGGCAAGTGGAGCCTCAGACCCAATCTGACTTTCAAAGTGTACGAATAAGTCTAAGAATAAACGAACCCAACAAACACCTGAGAACTGAAGTTTGATCATGTTTGCAGCAAGCGGCTTCTGCCAGCACCGGGGCCCTACAGCCCCTCAGAGTAACGATGGTATTTCACTTTTCCAAAGCACCCCTCCACACACTTTGGTACCAAAGGTTGAACCCAGGAGCATTCTGCCTCTGAACTATACCCCAGCTGTTTTTAAATCTATTTTGAAACAGGATCACACTAAGTTGCTGAGGCTGGTCTTGAACCTGCACTCATTTCAGATGCCCAAGGATTACAGGCATGAAGCATTGCTCCTTTTTAACGAAAGGTGCAATGAAAACAATGAAGGGCCACTTCTCAGGAGATTCAGCAAGAAATACAAACGCAAAAGTCAAATGCCATGAGTCTAAAGCTGAATCCCAATGTGATAAAAAAAAACAGGGCCTGCTTCAAAGAGTCTTGAAGACTAAAATAACACATGTCAAATATCTAGCAGTGCTTTAACTTGTCTGCACAACAGAATGACCAGGGAAACATCTAAAAAAACACTTGATACCAGCTAGGTGCAGTGACACATGTGTGTGATTCCAGCTACTTCCAAGCTGCTTGGGAGGATAAGGCAGGAGAAACAAAAGTCCCAGGCCAGCCTTAACAACTCAAGTTGCAAGAGACAACGTCTCAAAAGAAAACAAAAGGCTCTCCACATTAGTAGAGTGCTTGTCTGGCATGTGTGAAGCCCTGGCTTCCATTTCCAGTACAGCAACACACACATGCAGAGGCCCACACACGCGTGCCCGAGCTATTCTGGTTTAGTTGATTTGGGGATGTAGCTAAGTGTAGAATGCTTGCATGAAGCCCTGGTTTGATTCCCCAGAGAGTGTGTGTGTGTGTGTCAAGGTCCCTAGGTGAGTCTAATGTGTGATACATTTAGGAACCACTAATTTAGCATAATCAGAACTCAATAAGCAGGAACTATTATTTTGAATGCTATCACCAACATAACTTTGGGATTATTTTACCCTTGGGAGTCATTAGGTACCTTAGGACCGAGGAGTGGCTATTTCCTCAAAACTGTCAGGTAAGTTGTGGTGAAATACGGGAGCGGGGCAAGGAAATGTCCATTTAGGATGTATGTAAGGTACAAGACCAGTTTTGTACTCTTAAATTGCAAGGGGGTGGTGAAGAAGTCCACTTCTTTCACACGGAAGGTTTTCAATTAATAAAGGGTAGGACCTAACAGCCCGGCGTGGTGGCGCACACTTGTAATCCCTGCGCTTGGGAGGCTGAGACAGGGGATCGCACAGATTCGAAACCAGCCTCGGCTACTTAGTGGGACCCTGTTTCCAAATAAAATATAAAATAGGTCTGGGAGTATAGCCCGGAGGTAGAAAGCCTCTGGGTTCTACCCCTAGTACCACTAAATAAATAAATAAATGGTGCATCCTAACTAAAAAAAAAAAGCAAAAAACTTAAAAGAATGGGAGACAAAGAACAGTTGTGAAACAAGGCCAAAAAGTCGAAGAAATCAAACACCACGCGTTCTAAGACGCTCAAAAGACAGCGACAATCCCTCCAGTTAATGCTGTCTCATTAACCCGATCCCTCCAAGTGTTTCTGGAGCCCGCCTCGTGCAGCCCTGGGCGAGCTGTGGATCTGCGGACACGCCGCCGCCGGCCCACAAGGAACACACAATTTGGGAGGAGAACCGTCCACGATACGCCCCTAGGAAAAACAGAAGAAAAAGACCTCAAAGGCTCGGGCCCAGGCGAGTTCCGGGCGGCCGCCAGGCCTCGGCCTCCGCTCCCCGCGGGACCCCCGCCGCCCCGCCGCCCGCCCCGCTCACAATGCAGGATGATCTCCTCGAACGACTGCCTCTGCAGCCGGTCCCGGCGCCTCAGCTCCTCCGCGATGTGGCGCTTCCAGCGGGGGAAGTCGGCGGCGCGCAGGCCCGACGACATGTCGCACGCGGCCCGGGCGCCTCAGCGCCGCCGATCCGAGCGGAGACGGGCGGCAGTACCCCGCAGCATGTGGCGAGCGGCGGGCGCGGGAAGGCGGGCAATCCCAGACCTCACCTCGGCGCGCGGGTCGCCCCCGAGGCCATCTGGGACAGTCTTCCGGCTCCCTCCGGAAGTAGTTTAGGCGAGGCCGGAAGTCCCGCCTCCGAGTACGTCACGCGCCGTAGCACGCGGCCGGCGCGTCGGAAGGCGCTCGCTAGTGACGTCATCCTGAAGCCGGAAGGGCCGGGGCGAGGAGACGGTCGCTGGGAGGCGCTCCGATCTCGCGGGAGGCCCGGCCCTGGCGGGCTGGAGCCGGGTAGGCGGACGCCTCCGCCCGCTGTTCTGTTTCTTTCGGGGCATTTTTATTCTTCGTATTTTCCTTCTTGGTGAGCTCCTTTTTTTCTTTATTTTTTCAGCTTATAAGCAGAAGTAGGGGTGACCCCCCCCAAAGTACTTTAGTTGTGGACAAGTGACCACCTTCTTAAACCTCAATTTTCTGGCCTGTAAAATGGGGACTGTAATGCTATCTATGCCATGGAGGTGTAGATTAGAAGGGAAATCCGGGCTAAGGATGTAGTCTAGTGGTAAAGCGCTTGCCTAGCCTGCAGGTCGCTCTGGGTTCAATCCCAAGTACCTAAAAAAATGTAGCCAGGCGAGGTAGCACACCCTTGTAATCCCAGTGCTTGGGAGGCTGAGACAGGAGGATCTAAGATTTAAGGACAGCTGGGTAATTTTTAATTTCTTGCGGTACTTTGGATTGAACCCAGAGGCATACTACCTCCGAGCTACACCCCCAGCCCTATTTTTTATTCTTTGTTTTGCTTTTTGCGGGTCTGGGAATGGAACCCAGGGGCATTCGACCTCTGCCCTTTTTTTTTTTTTTTTTTTTTTTTTTTTTTTGGTGGTACTGGGGGTGGAACCCAGGGGCATTTCTACCTCCGGGCTATCCTCCCAGACCTATTTTTATTTGGAAACAGGGTCTCACTAAGTTGCTGAAAGCCTCACTAAGTAGCTGAGGCTGGCTTCGAACCTGTGTGATCTTCCTGTCTCAGCCTCCCAAATACTAGGATGACAAGCATGTACCACCACTCCTGGCTCAGCCTCAGTAATTTAAGGAGGCCCTCAACAATTTAGCAGGGACCTGTTTCAAACAAACAAACAAACAAACAAACAAAAAAGAATAGGAGTGGGTATGGTGACGCATGCTCGTAATCCCAGCATTTGGGAAGCTGAGACAGGAAGATCCTGGTTCGCAGCCAGCTACAGCTGTTGTGAGGCCCTCTGCAATGCAGACCCTGTTTCAAAATAAAGAATGAAAACTAGCGCTGGGGGTGTTGCTCAGAGGTAGAATGCCCCTGGGTTCCATCCCAATACGTCCCCCCCCCAAAAAAAAAAATAGGGCTGGGGATGTGGCTCACAGGCAGAATGCCTCTGGGTTCCATCCCCAGCACCCAAAAGAAAAAAAAAAAAAAAAGGAAAAATATTTCTATGTCATCATGCAGTTAGTACTGTGCTTGGCATGGCCAGCCTAGCTTTACACGTTACCAAGTGCCTACCCTTTAGTAGGGGCATGCTACCGACCTTCAAAACACGTTTCTTGCAGTGGACAGTGTGATGCAAACAAGCACCCATGAAGGATGTGAACAGTGTAGCGGTTTGTGTCCAGCATTAGAATCATAGACATGTGGACCTAACAGTCAAGGGGTCCTTAGCTCATCTAAGATGCCAGAAGATGCTGCAAGGGGGAGATGGAAGGTGCACAGGCCATTGAGACGATGGCTTCTGTCAACAGCCAGAATGGAAAATCTGAGTGTGGAAAGTGATTGTCTGAACTCCCACCTGCCTTTAACAGGTTAATGCATGAAACAAACTGGACAAAGTAGGAGAGCAGAGGAGAGAAAAGGAGTGTCAGAAACTATGGTCCGGTGTGGCTCAAGTCCAGAGGAAGATCCTTCACACACAGATAGGAAAACCTGTCCTCCACCCGGGAGCAGAGAAGGAAGACAGCCAGGTTTCTAGAGCTGTAATTGAAGACGCTTTGTTGGTAGTCACTCTAGAATGACCCCCGCGTCACACAAAGAGCCCATGAAAACCAGGAAAAGAATTTAGTTTTTCACACACTGCAGAAAATGAAAAAAAGAAGTTCTGAAAGTCACCAATAATCCTTCCGAATAACATAATGGCACAAAAAGTGCTTCCAAATGTGACAGTGGCACCTCAGGAACCTCAAAAAAGCATCGTATGACATAGCATCAGATTTTGACAGCTGAGCAGGCTAATTTTCCTGATGCAGTTATGATTAAAATATGTTTACAGATTTGCCCAACTAACAGTTCCACTTACAGGAAGCTATGCCAAGAAATAATTGAACACGTGCCCATATATAAAAATGTTTGTCATAGCATGCTTACTAATAGGAGGAAGTTGAAAACTCTATTTCCAATTATAAGAGATTAGTTAAATTACTGTGTATTTAATTGTTGAAATTGTTCATAATAAAAGCAGCATATGATATAATTTCAGTTTATGCAAAACAGGTTTTCAAAGCACCTCATAAACAATATTTGTTGATTGGATGCATAATTTTCTAAACTAAGGATAATAATTTTCCAAGCTCTGCTAGATCTGCACTCTTGCGAATTCACTCTCTCTAGCGCATATCTGAAACCACATGAAACCATCCCTCTTCTGTGCGTCCACCTCTGCAAAGCCCTTGGATTTACTGTGTGTTAGACACACTCTTCCCTTCTGACTTCTCTAACTTAACTCCTGTGAGTAAATTCTCAGCTTAGTAGTTACTTTCTCACAACCTGCATCTAACAGGCCTTCATAATCAGGTTAGATCCTCCCTGGTCTTCCCTCTCTTCCCCTCCTGTCCTCCCCTTCCTCCTCCTCCATCAAACCCAGGGCTTTGCACAGGCTAAGCAAGCACTGCACCACTTAGCCACATGCCCCTGGGCAGCCCTTTTTATTTTATTTTGAGCCAGGATCTTGCTAAGTTGCCGGGGCTGGCCTCAGACTTGGCGTCCCCTTGCTCAGCCTTTCGAGAAGCTGGCATCACAGGCATGCACCGCCACACCTGGCTGCGTGCCTATCCTTTCTAGTGGTCATTTCACTCACAGTTTCATGTGTATCTGTATTATTACTTAATGTCTGTCTTCTCCCACTAGACTATAAACTCTATGAGACAGAGCTATTTCTATTTTTGTTCATCTTTGTTTTCCCAGCAAGGACACAAGGCTTTAAATATTAGATGCTCAGAAAGTATTGTTTAATTAGTGAGTGGAGTATGCAAAAAATAGTATCTCTGAGCAGTGCATCGCTGGTGTTTTTGTATATCACATATACATTTTCTAATTAATAGATGTTATGCATGCCTTATGTATGCAAGAAAAAGTTCTAGAAATGAATATGTATTTATTGATAAATACATGTATTTGGCAGGATGCTAGGCTCTGTGGGAGATAACTAATAAGCAGGAACACGTATGCAGTGCTATAACCATGCATTCCTCTGGCTATTTTCCATTTTATAACTCATTTCCTCCTCACAACAACCCTATGCAGCAGGGTTATTGTTAGCTACTGTTAGCGTCTTCATCCTCATCACAGACAAAGAACCTGAGGCACAGAGAGGCAGCGTAAATTGCCCAAGGATTCCTGGTTAGTACAGGGCAAGACCTGGCTTTGATCAGAGGCAGTTTGATGCTAGCATCCGTGTCCTTAACTGGTCTCTGTGCCATTTGGCTTTGTGGTTTGGCTCAACTAGAGTTCATAGTGGATGTGCGTGATGCTCAGGATGGAAACCAGGACCTCACGCATGCTAATTAAGTGTTCCACCACTGAGAGACACCCACCCCCCAATCACAACAATTTTAAATGGTGCATGTGTAATCCCTAGTGAGCCAATGGGACGGGGCATCATGGTGACACAGACGCGGCGGCGATGAGAGGCCTCTGGGGTGCTCATGGGCCCTGAGAGCAATGTCTACTGTGGGTGAGTAATAAGGAGAGGAAATAAGGTCGTCTGCACACTCTGGTGGCAGGTAGTGGATCTGAAGAGCGGCTCTGTGCTCTGGTAATGAAGCGTGTCTACTGGATTCGGCATGCCGCGCTGGAAGCAGCATCTGTGGAATGGCTTCTGACTGCCTGTAATGGATGTAAGAGAAATGTGAAGCATCCCAAGATTCTTGGAGCAATATGTTAATCGGCACAAGTTTGTTCACAGGAAGAGTGGAAGAGGCATCACTTATCAAAGAACTTTCTCTGCAGAAGGCCTTGATTCACTGAAACAAAGCGCCACCCAATTTAGCATAAAAGCATCTCCATGGCAGCATTTCCACTACTGAGAGCTTCCAGGAGATTCTCACCTTAAGCATCAATGCCTCACGTCTCATCTGTGAGATCCTGAGCTGTGCTTCCATTTGGAGGAGTTCCAGGCCAGGCTTCAAGTGATTGTCCTGTGTACTCTTTCCTTGCCCCTTGGTCTTCCTGACTTCTTTTATCTTTCAACCAGCAAGTGAAGATAGCGCAGTCTAGTATGGGTCAGGCATAAAGGTGAGCATCTTGAGGGAGGTGAAGACATCCCAGCTTCAAATCCTGGCCTCAGGGAGCTCACTCTCCAGGAAGGAGATGGAGATATCTATGGAGGTAAGGAATATAAAGCTCAAAGGGCCAGGCAAAAAGTACCAAAGGTTTCAATTCCTTGGTTCTTTCCTTTCTTCTCCCCGCCCCCCCCCCTTTTTTAAGAGGAGGAAAGGTTCATTTTGGCTCATGACTTAAGAGGTTTAGTCCATGGTCTGCTGGCTCCCAGGCAGAAACACCACGATTGCAGGGCATAGTGTAGGAAGCTGTTCAGTTCATGGCAGCTGGGAAGCAGCGAGAGTGCTCTTACTCTTAGAAATATCATTTCCTGTGCTCACTTCAGCAGCACATTTACTAAAATTGGAAGGATTCAGAGAAGATTAGCATGGCCCCCAAAGCAAGGATGACACAAATTTGTGAAGTGTTCCATATTTTTAAAACTTTAGAAAATTATTTCCTATTTAAAAATTTTTTTCTTAATCTTTATTACCCCTCCCTTTCAATCCTGTCACCAAATCATATCACTAAAATTAAAGTAAATGAAGTTAACCTGTTACTGTGTGAACTGTCTACCGTAAAACATAGTAGCTGCTAGAATGGACCAACAGTCAAGAAACCAACCTGTGCAGGTTTTTAGACATGTGGACCGTCCCTCCAAAATGGCACTTTTATTGTTTTGTGTGTGTGTGTGTGTGTGTGTGTGTGTGTGTGTGTGTTACTGTGTGTATATAAATTCAGAGACATTCTACCTCCAAGCTATACCTCCAGCTCTTTTTATTTTGAAACAGTGTCTTTCTCGGTGGCTGAGAATTTGCTAAATTGCTGGGGCTGGGTTTGAACCTGTGATCCTTCCGTCTCAATTTCCCAAGTATGGGGATTATAGGCATGTGCCATCATGCCAGTCTAAACATGGCATTGTGTGTGTGTGTGTGTGTGTGTGTGTGTGTGTGTGTGTGTTGGGGATGGAACCCAGAGGGTTTCTACCCCCAGGCTACACTCCCAGGCCAATTTTCCATTTTATTTGGAAACAGGGCCTCACTAAGTAGCTGAGACGTGGCTTCAAACCTGCGCGATCCTCCTGTCTCAGCC
Organism: Muscardinus avellanarius; assembly: GCF_963383645.1. Lineage (NCBI taxonomy): Eukaryota > Metazoa > Chordata > Mammalia > Rodentia > Gliridae > Muscardinus > Muscardinus avellanarius. The sequence goes on from NC_137787.1 coordinate 7,162,474, forward strand.
TCCCAAGCACTGAAATGACAAGCATGTGCCACCACGCCTGGCAACATGGCATTTTTGTATGGCAGTAATGATCACTTGGCTTTTTTACCCCTTCATCTTTCTTTGTCCTTTTTTTATGTTTACTGCTTTTTTTATATGTATACATGCTATAGGAAACTTTGATTATAAAGAATCTCTATGCTGGTCTAGGGTAGTAGCTTGAGTGGAGTGCTTACCTAGCATGCATGAGGCCCTTGGTTTGATCCCCAGCATGGGTTGGGGGGAGGAAGAATGTCTATGTAGATCATATTATCTGTTCTCTAGATACATCCATATTGATAACCCAGATTGTGTGTGTGTGTGTGTGTGTGTGTGTGTGTGTGTGTGTGTGTGGTGTGTGTGTGTTACTGGGGATCGAACCTCAGGGGGCATTCTACCTCAGCTACATCCCCAGACCTATTTTATTTTTTATTTTAAAACAGGGTCTCACTCAGGTGCTGAGGTCCTCAGTAAGTTGCTGAGGCTGGCAGTGAACCTGCAGTCCTATCTCAGCCTCCCGAGTACTGAGATTACAAGTGTGCACTACCATGCCTGGTTCTAGATTTCCTGTTTTAAAAATGACTTGGGGTGCCAGGCGTGGTGGCGCACGCTTGTAATCCCTGCACTTAGGAGGCAGAGACAGGAGGATTGCCCAGGTTCAAAGCCAGCCTCAGCTACTTAGTGAGGCTCTCAGCAACCTAGTGAGACCCTGTTTCCAAATAAAATATAAAATAGGTCTGGGAGTATAGCCTGGAGGTAGAAAGCCTCAGGGTTCCACCCCCAGTACCACAAAAAAAAAAAAAAAGACCCTGTTTCCAAATAAAATATAAAATTTTTCTGGGAGTGTAGCCCGGAGGTAGAAGGGTCCCATCCCCAGTACCACCAAAAAAGAAGAAAAAAAATAGACTTGGGGTTAGTATTATCTTAATGCTCAAATATAAGCATTTTAGTAGCATGTAGCTCTCTGAGAGAAGGTCTTGTTATCTCCTTTGTGTTCCAGCAGCTTGGTAACTGGAACGTTGGACCTGAGGATTCCGCATGGTACTTACATGCTAATCTTGGGCAAAAGGGTGAGAAGCGATTCCACGGGGCACTTCTAAAAGGCTAGGACTGTGGTCACTGGTGTGTGGGAGCTGTCTCCTTTGCTTGTTTCAAGAAGATGATAATAGTTCTCGTAGGTACCACCACCTTCTTTCTGTGAACAGTGGTTACCATTTATTGTGTGACTTTTACATGCTAGGCACCATGCTCTAATGGATTAGTTTATTCTCATAACATTGTGATCTAGGTACTATCAATATTTTCTTTTTGCAGACGAGAAAACTGGCACAGAGGAAGTGACTTATCTGGTGTCACAGAGCTGGTAAGCAGCAGAACTGGGTGCTGGCAGGAAGACGGGCTGGAAATGACCCACTTAACCACAGCACCCACTGAGCACCAGCTCGGGGTTTTTCATTTGTTTTTTTTAGGTTGAACCAGCATAAGATGTTAGAATGAGCCGAGCGTGGTGGCGCACGCTTGTAATCCCAGCATTCTGGAGGCTGATACTGGAGGATCGCGGTTCGTGGACAGCCTCAGCCACTTAGTGAGGCCTTTGCAACTCAGTGAGACCCTATTTCAAAAATAAAATGACTAAAAAATAGGACTGGGGTGTAGCTCAGAAGTAAATGGCCCTGGGTTCCATCCCCAGTACTGCAAAAATAACAAACAAATAAATAATAAAATGTTAGACTGCATTTTGATTTCAAGCAATAGAGATGCAATACATGCCGTCTGAAGGGACAAGGGGATCATTGTCTGGATTCAGGGTGTGGCACAGACCCGCAGCGGGATGTGGCGGGACCCAGGAATCCCTGCAACCAGGATGGATCTGCCGAATGCTCAGCCTGTGGCGTCTGCTTCCCTCTGCAAGTGGCTCTTTATTTCCTCTTGCGGCTCAGCTGTTTTGTTCTCTAATTCTCCCATCCTCATGATGAAGACATGGTTCCTCCAAGAGCTTCTCAGTACAAGCAGGCAGCTGGATGGATCTGTCACCTCTGGGCTCCCACCTTAACTCCTAGGAAAGGCCTCTGATGGGCAGCGCCTGTGCCTAACCACCAGCCGTCGCGCTCCCGTGCATGGAGGGAAGGGGAGGTTCCCCCAAGGCACACGAAGAACATGCATCTGTTTGTACTGCCCGGCAGATTCTACCTCCTGATTACATCCATTGTATTTCCCTGTCCATTCATGCAACAAGTCATACACAGAAATGAGCAGAGCGGCCCGTGTTGGGGATGATTCCAGGGGCGTTCTGCCTCCAAAGCACAACCTCTTACTTTATTTTATATTTGGAAACAGGGCCTCACTAAGTTACTGAAGGTGGCCTTGAGCCTGTGGTCCTCCTGGCTCAGCCTTCCAAGTACTGGGATCACAGGCAGGTGCCACCACCCCCAGCTCACAGGAATTTTTTTAAGTTGATCTGAGAGAGAGGAAATTTCTTCCTCCTTGGTTGTGAAGTTTGAGACATACTTCCAGATCTGCTAAGGCTGAATCTTCTGTCTCATGAAAAGGCCATTCAGAAAAAGAAATGGCGCAGTCCTGCAGGAGCCGGAGGGGAGGCCCTCGAGCCCTGGGGAGGGCCGGCACCTTCCTGCACTTCATTTACGCTGCTGTTTGTTCCACTGGGGGTGGAGCCCCGCACTGCCCGCAGCTCGCTTTGGACAGGCACATGCAGATCGCTCAGGAGTCCCTTCACAAGGCACGCCTTTGTACTTCTGCAGAAGGGTCTGCAACCGACAAAAAGTCTGGGAGGCAAGCACGCTGACAGGCGGTCTGCCCAGTTTCTATCCCTACCTTGATCCCTTCCCCTGATGGTGGGGGCTTTGGGTTCACACCTCTGCCCAAATGGCTATTTTCTAGGACAGATGGGAGTTTTGAAACAAAGTTTAAGATTCCGGAAGACTCTGGTTAACCACAGTTTATTTAAGCTAAAATGGCTACTGTCTGGCCACTGTTTGACAAAGATTTTACACTGTTACAAAGGCAATTGCTCTGTCACTGAGCTACATCCTCAGCCCTTAGTTTATTTTGAGACAGCAGTTTACACATTCCCGAGGCTGGCCTCCAGTTTGTAGTCTCCTGTCTGAGGAGTAGCTGGGATTATGGGCGTGCAGCACCATGCCTGGCCTTAAGTTGGTTTATCGTGTGGCTTACACTGGACTTTTCTTTTTACCTGCTGCCCAACACTAATACAGCAGGCAAGCCCAAGGAAAGCTAGGGCTGGGCAGACAACACGGTGGGCACTAGGCCAGGCTTTCCCAATTCCAGAGAACTACGAAGGTCCTTCCTGCAGCCCAGCTCCTGCTGCTCTTCCTGTGAACCAGCAAGCCCTGTCCAAACTTCTTGGGAAGTTTCTAGATCCGAGAGCTCATGAACTTTGTGGTAAATTACACTCAGTTCTAAGTAGTGTTCATTAATGAGAAAAGTTATGACTTTAAAACGAATTGTAGCCGGGCGTGATGGCGCACGCTTGTAATCCCTGCGCTTGGGAGGCAGAGACAGGAGGATCGCGCAGGTTCGAAGCCAGCCGTGTGCGCTGGCTTAGGAGACCCTGTTTCCAAAAAAAGGGTATAAAAAATAGGTCTGGGGATGTAGCCTGGAGGTAGAAGGGTTTCCAGGAACCCCAGTACCACCAAAACAAAAACAAAAAACAAAAACGAATTGTAGCCAGGCATGGTGGCACATGCCTATAATTTCTGTACTTGAGAGGCTTAGACAGGAGGATCACAGGTTCAAGGTCAGCTTCAGCAAGTAGTGAGACTCTCATCAACCTAGCAAGACCCTGTTTCCAAATAAATAAAATTGGGCTGGGGATGTAGCTTTAAGGTAGGATGCCTCTAGGTTTAAGCCCCAGTAGTGCGCACGCGCGCGCGCGCACACACACACACACACACACACACACACACGGTACAATTAGAAATATGAGAATAGAGCCGGGCGTGGTGGCGCACGCTTGTAATCCCTGCGCTTGGGAGGCTGAGACAGGAGGATCGCGCAGGTTTGAAGCCAACCTCAGCTACTAAGTGAGATCCTGTTTCCAAATAAAATATAAAATGGGTCTGGGAGTATAGCCCGGAGGTAGAAAGCCTCTGGGTTCCACCCCCAGTACCACCCAAAAAAAAAAAAAAAATGAGAATAGAGCGGGGCATGGTTTAGCAACCTAGTGAGAGCTTGTTTCAAATTAAAAAGGGCTGGGTATGTAGCTCAGAGTTAGAATGCCCCTGGGTTCAATACCAAGTACCAAACCAAACCAAACAAAATTTTAAAAAGTCAATAAACAAAAGAAATATGAAAATAGACCTAGAGTATTAGGAAATACTGTTGTTGCCGTATGTTGGAACTATTTTCTCTCCCCCCCTGAGCAGAAAGCGAAGGGACTCCATTTTAAGAGCACTGTTGAAATGATTCACGAGCTATTTATAGCTCTGTGGAGTGTCTCTAAGACACTGCATTCTCATGCAGTAGAAGCAGAAAGTGTGCAGCATCAGAACAGATTTTGATTTATTTATTTACTTTTGGTACTGGGGATTGAACCCAGAGGCATTCTAACACTGAGATATACCCTCAGCCCTGTTTTATTTTTATTTTGAAATAGGGCCTTGCTAGGCTGATGAGTCTCATTACTTGCTGAGGCTGTCCTTGAACCTGTGATCCTCCTGTCTCGGCCTCCTAAGTACTGAGATTACAGATGTGTACCACCACATCCAGCTAATAAACAAATATTTAAATATTTTTGTCATGATATATGCTTCTTTGCTTATGTATTGAGTTGAAAATTTGCTACTATTTTTTAACAACTTTTTGTGTGTTCTACCACTGAACTTCACTGCCAGGTCATTTAAAAATTTTTATATATTATTTAATTAGTTAGTTATTTAATTTAGTTAGCTAGTTTGTGGTACTGGGAATTGAATCTAGGTGTGTTCTGCCCCTGAGCTACACCCCCAGCCTGATTTTTTATTTTTAGTTTAAAACAGTATTTCAGCTAAGTTTCTGAGGCTGACCTTGAACCAGTGATTCTCCTGTCTCAGCCTCCCAAGTACTGGGATTATAGGCATGCACCATCATGCCCATCTTAGTTTTTTTTTTTTTTTTTTTTTAAACACCATCCTGCTAACTTACCCTGCACTGGCCTCAAATCTGCAATCCTCTTATCTTAGTCTTCCAAGTGCTGGGCCTACAGGTGTAGGCCACCATGTACAGTGGACATTTGGTCTTTAATTTTTTTGGTACTGGGGATAGAACCCAGGGGCATTCTACTTCTGAGCTACATCCCCAGCCAAATTTTTTATTCTTTATTTTGAAACAGGGTCTCACTGAGTTGTAAAGGGCCTCACTAAGTAGTAGCTTAGGCTGTCTGCAAACCACGATCTTCCTGTCTCAGCCTCCCAAATGCTGGGATTACCAGCGTGCGCCACCACACCTGGCTGACATTTGGTCTTTAAAAAGATACTTGTGACTTCCGGGAAGATGGTGACGGAGAAAAGCGGGGCTTACGAGCCCCGCTAACAATCAATCTCTATTACTACAAAATCAGCGCCTTTCATAGTTAGAAAACACCATCAGCAGAGAAACAAAAAATGTAATTACAAGGGACAGAGAAATAGAGGGCTGGAAAAATGAGACACCAGAAAGAAACCAGACCGCAGTGCTGTGGCCGGAGCCGCGGCACAGAGCGGCGGGCACCATCTTTCCTTGCAGCACCAGGCCCCAGAGAGGAGGGGGACTCAGAACGGAGCTCAGAGCCACAGAGGAGATATGCCGGCATGACGGCCGAGGACACAGCAGCAGCGCCTTACTGCCGGCGGCAGTGGCAAGTTCACCGGATGGCTACAAACCAACACACTCAACAGCCCACCAGGCTCCAGAGAGGAGCGGCGGACAGTGAGCCGAGGTGAGCCGCTGTGGAACAGCCGGGCAGGATTCGGCAGATTTTTCGGTGCAGGGAGTATCTAAAGCTCCCAGGGACTGGGCTCAGCACACCCTGCAGAGACTCAGAGCAGAGCTCAAAAACAGAGAAGAAATACACCAGCCTCACGACCAGGGCGTGACAGCGGCGCCATATTGCCACCGGTGGCAACAGCAGCAAAGTCCACTACAGCTCCATGGGCGCACTCAACAACAGTGAGTCAAATTGTGGCCCCCTAGAGAAGAAATCCCAGTACTGCAATCCCAGGGACTTGACCCAGTGGGGGAGTGGCGGTGTCAGAGATATCACACCATAGGAGAACGCCTAACCTGGCACCCCCCATAGTCTAAAGCAGCCTCTATTGACTCCCTGGGTCTGAGACTTTGCGATACTACCCAGTAAAGGAGTAGTGGCGGCTGAGATACCACAGACTCGAGATCCAGAGCACCTTAAGTGAAGTTGTAGTGACCCAAGGGAAGAACCCAGAGAAGGCACAAACTTCTGAAACCATGGGAAAGAGGAATAACAATGGAGCAATGAATGCCCACAACCCCACAACATCAGAACCTGATAAAACAGAAATTCAGAGATTTCTAGAAGATCAAATCAGGAAAATAACTGTAGAAATAATAGAGCTGTTTCGAAAAGAATTCAGAGAGAGCCAAAAAGAGATAAAGGATGCAATTAATGAAGTCCTCAATTCAAAGTACAAACAACCGATTAGACCACATGGAGAATAGAATCTCGCTCTTAGAAGATGATCACTCCAAAAATGAACGCATAGTTTCTAATTTAGGAAAAAAAAAATCCTGCAGCAGGAATCTGACATTGAAGAAATATGGGCCCATTTTAAGAGAGCTAACCTAAGAATAATTGGAATAGAGGAGGGAAAAGAAGGTGAAACCAAAGGGATCAACAATCTCTTCAAGGAAGTAATAGCAGAAAATTTTCCAAACGTAGAGCAAGAGGTCGATACACAGGTCCAGGAAACTTATAGAACTCCCTTTAGACGGGATCAGAGAAGAGGATCCCCACGCCACATAATTGTCAAAATGACCAATGTGGAAGCCAAGCAGAGAATCTTAAAGGCAACAAAAACAAAGGGCCAAGTGACATTCAGAGGCAAGCCAATTAGAATCACTCCAGACTTCCCAAACCAAGTCATGAGAGCCAGAAGGGCTTGGAGTAACATATTCCAAACTCTGAAAGAAAACAACTTCCAGCCAAAAAATTCCTACCCAGCAAAACTTTCTATCAAATTAGATGGAGAAATAAGAAGCTTCCATGACAAACAGAAACTGAAGGAATTTATGTCTTAAAACCCAGCACTAGAGAAAATACTCAAAGAGATTAACTACAAAGAAGAAATAGGTAACACACACCAGAACCAGAGAAACAAGTTTTCCATCCAACAGACAAATAAGATTGGTTATCTGTGGAGATTCATTATTTATGTTAGTCTTTTATCTATCTCTAAATTGTATTGTTTGCTTTTATTGTTGCTAATTTTTAGGATTTCTAGTTGGAATATTAATATACCTTCAGCTATAGCATTTGGAAATATTTTATCCCATTCTATCAGTAACTTTTAACTCACTGAAATCACTGCCAATTTCAATGTTGTGAGGTTTAATGACCTAGATTTTCTTCTAAAAGTTTATAGTCTTAAGATTTATATTTAGGTCTTTTATCTATTTTGAGTTAATGTTTGTATATGGTGTTAGGTAAGGGTCCAAGTTTATTCTTTTTCATGTAATTATTTTCAACAATAGTTAGTTAAAAGATTATTATTTCCTCCACCAAATGTTCGTGGAAACCTTGTCAAAAACAACTTGACAATATAGGGAAGAATTTATCTCTAGGCTTTTATTTAATTCCAATGGTTTATATATCTGCCTTTCGAACAGTACTACACTGTTTCAATTATTGTAGCTTTATATGGTTTGAAATCAGAAAATATACATCTTCTAGCTTTGTTCTTTTTCGAGATCGATTTGGGTATCTAGAGTCCATATTCCATATTAGGATCGATTTTTTTTCTGAAAAATAAATAGATAAATGTATGATAGTTTCACCCCCCACCTCAAAAAAAAAAAGAAAAAAAGATTCTCTGGTAAGAAAGAAACCAAAAAGAAATATTGAAATGTTATCTTTAAGTCATCAAAAGCTTGGTATCAGACAAATGAAACTGTTCTGTGAGATTATCATTGTTAATTTTGGATAAATTGCTATAATACTAGATGTGAACCACTAAGCCAAGCATGGGAAGGAGGGATGGGGAGGGAACTGGATGGGGATCGGGTAGGGGCTAATTGGGTGATGTGTGCATGTATATCTACAAAAGTTTTTTTTTTTTATCCCATTATGATGTATGAATACAGTGCACCAATAAAAAAAGTTAAAAAAAAATTAAAAGATGCTTGTAATCCCAGTATTTGGGAGGCTGAGACAGGAAGACTGCGGTTTGCGGACAGCCTCAGCTACTTAGTGAGGCCCTTTGCAACTCAGTGAGACCCTGTTTCAAAATAAAAAATAAAAAATTGGGCTGGGGTAGAATGGCCCTGGGTTCCATCTCCAGTACAGAAAAAAAAAAAAAAATATATATATATATAGCAAATGCTATGGAAAACATGGAGCAGCACCTGTGGATAGGTGGGGGTGCCATATGCTGTCAACAGTGTATCCTGAGGAGTGAGATTTGGGCTCGGGTCTGAAGGAGGTGGGAGTTGTCCCTGAGGGTACCTGGAGACAGCATCCAGACAGAGGATGCTTCTGGGGTTGAAGCCCCACAGCAGGTGCTGCTGGAGCCACCCAGATCCTCTGCAGTATTGGTGCAGCTGCCTGTTGATTACAGAGGTGCTGGCTGCTAAAGGCTCATGCCTGTCCTTCCCTGGCTGACTCAAACTGCCTCCTTGCCTGGCCAATGAGGGCAGGGCTCAGTGCCCACGCCCTTGCCTCTGAAGAGGGCAGCTTCTAGTGATGTGATATACATCCCAGAGAGCCCTGTGGGATCAGGCTAAATCTAGACTTGTTCCCTGCACAAGAATCAGTCTCATGCTCTGCTTCCATGGAAAATAGTCTAAGTTATATATTAGTCTTTTTTTATTGCTATAACAAAATACCCAAGGCTAGATAATTTGTAAAGAAAAGGGGTTTATTCAGCTCAATTTTGGGGGCTCAGTTCAATATCATATAGCCCCATTGATTAAGCCTCTGGTAAGGGCTTGGAGCAGATGGCACCAAAACTGTGGGAGTGTGTGTGTGTGTGTAAGAGAGAGAGAGAGAGAGAGCGCGCGAGAGAGATATCACATGGGATATGGATGCTAAAAAACAGGAAAGGGGTACCTAATTATTTTAGTGGTACTGGTGTTGAACCCACTGAGCTATACCCCCAGCCCTTTTTAATTTTTATTTTGGAACTTGGTCTCATTAAGTTACTGCACTCTGGCCTTGAAACCGTGATCCTCCTATCTCAGCCTCCCAAGTATTGGGATTACAGGTATGCACTACCATGCCGAACTCTGTTTTGTACATTCACTAGGGCACACCCCAGTGACCACCACCTTCACTAGGGCACACCCCAGTACCCACCTTCACTAGGGCACACCCCAGTACCCACCTTCACTAGGGCACACCCCAGTACCCACCTTCACTAGGACACACCCCAGTACCCACCTTCACTAGGGCACACCCCAGTACCCACCACCTTCACTAGGGCACACCCCAGTACCCACCACCTTCACTAGGGCACACCCCAGTGACCACCACTTTCACTAGGGCACACCCCAGTACCCACCACCTTCACTAGGGCACACCCCAGTACCCACCACCTTCACTAGGGCACACCCCAGTACCCACCTTCACTAGGGCACACCCCAGTACCCACCTTCACTAGGGCACACCCCAGTACCCACCTTCACTAGGGCACACCCCAGTACCCACCTTCACTAGGACACACCCCAGTACCCACCTTCACTAGGGCACACCCCAGTACCCACCACCTTCACTAGGGCACACCACAGTGACCACCACTTTCACTAGGGCACACCCCAGTACCCACCACCTTCACTAGGGCACACCCCAGTACCCACCACCTTCACTAGGGCACACCCCAGTACCCACCTTCACTAGGGCACACCCCAGTACCCACCTTCACTAGGGCACACCCCAGTACCCACCTTCACTAGGGCACACCCCCGTGACCTGACCACCACCTTCACTAGGCCCCCTCCCCGCTTTGTGATGTTGGAGATTAAACCTAGGGGCATTCTACCTTAGAGCTTCACTCTCAGGCCTATTTTATTTTTTATTTGTAAACAGAGTTTCGGTTGCTAAGAGCCTTGCAGTTACTGAGGCTGGCTTCAAACCTGTCATCCTATCTCAGCCTCCCAAGTACTGGGATTACAGGTGTGTACCACCTGCCCAGCTAGGCCCTACCTCTTTTTTTTTTTTTTTTTTTTTTGGTGGTACTGGGGTTCCTGGAAGCCCTTCTACCTCCGGGCTACACTCCCAGACCTATTTTTACGTTTTTATTTGGAAACAGGGTCTCCTAAACCAGCGCGCACAGCTGGCTTCGAACCTGCGCGATCCTCCTGTCTCTGCCTCCCAAGCGCGGGGATGACAAGCGTGCGCCACCTCGCCCAGCACTAGGCCCTACCTCTTAAAGGTTCTACCAACTTCACACTGCTACACTGGGGGCCAGACTTTCAAAAGGTTATATGAACTTCAAGGAATATACTCAAACCATATCCAACTGATAGCAGTCAGCCCTCAGGCCAAAGCAACAGAGAAAGCCAGGCACGGAGGGAGCACACCTGTAATCTAGTACTTTGGAGACTAAAATGGGAGGATTACAGGTTTGAGACCAGCCTTAACAACTTAGTGAGACTATTTCAAAATAAAAAGGGCTCAGGTCGTAACTCAGTAGTAAACCCCACCCACAGGTTCAATTCTCACCCCCCCCCAAAAAAAAAAAAAAACAGAACAAGAAAGCGTTCATGGCTAGAGTGTCTCCCAGGAATTGTGCACATACACACAACCATTTGCATACAGTTCTGCCTGAGTCACTATGAAATGGGAATCGGCAGCCTTACCCACCTAAGGCCTGGTAACCCACATGTTGGCTCCTGATGAACCAACCATTTCTCGGCACAAGAGAAGAGGATCAGCAGTATTTCTTCTCAGATAGAATGTTATGTCAACAGTTAGGAAAAGCTGTCCACTTGCCTGGAAAATTACTGAATCATGTACTATGGGCTGAATTAGTCCTCCCAAATTCATATTTTGAAGCCTTAACACCCAATATACCTGTATGCAGAGACAGGGCTTTTAGGAGGTAATTAAGCTTAAATGGGTTGGGGAGAGGCCTCCGCCCCTCCCCCCACTTTCTGCCCTGTGAGGACACAGCGGAGGGGCAGCCAGCTGCAGGCCGGGCAGGGAGCCCTCAGCAGCAAGCAGAGAGCTGCCACCTGGACCTTAGACTTCAGCCGCCAGGCTGTGGGGGATGTTTCTGTTGTGTAAGCCACCCCATCCTGGGACCTTGTTTGGGCAGAGTGAGCAGGCTAAGACAGCACCCAACATACGAAAGTCGATTTTGAAAGCTCTAGTGAGATTTGGAAAGATGACCTTTCTGATCCTTTGGGAATCAGTCCCTGTACTGCTCCAGAGAAGCTGGGACTTGAAAGCCAGGAACAAACCGGAACGCACACTGCCCTTCTCCTTCCAGAACTAATGGGAAGTTGGAGGAAGTATAAAGGCCTGAAGGACAGAGGGAGGCGCGGCCTAGAATTTTAGTCTTTCCTGTATAGCTGCTATCCTTTGAATATACAGGTAATCTCTTATATGGAAAATTTATTCCAACAGTTAATTGTTTGTTTGTTTTTGTTTTTTTTTTGCGGGAATGGAACCCAGGGCATTTTACCCCCTAACTACACCCCCAGCCCTAGATTTTAGCCTTTTTATTTTTGAAACAGGGTCTCCTGAGTTGTGAAGGGCCTCACTAAGTAGCTGAGGCTGTCATGAACCACGATCTTCCAGTCTCAGCCTCCTGAATGCTGGGATTACAAGCGTGGGCACCACGCCTGGCTTCCCACAGTTGTGTGTGTGTGTGTGTGTGTGTGTTTTGGGTTTTGGGGGTTTTTTTGGTGTGGTACTGGGGTTCCTGGAAGCCCTTCTACCTCCAGGCTACACTCCCCAGACCTATTTTATACTTTTTTATGTTTGAAAACAGGGTCTCTTAAGCCAGCGTGGCTGGCTTTAAACCTGTGCGATCCTCATGTCTCCGCCTCCCAAGCGCAGAGATTACAAGCATACACCACCACGCCCGGCTCGTGTGTGTGTGTGTGTGTGTGTGTGTGTGTGTGTGTGTGTTTTGCTGGAGATTGAACCCAGGGACATTCTACAATGATCTATACCCCAGCCCCCCCCTTTTTTGGCCCTACTGGGGATAGAACACAGGGGCGTTCTACCTCTGAGCTACACCCTCAGCCCTATTCTTTATTTTGAAACAGTGTCTCACTAAGTTGCAAAGGGCCTCACTAAGTAGCTGAGACTGGCTATGAACCCAGATCTTCCTGTCTCAGCCTCCCAAATGCTGGAATTACAAGTGTGCACCACCATGTCTGGCTTCCCAGCCCTTTTTATTTTAAATTTTTTTTGGTGTATGTGGCACTGGGGATTGAACCCAGAAGCATTTTACTTCTGAGTTAACACCCCAGCCCGATTTTATTTCTTATTTGGAGATAGGGTCTTACTAAGTTGTGGAGGGCCTCGCTAAATTGAGGCTGACTTTGAACCTGGGCTCTTCCTTCTCAGCCGAGTACTGAGATTACAAGCATGCACCGTTACCTGGCTTACTTTAAATTTTGAAATAGGGTCTCAGCAAATTGCTGAGGGCCTTGCTAAGTTGCTGAAACTGTCATTGAACCTGTGATCCTCCTGTCTCAGCCTCCCAAGTACCGGGATTTCAGGTGTGTGCCACCATGCCTAGCTCCAACAGTTAATTTTTATTTGTTATTTACTTATTTATTTTGCAGTAGTGGGGATTGAGCCCAGGAGCATTCTACTCCTGAGCTACACCCCCATCCCTATTTTTTTTATTCTTTATTTTTGAAACAGGCTCTCACTAAGTAGCTGAGGCTAGCTTTGAACCTGTAATCCTCCTATCTTAACCTTCCAGGTACTGGGATTACAAGCGTGCGCCACGACACCTTGCAATTTTTTTGTTTTATTAAAAAAATATAAACGCCGGGTGTGGTGGTGCACACTTGTAATCCCCATGCTTGGGAGGCTGAGACGGGAGGATCGCACGGGTTGGAAGGCAGCCTCAGCTACTTAGTGAGGCTTTCAGCAACTCAGTGAGACCCTGTTTCCAAATAAAATATAAAAAAGGTCTGGGAGTATAGTCCGGAGGTAGAAAGCCTCTGGGTTCCACCCCCAGTACCACACACACACATACACACACACACACACACACACACATAATTAAAAAATAAAATTAAAAATAAAAAAAATAAAAAATATAAACGGCTATACCCACCTATGCATGTCCTAGCAATATAACCAAGAACTTGACAAGGAATTGAAAAGGAAAAAAAAAAAAAGTTTGGAGATTGGTAACTCTGTTCAGAGATCTGACTTCTATATTTCTTGTCTGACCTTTGCCAAGTCCCTTGACCTCCCAGAACCTCAGTTTCTTCCTCTATAAAACACACTTAGGACCCACCCTCAGAGCAGAGAGGGCCAAGCGGCAGGCAGCACGGTGGGTGTGAGAGCGCATCTTGCCTACTTACCTAGTAGTGGAGTCTCTAAACAATTGTTGCGGGTGGCGCCTGCTGGAACCAAGTGAATTCACCTTACTTCTGATTGGACTGTCATGTGGCCAGCCCTAGAGAAGTCCAGGAGCTGCAAGAACATCCCTGGGTCCTGGATACACGCCTGTGTCTGCTCATGTGCCTTTGGGGTGCACTCAAAGGTCGCAGAGATGAGCAGGGACAAGTAAGGAAGAAAGCACCCACAGGAAACCAGACTAGCATCTTCAGCATTACTCGGGGAGCCCGTTAAAGTGATGCTTGGGGTTCACACGCTTGCCCCACCCCAGCTACTGAAGGCTCCAGATGCTCACTTTTAGAGTGGGCTCCTCAGGTGACTCTTAGACACCCCTAAATTTGAGACTCAAATTAACTATTAGATTTTATGTTATTTATTTATTTACTTTTGCAGTACTGGTTTAGAACCCAGGGCCATTCTACTTCTAAGCTAAACCCCTGTCCTATTTTATTTTTTTATCTTGAAAACAAGCTCTTGCTGAGTTACCATGTGCTGGCCTAGATCACAGCATCCTTGTCTCAGCCTTCCAAAGCATTCAACTTTATAGTCATTAACAGGTTATTAAAGATTTTCTACTCAAGTTATAAGTAAATGTTTGCAGTAGGCTGCTTGGAACAGCTTGCAGTTAAAAATCATTCTCCATAACAATCAGTATTCTAATGCTATTTGGAAACATATTGTCTGTCATCTAGGATCAGTAATTACATTATGTAAAATACTGTATTCCTCAAGCCCATACTCTTATGTCCAATTAGGGTGGTTAAAGGGAGCCATTGAACACTCTCTACATGTGTTCATTGAAAACCAAGTAAGTAAACGATTAGGGCAGACATGATGTAGTCACTAGAACCTGGGCACAGTCCTGAGTATTCTGCTATAAGGTCTGATTTTTATTGCTTTATTTTGGTACTGGGGATTGAACCCAGGGGCCTTCTACCTCTGAGCTACACCTCAGCCCTATATTCTTTTTTAATTGGAAAACAAGGTCTCATTAAGTTGCCGAGGACCTGGCTAAGTTGCTGAGGCTGGCTGCGAACCTGCGCTCCTCCCGTCTCGGCCTGCCAAGTACTGGGATTATAAGCGTGCACCGCCGCGCCTGGCTGATTGTTTTCGCTGCTCAGGGTCTGATGCCAGGATGCACAGCAAAGCAAATGGCGACAAAATGTATTTTGCAATGAACAAAGAGCAAAGGTTCCTTTAAATTTAGAGTTCTGACTTCATTAAAAATCTCTATCCCAGCACATAGAACAGGCTGTGAAAAAAGAAATCACAGAACGACATCAAACAACCTCTCTGTCATCTGGGAGCCTAAATATAGAGCCCTTGCTAAGTGCTCCTGCGCCGCCGGGACCGTGGCAGAGAGTTTCCTTGTCATTATGCAACACGAACGAGAACCAAGAATTTAAGACAGCTAGCTTTAATATTTTTCGTTAACACCATATTGTTGAATGGTACAATGCCAACGGCAAGAGAGACTGGGTAAAAAACCTGTTGTCCATATGTTCCAAGATGAATAATAAAGTCATGAGTGGAAACAAGGAAAGAGTAAGCCTGAGAAATAGGAAATCTACGAAAATACAGGCTCTCGGGGGCTCGGGGACTGCCAGGAGTGGAGCTGACGCGGCCCTCCGGCCTGGCTTGCCCTGCAGGTGCCGTCCCCGGGGCTGCTAAGGCAGGCTCCCGGAGCGCCACCGCCCGAGAGAGGCTCCGTCAAGCTGGGTGCAGGGTGCGCACCGCAGACACGGTACTTGGGAGGCTGAGACGGGAGGAGCATTCATTTGAGAACAGCTGCAGCAACCTAGGCAGACCTCAGCACCTGGGCGAGACCCTACTTCAAAATAAAAAACAAAAGGGCTGGGAGCATCGATTGGATGTCGAATACCCCTGGGTTCAATCCCTAGGACCAAAAACTAAAATAGCTCTATCAAGAACCATCTGTCACAAACAGAGTGCCGATGAGTCTCACTTTTCACTTACTATCTCCAGGCTTCCCAGTGGTTAAGGTGTAGAGTTCAGCTTTCTCCAGAATAACGAGAGGGCGGCTGGCCTCCATTAATTAATGCCGGGGTTGAGTTTTTAATTTTTTTATTTTTTAAGAACTGGGGATTGAACCCAGGGCCATTTCACCTCCAAGCTACACCCCCAGCCCTATTTTTATTTTTTATTTTGCGACGGTCTCACTGAGTTGCAAAGGGCCTCACTAAGTAGCTGAGGCTGTCCGTGAGCCAAGATCCTCCTGTCTCGGCCTCCCGAATGCTGGGATGACAAGCGTGCACCACCACGCCCAGTTGAAGTTAGGGTTTTAACCCAGCTTAGGCCCTTCCTCATTCTATTTACATCACCTTGTGTATGTGTGTGTGTGTGTGTGGGGGGGTGCCAGGTATTGAATCTAGGGGCATTCTAGCTCTGATCTACACCCCCAGCTCTATTTTATTTTGCTAGGTTGGTAAGTCTCTCTACTTGCAGAGGCTGTCCTCACCTGCAATCCTCCTGTCTCAGCCTCCCAAACACTGGGATTACAAGCATGTGCCACCACACCCAGGTCCGTTTATGTCACCTCACCTCTGAAGATGAACCATACATCTAACACTTTTTTTGCACGTGTGGTACCACGGATTGACATAGGGGCATTCTACCTCCAACTCTCGTTTATTATTTTTGCGGTACTAGGGAATGAACCCAAGAGCACTCTACCTCTGAGCTACACCCCCAGCCCTATTCTTTATTCTTTATTTTGAAACAGGGCCTCACTGAACTGCAAAGGGTCTCACTAAGTAGTAGCTGTGACCATCCGCGAACCACGATTCTCCTGCCTCCTGTACTCAGCCTCCCAAATGCTAGGATTACAAGCTCGCGCCACCATGCCTGGCTAGAGCCCCACTCCTATTAAATTTGATTCAATTTAATTTGGAAACAAGCCTCAGTAAGTTGTTGAGAGCCTCACTAAGTTGCTGAGGCTGGCTTTGAACCTGCAATCCTTCTGTCTCAGCCTCCTGAGTCCTGGAATTACAAGTGTGAGATACCACATTTAGCCGGAACTAACACGCTGAATGACATTTCTCCAAACGTGATGTGATGCCCTGACCACTGGCATCAGCAGGGTCTGGGAGCGTGTTGAAATTCTCCTTCCTCGGCACCACCCGGACCAACGGAGTGAGTGGATCCGCCTGGCAGGCCTGGGGTCTGCATTTTGCAAAGTTCCCCCGGTGAGTTTTATGCACAGGCAAGTCTGAGCAGCATCCTTTTTAAGGAATCCAGAAGCAGCAGAGACCCACAGAAGGCAGAGTAACGGCCCTTAAGGCTTTTACAAACAAGCTGGAGAGAGCAGCCCCCACCAAACAAACGCAGGACCTCCTTTCGCATCCTCGGTAGCAAGTTGTGAAATCCCAGCCTGGCTTCCACCTGGTGCTCAGTGTTCTTTTGGGCCTTCCTGCTTTGTGATCAGGTGGTATTTACTTGGGGAACCAAATCTTCCTATTAACATAAGCAAAACATAATTAGAAAAATCTGTTATAAGAACCATTCTGCTTTCCAAACCAAATATAAATTACTTTGGGGGAAAGCATGCCAGGAATTCCACTTTGTTAGCTCATGTAATTAAGAGTGACTGTCGTGCTGATGGCTGTCATGCTCTATTTTTCTTAATTGTTTGGACACTTGGTCCTTACATCCACCGCCCCCCCCCCCCACATGCCCAGTGTATGTATAGCTTGAAAGAGCTGCCGGCAACGGTGCAAAGATGGCCTTACTCTTTTTCCTTTTTCTTTTCCCCTTCCTCTTCCTCTTCCTCTCCTCCTCCTCCTCCTCCTCCTTCTCCTCCTCCTCCTCCTCCTCCTTCTCCTCCTCCTTCTTGTATTGGAGATAGCATTCTACCTCCAAGCTACACTCCTAGCCCTTTTATCTTTTTGTTTTGAAACAGTCTCACCAGGTTGCTGACAGGCGCGCTAAATGGCTGAGGCTGTTCTTGAACCTGCGATCCTCCTGTCTCCGCCTCTCAAGTACTGGGATGCCAAGTGTGCACCACCATGCCTGGCTGATATCACTCATTTTTGTAATCAGTTGTGCTGTGTTTTCTCTCTCGCTCTCCCTGCATCCTCCGGCCTCTTCAGTGTGCTCTGGGTGGCAGGCTGACTCCCAAGGGTAGTGTCGCCCTCCAGGCCCTGCCTTCTGGAGTTTAGTTGGGTTTGAACAGTGGGAAGAACCGCAAGGAAAAAAGGGCAGAAGAGAGAAGCCAAAGTGACTCTAAGCCACAGCTTCCCACGTCCCCGCGCCCTTGGCCTCCCTCAGGGCTGCAGAGCTTCCTGCGCTCTCCACAGGCTTGGGCAACAACACGCACATCAGATGCAGCGGGTGATCACTTCCGGCCATTGCTGTTCCCTGGATGTCTCAACACCCCTGGGTGGGTCTCTTAGCTGCCTGCAACGATGAGAAGATAGTGTCTTTTCACTAAGGTCCTCTCTCTCTCTCTCTCTCTCTCTCTCTCTCTCTCTCTCTGTCTCTCTGTCTCCCTCTCCCTCTCAGTATTGGGCACTGGGGATTGAACCCAGGGGGATTCTACTCCTGAGCTACACCCCCAGCTACATTTTTTCTTCCTTCCTTTCTTTCTTTCTTTCTTTCTTTCTTTCTCTCTTTTTTCTTCCTTCCTTTCTTTCTCGTCCTTTCTTCCTTCCTCTTTCTTTCTTTCTTTCTTTCTTTCTTTCTTTCTTTCTTTCTTTCTTGGCAACACTGGGGATGGAACCCAGGGGCATTCTACCTCTGAGCTACACCCCCAGCACTGTAATTTATTCTTTATTTTAATACAGGGTCTCACTGAGTTGCAGAGGGCCTCACTAAGTAGCTGAGGCTGTCTGTGAACCACGATCCTCCTGTCTCAGCCTCCCGAATGCTAGGATTACAGGAGCGCACCACTATGCCCAGTTTATTTCTTATTCTGAAGCAGGGTATTGCTAATTGCTGAGGGCGGGCCTCACTAAGTTGTTGAGGCTGGCTTCGAATGTGCAGGCTTCCTATCTCAGCTTCCCAAGGACTAGGATTACAGGTGTGTGCCACAGTGGCCAGCTACTAAGGGTCTCACTACTTTTCCACATGCTGGCCTCAAATCTGTGATCTTCCTGTCTTAGCCTCCCAAGTACTGGGGATACGGGTGTGAATCACCACACCCGGCTCCATTTTGTTTGATTTTGGGTGGGGAGATAGGGTACTGAGGATTGAACCCAGGGACATTCTACCTGTGAGCTACACCCCCAGCTCTATTTTATTTCTTATTTTGAAACAGTGACTTATTAAGTTGCTGAGGGCCTCACTAGATTGCTGAGGCTGGCTGCAAACCTGTCATCCTCTTGTCTCAGTGCCCCAAATACTGGGATTATAGGTATGCACCGCCATGCCCAGCTGCCTGGCTCCATTTTGGTTTTTAGTTTGCTCTTTTGGGGCTTAGTGAAAGGGCCTGTTCCCAGAACAACCGCCTCCTGTAATTTGTGTTTAACAATTATCATCTCCTTTGTAAAGTTGGGGAAACTGAGGCAATGTGAGATTTAGCAATCGGTCACTGTCATAGAGCCAGTCAACAGTGAGGCTGGCGGCTGAACCCATGAGGCTGAACCCCGGAGTCCCAAATCCTCATCACTAAGCCAACAGATGTCCTGAACACTAAACACTGGATCATAAAACATTTGCCCAGCTGCCCCGGAAGGAAATTTGGGGAAGCGTCTTGTTACCACAAAGCAACGTAACTGTTAGGTGGGTACCGGCCTCACCTCAAAGCCGGGTCACTACACGATTCCTCGGGCCTCCCTCAGGGCCTGGCACGCTGCCCAGCATATGTAGGATGTTTGGCTCCTGAGTATGAGCTCCCGACTACTCCCTAAGCGGAGCACTTTTAAAAAGTAACAAAAACAAGCCGGGCGTGGTGGGCACGCTCGTCATCCCCACACTTGGGAGGCGGAGACAGGAGGATCGTGCTGGTTCGGCTGGCTTAAGAGACCCTGTTTCCAAATAAAAAGTATAAAATGGATCTGGGAGTGTAGCCCGGAGGTAGAAGGGCTTCCAGGAACCCCAGTACCACCAAAAAAAAAAAAAAAAAGTAAGAAAAACCAGACAAATCCTTTCTGCAGAAGCACTTTCAGTAAGGCAGGAAAACACAACTTAATTCCGTGCACAGAAACGGGACTCCATAATGCAGAGCTCAGCTTCTCCGCCAGCACCTCCGCCTTCCTTCTTCCAGGCCCTGCCGGGCTGTGGTCGGGGTGTTGTGGGCACTGTCAGGTCTTGCTGGAGGAGACTGAGAGCGAAGAAACCCAAGAAACGGCACAAGAACAGGGAGAGAGGCCCCTGGCAGGATGTGCCGCTGTTCCTGCACTCCCTCCCCCTTCAGCCCCACGAGAAGCCCAAGACTGCAAGGAAGGGCGTCTGACTCCTGGGCCCTCTCCCTCAAGCCGTGTCCCTTAGTCCTGTAATCCTCAGGGTAGGCCCTTCCTGGCTCTGTCCCACAGCACCTCTCTGGTGTTGGGTGTGTCTAGCTCGCAGAGCGATGGCATTCACTTTTTTTTTTTAGACTGGGGTTGAACCCAGGGACATTCTACCTCTGAGCTACACCCTACCCCCTTTTTTTTTTTTTTTTTTTAAAAAAACAGTCTTGCTATATTCCCGAGGCTGACTTCAAATCTGGGATCCTCCCTTCCCAGCCTCTCAAGTACCAGGATTACAGGCATTAGCACCATTCACTAGGTAGGCTTACCTCACCCTGTCCTTGACCCCCCTCCAGGAGAGAGCAGGTGGATGCCCGCTCCAGGCCCCTAGGGCCCCATGTCTCACATATTCCTCCTCCCTGCACTTGCCACCTGGCCTTGGCCCCTCCTTAGCCTCAGCCAGTCCTACCTAGCTTTAGCCAGTCCTGCTGGCGTCAGCTGGTTCTCCTGGTTTCAGCTAGTCCTCGTGGGTGAAGGAGGCCACCTTCTTTGGGATATCCTAAATTATAGGTTTTCTCGGAAATATTGTTAACTCTAGGATCTATAGGTTTCCCAGGAATTTATGGGAGAGTCAGGCCTGGAAAAGAGAACTGGTTTGTGGACTAGAGGCAGAAGCACTTCAGCTCCAGGTTCTTATATCAAAGTTATATTTTTACTTTTCCTTCCTGTCTGTCTCCTTTCTACCTACTTATTCCTTCCATCCTACATCATTAGGACGTTCCGAAGGTCCTCCCCGGAGGGAGCTATTCTTTTGGCGTTCTTCAGGATGGTATGTGTGGTGTCCTCCCAGGCTGTCTTGCATCCTGAGGGGAGAAAGGGGGCACCCAACGAACCCCAGCCACACACCAGGCACAGTCAGGCTCTCCAACTCCTCAGGCCCTCCTGGGCACAAGGGCTCCTCCCCCAGGTCACAGATGAGGCTGAGGCTCAGAAAGGCAGAGAAATCTGCCCTAGATTATACTTTTAGGAACCCCATCCCAGCTGGGCACAGCGGTGCGTGCCTTGGGATCCCAACTGCTCAGGGAGGCTGATGCAGGAGGACTGCAAGTTTGAAGCCAAATCTTGTGTGTGTGTGTGTGTGTGTGTGTGTGTGTGCGCGCATGTGTGTGGTACTTGGGGTGGAACCCAGGGGCCTTCTACCTCCAGGGTGTTTTTTTTTTCCCGGGTCTGGGGATGGCAGGGGCATTTGACCTCCGAGCTACACCCTCTGCCCTATTTTTTATTCTTCTTTTTTTTGGTGGTACTAAGGGGTGGAACCCAGAGGCTTTCTACTTCCGGGCTATACTCCCAGACCTATTTTATATTTTATTTTGAAACAGGGTCTCACTAAGTAGCCGAGGCTGGCTTCGAACCTGTGCGATCTTCCTGTCTCAGCTTCCCAAGCGCAGGGATTACAAGCGTGCGCCGCCACGCCCGGCTTTATTCTTTATTTTGAAACAGGGTCTCACTAAGTTGCGGAGAGCCTCACTAAGTAGCTGAGGCTGCCCGTGAACCGTGATCTTCAGGTCTCTGCCTCCTGAATGCTGGGATTACAAGCGTGCGCCATCACACCCGGCTTCCAGGGTATTTTTATTTGAAAACAGGGTTCCACCAGGTTGGTAAGAGCCTCATTAAGTTGCTGAGGCTGACTTTGAACCTGCAATCCTCTTGTCTCAGCCTGGGATTACAGGTGTGTACCACCATGCATGCTTGAGAAAGCCAGTTGTTTTTTGTGTGTGTGGTACTGAGGATGGAACCCAGGGGCATTCTACCTCCAAGCTACCTTTCAGCACTATTTTTTATTTTTATTTTGGAACAAGGTCTTACGAAGTTGCAGAAGGCCTCTCACTAAGTAGCTGAGGCTGCCTGCAAACCTTCAATCCTCCTGTCTCAGCCTCCCAAATATTGGGATTACAAGCGTGGGCCACTAAGATCAGCTGAGAGCCAGTCTTAATATAAAGTTTAAACTAAGCTTGGTGGCTCACACATGTAATCCCAGTACTTGGGAGGCTGAGACAGGAGGATGGCAGGTTTGAGGGCAGCCTCAGCAACATAGCAAGACTCTCAGCTACCTAGGGAGACCCTGTTTAAAAAAAAAAAGCTGGGGGTGTAGCTCACAGGAAGAATGCCCTTGGGCTTAATGCTTACTATCACAAAAATAAATAAACATATGCATATATAAATAAGTAAGTAAATAAAAAGGGCTGGGGGGGTGTATAGCTCAAAGGAACAGCATCCCTGGGTTTAGTCCTCACTACTGTAAACAAACTAAAGCCCCGGTGAGCTAGAATGAGCAGCACAGTGCAGCCACCAAAGGGACAGGTGGACGAGACTGTCCAGACCTGGACTCCAGGGGCCAGAGTCTCCTGTTGCTCCGGTGTTCCTAAAGCGGGACCTCGGAGAAGGCTGGCTGGGAGCTGAGAGCATGCATTTGCATCACAAAGGCCTCTGTTGGAGGGAGGGCTGGGAGCTAGCTTGATGCCTTGCAGAAAGCTTCGGGGCCTTCCTATAGCTGGGTCTCCATGGAAATTAGTTCGCAGAGAGAAAGGAGCTATTTTAAGGACCAGCGAGAGCCTGGGAGGCTGGGGTTAGGAAACGTAGCTGTGGGAGAGCTTTTCTGAATGACTCGGGAGGCGGGGAAAGCAGCTAAAGTCCTGGAGGCCCAGGAGCCAGCTCGCTGGGCTACCTACCTCCCCAGGTGGCTGGGAGCTGGGCAGGTGGAGCCCTGCGGCCAGAGCCCAGCATTATGATAAGGATGCCCTCCTGTCTGCGGGAGTTCTGGGGCTGAAAGTGTCAGCTTTCATAAAATCTTGAAAAGAAACATTTGCTTCTTAGGAGAAAAGGCCAGTGTGGGGTCCGCAGTCTCTGGCGGGTGCCAGCGGGCAGGGGATTCATCTTAGGGACGGGCACTTTCTGAGGAAACTTGTTTACTGCTGTGCCTTCCTGGTTACGGAGCTCGGTGGAGGAAATGGAGGTGCACCCCTTGGGTGACGGGATGGCATTGTCTGGTTCCCCTCTGGGGCGTGGGGCTTGGGAGGCCTGAATGTGGGTCCCGTGAGGCCTGGCCGGAGGAGATGGCGAGCGAAGCGCGCCGGCAGCGTTGGGAAAGTGGCCCTGACCACCCCCTGCCCCAGCCCATAAACCTGCCCGTCTGCCCCAAGACCACCAGTGGGGAGCAGCCACGCTGTGTAACTACCCCTCCTCCTGATGCCCCACACAAAGCCCCTGTCTGTAAGACAGGGCCCGACTCCCTCTCCTGGTCAGGTGCCTCCTGCCAGGTTCATCCCCATCAACCTGTTCCTGCGTCCAGCCGCGCACTCCTTGTCCCGGTATTTACCAATGCCAAAGCTATCGGGAAAGGAGATGGAGGGAGGGCTGGCTGGAGTGGGCCCCGGAGCGGGTAGAAGGGGCCGGGGTCCTCGGTGGGCGCAGGGCTGAGAGACTGCAGGGCCAAGGGTGGACCTCTTCAATGGCAGCGCTTCCATTCTGGGTATCGGGTTGTCTTCACGAGAGCCTGTGTTGGACTGGGGGGAGAGGGCTGAGGGGCGCTGTCTGCTCAGGTGACAGGGTGCTCAAGCCACGCCCCAGGCTGCTGCCCCTCTGCTTGGTTCTCCAGGAGCCCACAGGGCCCGTGCACCCACCCCAGGTGGGCCCTTCGCTGTTCTTGGGTGTGAGCAGCTGCAGGCGGCTCCCAAGGGCCATGATGTAGGTTCCTGATACTCAGCTCTGGGGCCCTTGGCCTGCCAGGTCAGAACGCTGGAGCCTGGAGACCGGGGTCAGGTCTCCTGTAGGATCAGGAAGCGAGCCTGGGGGTTGAGGGGTCCCACCTGAGTAGAGGCGAGGAGCCCAGGTCCAGCCTGGTCTCAGCTTGGCCCTGGCGGCCGGCAGGTGCCCCTGTGGCTGGCTCTGTGGCCTCTGCTTCCTGCAGGTCTGCCAGGAGCCCAGGCCTGGGGCCTGTGAGGCGGGACACTGAGCAGCCCCCATAGGTGGGGCCACATGGCACCTGTGCTGGGCTCCTGGGCTGGAGGACTCTCCCTCACCCCGAAGCCCAAGCGCTGGGCAGTTTGCCTGAGTTTATTGTCTCTGGAGTTTGAGCCATCAACATTTTGAAGAGCTGGGAGGAACCTGTGGGCTGTAGATGTCAGAGGAAAATTGTAGATGTTGGGTGGCTTCAGGGAGCTTGGAGTCCCACAAAGATGTATAAATGGGGTCAGGCATGGTGGTGAATGCCTGTAATTCCAGTACTTGGGAGACTGAGACAGGAGGATCACAGGTTCACGCCCAACCTCAGCAACTTAGTGAGACCCATTTAAAAATATAAATAAAAGGGCTAGAAATGGGCATGCAACTTAGAGGTAGAATGCCCCTACATTCCGGCCCCAGCACACCCCCCAAAAAAAAAGCATAACTGGAGGGAGCGACGTCTACCCCTGTCCCTATCCACGCTCAGCTCCAAACTGGCTCCATGGGACGGGGCCCTCTGGTAAGGGCGATGCTTTCCCGTCCCCACGAGCCTTCAACAGCCTCCTGCCTCCTGCTGCACAGTACAGAAAGTGGAAAAATGCCACAGAGACGGGAGCCGAGTGAGAAAGTCCCAATTTATTTATTGGTCGTGAAGCTGATGCCATGGGTGTGTGGGGCAGTCAGTTTTGCTCTCACACACACTCTGGATTTGGTTTCCGACATTAATTCTGTTATCTCAAAAAGCAACACAAGACACTATCAGTCTATTCTAGTAACCAAGGACGCAGGGCTGCAAGCCGCGGAGCTTGGGGAGAGGCTGTGCGGAGCCAGGCTGAACGGAGCCCGGCTCCGGAGCGACCGCAGGGACTCTTCCCTTAGCGCCACAGGAGTGCGGGGGGGGCGCTGGTGCGACCCAGGGCTTGGTCCAGGCCCAGGGCTTGGGGAACCCAGCCCGTGCACTGGCAGGGGCTGTGACGTCTCTCTCCGGAGACTGCAGAGCGAGAGGATCCAGGCGATGATCCCATGCCACACCCCTGGGCTGTGGCTGACCCGCGGCCTGGCTGAAGCAGCTCGCATCACCAAAGCCGGACGGGCCAGGTTCCTTGTGTCCTCAGCCATCCACTCTGGCTCTTCAGGTCCCTCCAGCCGAGCCCGTCTGGAACCAGGGGGCGCTGGCCTCCTTAATGCTTTGCCCAAACCCCCAGGACACACCCTTTGAACTCGGGGTCCGGGCACGTGGTTCTAGTTCGCTGGAGCCTCCACTCCGGAGGTCATCCGGACGTGAGGCTCATAAGGACGTAGCAGAGCACGGGCCACATGGCGAGACTCCATCTTGTGGCCTCATGATTATCAATATTATTATGATTATGATTATTATTATTATTTATACCTTCACCCTCCAATCGGCACTTCAGTTCCCGTCGTCAAAATGGCGACCTGAACAAAGCCCCGGGGTCCCAAGTACCGAGACAAGCTGGGGACCCACTTGCTGCCAGCTGGTACACATTTCCCCTCCAACCTCAGCACCAGTGCGGCAGCCGGCGTACTCCTCGGACCACACCGAAGCCAGGTCCTTTCTCAAAACGCAAAGCCTTGCCCAGGAAGAGAGGAGGACCGACAGGAGTCCTGAAGAGGCTCGCAGGAGGCCGAGAGAGGCTTTGTGCTGGGCTCCGTCTGCCGCAGCTCCCCAGGGCTTCACTGCAGGGCAAGAACACAGGGCGGTCAGGCCCCCCGACAAGGTCCCGCCACCCAGCAGGCCGCGGCCGCAGCTCACACTCCCTCAGACACGAAAGGTGCCAGCCCACACGGTTCTAAGCACTTTATAATATGCTCGCACGCCGTCTCTCAGTGCATACGGCATGTAAAATAATTACACATTAGTAAATATATGCTAAGCACAAATAATATTCAGATAGCTCATTAATTTTTTTGGCTATTGGGGACTGAACGCAGGAGCATTTTACTTCCATAGCGCATTACTTTTTTTTTTTTTTTTGCAGTACTGGGGATGGAACCCAGGGGCATTTGATCTCCGAGCTACACCCCCAGCCCTATTTTTTATTCTTTATTTGAAAACAGGGTCTCACTGAGTTGCAGAGGGCCTCACTAAGTAGCTGAGGTTGGCCGTGACCCGCAATCCTCCTGTCTCAGCCTCCCAAACGCTGGGAATATAAGCGTGTGCCACCATGCCCGGCTTATAGCATATTACTTTTATATTATTATATGCATGTTATGTATTAGCAACATGTAAAATTATGTATGATATAATAAAATATGTAAACAAGCCGGGCGTGGTGGCACACGCTTGTACTCCCAGCATTTGGGAGGCTGAGACTAGAGGATCGCGGTTTGCGGACAGCCTCAGCTACTTAGTGAGGCCTTCTGCAATTTAGTGAGACCTTGTCTCAAAGAATATAAAATAGGGCAGGGGGTGTAGCTCAGAGCTCAAATGCCCCTGGGTTCCATCCCCAGACCCTCAGAAAATGTAAATAATAATATATGTAAAATTTATAATACACAGTCATGAGAATTTAATTCCCCATATAAGTCGATAGGGCAGATACCATGAATAGCGCCTTCATACAGACGCTTAAACCGAAGCCTGAGAGGCAGAGCCAGGAGTCAGGACTCAGATTCTAATCTGACAGTCGCATTCTGGGGTCTGCCTTCCTTTTTTTTTGGTGCTATACTTTCTACCACTGATCCCCCCCAACACACACACACCAAGCCCCAGTGTCGTGTGTGTGTGTGTGTGTGTGTGTGTGTGTGTGGTGTTGGGGATAGAACCCAGGCCTCATGCACGCTAGGCAAACACTCTATCACTAAGCTACCCCAGCCCCCAGTGTCTGTTCTTAATCACTGTTAGTTTTGCTCAAAAAGAAATCTATTTTGTAGGAAGAAGCCTCAAAACTACTAAGAAGATTTCTTTCCTTTTTTTTTTTTTTTTTTTTTTGTGGTACTGAAGATTGAACCCAAGGGCTTTCTAACTCTGAGCTACACCCTTAGCCCTATTTTTTTTTTTTTTTCTTATATTTTGAAACAAGGTCTTGCTAAGTTGCTGAGGCTGGTCTCAAACCCGCGATCCTCCTGTCTCAGCCTCCCAAGTACTAGGCTTACAAGCGTGTGCCACCACGCCCGGCTTACTGGGGAGATTTCAAATGCATATATACTAAGGATAAGAACAAAACACAGGATCTAGGCTCCTTTAGTTCATGGAGCCTTACTCCTCTGGACCCGACACAGGGCTAGTTTACCTGTGGCCCCTCCTTTGACCCTTTTAGGGTCAGGGAGACAGAGAGGTCAGGGTTCAAATCCTGCCTCCAGGTCTTCATGGAGCAGTCCCCAAGATGGACACACACACACGCAGCCGGGCTCACCTGCATGGCGGTCCTGCTGAGCAGCCCCTCCTCGGGCCGGTGCTTGCCGTGATGGGGGAGCTCGGAGTTGTCTCGGTAGTCCCTGCTCTTGGAGTGCTGTAGTTGCAGGACGGCCGGGCTCTTGACCGGCAGGGGCGGCCGCGGAGCTGGGGTGGGCGTCTGCGGCTGGCTCACTTCCGACCTGGAAGGCTTGATGGGCCTCTTGGCCGGCACTGGGGCTTGGCAGCTGGCCGGGGCCTTGGGCTTGCGTTGGCTCTTGTCTCCGCCGCTCGTCCGGCCCTCGGCAGAGACCGAGCAGGTGAAGGAGCGGAGCCGGGGCGTGGGGCTGAGGAAGGCCGCGGGGGCCTGCTTGACTGTCCCCTTGCTGCTCTCGGCCTCCTGGGCTTTGGTGAGTAGGATGCTAGGCGCCGCGCTCCCCGGGTCCGGGCAGGCCGGGGGCTCCTTCCGCAGCATCTGGGGGGGCTCCTGCTCCTTCCGGGGAAGCGGCTTGGGGAAGGAGCTCAAGGAGCCGTAGAGTGGGTTCTCAAACATCTCGGGCTTGGTCAGCTGGAGGCCGTCCTGCGGCAGAGCTTCCACCGAGCTCTTCCCCAGGTCGCCGGACCTGGAGCCGCGGGGGAGAGGAGAGCAGAGGAGAAACGTGCTCAGAAGAGAGGTCACGGCTGTGGCTGCTTCCTGGGTCTGGGCTTTTATTTTGGGGCGATAAAGATGTTTTGGAACTAGATAAAATTAGCGATTGCACACGTTGCAAATGCCACCAAACTCTTCCTTTCAAACTTTAAGGCAAGTGAGGTGGTACACACCTATAGTCCCAGTAGCTGGGAGGCTGAGACAGGAGGATTATGGGTTTGTGGCCAGCCTCAGCAACTTTGCTAGACCCTGGTTCAAAATATAAATCAGACCTGTAGTTCAGAGGTAGAATGTACCTGGGTTCAATCCCCAGTAACAACACACAAACTTTTAAGTTAATGAATAAAGAGGAGACAGTACTGTTACTCAGTGTCCACAACAGGCAGCCTGAATTCTGTCCTGAGACCTTTTTCACCACCCAAACTGGTCCCACCGGAGCCCCCGTGAGCTCAGGGAACTGAGAGCTGAACCCAGGGGCATCTCTGAGCTACGCCTCCAGCCCTATTTTATTTTGAAACAGTTTCATTAAATTGCCAGAGGGCTTAGCTAAGTTGCTGAGGCTTACCTCGAACCTGCAATCCTCCCGTCTCAGCCTCCCAAGTACTGGGATTTCAGGCATGCACCACCATGCCTGGCTCACTGGAGGCTTTTTTTTTTTTTTTTTTGCACGGGTGTGGGGATGGAACCCAAGGACATTTGACCTCCGAGCTACACCCCCTGCCCAATTTTTTATTCTTTATTTTGAAACCGGGTCTCACTGAGTTGCAGAGGGCCTCACTAAGTAGCTGAGGCTGTCCGTGAACCGCGATCCTCCAGGTCTCAGCCTCCCGAATGCTGGGATTACAAGTGTGCGCCACCACGCCCGGCTTTAAAGAAAGGGAGGGTGGGTGGCCAGGCCACTACTGGGGCCGTCAAGAGTGGGATTGGAACTTGCAATGTGGCATGCACAGAGAAATATCACAGAAAATAAAAACCAGATGCTTCCCCTAATTAGCAAAAACTTGGAGGAAAGGGGTAACAGGAGGAGGTTTAGTAGAAAAGGCCCTATTGAGAAGCAATTAAGGTGACCAATCAGAGGGGAGGGGATGGAAGAGAATGGAATCTCTTTAAAACTCATGAGGTACGTAAACAAATATATCAAAGATAATCACCAATTAAGCATGGGATCGATGGAGGGGGAGGGAATGGGATGGGGACTGGATGAGGGCTAATTGGATGATGTGTGCTTGTATATCCTCTCAAGTCTTGTATTCCAAAGTGATGTATGATTACAAAAAATAATAATAAAAAAAAATAAAGAAAGGGAGGGGTGAACTTCCCTGGCACCCCTGATACCAACACCATCCTAAGCTGACAAGCTTGTGCCCCACCTCAGGGCCACCAGCCCTCTAGCCTGGCTTCTCCCAGGACCCCCACGACCTCTTCTCTGCCGTCTCTAGCAATTCCACCGTGACCCCTCACCTGCATGGCTCCTCAGGGGAGTGCAAGCCAGGAGGGGACCAGATGGACCATCTGATGCTTCTTGGTGATCAAATTAATTTAGCTGGGCATGGTGGCACATGCCTGCAATCCCAGTATGTGAAAGGTTGAGGCAGGAGGATTAGGCCAGCCTCAGCAATTTAGGCTGAGACAGGAGGATTGCAGGTTGGAGGACAGCCTCAGTAAGCAGTGAGACTCTCATCTACCTAGTGAGACCCTGCTTCAAAATAAAAATAGGGCTGGGGTATAGCTTGGAGGTAGAATGTCCCTGGGCTTAGTCCCAGTTACACACACACACACACACACACACACACCCCATAATCCTTAAAAATAAAAGGTCCCTGGAGCCCACGGAAAGCTGCTTGGCTAGGCTGCCTGAGTGGAGGGGAGGTGTGGGGGACACTGCTCAGGGCTCTGCAGCTGTCTCTAATGGCCTCCCTGGGGAGCAGGCATGGGCTCTGAGAAGGGGGTACAGCATCCCCAAACATGTACCAATGGCAGGAGATATTGGGGTTTGGGGGCTGGCCTCGGGACAGGGCCAAAGAGGGTTTGACTGCAGACTCAGAATTATTTTTTGCCAGTTCCTTTTTTGGGACTGAAGATTCTTTTTGGGGGTGTTCTACCTCTGAGCTTGCAGGGTGTCCTGGGAGACGGGAGCTCTAGTGCTAATGTGGGGGCAGTCCTGGGCACCCCGGGATGGGTGGCTGAGACTGGAGGATGGCAGGTTGGAGATGCCAGTGACACCCCACAGCCTCCTCTCGGCCGAGGTGGGGCCTGGGGCCGTGGGAGGGCCGTGGGCAGCATGGGAGCTTCAGGGTTCCTGCCTCTGGCCCCTCCTTGGTGAGGCGTGCTCAGAAGCCAGCCCTGGGGGCCTCCTGCAGCTGGAGGGAATCTGCTCTCTGCCACGCTGTGTTCAAACTAGGCACAGAGATACTGTGTGCTTTGGGAGGTACAAGCATTCACTCCATAATTCAACTCCTCTTCTCTGTGGTTGCTGCCAGCTCTATTCTGGGGTCACCAAAGAGACGGCCTTTGCCAAGCAGGCATCTTAATGCCCACTGGGTGGCGGCTTTTATCCTCACTTTTCAAGGGGGGAATAGTAAAGCTATTTTCCCCTCCCCTCCAAGTTTTTTAGAGAAATGACCAGAGTCTGAAGTGGACAGCTGACTTCTGAAAACTGGGGGTGGACTTAGACACTGCAGGGCTCGGGGGCCTTTCTGTAACTTCTCTGGGATGGAAGCTTTAGGAACAAAACTGCCAACGCTCCTCTACCCACAGGAAGCGCACAGGCGGGTGGGAACGTGGACATGGATCAGACAGAGCCCTGCCTGGCTCCTGAGCACGTGTCACGGCCTGCCATGTGCCTCGGAGGCACTGAGGTCCTTGCAGGGAAGAGGAGAAACTAAAAGAAAGTATCAGAAAGGAAAGAGCAACAGATAGGAGAGAGCCCCAGAGGGGAGCAGTCCTCAGGATATTTTGCATTTTTTTTGTACTAGGGATTAAATCTATAGGCATTCTACCTCCAAACTTCAACCCCAACCCTATTTTATTTTACTTTTTGTGGTACTGAGAATTGAACGCAGATAAATTCTACCTCTAAGCTACACCTCCAGACTTATTATTATTATTTTTTATTTCTTATTTGGAAACAGGGTCTTGCTAGGTTGATGAGAGTCACACTATTTGCTGAGGCTGTCCTTGAACCTGCGATCCTCCTGTCTCAGCCTCCGAAGTACTGGGATTACAATGTGTGCCACCACACCTGGCTCCTATTTTATTTTGAAACAGGGTCTTACTAAGTTGCACAGGGCCTCGCTAAGTTTCTGAGGGTGGCTTTGAACCTGTGATCCTCCTGTCTCAGCCTCCCAATTACTGGGATCATAGGCGTGCTCCACCATACCTGGCTTGTCAGTACCTTTAAAAATTTCTCAGCCGAGTGTGGTGGTGCACGCTTGTAACCCAGCTTTTGGGAAGTTGAGACAGGAGTACTGCAGTTCATGGACAGCCTTAGCTACTTAGTGAGGCCCTTTGCAACTCAGTGAGACCCTGCTTCAAAAATAAAGAACAAAATCTAGGGCTGGTGTGTAGCTCAGAGGTAGAATGCCCCTGGGTTTCATCCCCAGAACTGCCAAAAAAAAAAAAAAAAAAAAAAAAAAAAATCTCCATTCCCTACCTTTCAAAATCAAGTTGCAGCAGTTGGTTAGGACGGGAGATTCCTCCAACAGGCATGGTGAAAGTCGTGAGCAGAGGGAACCCCAGTCCCACCCTCCCGAGGTTGCCATTCTAGGGGGGCCCCTAGCGGGGAAGAAAGTAACAAGAGGTCACTCACCTTGACTCCTGCACCCTGGGGCAGGGACCCCGGCTTGCTGTGGAGGATGAAAACTTCTTGGGTGACAGGGGCGGCTGGGAGGGAGGAGTTGGAGGACTCTCTCCCCTCCCGGGCCCCAGGGAGGAGTCCTTGGGCAGCTGGTCATAGCTCCAGGCCGTGAGCTGCAGGTCGGGGGACAGGGTCTGCTTCCCGTGCAGGGGCTGCCCGAAGGGCGTCACCCCTATGTAGCTGATCTCAGTGCATGGAGGAGCCCTGCGGGAGGCGCGGAGCTCAGGGCCGGCCCGACAGCGTCCTCCCAAGTCCTCGGGCTCCCCTCAGCGGCGCCATTTCTGGGGCAGTGAATCCTGTCTGTCACTCACTCACGCATTCCTTCGTTTGTTAACTCATTCACCCATGCCATGCACTTGTTACTGGGGCCCAGGCCAGGAGGAGAAGTGGCCATGGCCTCTGAGCTCACCAAAGTCACGTGTGGTGGCAACACTACAAACGAGCTCGGCGGCAGACACGAGGTATTTGGGTCCCGCTGAGGTTGTTGAGGGGAGCGATGAGGCGGGCAGCTGGTGACAGCTGGGCCGAGGGGCAGAGAGGCCGACGGAGGGGCGGCCTCTGGCCGGGGCCAGATCTGCAGAGGGGACGGCGGGCGCCTGGCCTACCTGGCCGCGGGCTCCCACTGCTTCACCGGGTCCTGGCTGCTCAGGCTCTTCAGACACTTGGACCCGCTGGCCTCGTCTCTCTCTGTCTTCACAAAGTCTGGAGGGCAGGGCCAGGAAAAAGGACGTGAGGGCCCGGCGCTCGGGCAGGGATGGTGACGTGGTGGCCACACACAGAACGAAGTCCGGCAAGAAGCAGTGGCCCCCGGGGAAGTATCCTAAGCAGGATTCTGAGGTCTCACAAGGGTTTGGTGGTTGATTACTTATGTCTGCCACGACTCCAGAGGGAGGAGAACTGGCACGTGTGAGCAGAGCTCTCATTTCATGGGCTATTTCCAAGTTATTGGTCTTAGCAAGGGACGAAACAGGCAAATGTTTGTTAGATTAGAACAAAGCAAACAGAACCAGGTGGTACTCTAAAGCCGCCCTGCTGGTGGGACTCACAGGAATGCCTCCGACCTGCCTTTGCTTCTGATTCCGGCTTGTGGCCAACACTGCCGAGTTCCCGAGTTCCCGTTACTCTACCCTCTGTATGGCTAGAGGAAGGCGCTCCCATATCTGCGGAGGAGGCACCCTGGAGGGACCACAGCCCTCCTGGGTATAGGGACACCACTCCTCCACGCGAAACCCATCCTCTCACCGTTTCTGCAAGAGGAGGAGATCATCGCCCTGACCCAGCCACTCATTTCTGGCCCTGGCTGAACCTACATTTTTGTTGCGGTGGTGGTGGTGGTGGTGGCGGTGGTGGTGGTACTTGGGATTGAATCCAGGGGCATTCTACTTCTGAGTTACATCCCCAGCCTCATTTTATTTTTACTTTGAAATGGTGTCACTACGTTTCAGATGGCCTCATGAGTTGCTGAGGCTGTCCTCGAACCTGCCATCCTCCTGCCTCAGCCTTCCAAGTGCTGGGACCACAAGCTTGTGCCACACACTCGGCTCAAACCTGCGCTTTCACCATGGCCCAGCCACTTGCTAGGTATGTGAGCTTCAGCTAATTGACTAGGCCCTCCCACACCCACTGGCCTCAGTATCCCTATCGGCCGAACAAAGATACCAGCATGCGGCTCACAGGGATGTCGCGAGCGATAAATGAGGTGGCATCTCTGAGACGCCATGTACCTCTTCAAGTATATGGTTAAATCCCAATTCCCTGGAGGCATTGTGATTTGAGTGCTTCACCCCCAGCCCTGTTTTTTATTCTTTATTTGGAAACAGGGTCTCACTGAGTGGCAGAGGGCCTCGCTAAGTAGCTGAGGCTGTCTGTAAACCGCGATCCTCCTGTCTCAGCCTCCCGAATGCTGGGATTAAATAAGCCACCATGCCAGGCTTATTTTATTAATTTGTTGCAGTGCTGGGGATTGAACCCAGGCCCTTGCATATATCAAGCAAATGCTCTACCACGGGGCTACACCCCATCCCTGGTGTCAGTTTTGAGTCATTCTGAGGGATCGTCTAGCGTGTGAGAGGCCCATGGTTTCATCCCCAGTACTGTTAAAAGCAAAACAAACCAAGTGAACTCTCCCAACGGCCAGGAAAAGCAAGTAGCGTTTCACAACAGAGGAAGATCTGAGATGGAGTTGAGGAGGGCGTGAGGGCGCCTGCGGGCGAGCAGAATAGAAGGTGCTGCCTGCCACCGTGGGGCGGCGAGCTGGCGTAGGAGAAGCCAAAGAAATGTACTGAAGACAGTCCTTGGGTGCCCGAGACGGGAGGATCACGGGTTCAAGACCAGCCTCAGCAACTTAGCGAGACCCTTTTCAAAAATAAGGAGGGGTGGAGGTGAAGCCTGGAGGGAGAATGCCCCTGGGTCCAATCCCAGTAACAAGAAAAAAATGTGCTGAGGGTGGTATAGAGCCCCTTGAGGGAGGGTGGAGGAGGCTCAAGGGTGTGTTTGTTTACGTGAGTGGGTACCCATGGACAGGTGGAGGAACAGGACAATTCTTTCTCTTTTTTTTGGTGGTACTGGGGTTCCTGGAAGCCCTTCTATATCCGGGCTCCACTCCCAGACCTATTTTTTTATTTTTTGGAAACAGGGTCTCTTAAGCCAGCACGGCTGGCTTCGAACCTGCGTGATCCTCCTGTCTCCGCCTTCCAAGCGCGGGGATTACAAGCGTGCGCCACCATGCCCGGCCTGGAACAGGACAATTCTAAATCTCGGCTGTAACAGAGCTTCCGTCTCCTTCCTTAGTGGCCCAGAGAGAGCTACTTAATGTCAGGTGGGTTCATTTTGCCATCTTGGTGGGGTGGGGTCTGGAAATGTCACCAGCTTCATGCCCATAAAAATGTAAGTGGACCGGGCATGGTGGTGCACGCCTGTAATCCCCGCACTTGGGAGGTGGAGACAGGAGGATCACGCAGGTTCAAAACCAGCCTCGCTGGCTAAGAGACCCTGTTTCCAAATTTAAAAAAAAATATTAAAATAGGTCTGGGAGTGTAGCCCGGAGGTAGAAGGGTTCCATCCCCAGTACCACCAAAAAAAAAAAAAAGTAAGTGTCCCGGGGTTGGGAAGGGTGGCCTGGGGCTGCTGGGCATTGGGGCTGTAGAGATTTTTTTGTGTGTGGTACTGGGGGTGGAACTCAGGGGCATTCTACCTCCAAGCTACACCCCCAGACTGATGTTTTACTCTTTATTTTGAAACAGGGTCTTACTGAGTTGCAAAGGGCCTCTAAGCAGCAGAGGCTGTATTGAACCGCGATCCTCCTGACTGGGATTACAAGCATGCGCCACCACACCCCAGCTGAGAAATTCTTGAAAGAGGGGGAAATGCGTCCCGCTGTGTGAGAGCCCTTCCCACTGGGCTCTGTTCAGAGACCAGGGCGCCAGGAGCAGCAGAGGGCGACACCTGTCCCCGAGGCTGCCGCCGGGCTGCAAGCTTGCTTACCGTACAGCTTCTCTCTCTTCTTGCCCTGGGAGGTCTGCAGCTTGATCTCCCCTCGGAAGTGGCCCGTGAGCTCCCCGTGGTGGGTGAGAGGCGTGTAGATGGGCAGCTGGGTTTCCGTGGCCTCTAACCGAAGGGCGATGCAGCCCTCGCCTGGGGGAAGGGACGACAGCCATGTCAGGACCGGCCATGCCCAGGAGGACACCGGGTGTCCACTGGGAGACTTGGCTCTACCTCCAGACGACCGTCCTTGGAAACAAGGGATTCGTTGACACCCCTTTAGGGCAGTGCCTGGCAATTTGGGGCCAATGCCTCGAACCTCACAGCAAAATGAACTCCCCACAGATTAGTCAACTTGAAAAGAAAAATGAAATCCCAGAAAAGCCAGCAGGAAGAAAACAGGATTGAGTGCCAGCCAACTGCTGCGGGGAATGCTAGCTTCCCAGCATTTGAAACAATGCAAAAGACCATAAATAAGATGGGCGGGCTAGAGGAGAGACAAGTTTAAAGGTTTCCGCACAAAGGAAAAACCTAAAAGAACAAGGGAAGCCGCCTGGGGGCCGGCTTGCCAGGACGGAGGGATCTGCGGCTCTGCGCTGTGGGCTGAGGGCATGCAGTAGCTCAGAGGAGGCAGCAGACCTAGGTTCGAATTAGGACCCAGGTGAAGAGAACCTGTGTTACTTGGGCTAGTCACCTGACACCTGAGCCTCAGCTGACTTACCTACTCTTTGGGGAACGGTGCTTTGTAAGGTCTGGCCAGGATTTAATGGAAAGCGCCCACTCGGTGCCACACTCGGGCAGTGGGGGTACTGCGCCGCTGGCTGATTCAGAAGCCTCAGGGGACAGGACCAGTGACCGACCCTGACAGGGCTCTCTGGCGGCTCCCAATGGGGAAAGGAGCGGTAGGAGGGACGGGATGGGAGTAGCAGGTGGTTTTATCCCCCAGAGGTAGCACTGCCTCCCCACTCCGCGGCTGTGAGCTGGCAGGCGGTGCTCTACTGTCCTGGGATGCTTACCATAGGATTCATCGCTGTCTGAGGACTTAATGCTAATCAGGATGTGCTGGTCCAGCAGGTACTCGGGGTCGGAGATAATGGGCTTCAGCTGTGGGGCAGAGGTGTAGGGTTAGAGTGGACAGGCGGGAGCAGGTGAGGGGACAGGAGGTGGACAGGCAGAGAGGGTCCCTGCTCTGGAGAGACAGGGCTGAAGATATTTTTTATGAACCAGATTCAAGCCCCGGCCCCACATGGCCGGGAGGACAGAGGGTACACACACCCTGGCCAGCCAGGCGGGTGTAACTTTCTTCCCTGTCCCCGGCCACCTGCACCCTGGGCTTCCTAAACTGGGCTGAGTTCGCAGGCTCCAGAGAGAGGGTCTGACCCCAAGTGGCCCAAGTGCACTTCCCTCTTCCCCACCTTCCTCTCCTTTACAGATTTGGGGTTCTGGGGATCCAGGAGTGAGGTCTGGAATGACCCCTGCTCTCCACTCTGTCCCTGGATCCCTCCAGAAGGTCTTTGTCATTCCCTTCAAGACCCCCCCCCCGAGGCCTGCCCCTTTTATAGGGAGGAGGAGGCCGGTGTCCCCCGAAGCGGGGCCCCCAGTTGGTCCCGGCAGTGTTCAGCGAGCTCCGGGGGTGTGGCTCAGTGCGTGACCAGGCTCCGCATCCCAGCTGTCCCCAGCTTCCCAGGGTGAGAAGAGCCGGGGACTGGTCTGGCTGGGGGCGGGCTGATGCCAGGCTGGCTGATGCCAGGCTCTGCACCCTGTTGGGTGAATCTCGAACCCCCAAGCTGGGGCCGAGCTGGCCCCACAAGTTTCTACATGCCACCTGCGACAGCTGCCTTTCCCACAACCAAAAGCCCTCCCACAATGACCGACACAGAGTGCCTGATAAAAAGCTCCGGGCCGTCTCCTTCCTTCCCTTCCAAACACCCAAAGGCTTCTGGCAGGGCTATGGGGGCCACGCTGACCACCAGGACGGACTTGTTATTTTCCATTCAGAAAGTTCCAGAATGGATGGCTGGAAGCCGCGGGGGCCTCTGAGACATGCTGGGGTTTGAGGGCTGAACCAGCCACTCCACTCGTCAGAGAGTGATGTGTGGCTCCAAGTTGGAGCCGGGGCCAGGACAGTGGGGGGGGCTGCAGGTGCAGGACGAGACCCCGCCCTCCCCAGGCTGCGGCGGTTTACAGAGAGAAGACAGGCGATGACTGAGGTAAGCGGGAGTCTGGGAGCAGAGTGGGGTGAAGGACCCCGAGCTGCTGTGGGGGCAGCAGACGAGGCTGGGGCTCACCCCACTTGGCGCCCAGGAGCCACCCAAAGCAGGTGGCGCCAGGGTCCGGGGGAGGGGACGGGCCAGAGCAGCAGCGGGGCAACAGCTGGGGGGAGTGGAGGGAGCCAGGGCAGGAGGTCTAGGCTGGCGTGGGGTGCCACAGGAACTGGATGCTGGCATCTCTCAGAACGAAGGAGGAAGCAGCTCGGGTAGGAGGAGAGAGGTAAGGGAGGACCGATCTCGCTCAGCACCGTCATGCTGAAGAGCTGAACGGGCAATGAGGGGAGTCGGGTCCCGAGTCTGTCGCTGTAGCTATGTGACCACGGGGAAGAGGCGCGGACGATGGGGTCTGGCTGGGGGGGGTGCAAGAGCCCTTGGACCCCGGGGACTGAGGTGGCCCCACATGGGGGCTCGGGAAGCTGGCTAGAGCCTCAGTGTAGCCCCTGTATCAGAACCACTGGAACCCCCACCCCTGCCTCTCTGCTCCTGAGATGATGCGGGCATCATGGGGCGCTCAGCACCCCCAAGTGAGCCCATTCTCTATGAAAGCCTAGGAGAGGCGGGGCTTTTCCACCTATAAAGTCATCCTTTGAAACTCACTTTGGGTGTTACCTCTGCAGGGGAGCCCGCGAGCCCACCTCCTGTGATGGATGGATCTGCCTGGCCCAGGTCTCCCGTCTCTATAGCCTTCTCTCATGATGTGAGAAGGAGACAGGGTCCTACCCCACCCAGCACCCAGCACCCAGCACCCAGATCTGGAACACCTGATTCACTCACCTCCACTATCATTTCTGCATCACGAAGGCAGTTTGGATAGGAAACCCCTTTTCTATGTTAAAGACAAGTGTGTTCCCACCAAGGCTGGCCTGCGTGTTTGCCCTTCTGCCCTGTGCTCACAGGGGCCGAGGACTCGGGGAGCACTTACTGTGTTCAGCGGATGGAGGGACCAGGAGCTCGCCCTCCAGCTTCCCTTGAGCCTATGAGCCGGTGCTGGACAGGTGAACGGGCACCAAGGGGGAACCGGCCATACCTGGGGCTGGGTCCCGGGTCTCTCACTGTAGCGAAGGGACCATGCATGGGACTCCCACTCTGTCCCTCAGCTTCCTCCCTGGCAGAGCCATGTGACTAGGCTAAGTTGCAGGGGGCCTCGCTAAATAGCTGAGGCTGGCTGAGAACCTGTGGTCCTCTGGTCTCCACCTCCCAAGTACTGGGATGACAAGGGCGAGCCGCCATGCCCAGCACCATCTTCTTGAATTACCTTGGGGAGGGTCTCTCCAAACTTCACCACCAGCTCCCCTTCACTTCCCTCTTCATTCTCTCCTTCCTGGCTCTTGACGAAACCTATTGGAGGACAAGAAGGCCGGCTTGCAGACGACAGAGGGCCTGGGGTCATCTCTCCCCACCCCGACCAAGGAAGACGGTCTCCCTCCTAAATCTTCGGGAGCCTCGGCTTGATTTAGGAGCCAGTTTTGTGGGGGATTCTGTTTTTGTGCAGGGGCTGGTCATTTGCCAACACAGTCTAATTATTTTTAGGGCAATCTAGGAGATCCCCCCTTTTTTACTGCTCTCTGCAACAAACCAGGCAACCAAGAAACCATCACATCACAGGCAGGAAGATTAGGAAACCTGACAGCTCGTCCCACGCCACTCAGGATAGCAGCCTTTTGAAAGTCTAATTTAAGCTACCTAGTATGCTGTTTCCATAGAAATGCATGCAAATGTCTCGATCGTTTATTAAAAACACTGCACAAAAATCCTCATCCTTTCTGAAGTGGCGCTGACCCCTCCTGGCAAGCGGGGGCTCCGGGACTTAGTGGCGAAAGCTGCTCCACCACCAGGACCGGCCCCGCTGAGTCAGGGAAGGAAAGGGCGCCGGGGGCAGAATCGCAGCTGTCAGCTCCTGATTTCTGGAGTTCTGGAAACATCGCAGCTATGCCACCCTTGTGGAGCCGATTCCCTCCCCCTGACACCATCCGGACCGTCCCAGCGAGAACTAGGAACCATACAGGTCTCTTGCCAGGGAAGGGCTTGAGACAATATGCCTAGAGATGACTAGAAAGGGTGTTTCCCAAGCAGTTTGCACCGAGCGCTGCCGGCTGAGAGGAAGCTGTCCGCTCCAGCTGGCTTTTTATTTTTGTGGTGCCAGGGGCCCAGCTGGCTTTTAGATGCTGCGGGGTCGCTGGGAAAAGGTGCCAGACATCAGATGCGGAAGAGGGCAGTGGCGGGTGGGTGGTACCAGCTGTTCAGGCCCTGCACTGGCCTCCAGGGGCGCTGGAACTTTGCCCAGGGCTCTCTGGCTGAGTCAGAGCTCGGCTTGGGGAGACTTCAGTGGGTTACAGTCTGGCGAGGGGGAAGGGAGGAGATGGCTGCTCCCAGGAGCCGAGGGGTCTTTACCTCGATGGCTACAGGAGAGAGCTCCTGGCAACCAGGAGTGTCCCGCCTTCCTCCTTCTCTGACCCTACAGAGGCCCATCTCCGAGTCCTCTCCAGAGAGAGGAGAAATGGGCCGGGACACCGTGGGAGAAAGGGACGTGGGGGGGGGGTGGCCGCCCCCAAAGGCAGTTCAAGGGCCACTCAC
The DNA here is from genome assembly GCF_963383645.1 of Muscardinus avellanarius. Taxonomy (NCBI): domain Eukaryota; kingdom Metazoa; phylum Chordata; class Mammalia; order Rodentia; family Gliridae; genus Muscardinus; species Muscardinus avellanarius. The sequence continues at coordinate 7,202,859 of NC_137787.1, forward strand.
TCTCCAAGCAGCTCGAGTGGAACTCCAGGTAGAATCTGGTCTGGGACTTGGTCTTCAACGTGGCGTAACACGCGAGGAACTCGATCTGCCCTCGGCTGTCCACAGTTCCGGGGCCTGGGACAGGTGAGAACGGAGTCAGCTGCCTAGTGCGTCAGAGAGGCCGCCTCTCCGCAGCTTTGTCCTCCTGGATACCCACGCCCCACGCGGAGCTCCCTCTGAGGGCCCAAGGAAGAGTCCAGGAGGAGGAGACGCTTTCCTCCCAGCAGAGTTACGGTGAAATCCACCCCTGGTGGCGGCCACAACCTCTGATCAATCATCAGTTGGTCACATGGGAGCAGAAGAGGAAGGACTCAGGGAGCCGAGACCCTTAACGCAGCACCCGGGCCCAGAGCGCCCCTTAACCTCACCACGCAGTCTCCCTGCTTGTTCTGACCAGGAGTTTGTACAGAGGCTCAGATGCTCATTATCCAGATCTGTTCAGTTTCTGAGTCCAGACCGTGAGGGATGCCTACTCCTTAATCCTAGAAGTTATCCCCAGGGCTCGCACTGGGCTCCATACACTCCTTGGTACCAGTTACCTATGACTCTGCTCATTAGATGGTCATTGGAAAGCATCCTTAAGCTGGATTTAATTACTTAATTTACGTATTCTTGTGGTACAAGGAATAGAACACAAGGACATTCTGCTTCTGAGCTACACCCTCAGCCCTATTTTATGTTTTGGTTTGAAATGGGGCCTCACTAAGTTGCTGAGGCTGACCGTGAACCTGAGATCCTCCTGTCTCAGGCTCCCGAGTACTGGGATTATAGGCGTGCGCCCCCATGCCTGGCTAAGCTGGTTTTAAACAAGTGTTCCGTCTTCCCACATAGATTCTGAGCTGCTTGAGAGCGAGAGCAGCCGTTCCCTCCTCTACCCCTCACATCCGTCTTTCCTTCCTGATTGTGTTTGTTTTGTTTTTGTTCCTGGGGGTTGAACCCAGGGGCATGCTACCTCAGAGCTATACCGCCAGGCCTTTTTTCTTTTTTGAAACAGGGTCTGGCTAAGTTGCTAAGAGTCTCACTAAGTTGTTGGGGTGACCTCAAGCCTGTGATCCTCCTCTCTCAGCCCCCCAACTATTGGAATTACAGGCGTGCACCGCCAGGCCCAGCTTCTTTCCTTTCTTCTAAAGCCCACAGCACTATAGCCAGGGTCTGCTTAGGCGGAAGTTCAATCAATGCTTAATCCAGGTAATCAATATTTTTGAGCCTCCGCTCTGTCCTGAGTCTCAGTGGAAGGAAGCCAGGCCTGACAGTGAGGAGCTCCAGTCAGCAGTAGAGGGTGGATGAGATGGCCACCCCATCAAGGCAGAGAAAGAGGAGGTCAGTAGAAGGGAGGAGGGGGTGAGACCTAAAGGCTAGGACAGTTCTGGAAAGGCCTAGCGGACAGAGCTAGGAAGGACACAGGATTGGAGATCAGGACTTTCGGGGGAGAGGAGCGCCCATGCTGCTGGGGTCATGAATGTCAGACCCCATAGTGTGGGAGAGAAGGCAGTGTTACAGCCTCACCCACACCCCACACAACACAGGGCGAGACGTCATCCCTGCCTGGATGCGGGTCCCCCACACTCAGCCTTCTTAAACGAGCCCGAACTGTCAGCCGCACAAAAGAAGGGAGTGGGCAGAGACGACAATACGAATCCTTGGTGACCCAGGCTCAGCCGGGTGGACGTGTTGCAGGGAAGGCCCGGCCCCTCCTGGGACAGGGGTACTCTAGCAACCAGGGCTGGGCTGGGACATTTGAAAAGTCACCTGCAAAAGACTCAGCCATCTGCACCCATCCCCCCACAATTCTCACTACCTCCACCTCCCACACACCACCCTAATATTTACTTAATATCTTCTTTAAATAGACTCACTTTTTTTTTTTTTGGTAGTACTGGGGATGAAACCCAGGGGCATTCTATCTCTGAGTTACACCCCCAGCCCTATTTTTTATTCTTTATTTGGAAACAGGGTCTCACTGAGTTGTGAAGGGCCTAAGTAGCTGAGGCTGGCTTCGAACTGCGATCCTCCTGTCTCAGCCTTCCTAATGCTGGGATTACAAGCGTGCGCCACCATGCCTGGCCAGACTCACTTTTAAAACGTAGCTGTAGCCAGGTGTGGTGGCGCACGCTTATAATCCCAGTATTTGGGAGGCTGAGACAGAAGGATCGTGGTTTGCAGACAGCCTCAGGTACTTAGTGAGGCCTGTTGCAACTCACGGAGACCCTATTTCAAGATAAAGAATAAAATATAGGGCTGGGGGTGTCACTTGGAGGTAGAATGCCCCTGGGTTCCATCCCCAGTACAGCAAACAAAACAAAACCCTGTAGCTAAGTAACTAACTATACCCTCATGTTATATGAATAACCAATGTTCTTGTTTCCTGAGAAAGATTAGGATAAACACAGCACTAACACAGGTCTATCTAGATCCTGGTAAACACTGATTCACCCCATTTTTCAGACTACATGAAAACTGTGTTTCAAGAGGCTCCTGTATCTGCCACTCAGAGCAGGCAAATTCTGAGTCTGAAATCTTGAGACAGTGGACTTGCCCGGCAGCATGAGCCTTCCTCCAACTTAGACAGCTGGCTGCTGTAACCAGAGGGTAGGGGTAAAGGGCCCCTTGTCTTTGAGAAAAACAAAATGGGCACTGCCCACCACTTACCGTTCTTGGGGACAAACTGGGAGGTGACCCCTGCCTCAAATGTGGCAAAGACAGGGCTGTGGTCACTCGTCATGATGTCGCTGGTACTGCCTGAGGGAAGGAAGGCATTCCTTAGTGGGTGAGGGGAGGCCCTTCTGGTCCAACCCCAATGGCCAGCCCCTGGCAGGGTGTAGGCTGGGACCTGCAGCTGGGAGGCCGGAGACCAGGAAGCAAAGAAGCCTGCATTAGGTGGGCCGGGGAGTTACCACCCTTGCCCCAGAACACCCACATCTGAGCAGCTCCAGCCTGTGCCGGGTCAATACCAAACAGCTGAGATGAACTGTCCCAACTCAGCCCAGCCTGGAGGGCTGTGAGCAAACACAGGCTGTTGTGTTAAGACACTGGGTTTTAGGGTTGCTTGTTACACAGCAACAAATAGCTGATACACTTGGTATGTTACTAGACACAAAAAGACCCAGGCTCCCAGGTCATCCCCATTTACTGAGCGCTGGACATCCATTCTCTTTTCTTTCCAAAGTTCTTGCTTCCCTTCCCTTCCCAACTCACGAAGCCCCGTGATGCCTTCTGCGAGTCAACGAAATGTCATTAGTGGAATTCCCTGTGTCTTCACCTCCCCCTCACATCCCAAGGCAGGCTGCCATAGAGACACTGAAGCATCTCTGGCTGTCCTTCCATCCACTGTCCACTAGACACTAGGGCCGGAGGGGACGTGTGTCTTCCTTGCCACTTCCAACCAATCTCCTTCCTTTATCCCTAAAACCCCCACAGTGGAGCAGTTCACAGGAAGTGGTGACTCTAAGACGTCCACTGTCTCCTGGCTCTCTACCCGGATGGCTTAGGAGGGCAGAGGGTTGAATCTTCCTACACAAGAGGCAGAGGCAGGAGGATGGTAAGTTCAAGGCCAGCCTGGGCAAATTGGTGAAACCCTGTCTCAAACTAAAGTTTAAAAAACTAAAGGACAGCCTGGCGTGGCAGCGCACGCTTGTAATCCCAGTACTTGGGGAACTGAGATAGAATCACAGGTTTGCAGCCAGCCTCAGCTACTTAGGCCCTCAGCAACTTAGTGAGACCATGTTTCAAATTAAAGAATAAAAACTAGGGCTGGGGGTGTAGCTCGGAGGTAGGACTGAAAACACACACACACACACACACACACACACACTGCAGATGTAGCTCAGTAGTAGATCACTTGCCTAGCAAAGAGGCCCTGGGTTCAATCCCCAGTATCACCAAAAAGAGGAGAGTGGGCTATGAATCTTCCTAGAGGCAAGAATTGGCAGGAGCCTGGGAGCTGCAGGCTGTGGACCGAGTACTGTGATTGGCCTTGTGTGCTGCGGGGGTGCGGCAGGGGCACTGAGGAGCTCAGGTGAAAGCAGGGAGGGAGCAGGCGAGTCAGAGCGGGCATGGGGACATCTCGGGGGTCGCAAGGTGGAGCGATGCCTCAGCTATGAATGGGCAAGGGGGCATTTCCACATATCTAGGTGTCGTGGGAAGTTTGTCTAGTGAGGTCACTTCTAAAAGACAGCTCGGAGCCAGGCGTGGTGGCGCACGCTTGTAATCCCAGCACTTGGGAGGCTGAGGCAGGAGGATCGCAGAGGTTCAAGGCCAGCCTCAGCTACTTAGGCTCTCAGTAACTTAGTGAGACCCTGTTTCCAAATAAAATATAAAAATATAGGCCTGGGAGTATAGCTCAGAGGTAGAAAGCCCCTGGGTTCTGCTCCCAGCACAAATAAATAAATAAATAAATAAATAAATAAATAAATAAATAAAGACAGCTCAGGAGCTGAAGGAAGGCAGGGCACCTATGTCAGGATGCCCCAGGGCAGCAGCTCGGGCCTGGCCAGCAGGGGACATGCACAGAGGAACAGAAACTGGCTCAACTTATAAAACTGGAGTTAAATGTTGGGATTTGCTGGTCTAGCAGGGGCTAGGGAGACCATGAAGGTGGCAACATGGTAGAGGTAAGACTCCTCCCCTCGCCTCACCCTGAGTAGACAGGCCCGAGGTTTTGCGCTGCCCATTAGGGCTCTGGCTTTGACCTGTTTGCATGCAGGGCCTGCTGGCACCAGAGGGCTTACCCTGGATGCCACTGACTGGGAATTGGCAATGTCTTGAAAATAACACCAGAATTCTTAGACAGCAGAGTTCAAAGTAACTCTGCTCTGTGATTTTATTTATCTATTTTTTTTTTGGTGTGTGTGTGGTACCAGGAATTGAACCCAGGGGAATTCTTTTTTCTTTTAATTAATTAATTGGTGGTACTGGGGTTCCTGGAAACCCTTCTACCTCTGGGCTACACTCCCAGATCTATTTTTTATATTTTTATTTGGAAACAGGGTCTCTTAAGCCAAAGAGGCTGGCTTCGAACCTGCACAATCCTCCTGTCTCAGCCTTCCAAGCGCGGGGATTACGAGCATGCGCCACCACGCCTGGCTTATTTTATTATTTTTTAAGAAAGGGAGACTGCCACGTGCAGCGTCTCATTTGGATGTGTCTGGAGTCTTGGAAGCTTGACTACCCTACGTTCTCCTACAAATGGACCTTGAGAGCTTGTTTGGGGGTTCTAGCAGGGGAGCCCAGCTACTCGTATACCCTCGACTGAAGACGGGTCCTCCTCTATTCGGGGAAGGTCGTCCTCTTCGACCGAGCGCGCGGCTTCAGGAGGAATGCACATGGAGCGGTGAGGGAGGAAGGGGACACCTGCCTAGCCAGCCAGATTAGTCGAATCAACCCTGGCAATCAATGGGGTGACATATGTCACAGCCAGATCGCCCTCACATCCGAACCCAGGGGCATTCTATCTCCGGGCTACACTCCCAGCTGGATTTTTTATTCTTTGTTTTGAAACAGGGTCTCACTAAGTTGCAGAGAGCCTCACTAAGTAGCTGAGGCTGTCTGCGAGCCCGGATCCTCCTGTCTCAGCCTCGGGAATGCTGGGATTACAAGCGTGCCCACCTCGCCTGGCTCGCTCCAATAGTATTGGAGATGGAAACTAGGGCGTACTCTACTGCTGAACTACATTCCCAGCCCTTTTTATATTTTACTTTGAGACAGGTCTGGCGGAGTTGCCCAGGCTGGCCTCTCCTCCCCTCAGCCTGCTAAGGAGCTGGGATTATGGATGGGGCTCTTACCGCCCTCTTCATTAATTTAACTCAATTCATCTTTAGACCTCAAAGGCACTCGAGTACACTTGATACGTATTAACTGATCCATAGAAATTTCTAGTGGTGACCATTTCTGACCTACAAAAATACCACTTGTGTATGGCTCCAACTTGACACTGCTCTTTTCAAAAGAAACAAAATTGGATTTTAAAATGTCCTCCAGAATTCAAATGCCTCCAGAGTGTATGTTTATGTATATGTAACTGTATATGTAAATGTCTATGTATTTGGGGGCAGTACTGGGGATTGAACACAGGGGTATTATACCTCTCAGCTGCACCCTAGCCCTATTTTATTTTTTATTTTGAGAGAGAGATTCACTAAGTTGTAGAGGGCCTTGCTATAAATTACTGAGGCCGACCTCGAACCAACCATCTTCCTTTCTTAGCCTCCCAAGTATTGGGATTGCAGGTGTGTGCCACCGTGCCCAGCAGCAAGGCCTATTTATTATTATTATTATTATTATTATTATTAGTAGTAGTAGTAGTAGTAGTACTGGGGATTGAACCCAGGGGCATTCTACCTCCAACCTATATCCTCAGCCCTATTTTTTATTCTTTATTTTGAAACAGGGTCTCACTAAGTTGCAGAGGGCTCACTTACGGAGCTGAGGCTGGCCGTGAACCCGCGATCTTCCTGTCTCAGCCTAGCAAGGCCTGCCTACAATGTTGCAGTCTAATGCAGATGGGGACACAACCCTTTCAGGTCACTGGCGTTGGGGTGCAGGAGGAGTGCTCCCATTTTACAGATGAGCAGATTGAGGCCTTCCCCACTTGGAGCTGCTCAGGAATCCCGTCCACTCCCCAGTTTCCACTCACCGTAGGACTGACACAGCACGTGCACCAGGGGGTAGGACTTCCAGAGGACTCGGTCGCACCAGGAGGGCAAGTTATACTTCATCTGGAAATCAAAGTCATACTTTGAAAAATGCCTGCCTGCTACTATTTTGTTGTTGTTGTTGTTGTTTTGCGGGTCTGGGATGGAACCCAGGGGCATTTCTACTTCCGAGCTACACTCCCTGCCCTATTTTTTATTCTTTATTTTGAAACAGGGTCTCACTAAGTTGCAGAGGGCCTCACTAAGTAGCTGTTTGTGAACCGCGATCCTCTGGTCTTGGCCTCTTGAATGCTGGGATTACAAGCGTGCGCCACCACGCCCGGCTCTGCTACTATTTTTTAAATCAGTTTTTAAAATTAAAACGAGATTATCTGCTGGCTTCTGTAGTCCTCGAATTCATCTGATATTAAGTCTTTACAGAATTTCCCTGTGTTTTATTATTTATTTATTTTTGGTAGTACTGGGGATTTAACCCAGGGGCATTCTACCTCTGAGCTATACCCCCAGTTCAAATTTTATATTTTGTTTATCTTGAAGCAGTTCTCACTAAGTTGCGGAGGACCTCGCTAAGTAGCTGAGGCTGGCAGCAAAGCTGTGGTCTTCCTATCTCAGCCTCAAGCACTAGGATTACAAGTGTGCGCCACCACGCCTGGCCCATAAGTGGTTTTAAACGCTTACCTTGCTTAAAAAGTCCGAAGCCTACTGTGGTGGCCCAGTCTGACATCCTAAATCTCTGCTTTTTTTTTTTTTTGTACTCTAGGGACTGAACCCAAAGGTATTCTACCTCCGAGCCACACTGCCAGCCTTTATTTATTTATTTTTTACTTTATTTTGAAACGATGTCTTGCTAAGTTGCTGAGGCTGGCCTTGAACCTGTGATCCTCCTCAGTCTCCCGTGTACTAGATAGAATTACAGGTGTCCAGCATCACGCCCCGTTTACTTACTTTAAGGATATATTTGAGCCATAGGCTACACCTATATATATTCATCCATCCATGGAATCGTGCCAGCGATACCCACTACACGGTGAGCCCTCTGCAGAGCCTTGGCTAGAGTGGGAGGCAGGACCTCTGCCGGCTGGGATGGGCAGAGTGGCAGAGCCACCAGCCCTCCTTAAACAGCATCCTTACCCCCGGGTTTAGCTCTTTCCTTTCTAACTACAAACCTAAAGGAACCCATCCTAACAGAGCCCACCCCTGCTTTATTTCTCCATTTAGCTTTCATTCTTTCTTTCCCCCTATCCTGGGGACTGAACCCAGGGACACTCTAGCGCCAAGCTACATCTCCAACCGGTTTTATTTTGTAATTTGAAACAGGGTCTTGCTGGCCTTGAACTTGCAATCCTCCCATCCCAGCCTCCCAAGTACTGGAATTATAGGTGTGTGCCACCATGCCTGGCTTCTGGGCAGACAAGTAAATAATTAAAAAAACAAACAAACTTACACGAAGTAATGCATACTACCCTTATGTGTGCAGCTGCATGGACTTTAACACTTGTGGACACCCACTGAACTACCGCCTGGATCAAGATACGATGCCCACCATCTCAGGAGGCCCCAGTAGCCCTTTCCTTGTCAACACCAGCGCCTCCTGGAGGGCAATTTGGTAACTAACATCTCCATTGGTTAATTATTTCTACTCTTGAACCATGTAAAGGTAGATTCATTCAGCACACATTCTTTTGCGTCTGCTCTTTAATTTGTGTGTGGTACTGGGGATGCCAGGGGCATTCTACCTCTGAGCTACACTCCCAGCCCTTTTTATTTTTGAAACAGGGTCTTACTAAATTGCAGATGGCTTCACTAAGTTGCTGAGGCTGGCCTCCAGCCTGTGATCCTCCTGTCTCAGCCTCCTAAGTTCTAGGATCACAAGTGTGTGCAACTATGTCCGGCTACAATATTATTGCTCATAAAAGTTCCTTCATTTTATTGAGTAAGTAGTATTCCATTTTATTTATACACATTATACTACTCTGTGATACTAGAACTACTTTTATTGCTATGCACGGTACTGTTACTGTTTTATATATAGTACTATGGCTACTGTTATTAGACACAGGGTTGTTTCCAGTTTGGGAGACTGAATGAAGCTGCTCTAAACATTCATGTACCTACCTTTTTGGTGGATGAATATACTAATTTCTTCTTTTTTGTGTGTGTGGTACTGGTGATGGAACCCTGGGGCATTCTACCTCTGACCTACACCCCAGCCCTATTTTTTATTCTTTATTTTGAAACAGAGTCTCACTGAGTTGCAAAGGGCCTCACTAAGTAAGTAGCTGAGGCTGTCCGCAAACCACAGTCCTCTGGTCTCAGACTCCTGAATGCTGGGATTACAAGCGTGCATTTGTAATCACGGTTTGGCCTCATTAGGATATTAATTGGGTTGGGTATGATGGCACAAGCCTGGAATTCTAGTATTTGGGAGGCTGAGACAATAGGACCACAGGTTTGCAGCCAGCCCCAAATAAAAAAATAGCCACACCTGGATAACAATTTCTTTTGAGTATAAACCAAAGTGCAATTCCTGGATCATGAATGTTTAGTCCTCACAGATGCTGTCAATAGCATCACATCCTCTTGGCCTGTAGCATGGATCTCCATGACTATGCTAAGACAGGCTCCCCCACACCTGCCGTGTCAGGCAGGGGGCCGAGGCCCAGGCACCTGTATTTCTGAAAAGCTTCCCCAGCGATTCATCTGCTCACCCCCCAGAAGAACCACCCTCATCTGCCTGGGGTCCGATTTCACCGCCATTCCCACTGGCCTTGTCAAGTGTACCTGGACCTCTGACCCCAGCTCCAGGTCCTCTTCCTCCTTCAAGCTGTAATGTGTCCGCCCCGCTGCCCCCTCGTTCACGGCGCCGTCAAAGCCCAAGCTGCCCTTTGAGGCATCTCAAGAGGTCTCCAGATTCTTCCCTGACCCTGTGGTCATTTCCTCCTCTGACCGCAACCTGTCGCACTCTACAGGCTCGTGTTCTGTATCGGTTACGGTTAGGTGGGTATTTTCTGGTCTTTCCTACCATAGACTCCCTGAGTCAGACAGTCATTCAGATGAGACCTCTCAGCACCTAGGAGGGTGCCTGACCATGACAGGCCACCAGTGAATATCGCCAACAAATGAACAAGGAGATGTTTTATTGCCTCTCCCCCCAAATGTGGTTCCCTGGAACACAAGTGACCTCATTATGATGTTAACTGGGTTGGGTGTGGTGGCACAAGACTGGGATTCCAGTACTTGGGAGGCTGAGACAGGAGGACCACAAGTTTGCAGCCAGCCCCAAATAAAAAATAAAATAGGGCTGGGATTATAGCTCTGAGGTAGAATGCTCTTGTGTTCAGCTTCCAGTACTAAAGAAAACAAAAAAAAAAAAAAAAAAGGAAAGATATTAAATTGGGCCAGGGGTGGTGGCCATGCTTATAAACATTCCCAGTACTTGAGAGACTGAGATAGGAGGATCACAGGTTTGAGGTCAGCCTCAGCAACTTAGCAAGACCCCGTTTCAAAATAAAAAAGTAAAGAAGGCTGAGGATATAGCTCAGAGTAGAATGCCTCTGAGTTTCATCCCTAGTGCCATAAATATATAAATAAATAAATAGGCAAGCCAGGCGTGGTGGCACATGCTTGTAATTTCAGCATTTGGGAGGCCGAGTCAGGAGAATCATGGTTCGAGGACAGCCTCAGCTAATACTTAGTGAGGTCCTTTACAACTCAGTGAGACCCTGTTTCAAAATAAAGAATAAAAATAAAAATAGGGCTGGGGGTACAGCTCTTGGAGGTAGAATGCCCCTGGGTTCCACCCCCAGTACCACAAAAAATAAATAAATAAAATAAATAAGTAAGTAAAATAGTTCAGAATATCCTCTTAGAATATCCAGGTGGAAGATAAACCAGCGGGTTCCTAGTGCAGGTCCCTGTGCACAGCTGGCTGCTTAGTTTTTGCACGTGACAGGAACCCACGGTGACTTCTCATTTGTTTCTTTCCTGGTCTGTCGGCCTTTCTGGAGCAGACACGGAGGGGCGGGTAGGCCAGGTGGGCGAGGGGCGGAGGGTCCCTGGGGGACTCACCCCTGTCGCCTTCTGCTTGGTGTAGGCGTACTTGTCCCGAGTCAGTCTTTCAAAACGGTAGGTGGGCGCGAACGTGATTTCTTCCTCCTCTGAAACAGAAACACTCAGGTTTCGGTTGCGCTTCCCCAACTCTCACCTCTGGCCAAGCTCCCCTTCTTGGCAGATGGCATCCTTCCCGCAGGAGGGGTATCTGGGGAGACAGAAGGGCGGCTGGAAAGGGCGCGAGGACAGACGGTGTGCCCACCGAAGTGCAGGAAGACCTTCTGCTCCTTCCTCTCCATGAGCAGCTGGTCGTGGGACAGGAGATCTGCGTACTGCTGCTGCCTGATCTTCTGCACAATGGTTTCTGCCTCCTGGAACGAGAACGAGCCAGGTGAGACAGCCTGGCAGTGAGCGGAGCTCCCAGCTGCCTGCCACGCGGCCAGGGCCTTTCCTGGGGGGCTGCATTGCTGCTTTCTGGTCCCCAACTACTTAATAAGGAAACCCTGGAAGAGCAGGCAGTGTCAACCCAATGACCCACGCCCCTGGGCTCTTAATCTTCACCCGCTGACTTCAGTGTTTTTTTTTTTTTTTTTGGTAGTACTGGGGTTCCTGGAAGCCCTTCTACCTCCGGGCTACACTCCCAGACCTATTTTTACATTTTCATTTTTGGAAACAGGGTCTCCTAAGCCAGCGTGCGTGGCTGGCTTCGAACCTGCGCGATCCTCCTGTCTCCGCCTCCCAAGCGCGGGGATGACAAGCGTGCGCCACCACGCCCGGCTGACTTCAGTGTTTTTATTAACACTTCACAGAACAGGAAACTCTGTCTCTCTTGCTTTCTCTTCTCCAGGCGGGACAAGGACCACCCGCAGTAAGCCCAAGATCAGGAAGGAAGCCCAAGCCTTGGCGTCTCTGGGTGTCAGCCTCCTGATCCTGGGTGGCCTGACTCTGAGGGTCAGTGCAGCACTGGCGGGGTGCACTGGCCTTGGAATTCAGGGGTCCTCCCTCCTGCCACTTCTGTGACCTGGAACCAAGCTCTGAGCCACTGTCCTGGTGAGTGACTGTGCGGCCCCATCACTGGACAGGGTCAGGATGTGGGGCCCTGCCTACCCTCCCACGGACCAGCTCCACCATGAGGGAGGGAGAAGCCGTCCGGGAGCATCCTGTGGGAACCGAGTGGTTGGGCACGATCCAGAGCCGGCCACTGGCGCTCCTGCCCAGCTCTACAGAGCTGGCAGCCAGCAGAGGCCCAGAGGCAGCTGAGGGGCTGGGGGCCTGTGGGGAGATGCCAGGGGTTGGGGGCAGAAGGTCCTAGCTCAATCCCAACTCCCTTTTTGACATATAATTGGCACTCAGTAATTTTTCCTTTTTTTTTGTTTTTTTTGTTTGTGGTACTAGAGATTGAACCCAGGGACATTCTATTTCTGAGCACACCTTGAGCCCCTTGTATTTATTATTTACTTATTTATTTTTGTGTTAATGGGGATGGAACCCAGTAACTCTGGGCTATACTCCCAGACTTATTTTATTTTTTATTTGGAAACAGGATCTTACTAAGTTGCTGAGGCTGGCTTCGTATCTGCAGTCTCTCCTTCTCAAACTCCCAAATACTAGGATTACAAGTGTGTACCACTACTCCTGGCTTATTTATTTTAAAACAGGGTCTTAAGCTGGGCGTGGTGGCGCACGCTTGCAATTCCAGCATTTGGGAGGCTGAGACAGGAGGATCGCGGTTCATGGACAGCCTCAGCTACTTAGTGAGGCCCTCTGCAACTCAGTGAGACCCGGTTTCAAAATAAAGAATAAAAAATTGGGCAGGGGGTGTAGCTCAGAGGTCAAATGCCTATGGGTTCCATCGCCAGATCCGCCAAAAATAAATATATATATAAAACAGGGTCTCAGCCTGGCCTAATGGTGCACACTTGTAATATTAGTGCGTGGGAGGCTGAGACAGGAGGACAGCAGGTTCATAGTCAGCCCCAGCAAGGAGTAAGAGTTTCATCAACCTTGTGAGGCCCTGTTTCAAAATAAAGAATAAAAAATAGTGCTGGGAGTGTAGCTTGGAGATAGAAATGCCCCTGGGTTCAATCCCCAGTGCTAAAATAAATAAATAAATAAATAAATAAATAAATAAATAAATAGAGCTGGGTGTGGTGGCACATGCTTGTAATACCAGCATTTGGGAGGCTGAGACAGGAGGACTATGCTTCGAGGACAGTCTCAGCTACTGCTTATTGAGGCTCTTTGAAACTTAGTGAGGCCCTATTTCAAAATAAAGAATAAAAAATAGGGCTGGAGGTGTAACTCGGAGGTAGAATGCCCCTGGGTTCCATCCCCATTACTGTAAAATAAATAAATAAATAAATAAATAAATAAATAAATAAATAAAACAGGGTATCACCAGGTTGATGCGGTGTTGCCGAGGCTGGCCTTGAACATGAAATCCTCCTGTCTCAGGTGTGTGCCGCCATTCCCAGCTAACCTCAGCATTTTCTTAGTCCAGCCGTGCCTCAGTATCCCCGCCTGCAAATCAACTCTATTCCTTCCTCCCTGGCAGGATTGCTGGGTGAAAGCTTTTCCAGTCCCCAAGTGGCGTGGAACCAGCTGTGAACCCCGGTCTCCAGGAAGAAGGGCACCCACTCTTCCACCCCCACGTCTAGCCATGTCCCAGCCCCCAAGAGCACCAGAAAGAAGCACACACATTCTAGACACTTCCTGTGGTCACACCTGCCCCCCACTTCCTGGTGGACCACGGAGAGGCGACAACTCAAGGGGCCTCTTCCTTAGACTAGCCGTGAGCAGTCTGATGAGATAGAAGCTGGCCCCCTCAGGCTCTGCCCTTCCTGGACCTGCCCTGGCAAGCTGAGGGGCTCTGCCAGCTGGCCAGGGGACCTGAGTGCCGGGATGGGGAGTGGGGCGTGACAGTGGGGAAGGGAGTGGGCATGAGCAGACAGAGCGGTAAAGAAAGGCCGGGGCTCCGTCCACGTGGAAACAGTTGGGGCCCGCACTTTGGGTGTGCCCGTCTCGGTGACTGACCGTCCCCCGCAGCCCAGCCCCAGGCGTGCCCCTTACCCAGGTGGGCAGCTCCACGCGATAGTTGAGGTCACCGAGCCAGAAAAGGTGGGTGAAGCGGTGTGTGATGTTGAAGGGACTCAGTTTCTTATCCCCCAGAGCCAGGAACCGGAGAATGTTCATGTAGTTTTGGTTTCGCCTAATTCAAGAAAAAATATCAGCCATCCGGTGGCTCCGTCCCCACCCTGCTATGGCAGGAAGTCAGTGCGGTGTGTCCAGCCTACTGTGGTGGGTCATCTAAATGGCAGGTGGGCAGGGCTGGAGCCCAAGCAGCTGGGCCTGCCCAGCAGTGGATACTTTATTATTAATTAATTTATTTATTTTTATATATTTTTCCATACTGGGGATGGAACTCAGGGGCATTCTACCTTCAAGTTATATCACCAGCCCTATTTTTTATTCTTTATTTTGAAACAGGGTCTCACTGAGTTGCAAAGGGCCTAAGTAGCTGAGGCTGTCTGTGAACCGTGATCCTTTGATCTCAGCCTCCCAAATGCTGGGATTACAAGCGTGCGCCGCCACGCCCGGCTGCAGTGGATGTTTTAGACGGCCATCCTCATGATCGGCTCATCCATGGGCAAAATGGGCTTTGCTCTCTAAGGGGGCCCCAGACGAGGATCTCCCTATATAAGGGAGTGGGATTTAGGTGTCTTTTAGGTTAACAACACGAGTGCCTTTTCTGTCCTCCACACTAGAGGTGCCCACAGGTGAGGTCCCTGATGGGCCGCAGTTGTCTCTGCTGGGAGTGTGGGAGCCCTGTCAGGCCGGCGGGTGCCCCGGTGCCCAGCAGGGCTGAGCGGGCCAATGGCGTTCAGGGTATGAGGGCAGTGTGCACAGATATCCCCATACGGGCTCGGGGGACCAAGCCCCATTACCTGAGCTTCTTTTCACTGCCGGAAGTCAGATGGCTGTTAACGAACCCCAGAGAGGTCCCATTGAACATGAACGACACGCCCACGGCGCCCTTGTTCCCTAGAGGGAAGAGACAGAAGGATTGGCGTATTAGCCACAAAGAACACAATGACGTCATTGTCAGGAAAAGGGAGGGAACCAGAGGACGTCATGCCAAGTGAGAGAAGCCGGGCTCGGAAAGCGAATGGGTGTGCGTGTTCCCCTATGTAGAAGCTAGAGGGAAAACGGTAACAAAAGGGACAAAGGAGGAGCCTCCCCTGGGGCGATGGGGGACAGGGGAGGCGGGGAGGAGACTGATGAAGGCCGTGGTTCAAATGCTGTTCTGTACATACACAAAATTACCAATACCAATCTCAATGAACGTACGGGGAAGGGCGGAGAAACACCCAGGGCCGTGTGCATGGATGCTCCATCACAGGACACCTGTTATGATGTCTAATTACAATGCACCGATAAAGATGTATTTAAAAAAAAAACCAGGCAGACTCGCCAAGGCGTAGGAAATCCTGGTGAGGAAATGGTATTGCCAAAGAGCAAGAGAACAGGTGAGGGGTGCCGGGCGTGGTGGCGCACGCTTGTCATCCCAGTACTTGGGAGGCTGAGACAGAGGATCGCAGGTTTGCGGCCAGCCTCAGCTACTTAGTGAGGCCCTCTGCAACTTAGTGAGAACCTGCTTCAAAATAAAGAATAAAAAATACGGGCTGGGGTGTAGCTTGGAGGTGGAATGCCCCTGGGTTCCATCCCCAGTACCATAAAATAAATAAATAAACAAAAAATAAACAGAACAGGGTAGGGAGTAGGAGGCAAGAGAAGGAAACAGGGCCAGATGAATGGACGAGGTGACAGGTGGATGGATCTTAACGGCCTTGAACTTCTCCGCAGGGCAGAGGAAGGAGGCCGAGGTCACCCACTCTTGCCTTCTCTCTAAAGGGCAGGGAGATTAACATGAATGGCCACTCTGTCGAGCAGGCAGGGATGATCAGAACAGCCAGAAGGCTCTAGAACATTCTGGAGAAGGTGGCCCAGCTGTGTTGCAGGGGGACCAATGACCCTCACTGAGAACACACCTTTTCCTCCCAAGGCTTTGATCTAGTCTAGACTAGTGGTTCTCAAAGTGTGTTCCTCAGACCAGCAACAGTAGCAACTGGGAACTTGTTGGAAGGAGAATCACCAGATTCTGCTTCTGAGTTAGAAATTCTAGGGCCCTGGCCAAGCGTGGGGTGAGGGTGGGGCACGCACTTGTAATCCCAGTACTTGGGAGGCTGAGATGGGAGGATCCCAGGTTCAAAGCCAGCCTCAGAAACTTAGTGAGGCTCTCAGCAACCTAGTGAGACCCTGTTTCTAAATAAGATTTTAAATCAGGATGGGAGTGGAGCTTGGAGGTAGAATGGTACTGGGGTACTTTTTTTTATACTGGAGTTCAATCCCCAGTACCAAAGAAAGGAAAAAATTAAAAGCACTTCTGGGGCCCAGGGATGTGTTTGCTAAGTCCTAGGGCCGGGGCCCCAGGCTTTTACATTTTTATTTATTTGTGTGGTACTGCAGATTGAACCCATGGTCATTTTACCTCTGAATTACACCCCTAGGGTCCCCCTTTTATTTTGAAACAGAGTCTCACTGAGTTCTGAGGCTGGTCTCTGACCACTCTCATCCTGCCTCCGCCTTCCAAGTACTGATACTAAAGGCACATACCACCACATCTGGCTGGCTTTTACATTTTCCCATGATTGAGGGGGGGAAATGAGAAGAAAAAATAATCTTTAATGGCCCGTGAAAATACAAAATTCAGATCTCAGCGTTTACAGATTCTTTTTCTAGAACACTGCTCTGCCCTTCGCTCTAAGTGCCGTCTCTGTGTCTCACCTAGAGTGGAGAGGGTGTGACACAGCCCACCCGCCCCGCAGGGCCTCCGCTGGCCTCCAGGTGGCCTCTCTGACCAGACTCATTCATCCCTGCTTTGGGTGGTCCTGACCAGGCTGCAGTTTGAAACCTTGCTCTGTCCCCCAAGAAACACAAGCCAGGCTGATTCTTGAGCACCTGAGGGGTAGGCTGGTCAGAAATGAGGTGCATGTGAGGGGCTCGTGCAAATTGTGAGCATCGGTAAGGAAAGCAGGATGGAAGATTCCCTCAGCCCTATTTTTTATTCTTTACTTTGAAACAGGGTCTCACTGAGCTGCAAGCAGCCTAAGTAGCTGAGGCTGTCTGCGAAGCGTGGTCCTCCCGTCTCAGCCTCCCAAATGCTGGGATGACTAGCGTGTGCCACCATGCCCGACTGGCTTGCCCTTTTTACTCAAGGGCTGTCCACCTATCCAGGAGAGCAGGGATCCTGTCACTGGACGCCCACCCAGGGCTGGCAGATCAGGCGGCAGCCAATGGCCCGTGTCAATTCCAGCCTTGTTCATAAAGTCGCGATGAAGCCAGCGCATCCGTTTCTGAGTTGACTGTAGCAGCTTTCCAGGGACGAAGGCAAAGCTGGGCAGCTGCACGTGGTCTAGGAAGCCTACAGTAGTCACCACCCGGCCCTTCCCGGCACGAGTCTGCCAACCCATTCTGGGTTCTTGCTACTCAAAGGGGGGGGGGGGTGTTCATGGAAAGTCTGGCACCTGGGAGCTTGCTAGACTTGAGGCCTCAGGCTCACACCCGAGATGCACCGAGTCAGACCTCCACTGGAGCCAGACCCCCAGAGCTGGCGGAGACCCTGGATGTTTCGGCTGGGGAGCCCAACCGTCAGCTTTACCCCGGGCGGGGAGGTCCCAGGATGAGGCTGTCAGGGCTTGACGGAGAGATGTCTGGGTAAGCCGGAGGATGAGCAGAGCGGGCTGCGAGTGGACGGTCCCTCCCCGCTCACCCAGCGTGTTGGCGATGCCCGTCTTCACATTGTCCGTGCAGATGTGGCTGATCCTGTTCTCGTGCTCCGGCTTGGCCAACACCACTATGCGGATGTTCCAGAGCGTGTGGATGGCCACCTGGGAGGGAGGACAACATTGCAGCCCTCAGCCAAGGGGTAGTGTTTGAGCCCAGAGCGTGGTGATCCACCCCGGCCCTGGCCCCTGGGGAGGATGCCCATGTATAATCCCCAGTCTTCAGGGGAGCTCCTGACAATGCCTGGTGCCAAGACAAAGGATCTTGAAGATAGGACCTGGGGTTGATGATGTTTCTAAGAAGTCAAGACTACGTCCTACAAGCAGGGTTGGAGAGGCGAGGTCAGGGATTTGGGTAGTAGCCCGTGGACCCCGGCCCCTCGGTACATTTCTGTGGGGGACCTTCGCGTCTCCGGATGGAGAGGGAGACTTTACAGGATGCACCCACCCAGGTCTCCAAGCTGCTCTCCGCAAAGCCGAGCCCAGTGTCCAGGAGCCCCACATGGACGCGGCTGGCTGCTCACCGTTTTAAAGGTCATGCTGGTGACTTCCTGCAGGGAGTGTCGGAGTATCTCCAGCCACTCCTTCTCACCCAGGGGGTCCTCCTGGGTGCCGATCACGTAGATGTCATGAGGGATGTAGTCGGCCGAGTCGTCCCGCGTCTTTCCCTGCCCCTTGGAGAGAAACCAGGACGTGATCTTCTTGGGAGGGGGGGCGTTACCTTCAACAGCAAAACCCAACACCATGTGAGTCAGAGGCAGGTCAACAGCGCCAGGGGAATTCAAAACAGGGGTCATACAGTCACACAAGATCACGCAAATGCCTCGGACAAAGAACTAAGGGCCAACACCGTCCAGGACCCAGGGTGGGAGCTTAGAGAAATCTCTCTTGCTTTGCGTGGCACTGGGGATGAACTCAGGGGCACTCAGCCACTGAGCTATACTCCTGGCCCTTTCAAATTTTTATACTGAAGCAGGATCTTGGTAAGTTACTGCGCTGATCTCAAGTCTCTGATTCTTCTGTCTCAGATTTCCATGTGTCAAGATCACAGGGATGCACCAGCACACCCAGCAGAGACGTCTTTTTTTAAAGATGATGTTAAGCTGCGAAGCATGGAAACTCCAGAAGATTCCCTACGGTGACCTGAAGTGCTTCAACAAGATGGCGAACCGCGTTCACCGTGCTAGGGCAGCGGTAGCAGCTGAGACTCAGCCCTGTCCTTCTGGAGTTTCCATTCTACGGGCGTCTCCACGAGGGAGCTGTCACCTTTGAGGTGGAGACTTTGGCCCCACTGGCTTCCTTGAAAAGAGAGAGCTAGGCCGAGAGCACAGAGGAGCAGGTATTCGCCAGAGAAACAAGAAGAACGTGCAATTCCTCTCCATTCCCATTTCGAAAAATTGAGTGGAAACAGCTCCTTCCATCAAAGAATGACAAAAGGTCTACTTCTTCCCACAATGCCCTTGAAGGATGGGAAAACAATTCCTCCCCTCTCCTGCAGAGACACACTTCTTGCCTCACAAAGACTAAGAAGCAGGAAGTAACGTAGCAACCGCCGCTGGATTCTGCTCCCCAGGGGCTCCCAGTGGGTGCATGAGTGCGGGGGTTGGCGGGTTGCTATCTGTGGAGACCCTCTCACCTTGCCTGCCGGCAGCGCGGACCCCGCCAGCCCCTCCATGTCCCATGTGGGAAATGTATCATGCAGTGGGACGATGCCTGTTACCAGGCATGCCCCACCACACCTGTAATCCCAGTGCTTGGGAGGCTGAGACAGGATCACAGGTTTGAGGGCAGCCTCAGCTACTTAGCAAGGCTCTTAGCAACATAGCGAGACCCTGCTTCAAAATTAGATAGACATGAGCCGCGCATGGTGGTGCACGCTTGTAATCCCAGCATTCGGGAGGCTGAGACAGGAGGATCGTGGTTCTTAGACAGCCTCAGCTGCTACTTAGTGAGGCTCTTTGCAACTCAGCGAGACCCTGTTTCAAAATAAAGAATAAAAAATAGGGTTGGGGGAGTCACTCAGAATTAGAATGCCCCTAGGTTCCATCCCAGTACCGCAAAAAGAAAGAAAGGAAGGAAGGAAGGAACAAAGGAAGAAAGAAAGAAAGGAAGGAAGGAAGGAAGGAAGGAAGGAAGGAAGAAAGTAGGGCTACAGGTTCAGCTAAGAGGTAAGATGCCCGGGATTTGGTACCAGGGAGTGAACCAGAGAGTTCACTCCCTGGTACCAAACTAAAACAAGATAAACAAAAACAAAGAACTCTCTGCTGATGAGAAAAAATGGCAAGGCTCTGAGCCACGTAGGCGTGTTCTTTCCATAGCCCGTATACTTTGTCTGGTTTCATTTCTAAGGGCTTTGGTCATCCTGATAATCAAATTTCTGCATGCTCCTGGCATTTTCTGCAGTTCTGTGTTGGTGATCTCCAAGCCTGCGGGCCAGTGGACAGACTGACAAGGGCGGAAGGGACGAGGGCCCCGGCCCTGGCAGTGGCTACTTCAGTGCTGCTGTGGCCCCTGAACACCTGGGCTCAGCCCAGCAAGCTGCGGGGCAGAAGGCACAGGGGGCCTGAAGCCTGAGAGAACAGGGGTGTAGCTGGCAGGGACGTGGAAGCCCGGCCTCCTGTCCCCTTCCTGGGATCCCGGCTCCTCCCCTGCCCTTGCATATCCCGGCAGCATGTTCCTCTGGGAAGGGTGCTCGCCCCCCCCTCCAGGTCTCTGCCAGGTGACCATGTGCAGGGCTGGCATGGGGTGGCCTGAATCTGCCCAGGACAAAGGTGGGTAAATGGGCGACTCTTAGAATAAGTATGCCCCCATGTAACGGCTGTTTATCTGAGGCTCATATTTAATTGGCTGTCTCCTACCTACTTATTTATTTTTAGCTGGGTACCTCTACCACAACACTATTTAGTATAATGTAAAATTTGTATAATACATATATTTAGCATATCAACATATATTAGTGTATAGTGTATATATATTTAGTCTAATATATATTTAGCATATCTTTGGTATTTCTTTTTTTTTTTCTTTTCATGGTAGTGGAGATTGAACCCAGAGGGGTTCTACCTCTGAGCTCCCTCCCAGTCCCCTCTCCTTCTTTTCTGGTGCTGGGGATTGAATCCAGGGGTATTCAATCTCCAAGCTACACTCTTGGGTGTGTGTGCATGCGTGTACACATGCGTGTGTATGCGTGCACTACTAGGGATTAAACCTATGAGCATTCTACCTCCAAGCTGCGGCCCTAGCCTATTTTGTTTTTATTTTGAAACGTGGTCTCTCTGGGTTGATGAGAGTCTCAGCACATTGATGAGAGAGAGTCCCGCACTTGCTGAGGCCGTCTTCCAATCTGTGATCCTCTTGTCTCAGCCCCCCCAGGTACTGGGATTACAAGCGTGCGCCGCCATGCCCGGCTTTTATTTTTAATTTTGAAATAGAATCTTGCTAAGCTGCTGAGGCTGGCTTTGGGCCTGCAACCCTCCTATCTCAGCCTCCCAAGTACTGGGATTACAAATGTCACAAAAGTATACTACCACACCCGGCCCATCCCCCCCATTTTATATTTTCCAAAATAAAAAATTGGTCTGGGAGTATAGCCTGGAGGTAGAATGCCCCTGGGTTCCTGATATTCGTTTATTTCTAGCCAAACACTTATACTTAAAATTTTTTGTTGTTTATATGAAATTCAAATTTCTGTGGGCATCCTCTACTATCCATCCACCCACCCATCCATCCATCCATCCATCCATCCATCCATCCATCCATCCATCTCTCCCTCTCATTCTCTCTCTCATTCATTCTCATTCTCTCTCTCTCTCCCTGCCCCCCCCCCCTCTCTCTCTCTCTCTCTCTCTCTCTCTCTCTCAATCTGGGGTGGATTTCTTTGCTCCAGGCCCCTTGGAAGTTGCCTAAGGCTGGCAGGGTACCCACGAGCTCCTTCACTTAAATATTCAGACTCTTTCTCTAAAACCTCATGCCTGGGAAGGACTCCACGCGGCTGCTCTTGGGTACAGGAGTCTCAGAGCTCAATTTTCTTACTATCTTCTTAGTAAAAAGGGCAGAATTAATTAAAGGAGGCTGCTGGGATATGCCAGGGACTGTGGCAGGGAGGCAGGTGCCCCCAACTCGCAGAGGCTGAGACTGGAAAGCAAAACAAGGAAAGGTGACCTGGGGGCCCGGAGACCCACCCATGTTCCAGGTGCCGATGAAGATGGTGATCATGTCGGGCTCCGGCTGCTCCGAGTGCTTGTTCTTCATCTGCTGCAGGAGCTGGCAGAAGCCTTCTCTCTTCTGGGGATGGAAGGACAGACAGACTGAGAACGGCTCCACCTCCCTGTCCAGGACATTTTGTGCAGGACTTGGGCAGCTTCAAGAAAACTGAGGAGAGCCGGGGTGGTGGCGCACGCTTATAATCCCAGCATTCGGGAGGCCGAGACAGGAGGATTGCGGTTTGTGGACAGCCTGAGCTACTTAGTGAGGCCCTCTGCAACTCAGTGAGACCCGGTTTCAAAGTAAAAAATAAATAGGGCTGGGGGTGGAGCTTGGAGGTAGAATGCCTCTGGGTTCCATCCCCAGGACTGCAAAACAAACAAACAAACTGAGGAGGGTATAAATCGATAGGGACTCGCAGTCAGCAACCTAGGAATATGAAATATGTGGTCAAAGTCAGGCACATGGCTTCCTTGATCCAGCCGGTCCAGTGCGGGATGGGCCTTGAATATATAGGCACCGACACCCAGCCCTGTCACGCCACTGCAGCACAGGTCGGAAATAAGAGAAACTCAGAAACAACCTGAGGTTCAATCGCAGGGGATTCAGGCATCATTTTATAAGTTAGAATGCTGCCAGGCTTTAACATGGTCATTCAGAAGTACCTTCCCAACCAGGAGAGCTGGCCACAAGACACGGTTAGACAGGGGAAGCGACCGGGCAGAAGCGGCCTGAACAGCATCTGGGCACTTGTTTTTAAAAAAACCACCTGCATGGGTTGACTCAAAACATCCGCAGTCAGCTAGTGGCATGCGGGTGTTTTTACTTTAAACTTTTGCTTATTTGTAGCTGCTCTTTTTTCTTTTCTTTATTAATCTAGGAGCATTCTACCTCTAAACTATACCCCCAGACCTTTTTATTTTTTTATTCTGAAACAGTCTCTGAGCTGCTGAGGGCCTTGCTAAGTACTGAGGCTGTCCTTGTTAAGTATTGAGGCTGTCCTTGTTAAGTACTGAGGCTGTCCTTGTTAAGTACTGAAGCTGTCCTTGTTAAGTACTGAGGCTGTCCTTGTTAAGTACTGAGGCTGTCCTTGAATCTGCAATCCTCCTGCCTCAGCTGCCCAAGTGTTGGGATTACAGGAGTGCACTACCTCACCCGGCTGGATTTGCTACTTTTACACTGAGGAGAATAGATTATTTATGTAATGAAAAAAAATCTAAACTAAAGAAACTGATTAAAAAGAAAAGAGCCGATGCTGTCTTGCTTGACCCTTTTCATTTACTTTTTTGGGCCCAGAGATGGCCCAGAGCAGGCGCACCCTCGCTAGGCTGCAGTCGGTGGGGTGGGCTGACTTCAGTCGACAGCACAGCAAATTTCAGGTTCCACCCTATCAAAGGACCACTGCTGGACCGTTTCAGACCTACAAAGCCAGCAATTTTATGTGATTCAACTTCATAATTGCAAATCCCGGGAAGTCCCCTCTGAAGACAGCAGCTCACAAAAACGTCACGATGCCTCTCTTCGCTCAAACCTGCTTTTAGCTGGATATGGCTTAAAAAGAAAGGAAAAATAAAAAAAGATGCCATGTCTCAACCTCTTCAGTCTGCAGCAATGGGGCAGAGCTAGCTGGTTTGGGGACCTAAGCCCAGGGGCCTGGACACTGCCCCGCAGCCAGGCTACCATCCCCTCGGCCCTGCCACTTGCCAGCGCCCACACTGTCCTCGCCAGCTGCGCCTCGCAGGGTGGGGCAGCGCCAGCTGTGGTGGGCACCCTTACTGGGCCGCAGCCTTCTTTCACCACCTCGGGAGGGCTGGACAGCGAGGGGTTGCCGCCCTGGCTGGGACTTCTAAGGGGAGCACCCAGGTGGCAGAGAATCTCCCTCTGTCTGTACGGGGGCCAACCCTGGGGTCTCCTGTGGCCCCAGTCCTGGCCCGGGCAGCTCACTTCTGCAGTCAAGAAGAGGGCAGACATGGAAGTCTTGGAGTGGCAGCACTGGTCAGGACTCAGCTGGAAATCCTGAGGCGTGTCGGTGGCCCCAAAGGGCGCACAAATCCAGCCCAGAGGCTGAAAGCTCCAGCCCAGGCTCGGGGCTGCAGAAGATGCAGGTGAGAAGGGATGGGTCCCTCGGCCAGAAGGCGGCCTGGCGGGGTTGCAGAAAGGACGCATGCTCCTGGGACAGCCAATCCCAGCCAACAGTGTGCTAATCACGCACACTGCCTGCCACGCCGCGGCCTTCAGAAGCCCTGCGACCCTCTCTCCCCTCCCGCTCCATCTCAGATGTTTGTGGCCACTTACTTTGGAGTCGGCAAAAACGTATTCCTTCCGCAGGATCTTCTCCTTTTCGGTCTCCACCAAAATCACCAGCTTGTTCAGAAACTTCTGAGACTTGATGAGCTGCAGGACTTAAGGAAGATGGGGGTCATCTGTACGCTCCCATTCTGCCAGCGCGCCTACGTCTGTGCAGCGTTCCAGGCACCTGACCACCCACTCCCTCCACCATCCCGTCCCCAGGCCAAGCCCCGAGTTCGTGCCTGGTCTCCACAAGGGGCATCTGCAACAAGGTGGCCAGCCAAGCAGGGTCAGCGAGACTGATCCCTCTCCCTTCCTGCTTCCTTCTCCTTTTTTTTGTCTTTTGCTTTGAATTTATGTATGCATTTAATTTGCAATCTTTACTTTTTTTTTATTTTGGTACTGGGGTTCCTGGAAGCCCTTCTACCTCCGGGCTACACTCCCAGACCTTTTTAATTTTTTAATTTTTGGAAACGGTCTCTTAAGCCAGCGCTGCTGACTTTGAACCTGTGCGATCCTCCTGTCTCCACCTCCCAAGCGCGGAGATTGCAAGCGTGGGCCACCATACCTGGCCAATCTTTACTTTTTATTTTTATCAGTAATCAAGAGAAAAGCCGGGCATGGTGGACATACCTACAATCCCAGTACTTGGGAGGCTGAGCCAGGAGGATCACAGGATCGAGGCCAGCCTCAGTAACTTAGTGAGACTCTCAACAACTGAGAGAGATCTTGCTTCCAAATAAAAAATAAAATACGCCGGGCGTGGTGGCGCACGCTTGTCATCCCAGCACTCGGGAGGCTGAGACGGGAGGATGGCGGTTCGCGGCCAGCCTCAGCTACTTAGTGAGGCCTCTGCAACTCAGTGAGACCCGGTTTCAAAATAAAGAATAAAAAATAGGGCAGGGGGTGTAGCCCGGAGGTCAAATGCCCCTGGGTTCCATCCCCAGACCCGCAAAAAAAAATAAATAAATAAAATAAAAAAATAAAATAAAATAAAATAAAATAGGAGCCAGGCATGGTGGTGCACACTTGTAATCCCAGCATTTGGGAAGCTGAGACGGGAGGATGGCGGTTCGCTGACAGCCTCAGTTACTACTTAGTGAGGCCCTTTGCAACTCGGTGAGACCCTGTTTCAAAATAAAGAATAAAAAATAGAGAGACTTCCGGGAAGATGGCGACCGAGAAAAGCGGGGCTTAAGAGCCCCGCTAACAACCAACCTCCATCACCACAAAACCAGCGCCTTTCATAGCCAGAAAACACCATCACCAGAAAAACAAAAAAACCACCAGGCTCCAGAGAGAAAGCGGACTGAGAACAGAGCTCAGGGCCACAGAGGAGACACACGCGCCCGAGGACGCGGCAGCAGCGCCATACTGCCGGCGGCAGCGGCGAACTCAGCGGACGGCTACAGCAAGCCAGGTGAGCCGCTGCGGAACAGCCAGGCGGGATCTTTCGGCGCAGACAGCATTTAAAGCTCCCAGTGGCTGAGCTCAGCACATGCTGCAGGGATTCAGCGTGGAAATCAAAACCAGAGAAGAAAAAATACGCCAGCCTCATGGCCGAGGGCATGGCAGAGGCGCCATATTGCCACCGGCGGCGGCAGCAGCAGTGAATTCACCGAGTCCAGTACAGCTACATCTGCGTACTCAAGAACAGTGAGTCAAATTGCGGGCCACAGAGGAGAAATCCCAGTACTGTACTCCCTGGGACTTGACCCAGTGGGGGAGTGGTGGTGGCAGAGATATCACACCATAGGAGAACGTGCAACCTGGCACCCCCCATAGTTTAAAGCAGCCTCTATCGACTCCCTGGGTCGGAGACTCTGTGATACAACCCAGTAAAGGAGTAGTGGGGTCTGAGATACTACTGACTCGAGATCCAGAGCACCTTAAGTGAAGTCATAGTGACCCAAGGGAAGAACCCAGAGAAGGCACAAACCTCCGAAATCATGGGAAAGAGGAATAACACTGGAGTAATGAATGCGCACAACCCCACAACATCAGAACCCGATAAAACAGAAAATCAGAGATTTCTAGAAGATCAAATCAGGAAAATAACTGTAGAAATAATAGAGGTGCTTTGAAAAGAACTCAGAGAGAGCCAGAAAGAGATAAAGGATGCAATTAATGAAGTAAAGGCCTCAATTCAAAGCACAAACAACCGATTAGACCACATGGAGAACAGAATCTCGCTCTTAGAAGATGAGCAATCCAAAAATGAACGCATAGTTTCTAATCTAGAAAAAAATATCCAACAGCAGGAATCTGACATTGAAGAAATATGGGCCCATCTTAAGAGAGCTAACCTAAGAATAATTGGAATAGAGGAGGGAAAAGAAAGTGAAACCAAAGGGATCAACAATCTCTTCAAGGAAGTAATAGCAGAAAATTTTCCAAATATAGAGCAAGAGGTTGATACACAGATCCAGGAAACTTATAGAACTCCCTTAGACAGGATCCGAGAAGAGGATCCCCACGCCATATAATTGTCAAAATGACCAATGTGGAAGCCAAGCAGAGAATCTTAAAGGCAACAAAAACAAAAGGCCAAGTGACATTCAGAGGCAAACCAATTAGAATCACTCCAGACTTCCCAAACCAAGTCATGAGAGCCAGAAGGGCTTGGAGTAACATATTCCAAACTCTGAAAGAAAACAACTTCCAGCCAAAAATTTCCTACCCAGCAAAACTTTCTATCAAATTAGATGGAGAAATAAGAAGCTTCCATGACAAACAGAAACTGAAGGAATTTATGTCTTCAAAACCAGCGCTAGAGAAAATACTCAAAGAGATTAACTACAAAGAAGAAATAGGTAACACTCACCAGAACCAGAGAAACAAGATTTTCCATCCAACAGACAACTAAGATTGTGGAGATTCATTATTTATGTTAGTCTTTTACCTATCTCTAAATTGTATTGTTTGCCTTTATTGTTGTTAATTTTTAGGATTTCTAGTTGGAATATTAATATACCTTCAGATATAGCATTTGGAAATATTTTATCCCATTCTATTAGTAACTTTTAACTCTGTTTACATTGTCTTTGGATATACAATTTTTTTTTTTTAGGGAGTTTGTATATTCTTCTGTTGCCTGTGCCATTGAAATCATAACCAAGAAATCACTGCCAATTTCAATGTTGTGAGGTTTTATGACCCAGATTTTCTTCTAAAAGTTTATAGTCTTAAGATTTATATTTAGGTCTTTTATCTATTTTGAGTTAATACTTGTATGTGGGATTAGGTAATGGTCCAATTTTATTCTTTTCCATGTAATTATTATTTTTCAACAATATTTAGTTAAAAGATTATTATTTCTACCACCAAATGTTCGTGGAAACCTTGTCAAAAATAACTTGACAATATAGGGAAGAATTTAGCTCTAGGCTTGTATTTAACTCCAATGGTTTATATATCTGCCTTTATAACAGTACTACACTGTTTCAATTATTGTAGCTTTATATGGTTTGAAATCAGAAAATATATATCTGCTAGCTTTGTTCTTTTTCAAGATCGTTTTGGGTATCTAGAATTCATATTCCATATTAGGATAGATTTTTTTCTGAAAAATAAATATATAAATATATGATAGTTTCACCTAAAAAAACAGAGAAAAATATGCTCTGGTAAGAAAGAAAGCAAAAAGAAATATTGAAATGTTATCTTTAAGTCATCAAAAGCTTGGTATCAGACAAATGAAACTGTTATGTGAGATTATCATTTTTAATTTTGGATAAATTGCTATAATACTAGATGTCAACCACTAAGCCAAGCATGGGAGGGAGGGATGGGGAGAGAATGGGGTGGGGATCGGGTGGGGGCTGACTGGGCGATGTGTGCATGTATGTCTACAAAAGTTTGTATCCCACTATGATGTATGAATACAGTGCACCAATAAAATAAAATTTAAAAAAAAATAGGGCTGGGGGTGTAGCTCAGAGGTGAAATGCCCCTGGGTTCCATCTTTAGTACTGCAAACAAACAAATAAATAAAATAAAAATAAAAAATAAAATAGGGCTGGGGGTGTAGGTTGGAGGTAGAATATCCCTGGGTTTAGTTCCTAGCACCATCAAAAAAAAAAAAAAATCAAGATTGAAAATATTGTATAAGAAGACCTTTGCAAACCCTAGTACTCCATTAATTCCTGCGCCCTTCAGAGTCCTGCTCTGTGGAAGCAACTGATTTCACCTCTGCTAATGGATTCTTTGGGAATTTTACTCTACATTTCCTTTAAAAAAATAAAATAAAATCGTGTTTAGGTTTCTGCTTCCTGATCTTGCAGGTTTAGTCCTTTCCTCTTACACAGGACTTTCCATTACGGAAAACACACGCCCAGGCGGCCCTCCCTCCCACCAACGCACAACTGCGGCCCCCATCACCCTTCCAGTGAGTCTCATTCTGCCAGATAAGCACTCAGTGTTTATGTTCTAATGAAACACTACGGACAGACCAGCCCGACTGCTTTTCTTATACAACTCTTTTTTGTTTTCCTGGAGTTAATAATTGCTGGGTCTTACTCCCTCCTCTTCCTTCTTTTGTGGTTCTGGGGATGGACCTTATTGCTTGAATTCCATGTCGTCCCCTTTCTTGGTCCCACCGTCAGTGTGGTAGCGTGACATCACTAGTAGCCTTCTGTGCTTTGGTGATGCTTATCCGGAGGTCTTGTGTGTCTGAAAACGCTCCCGCTTGGCTGAGTTTCAAGTCGTCCTCCACGCTGGAGGCCTCGCTCCACCATCTAGATCGCAGCGCGACTGCCAAGGAGCAGCGCTGCCCTGGGTCACCGCGTGCAGAAGGGAACCCGGCGGCGCCCACCGGCCTTACTGGAGCTCGTTGGCAAGCGCGGCCTGTGCTGGTGTCCGGGGACTTGGATTTCAGGAGGGCTCCACTAGGCCCGGAGCCACGAGCGGCTGGCTGTGCCTACGCGGCTTGTACAAACGGAATGGTTTGTGCTGAGCACCTGTTTTCCTCCTGGGGGGTCTGGATCTGGGCACCCGTTAGGCACAGGGCGCCTGCGCGATCAGCCCCTGTGGTATGGAGCCTCTAAGCGTGTCCCCGGGAGACATTGCACACGCGTCGTCCCAGCTCTCAGGGAAGGAATGGACGGAGTACCCCGCGTGGCGCCCTGGACTAGGGCAAGCCCGGGCCTGGTTTCACCCATTCGCTTTCCTCGCATCGACTCTGGATCCTTTTAATTTATTAAAGCACAGCCGTGAGTGTGGTCATCTGCCACGTCCTGTGAGATCTTAGTGCAAGGCCGCCCACCTGGGCGCGACCTCGGAGGGGGCCGGGCAGTCGGCAAGCCACCGTTTGTGGGGCAAGTTTTCTAGAATCTTCTGCTGCTGCTGTGCGATCTTCCATCGCTGCGTGTTTAGCTCCAAGGGATTTTCCTGGCTTCTTCCTCTTCCTCTTCTTTCGTGTGTGTGTGTGTGTGTGTGTGTGTGTGTGTGTGTGTGTGTGTGTGTGTGGTATCGGGGATTGAACCCAAGGGCACTCCTACCTCTGAACTACACCGCTGGCCCTTTCTATTTTTTGTTGGGAAACAGGGTCTTGCTAAGTGGATGAGCGTCTCACCAAGTTTCTGAGGCTGGCCTCAAACCCGTGATCTTCCTGTCTCAGCCTCCCAAGTACTGGGACCGTAGGCACCTGCCACCTGGCTCTGAATTCTTCTTTTATGAACTTCTTGTCTCCCTGTTTTCTCCAGTATTGGGCTTCCCTACTTAAAAGAAAACACCTCTCCTATTCTCCGCGACTTCCTCCTCTTGTTCAGCTTCCTGGGGGCTTTCCTTATCTTTGTCTTTTCCATTCTTCCACCGAGTTTTTATTTCATTTAAAAATGTTGGTTACAATGGCAGTCCCCAGAGCTGCCCTCCCTCTCCTCCCTCCCTCTCCTCTTTTCTTCTCTGACCCCTCTCCATGCGGCATCCTGTTCACGTTTCATGGTCCAATTTCTTTTTTTCTGTGTAATTTGCTTCCCCCGAGAGGCTTCTCTTTCATTTCTGGCTCAGTGTCCCCTCTCTCTCCCATTCAAGGCTTCCGCCACTGTTGCAGGAGCAGAGGCTTAAGACACCAGATCGGGAGCCACCTCCCGCCAAAGACAGGCTTCCGTAGGATGCCGTCATCAGATGCCTTCGTGCGCTGGTGTCTTCGGAGGGGACTTACTGAGATCGACAGTTATGAGGTTGAATCATACGCAGCTGATGGCCCCGTAGTTCTGAACAGTCCCACGTCGGCCATGTCTCACGGCACAGCTGGAAATGTGGTGTGCCCTCATTTAAAGTCAGCCCACCCCGCGCACGCTGCTCCCCAGGCCCGCGCACTCTTCCCCTGCCCCCGTCCGGCCGGTCACTTCTCCACCGCGAGGCCTCCGCTCCTGTGCCCAGCTCAGAGCAGCTGTCCCCATCTCGGCTCTGCGGTCTGCTCCTTCCACCCCAAAACACTCTTTTGTCTTTTTGCCAGCACCTCTCGGAAGCCGGCCACTGGATGAATGTACTTGGGTATTTATTTGCCATTTCAGGCAGCAGAAAAAAAATTCCATGTGGGCAGGGCCTCGTCAGTCCCACTCACGGGGTGAAATCCCCAGTGTCCTGCCCACAGCGGTTTCTCCATAAGAAGCAGTCGTGTGAATAGTTACCGTTTTACAGGTGAATTCATTATATTTTATTTTTTGTGGTACTGGGGATTAAACCCAGAATATCCCTACCTCTTGCTAAGTTGCTGAGGCTGGCCCCAAACCCGTGATCCTCCTGTCTCAGCCTCCCAAGTGCTGGCGTTGTCAGCGTGCACCACCGCGCACGGCGTGGGTGAGTTTATTTGATGGTGAGACTTGGAAAGCCCCGGCGGCTTGGAGTCCGCGTGACATCAGGCCGTGGAGAAACCCCCATGTGCTGGCTTCTATCTGGTCTTATTTACTTAATCTTTCTCAACCTCTGCTTTACAGAAGAGGAAACTGAGGCCCAGAGAGGTGGGCATGGTCACACGGCTGCTAAGCAGCTTGAATGTGACATGCCCGAGCCGCACAGCTGCCAACGGCAGAGCTGGGTGCGAATTTGCTGGGAGTGCATTTGAGCGGGTCGGTTGCAAAGTCTATGTACCTCGGGGGCGCTCAGCTTGGGCAGTGCCGAGCTGCCACCCAGCAGCTCTGTAAACACCATGCCATTTGTACCAGAATAAAAATTCCATGTGGAGCCAGGCATGGTGGCGCACGCTTTAATCCCAGCATTTGGGAGGCTGAAACAGGAGGATCGGGGCTCAAGGACAGCTTCAGCTACTTAGACAGACCCTTTGAACTCAGTGAGACACTGTTTCAAGATAAAGAATAAAAAATAGGGCTGGGAGTGTAGCTTAGAGGTAAAATGCCCCTGGGTGCCATCCTCAGTAACACACACACACACACACACACACACACACACACACACACACAAATAGGGCTGGGGTGTAGCTCAGAGGTAGAATGCCCCTGGGTTCAATTAATTCCCAGTATACAAAAAAGAAAAGAAAAGAAAAGAAAAGAAAAGAAAAGAAAAGAAAAAAAGTTAAGAAAGAAAAGAAAAAGAAAAAAGTCCAGGCAGATTGTACCAGGCACAATGAGGTGACAGGGGAGGCCAGCTTGGCTGCTTGTCCAGGGCAGGACAAGACACACAGACACACAGACACACAGACACACAGACACGCACACAGAGCTGCCATGCACACAGACTCTCTAACTGTTGCTAGGGCAAGATAATCCGGTGTGCGCTCATTCCCAGGGGCGCGGACAGGCAGACTGCAGAGGCGGCCCCAGGAGGGGCGACCTGGAGTGGGGCAGGTGGGGCGCAGCGGGCATCCAGGACGGGGACGGCTCCTGCAAGGTGCCGCCAGGCTGGCATCGCCGACCTTGCCACTGGTCGGTCAGCTATCGACCAGCCATCTGCATAAGCCCAGCAGGCACAGCGCCAGGTGGGCGTGAGTGGCCTTACTTTTCTTGTGGCTGTAGAACTTGTCCTCAGAGCCGTCCTTGGACTTCTTAATGATCAGTTTCCCAGACTCCACATCCACCTTTAGCTGCATCTTCTGAGGAATCCCCAGGGACTCCGACTTCACCTTCACACGGGAAGAGACGCGCTCACTGGTTATTCTGGCTAGGCTTTTGTGGCACCAACCTGTCAGCCCACTGTCATTATTTATGTCATTTCTTTATGTTTCTGGGGACTGAGCCCAGGGGCATTCTACCTCTGAACTACATCCCAAGCCCTTTCTACTTTTTATTTTATTTTATTTATTTATATATTTATTTTGTGGTACTGGGGATGGAAACCAGGGGCATTCTATCTCTAAGTTACATCCCCAGCCCTATTTTTTAGTCTTTTTATTTTTTGAAACAGGGTCTCACTGAGTCACGAAGGGCCTCGCTAAGGAGCTGAGGCTGCCCTCGAACCACGATCCTCCTATCTCTACCTCTCGAATGCTGGGGATGACAAGCGTGCACCACCATGCCTGGCCTCTACTTTTTATCTGTATTTATTTGGTGGTACTGGGGTTCCTGGAAACCCTTCTACCTCCGGGCTATACTCCCAGACCCATTTTATATTATTTTTATTTGGAAACAGGGTCTCTTAAGCCAAGGCGGCTGGCTTTGAACCTGCGCAATCCTCCTGTCTCCGCCTCCCAAGCGCGGGGATGACAAGCGTGCGCCACCACGCCCGGCTGACTTTTTATTTTGAAGCAGGGTTTTGCTAAGTTGCTGAGGGCCTCACCAAGCTACTGAGGCTGGCCTCGAACCTACTATGATTCTCCTTTCTCAGGCTTCCAAGTACTGAGATTACAGGCATGCGCCGCCATGGCCAGCCTGAGCCCCTTGTCTCTAGAGGCTGGGTGACCCTGGGTGGGCATCTTGTATGCTGCTAGCTCCTCGCCTCCCCATTCCCAGCCTCCCATGTGCACACTTAATGGTCTCCCTATGCTCAGAGTTGGGGTGAGCTGGGCTCCCCCACTCTGTGCCCAGCTGTGCAACCAACAGGTCTGGCAGAGGGAACTGATGAACTCTTAGAGACGCGTTCACTCCCAGGTTACTGTGACAACACTCACTAACCAACGTGTCATCTACGTCCAGAAAGGTTTTAGTAATAAACTCCCGGGCCTCGTACGGCCACTAGTTGAACACTTGCTGATAATTAGAAGAAAGGACGCCTAGGTGTGCTCAGAAAATGGCCATCTATCTTTTAGAGGATTATTCGCAGGGCCTGAGGGACTAGGGGTGGGGAGCGGGGGTCTCCCGCTGGGTTTCTGAATGCAGGGATCCAGCCGTGCTGGGTGCACCGAATCACTGGGGATCCTTAGAAAAACAGGATCTGGACGCACGCCTGGAGAGTGTGTGCCAGTCACTCTCCAGGGAGTCACAGGAACTGTAGTTCTCCAACGCCGCCCTTCCCCACGCCCACTCCACACGGGGACACCACTTACATCCAGTTTAATATCACTCTTGGCTTCCATACTGGAAAGGACAAAGTTGGCGGCATCTTGGGCGGATGGGGAGTTCTTCCTTCATGGCTTCCCCATCAAGAGGAATTCCTGGATGCTTCTAGGCATCCTGGAGGTTGAGCCTAGTGGCATTCTACTTCTGAGCTACACCTCCAAGCCTTTTTTATTTTTTACTTTGAAACAGGGTCTTGCTAAGTTGCCGAGGCTGGCCTCAAACCTGCCATCCTCCTGCCTCAGCCTCTCAAGTACTGGCATTATAGGTGTGCACCACCACGCCCGGCTTCTAAGAGCCGATTCTAATGTCTAACCATCTTTCCAGAACGTGATTCAGCCCTGTCCTTCCCTAGCCCCAGCCTAAAGCCCTCTTCCCACAGGGACCGGGATGCTGCCTGTGTGGGGCCCGAGGCCAGGCTCCCCCGCCACGGCCGCTTACCTCAAAGGTGACCGGAGGGATGAGCGAGCGCCGGTGCGGAGCCTCGGGGCCCTCGTGCAGCAAGGCCTTGACCTGTGGGCAGCGGTGGGGGACAGAGTCAGCGGGACCCAGGGCCCACGGCCCCCGCGCTCCCGTGCAGAGGGGCCGCCGAGAAGCCAGGAGGAGTGCGCCTTCAGTACCTTGTCTTCGATGGAGGACAGCAGGCTGGTCAGTTGGCTGAGCTTGGCCACCATGTTGATCGGACTGGCCTCCCCAGGCACCTGGGAGACAAAGCGGGCGGCTGAGCTGGAAGGAGGCTGTGCTGCGGGCGCCCCGTCTCAGCTCATTCTGCCCTCCCCACACCCCAAAGACCACCCACCGTTGTTTCCCTTTGCGGACGAGGATGCAAATCCTCAAGGCCAAAACCCAGACCTCCACTTTGCTGGGCTCTCCTACGGCACTTCTACTCCCACCCCACCCCACCTCGGCCCACCCAGCTGCCGGACTCGGGAGGCGGAGGCAGGAGGGTCGCAGTTTTGAAGCCAGCCTTGGCAACTTAGTGAAGCCTTCGGTAACTTAGTGAGACTGTTTCAAAATAAAAAAACAGAAAGGGCTGGAGATGCAGCTCAGAGGTGGAATGCCCTGAGTTTAACCCCAGTTCCCGAAACCAACAAAACGAAAAACCGGAGGCTGGCTGTTTCCCCTAGAGTACATTCTGCAAACTCCTTGCCCTGTTCTCGAAGGCTCTGCACGCTCTCGCAGCCCAACCTGGGCCACTGTCACCCCCGCTTCTCATCTGCCAAGAGCCATACTTGCTAAGAATTTCACCTGGGAAGGGCCGCCCTCGTCATTCAGGTCTCTGAGCCACAAGGGCGCCTTCCCTGACCACTCTAGCTGAAACAGCCACCAGGTCATCTCTCTGGAATTACCCTGCGTTGTGAGCTGAACTCATCTTCTCCGCTTACAAGCTCGCTGTAGGTTCCCCTGCTAGAACACAGGCGGTGTGACATCTAACCAGGAACACTGCCATCAGCCTTGGTGCTCGGAACGGTGTGCAGCCAATAAAGATGTTCAGTGGAGTTCTTTTATGAGCCCCGGGGCCCAGAGAGCTGAAGTCACTTGTCTGAAGTCACGCAGCTAATAAGTAGCAGAGCAGGACCTGTACCCGTCTGCTGGGCACCCAGTCCGTGATCTCAAGCATTTATTGACAGAACACACATTTATGAAGTACCCAGTCTAGGCCAGACATGCTGCCAGGTGCAGGGAGTACAGTGTTAATAAGATAGCATCCTTTGGGGGTATATTCATTTCGAGTCACCCCTCCGTGCCAGTCTGGGATGGAGCTGTTCCTATTCTCTGTATTTCTATCTTTTAATAAACTTCTTTAAGTCCTCAAAAAAAAAAAAAAAAAAAAAGATAGCATCCCACGCTGGGAGTAGAGGTAGATGCTAGTACTTAGGAGACTGAGACGGGAGGATCGAAGATTTGAAGCCAGCCTCAGCAACTTATTGAGACCCGTGGCAACTTAGAGAGACTCTGCTTCAAAATAAAAAATAAAGAAAGGGCTGGGGGTGTAGCACAGAGGTAGACACAGGTATGTCTAACTTGAACACCTAGCAAAACGGAGAGTTTTCTTTCACCAGCCACGTGAAGTCCCTCCACCTCCCCTCTGGTTGAATGTTTCATCCAGCCCATGCTTTGACCTCAGTTTCATACCCAGCTTTAGTATACCATCTTCTCCACCACCACCAATAGCATCACCATCAGCAGTACCATCAAGATCATCACTCCGGCCTCCACTGCACCATCACAAATCACTACCACCACCACCATCAGCACCACAGGCAACGGTACCATCGTCTCCACTCCTACCGCTGTCCTATGATTTGAATCCCCCGTCCCCACTTCATGTGCTGGACACCTATCCCTGAGTGTCATAGGTAAATAGTATTTGAGAGGTGGGACCTCTGGAAGGTGACTGGGCTTTGCCTTCTAAGGGGATCGCTGGGTTCTCCAGGAAGTGGCTTGTAAAGTGCTCTTTCCAGCTCTCTTGCTCTCGGTCTTGCCATACCATGCCCTCTGCCTTGCGATGGGGCAGTAAGAAGAGCTATCACCAGATGCCTGGCAGAGGCAGGTACCAGCTCTTAGACTCCCAGCCTCCAGAACCACGAGCCAGGAAAAAAAAGAAAGAAAGAGCTGTATGCTTTACAAGTCATTCAGCCTCTAGTAGTTGGTTATAGCAACAAAGACAAGACTAACACACACCGTCACCTGCCCACTACTACTTCCACCAGCCCCGCCACTCATCAGGTCTCCACGATCGCCATCACTGCCATCACGGCAGTTAATATTTGTCAGTGTCTTCTCTGACAACTTTTTGTTTTTTTTGACTTGCTCCTTAACAAAGCTCGCAATCTATCTACAGTTATTAATAACCAGGGAAATGGCTCCACGGAGCGAATCAAGACTCAGGGAAAGCAGAGAAGGTGCGTGTGGGCTGAGGAGAAAGGCCGCTCGGGAGCGGGCGCCGACACGCCCCTGACTTGGCTTCTTTTCTTCATAACACACTGAGAAGATGACGCGGATCCCTGCCTCCTTGGTGACTTGGGTGAGCCGCAGGCACACAGAGCCCTGCTCACTACCCCGGGCAGCACCAGGCAGCTCTATGCTGGGGCTTGCCCTCTCTGGATTTCTGACTTTCTAGGGGGGAGTCTGGCAGAAACTTGAACAAAAAGTGTCAGAGCAACGCTGGAGCTTTTCCGTGATGATAATGATTATTTGATGAATTCCTAAAATAACGGGGCACATTTTATATCCTCATACGCCTGGGTTCTCCCCACCCTGTTTTGCTCATGGGTGAACAGGAGAGTGGGGTGCCTACAGGCACGCTCCACCTGAGGCTGAATGGAGTCTAGCACGGTGGCTCCGGCGGCTGCGATTCGGGCAACACCTGACACCGTTCTCGTGGTCAGAACGGGCCAGTAGGTAGAGGCCGGGGCACAGGATGGATCCCCACAACCAAGAACGATCTGGGCCAAAACGTCACTAATGCTCAGGTTGGCACAACTCACAGCGCAGCCTCCTTACTGGGTGGACCAGCCTGGGTGTCACCTGTGAGTTTCCAACACCAGCCCAATTATCGCTCCCTCTCCCTCCCTTCCTTTGTACTGGTGGTCAAACCTCTGAACTATACCTCCAGCCCTATTTATTTATTTATTTATTTATTTATTTATTGCAGTACTGGGAATGGAAGACAGGGCCAGTCTACCTCCAAGCTCCACCCCAGCCCTATTTTTTTATTCTTTATTTTGAAACAGGGTCTCACTAAGTCGCAGAGGGCCTCACTAAGTAGCTGAGGCTGTCCATGAACCGCGATCCTCTCATCTCAGCCTCCCAAATGCTGCGATTACAAGCATGCGCCACCACGTCCAGCGTTACTTTTTTATTTTGAAACAGCATCTCATTAAGTTGTAGAGGGCCTCGTTAAGTTGTTGAGGCCGGCCGCAAACCTGAGACCCTCTTGCCTCAGCCTCCCAGGTTCCAGGCTGACAAGTGTGCACCACCACGCCTGGCTCCTACTCGCTTTTTCACTGGGCCTTTCCAAGGGGGACGCAGGCTTCCTGGAAGGTGACCAATTCCTTTTCTGACCCAGGCTCTCCCCTGCCCTCAGTCTGACTACATTGCATTTTACACACTCCAGCAGCCCTCAAATAAACTCCACATGGGGGTCTGGGTGTCACAAGGGCCAGGTGACCCACACTGCCTGCCTTCTAGGGCTAGGAGCTCATGCTGGTAAGAGTCAGCCTCTCAGATGTCAGATACGCCATCATTCTCACAGGCATCCCAACCAGCAGGGTAGGACGTTGCTACACACCTCTCCCCCTACATCTCAGGGAAGTAAGGGTCTGTGAGGACGAGTCATATATATATCTTCCCCCCATATGTGCGTGGCGCTGGGGACGGAACCCAAGAGCATTCTACCTCCAGGCAGCCCTTTTTATTCTCAAACAAGGTCTTGCTATATTGCTGAGGCTGTCTTCAAACTGTGATTGGTTTTTTTTTTTTTTTTTTTTTTTTTTTTTGCGATACTAGAGATGGAACCCAGGGGCATTCTACCTCTGAGCTGTACTCTCAACCCTACTTTTATTCTTTATTTTGA
Organism: Muscardinus avellanarius; assembly: GCF_963383645.1. NCBI lineage: Eukaryota > Metazoa > Chordata > Mammalia > Rodentia > Gliridae > Muscardinus > Muscardinus avellanarius. The sequence goes on from NC_137787.1 coordinate 7,240,960, forward strand.
AACAGGCTCTCACCAAATTGCGGAGGGCCACGCTAAGTAGCTGAGGCTGGCTGCACACCTGTTATACTCCTGTCTCAGCCTCCCAAGGTCTGCAGCCAGCCTCAGCAAGTTTGTGACGCCCTCCCCAACTTACTCAGACTCTGCTTCAAAGTAAAAAAATAAAATAGGGCTGGGGGTGTAGCTCAGAGATAGAACGCCCCTGGGTTCAATCCTCACTACCAAACAACAACAACAACAACAAACCCAGGGTCTCATGGAAGTTGGGGGAAGCAAGACCATCGCCCACCCCAGGTCCCCGCCTCAAATGCCAACCCTGTGTCCCTGGTAGCAGCGCTCTCCTCTCCGATCTACTCCGCTCAAAATATTCTGGTGTCTGGCGGGGCCTCTGTTTTGCCTAGATTTGCTTTTACTTTCTTGGAAATTAACCTATCGCTCACTTCAAAGAAAGCAAAAAATAATTTTTCTTTCCTGATGTATTTTTTCAGTTGTATAAATAGAACACAAATGCATGTTTCTCTGTAAAAATCTCTGTGGAAGACCAAAATAGACCACCTCGAAATATTCTCTTGGGCATATTTCAAGATGGCTATTCACAGACACTGCAGCTCAGAAAGTTGTCCTTTCGTTAGAGAAATCCTCGAAGCCAGCTCCTCGGTAAAATTAATGGTGCGGCAGGCAGGCCCCTGTCCTGTCTGGGTGTGAGTAACATCCCACCCAGAGACACTTCTGTGCAGCCTTCACCTGTGTTTTGTTTTGGTACTGAGGACTGAACCCAGAGGAGGAATTCTTTTTTTTTTTTTTTTTTTTTTTGATGAAACTAAGGATTGAACCCAGAGGCATTCTACCTTCAAGCTATACCCCCAACTCGATTTTATTTTTTTTTGGAAACTAGGTCTTGAGAGGTCGATGAAAGTCTCTCTACTTGCTGAGGCTGTCCTCAAACCTATAATCCTCCTGTCTCTGCCTCACAAGTACTGGAATTACAAGAGTGTGCCACCATGCCCGGTGTGAACCCAGGGGAATTTTACCTCCAAGCTACACCCTCAGTCATCTTTATTTTGAAACAGGGTCTCACTAAATTGCTGAGGCTGGGAGCCAGGTGTGGTGGCACACGTTTGTAATCCCAGTATTTGGGAGGCTGAGATAAGAGGATCCGGGTTCGCGGACAGCCTCAGCTACTTAGTGAGCCCTTTGCAACTCAGTGAGGCCCTGTTTCAAAATAAAGAATGAAAAATAAGTCTGGGGCATAGCTCAGAGGTAGAATGCCCCTGGGTTCCAACCCCAGTACTGCCAAAAATTAATAAGTAAATAAAAATAAATTGCTGAGGCTGACCTTGAACCTGCAATCTTCCAGTCTCAGCTTCCCCAATCCTGGGATTATAGGCACACACCACCATGCCCGGTTTCGCCTGTTCTTCTTTGAGATGGGGTCTTGCTTTGTTGTCCCCAACTCCTGGGCTCAAGCAATCCTCCTGCCTCTACCTGCCCAGCAGCTGGGACTACAGATGCGAGACCAGGGCACCCAGCTCACCCACCCTTCTGACACTTAGGTACGGGTGAAGCCTTCCTTCCTCCCCCACCCCACCACTATGCCCAACTTCAAGCTCTGTGCCTTTCTGCGGCCTCAGGACAGTCCAGGACCTCACCTCACAGGGACCTTCTCTGCATCTTCTGAGGTTTGCATGCATGTGCATGTAATACAAACACATGCGCCTTTTGTCCTGTTAATCTTCAGAGAATAGAGGGGAAGTTTTAACTCCCTCACAACACAAGCAAACATTGAGGGCAAACTCCCCTGGGCCCAGGCCCCTCCCCCACCAGGCCATCCCCTGGGGATGCCAGGAGCCCGGAAGGTAGGTTTAAATCCTTCCGGTGTGATTGCCCCATGAGCCTCCCTGTTCTTCACCCAGCAAATATGGCTGGGGAGCTTCCCCAGCAGTGCACCCAAGGATAGAATCCTGTACCTTACTGCCTCTGCTATCACTTTACATTGACGTGGTGTCCTGTGTTTTTGCTTCTAGAGACAAAGCTACAGTGCGTATCACTGTCAGCGTCTTAGTGCGCGGACAGGCCCCAAGGTGACTGCCTACAGGTGCGCGCAGTTAGCGTTCCCATAGCCTCTCGGAAAATCTGTCCACTCCCACAGCAGAGGCCCGAGCCCGCGAGCATCCCTGGTACCTTCCCCACACAACAGCAGGGCCCTGACTCAGGGGCGGCCGTCAGCATCACCTTTGCGATCTGATGAGCAGACAGAGCTCTCCTGTTCAGAACGTTCTTTCTGAATCCTAGCCAGGGGAGCTTGGGAACCTTTTCAGGTACATATTGCCTACTACCAATCTGTCTTCAGTGAACAGCACGGTTTATAGACTCTTCATATATATTGGGTTGTTTTAACTTATGTTTTAGAGTTTAAAAAAAATCATACTAGCCAGGCAGTACAGTGGGTGCCGACAATCACAGTTGCACTGGGGAGGCTTAGGAGGAAGACTGTAGGTTTGTGGCCAGCCTCAGTAACTTAGCAAGACCCTCTCTCAAAATAAAAAATAAAGCCAGGCGTGGTGGCGCACGCTTGTAATCCCAGAATTCAGGAGGCTGAGACTGGAGGATCATGCAAAGGGCCCACTTAGTGAGGCCCTTTGCAACTCAATGAGACCCTGTTTCAAAATAAAGAATAAAAAATAGGGCCAGGAGTGTGGCTCGGAGGTAGAATGCCCCTGGGTTCCATCCCCAGTACTGAAAAAAAAAAAAAATTAAAAAATTAAATAGGGCTGAGGGTTTAGTTTAGAGGTAGAATGTCCCTGGATTCAATCCCCAGTTCCATAAAATAAATAAATAAAATAAAATGGCTGAGGGTGTAACCCCCAGTTCCCAAAAATAAAATAAAATAAATAAAAGGGCCGAGGGGCTCGGAGATTGAACACCCATGGGTGCAATACAACAAAGAAAGCATTTTTTAAAATAAATAAAATAAAAAACACTGGGGTATAGCTCAGAGGCAGACTGGTCCTGGGTGTAATCCTTGGTATCCACAAAAAAGTAGGAATTGAGGCTCCTCATACACCTTCCTTTCCTAATGAGAAACGACAGGAAATGGACTCTCTCACGGCCTCCAACTTCGATTTCAAATAAGCAATTTGGCTGAGGGGCACATAATTTGAAATCGTTATCCTTCAAATCAGAATCTGGCAGCGAGAAATACCTCGTGGAAAGGGCCGGATACTGGAGTTCCCACCCCTCACCCCAGCGTACATGTCTGACTAGCAAAACGGGGTGGGCAGTGCTCCCATCTCTCCTTCTGAGCCCCGAGATGCGGGCTAACTCATCCCACCTGCCCGGCGTATCCAGCTCATCTTCCCAACCCCAAGTCCCTTTACCTGCGGTCGCGGACGGAGGCCGGGGGAGAGCTGCTGGTCAAACAACGTCTGGAGGGACTCCAGGGACGGGAGGGTCCGGACGACTTCCCTGGGGGCCGGGGACAAGGTGAAGATCAAGCGTTAGTGGGGCCCGAGAGAGGCGTCCTAGGCATCTTGGGATCTAGCTGGAGACACAGTCACACTGGGCCTGCAAAAACCCTTCCTTCAGGGACAAGCCCGGGCAAAGATTAATCAGCCAGAGCCGCCCATCCACCGACCCCCACCCGGTCCTATTCCGCATCAGACTGGAGTCCACACGTAGCCCGGAGGAGTTTACCCGGGTGTGGGGTTGGCCTCTAGGACAGTGCTGCCTAGAGAAAACTCAAATTTGAATCCCAAGCTACTCGGAAATCACTTAAGAATCCTTGTTTCCCAACTTTTAACATTTGTGCAAATCACACACACCTAGTTTAAAATGTAAATTCCTGGGCTCCCGGCTGATAGATTCGGAAATCTGCATGTTAAATCTGAGGGCTTCCAGGTAGGGGGAGGGAATCTGAATTGGGATGCAAATCCGCTTCCAGCAGCGAGCTGGAGGTCCGGGGGTTTTTTTCTGTGTCAAATCCGGTAAAAATTCTAGGGCTTTATAATTTGTTCCCTTCACACCTCTTTCTGCTGTGTTCAAGGAGTTTTAAGCTTGGTGAGCAGACAGTCTTGAGTCCAATTCTTCCCTTGTTACGCCATCAAACACTAATCGTGTTTGCACACGCTTAACATTCTAATGGTTTCAAAATACTATCGAGTAAACGTGCCAAAATCAGCTGCTACGTGTCTGGGTTACTCTGAGATCTTTGCTATTATAAAGGCTGCTCCGAACAGCTTCCTTCATATAATTTCTCTTTTTATTTCCAATTATAGAATTAGGAGAACCAGAGATTATGGATCTTGGTCAGTACTGCCAAACTAGTCCCAACCACCTAACGGGGTCACCAGCGCTGTTCAGTATATGTATATGTATGTGTATGTGTATAGTATGTGTGTATGTGTGTATACATACATATATGTGTGTATGTATATATACACATATGTGTATGTATGTACACACACACACACACACACACACATATATTGGGGATTGAACTCTGGCGCATTCTACCTCCGAGCTCCATGCCCAGCTCCTATTTTTTATTCTTTATTTTGGAACAGGGTCTCACTAAGTAGCTGAGGCTGGCCCAGAACATGAGATCCTCCATCTCAGCCTCCCAGGTGCTGGGATTACAGGTGTGTGCACCCCGCCGGGCTTCAATGTACTTGGATTGGTGCCTTGTTAATCATATCTCATAATGCGGCTCAGACTGATAGACGCGTACAGACACACTGGTCCTGGTGTGTCTCCCTCTGGTCCCCCCATTCTGCTGCCCCCTCTTCCCTGCACATATTGAAATCGGTGTCGTCACACGTGCGCACGCAGTATTTGAACTGCTCCCCCTCCTCTCCTCCCTCCCCTGGCTCAGCCTGGGATCACAGGCCTTGGCCACCGCGCCGGGTTTTGGCCCTTCTGTTCGCTCAAGTACAACAGACCAGGCTTCCTGGCGTTTCCAGAGATGTTCTACTGGTCTCTCTCATTTATTTGAAGTCTCCTTTTGTTTTCCAGTGTTTCTCTTGTTTCCACATAGGAGAGAAAACATCTAAACCTTTCTGAAGCTGGCTAATCTCAGTATAATAATCTCTAGCTCCACCCATTTTTCTTGAGTAAAATTCCACTGTGCATCGATACCACACTTTGTCTTCGATCTGTTTATTCTTTCTTGCTCTTTCTCTTTCTTAATACACATAACACTGCAAGGCCCTCCCTTGGACCCCCAGCAACACACACACACACACACACACACACACACACACACACACACACACTGGACTTGCACACCTTCAATTTCTAATGCTTTTACTACATATTCTGGTTGATTGATGGAGTATTCCTTCCTCTTTGTATAAACTATTTATCTCCTTTGCCAATTTTCTGTCGTGAATTTTGCTAGTATTTTTAGATATTGCTATCAATTTTACATATCGCGTGGTTTCTTACTTGATCTAGGCTTCATATTTTCTCCCATTATTATGTTACTTCCATCCTAGATGGTATGGATTTCATTATAAAGTGACTTGTGATTTTTTATTCTTCAATTTTTCATTTTTTTCTGGCTAATTTTTTCACTTACAATACTTGGAAACCTATCATCGGTATTCACTAGGGAGCAATCATTTGCTTACCTTAAACCTGTTCTCTAACTTTAAAAGATTATGTCCCATGTGTTGTTGCGGCTGTTGTGCTTCATTTCCTACCTCGTCCAGATTTTTTTTTTTAATGCAGTGGAACTGAGGGTTGTTTTCTTTCCCCTTCTCCATATTGCTATTTAATTTTGTGCAGCTTGTCCTTCTTTCCACAGTTCTCTCGGGTCAGAAGAGCTTCGCTGCACCAGGTCTTCTTGAATAGGGTAGAGTTTGTTTCCAGGTTGTACAGAATTTATTCAAATCAATCCAGGGCTCTCTGTGTACTAGACAGTACCACGTTTTAGTATTTGCAATATTTATAGTTTCCAGGATGGCAGTTAGTTTACTGGCTTTAAAATAAAATAGTCATCCCAGGGCTGGGGTTGTAACCAGTGGTAGAGTGCCTGCCGAGCATGCGGGGGCCTAAGGGGGAAGGGGGGAGAGGGGCCGGGAGGAAGGCGAGGAGGAGGAAGGACCACCCTCCAGACCTCTTTAGGGCTGGGCGGAGGGGAGGAGGGTGTGAGGATGGAGGGGAGGAGGTCAGTACTGGGTGGGCAGCCGGGCTCTGGCTTCCCGTCCCCTCAGCCCCGGCCCCGCTCTGCCTCTCTGATGATGCACTATCTTTCTGCTGGCACGGGGGTATTCTATTTAAATTTCCATTTCATAAAAGAATTCTGAGCTAAAACATAAAAAATGACTTCAGAACATGTCTTAGCAGCAAACAGATCTCTCTGGTTGTTGTTCTTTTTCAGAACGTTATCCCAAAGCACAAATACGCACAAACCAATCTCTAGGTTTTTCTAAGAACCATGCCTCCTCCCTTTCTACTTCTGCCTTTCGGCTTGAGGAAATTCAGCTGGCTCCCAGATACACTGGAGGCGTTGGTTCAGGTCAGGATATTTGAGCAAGGGTCTTAACCCAAGGATACAGGAGACGGGAACTCCTGACCCAAAGACAAGAGAAATGAAATTAGGCCAAAGAGTACAAGCACCAGCAAGACATTTTTTTTTTTTTTTTTTTTTGGTATTAGACATAGAACTCAGGGGCATTCTACCACCAAGCAATATCCTCAGCCCTATTTTTTTTATTCTTTTTAAATTTTTTATGTTTTTGTTTGTTTATTTATTTAGTGGTGCTGGGGATGGAACCCGGGGGCATTTTACCTCCGAGCTACGCCCCCAGCCCTATTTTTTTTTTTTTTTGTCTTTTAATTTTTGACACAGGGTCTCACTGAGTTGCGAGGACCTCACTCAGTAGCTGAGGCTGTCTGAGAACCGCGATCCTCCTGTTTCACCTCCTGAATGCTCCTCTGGTCTCAGCCTCCCAAATGCTCTGATTACAAACTCAGGCCACCACTCCGGCTCCCGCAAGACCTTATTGAGGAATTTTGCCTCAAGGAGACAGAAGACAGCAAGCACTGAGGGGGGAAATCCATGCTCCCACCCCCAACAAAGAGAGGGCGGCTGGTCTTGGGGCACTTTGGGGCCACTCTGCACTAGGCCTGGGTCGATTTGATTAAGAATAGGTCGGTGAGGAAAGGCAGAGTCCCTAGACTGTGAGAGTGTGGGGTGGGCGTGGGACAGACAGTAACAGATTGTAAACCAAGGCTGCTCTGCTCCTCTGTCCTTTGTCCCTGTGGTGGTGGCCGTGTCAGGACGACTCAAGAGCTGGCCTGACCCTGCAGAAGGTGTGTGTGTGTGTGTGTGTGTGTGTGTGTGTGTGTGTGACTGGGGATTAAACCTAGGGTCATCCTACCTCTGACCTACACACCCCTCCCCCCAGCCCTACTTTTATTTTGAAACAGAATCTTGCTAGGTCGAGGAGTCTCTACTTGCTGAGGCTGGCCTTGACCCTGTGATCCTCCTGTCTCAACCTCCCTGTGCCCAGTGCCACCAGGCCTGGCCATTTTCTTTCTTTATTTTTGCTTGCTAGATTTTGTCTCTTTTTCTTACTTTGCTTTAGGAAAAAAAAAAAAAGAAAAGAAAAGAAAGAAAAAAAAAACCCTTATACAGTATTAAATAATCAGGTGAGAAGCAGCATCTAATTTCCTTTTGTTAAGATGTTTAATAGAACGATTTAATGGTTCCCTGTCAAGGGTAATTGGTTTTACACTGACACGTGTTGCATTCTTAAGAAAGTATCCTTTAAATAAATCCTTTTTTTTTTCAATGAGTTTTTAATCTTAGGAATGAAGTTAAAATTCTACCTCTTGGGACATCTATGCAAATGACTCCCTTATCTTTCACAGTACTGCTAAATCCCAGTGTTTCCTTTTTTTTTTCCCCCTTAGTACTAGGGATGGAACCCAGGGCATTCTACCTCCAAGTTACACCCCCATCCCAATTTTGTATTCTTTATTTGGAAACAGGGTCGCACTACGTTGCAGAGGGCCTAAGTAGCTGAGGCTGGCCACGAACCTGCCTCCCAAGTACTGGAATTACAAGCGTGCGCCACCACGCCCAGCAATCACAGTGCTTTCTGTGTGTTGACTCTTGTTTGCAGAAGGGGGTCAGAGCTGGCCCTCGTGACATGTTTGTTGAGTGAATGTTGAGTGACTGAACTGAACACACGTGTTCTGAGTTCGTCGTTTCGTGGGACAGCATCTGCAGGGATGGCAGTGGGGAGGGAAACGTAATTTTGTTGCTACCTAAGATTTTCTAAAATTCCATCAGTCAGGGAGCCAAGACTCCAGGCCTGGCGGCACTTGACCCCCGAAAATGAAGACAAGTATGCAGAGGGTTTAAAACATTCCGTTGCCTCTAATTCTAAGTGAAGGTAACTGGTTGGTGGATGGAGCTGCGAGCATGAAGGAAGCTTTGTATGCCAGCTCCAAGTACCAGAGAGGTAGGCAGGTGGGGGAAGCTGCCGTCGCCATGGCGACGAGGCCGGATGCTGGGGGAGTCCACAACAACGCTGTTGGGGAAGCTGCTGGTGTTGGGGAGTCGGGGGGCAGGGAAGCCTTGCACAGACTTGAAAATAGATTTCCTCTGTGACAAGGACACGGCAGAGATCAGAATCTCTGTCAAAGCAGAATAAAAACTTGTGAGCAGCCATCATGAAAGGATGTGTTTTTTGTTTTGTTTTGGTAGCGCTGGGTGTTAAACCACGGGCGTTCTACCTCTGAGCGACATCCCCTAACTCTACTTTTAAATTTTCAAACAGGGTCTCACTGAGTTGCTGAGGCTGGCCTCTGCACCTGTGCTGTTCCCATCCCAGTCTCCCAAGTTATTGAGATAAGACTGTACCACCACACCCAGCTATGAAATGATTCTTATTTTATTTTCCCTTTTTGTGGTGCTGGGGATTGAGCCCAGGGGCGTTCTACACTCAAGCTACCCCCCAGCCCTATTCTAATTCTTATTTGGAGACAGGGTATTGCTAGGTTGCTGAGAGTCATGCCATGTTGCTGAGGTTGGTCTTGAACCCGTGACCCTCCCCTTCTTAGCCTCCCAAATTACTATTACAGGGATGCACCACGACGCCTGGCTTCTGAAATGATGTTTCCCCCAAAAAAAGAAAATGTTATTCATATATGTCTTCCCCTGATGAGAAAAAATTGATAAGAACAGCATCAAATGAAACAAAATTTATCATGGAGACATAAAGCTGATGGTTCTGGGTCGAACTGACTGTAGATGACATTGGCTGGAAGCCAGTTTGCTGGAATCTTGCCTGGCTGGTCAAGCGAAGGATAGCTCAAGTTGTTAGAGAAATTATTTGTCCAGTTTACCAAAAAGGCCGATTGTGCTTTAAAGTCTGCCAGAGGAAAGTTGAATTTGGTTACCGCTAATGCAGATTCCCTTCTGTACACAGTTCAGCTGGAGCCACAGGGTCGCAGAGGCAGCACAGGCCCAAGTCGCCTTACCAGATGGCGTGCCAGTCTCCCAGCCGAAATGCCCACCTGTCACCCTGACAGACGTATTTTGGCTCCTTGTGACTTGTGAGTGTGTGTGGGGGAGTACTAGGCATTGAGCCCAGGGGCACACCACCACCGAGATACCGCCCCAGCCCTTTTTATTTTTCAGTTTGAGACAGCATCTCACTCAGCTGCCCAGGCTGGCCTTGGGATCCTCCTGCCTCAGCCTCCTGAGCCGGGAAGACAGGAGCCCAGCCCTTTGTGACTTCTTTCGATGCTGTGGAATGTTTGTTCTTTTACCTTAGCTTCGAACATTTCAAATATTCTTTGTGCCACATGCGGTTCACATACTCGTAACCCCAGTACTTGGGAAGGTGAGAAAGGAGGATCACGGGTTCGAGGCCAGGGTCAGCAACTTAGTAGACCTTGTCTCAGAATATAAATAAAATAAAATAAAATAAAATAAAATAGGGCTGGAGCCTCGCTTGGAGGTAGAACGCCCCTGAGCTCAGTCCCCAGCATCTGTCAATCATCCATCTCCCTCCTGTGAGGCTGGTGATGTAGCTTCACAGCGACTCAGGCCTCTGCCCAGCACCACTTAAGATCTAAACAAAATGCTCACTGCGAATTCTTCAGATGGCATGCCGACCTTGCTTTTGCATTTCTAACAATTTAAATGTAATCAAATGCGAAGTTCATTTCAAGGTTAATGAAATTCAAAATGTAAAGTCAAAAGAATCCTTTTTTTAAAAAAAAAATAAGAACTTTTACCACTGGTTGCTCAGTGATTCAGTATCGAAAAACTGATCAGTTTTCAGTATAGAAAAACTGATCTTTTGGTGAATTGGCTCATTTTAATAACTGCCGGTACTGGAAATCTTGGGCCATCACGGCCCACGCAAACGAGAGAATGACTTTAATTTATTTCCTCTTGGTGCCCGAGGTGCTTCAGTAAGAAGACAGAGCCGCAGCCGAACACCGAAGGGCTGGACGAGCAAGCGCCTCCGCTTCCCAACGCCCGAGCAGCCAGCCTCAAACTAACTTCAGTTAAAAAGCAAAACGGCCCGTGGTGGCGCACGCTTGTCATCCCCGCGCTTGGGAGGCAGAGACAGGAGGATCACGCAGGTTCGAAGCCAGCTGTGCGCGCTGGCTTAGGAGACCCTGTTTCCAAGTAAAAATATAAAAATAGGTCTGGGAGTGAAGCCCGGAGGTAGAAGGGCTTCCAGGAACCCCAGCTTGCTTAGCATGCACCAGGCACTTGGTTGGATCTTGAGTCCCACCAAACACACACACACACACACACACACACACACACACACACACACACACACACTCACAATATAGTTCAGATTCTATGAAAACAAAACCTTTTTTTTTTTTTTTTTTGGTGGTACTGGGGTTCCTGGAAACCCTTCTACCTCTGGGCTACACTCCCAGACCCATTTTTTATACTTTTAAAATTTGGATACAGGGTCTCTTAAGCCAGCGCGGCTGGCTTCGAACCTGTGTGATCCTCCTGTCTCCGCCTCCCAAGCGTGAGGATTACAAGCATGCGCCACCATGCCAGGCCTAAAACCTTTTTTTTTGTCATTGTTGGTGGTGGTGGCAGCGGCGGTACTGGAGATGGAACCCCCGGGCATTCTATCTCCAAGCTACACCCCCAACCCTATTTTATTCTTTATTTTAAAACAGGGCCTCAATAAGTTGCTGAGGCTGTCCTCAAATCTGCAATCCTCCTGTCTCAGCCTCCCAAGTACTGGGATTACCGGCTGGCCCCACTATGCACACCACGAACCCTCCTCAGCCCTGTCCACCGCACACGTTCTATGAAGGCACAGGGACGCTGGGACATGGGACAGCTCGGGGCTCCATCTGAAGAACTGTGCCCAGCCGCCCCGCGGGCACCTTACCCGCACAGCTCCCTGCAGAGCAGCGAGGTCAGCTTCTTGAGGTGGGGAAGGCTGCAGGAGCCTGTCTTCACAAAGTCGGAGTCCAGGGCGAGCTGCGTGCTCAGATAGTCTTGGATGGCTTTCAGATGCTCTTCCGGAAGCCTGAAAAAGAAAAAGGGAAATAAAATAGCTGATTTCTTCCTCCTCCTTCGTCCTCTTCCCCCTCTGTCCTCCTCCTCCTCCTCCTCGTCTGCATCTTCTGTCTTGGAAGTTGAACGTAGAGGCATTCTACATCCGAGAGAAACCCCAGTTCTTTTCCTATTTTTTTTTTTTTTGAGACAGTGTCTCGCTGAGTTTCTGAGTGTCTTGCTACGTGTCTGGAGGCTGACCTTCTCTTGTTCCTTTGGCTAAACCAACACCGGCATTCACAGCAACAACCTGGACAAGTTGAGGACTGTCAGTCTGCGGCTGAGCTGTGGCCCTTCAAGAACATTTGCAGAAACGTGCAAAGCCAAAGTGCCCTGGGTCGTGCTGCAGGGAGAGGAGCTAGGCTCAGGGCGGTCCCAAGAGCAGGTCTCTCTCTTGGGAGGAGTACCTTCGGGTATTGCTGGAAGGCAGGGACAGGGCTAGGGACTGGGAGATTGTGAACCTTTAAAAAGAAGACAAAGAGCCGGGCATGGTGGCGCACGCTTGTAATCCCCGTGCTTGGGAGGTGGAGACAAGAGACAGGAGGATCACGCAGGTTCAAAGCCAGGAGGAGGAGTCTGGGAAATGCACTGTGGGGTTGTTTCCCTGGCCTCTCAGAGGGCTGGAGCCCCAGGGCTGAGAGGGTGAGCTGGTCTGGAGATCCGAGGAGGCTTTGGCTCACAGGTCAACCTCAAATTCAGGGCTGAAGGCTCTTTGGAGCAGTGCCTGGAGAGCTGGGAGTCATCCCAGGCTCCACGGGGGATCTGTGTGAGTACCGGTGGGGCTGGGAGGGAGAGCGGATAGAAGAAATAGGGCATAAGCAGAAAAGAGTCAGAAAGGAAGGACCAGGAAAATGTGCCTTGAGTGTGGAAGCCTGTCCAAATTTCCCAGCCGCCGGTCACTGCAGCCCGCCGGCCAGGCCTGTGGGTCCCAGGGTTCTGGGAAACTGGCAGATCTTGTACGAGTTTGTCCTGAGCACTGTTGGCTGTCCTGGAAGGAGCACCCTTGACCAGGCAGCAGAGGCCACACGAAACAGGCTGGTCACTCACTCACAGAACACCAGGGGAGCCGGAGAGATGTCTGTTGACCAGACAGCGAAGGCCACACGAACGCCCCAGAAGATGACCCAGACCACCAAACGGAAAGCTCATTTGCTAATTTTTTTTTTTTTTTTTTGTACCGGGGATGGAACCCAGGGACATTCTACATCTGAGCTGCACCTCCAGCCTTCTTTTATTCTTTATTTTGAAACAGGCTCTCACTAAATTGCAGAGGGCCTCACTGAGTAGCTGAGGCTGGCCGCCAACCTGCGATCCTCCTGGTTCAGCCTCCCAAGTACTGGGATTCCAAGTGTGCGCCACCACGCCCGGCTCACGTTCACGTATGATAATCTCCCACGTTCACGTATGATAATCTCCCGGGGCTCTGTTAACCGTCCTGCCTGGGGGTAGTTTAAGCAGGAGTGATACATGGTGGTGAGTGGAGGCCCCGCCAGGACCAGAAGATACCAAGATGCTCTGAAGTCTTGCGTTTGATGTTATCCACACACACCTCCTCCTTCAACTCTCCGAAGTGTCCTGTGAGAGAGCAGGCATGGAGCCTCCACACGCCTTTCACTTTCCAGGTGGTCTATGCTCTCCCTGAAGGCAGACTTCTTACTTGCCCGAAAAAACCCTCATTCTATGTCTCTGGCTTGTGCTGAAATTCTCTTCCATCCCTTAAGCCAAGGGCCTCGCGATCCTGAGTTGAGCGCCCGTCCCTCCCACACTGGGAACCCCGCGCCCTCAGGGGATCGGCTGTTTGGGTAGTGACTGTCCAGGCTTTGCCCCTCACCACCGATTTGCTCCCTGTACACACTGGCTAGGGAGAGGCAGAGTCCAGAGCAAACGTCCTGGGGAAGTCAGCTAGAATCTGAGAAGTCCTCTACATCCTGTCCTCTAGCACCTTTTGTCCTGGTAACTTTTTTTTTTTTTTTTGGTAGTGGGGATAGAACAAAGGGGCTTTTTGACCTCCGAGCTACACCCCAGTCTTTTTTATGTTTTTGTTTTGAAATAGGGTCTCACTAAGTTGCTGAGAGTTTCGCTATGTGGCTAAGACTGTCCTTGAACCTGTGAGCCTCCAGTCTCAGCCTTCCAAATACTAGGATTACAGGCATAAGCCACTATCCCCAGCTTGTTCTAGTAAATTTGAGTCTTTGTTTCCATAACAATAGCTAATATTCCCCCCCCCAGACAAAATGGACACTTTTTTTTTTTTTTTTTTTTTTTTTTTACAGAACTAGGGATTGAATCCAGGGACATTCTACCTCTGAGCTACGTACCATTTTTTATTCATTATTTGGAAAGAAGGTCTCACTAAGTAGCTGAGGCTAGCCCCGAACGCTTGGTCTCAGCCTCCCAAGTACTGGGATTACAAGCCTGCCCCACCACGCCCAGCTTTCCACTGTTTTCCGACCTTGCTATTAATGACTAGGGACTCTATGGGCCAGCACAGATGTTGACTGCAGGCTTGCAGTGGCCATTCTGGGGGCCTCGGGTTGGGTAGCACAGCCGGCCTCCAGGGCCCGGCCAGGCGAGGACTCACCCGCTGGTGTCCATGCTCTGCAGCCGCTGACACAGCACCTCGGGGAGGCTTGGCCGGCTGGGCTCCGCCGTGGTGGCGGTGGCGGTGGTGGCGCGGGGGTTCTCAGCTGAGAGCAGGAGCTCCTTGGCCTCGCAGGGCCCAGTGGATAGGGGGATGTTTCTTGGTGGCAGCTCGGGCGGGGCCATGACGCTTTCTAAGGGAAGAATGGCAGGGAGGTCACTGGTAGGATGCTGCGTGCCCCAGGGGCAGAGGGCCGGGTGGCCCAGGACCGCTGACCTTGGATGGACCAAGCCGCTGGCGCAGCAGGGTGGGCTTGGCCACTGCAGAGTGCAGGCCAGGTTGTCAGGGCCTCGGCTCTTCTCTCTCACCCTGACCCCTCTCTTGCACCTATCTCCAGCTTCTCTCCTCCTTCCCCTCTTCCCCCAGACCCTGACAACTCTAAAAGGGTCCTCGCAGAGCCGGGAAAGGCTGGCTTGAGAGGTGAGACCTTGCCTGTCTCCTTTAGGATTTTCTTCCTGCATGAATGACCTACAAGCAAAGGCCTCTGAGGCCCGTGTCCAGGACTCCTGCCCAGGTCCCTTCCTCCTCCCAGTGTCCACCTCTCAGTCCCCGGCCACAGTGTTGTTCGGGGACTTTGTTCTTTTTTTTCAATCCCATGGGGGTTGAACCCAGGGACATCTTATCTCTGAGCTACACCCCCACCCCTTTTTATCTTTATTTTTATTTGGGAACAGGGTCTCGCTAAGGTTCTGAGGCTGGCCTCAAACCTACGATCTGCCTGTCTGGGCCTCCCAAGTACTGGGATCATAGGCGCGCACCACGAAGCCAGGGGATGCTTTGGCTTTAACGCAAGAGCACTTCCCTCCTCTGGGGTTTTGAAGATGGCTGAGTCTGTTTTGAGCCCCAGCGCCTGGCAACCCTTTGAGAGGAGCAGAGCCAAGCTGGACACTTAGAACTGAGGGACTGAATTCTGCATGGCTCTTGGTCGGGTCGACCCCTGCCTGGCTCCTTTGGGGAAGTGCAGCCAGCCGTCACATGACCCGGCTTCTCTTTTGGGACCTCGCCTGAAGTGCGTCGGGGTCTCTCTCTAGACAGGGTCCCAGGGGAGCACAGCAGGTGGGGCGGGTGGCCAGAGGGAATTGAGGGGTGAGCTGCAGAGGACACAGCTGCAGGTCAGCTTCTCCGAGGTCAAGGCCGCCAGATGGCCCTGGGACCCTGGGGACATCTAGGGCACCCACGGCCATGGCCTGGGTGACAGACCAGACTGTAGACCCACCCGGGGAGATGTTGGCTATGGCCATGTCCCAGTGGAACCCTCCGGACCCCTGGAGGTGCCTCTCCATGGGACCCAGGTGAGCAGGAGGTATGCGGCCCCATGGAGCTGCGCCCTTCAGGAAAGGCTCTTCACCTCCCTTCGCCTTCTCCTCCCCCAGGGCTGGTGAGGTGGCTGTCCAGTCTGTCCTGTGTGACCACGAAGAGGGGGTGTCCAGGGCGGTGGACAAGAAGGGCTGGCTGGCTCATAAGCCAGCCTGCCGAAGCTGATACATAGGGCGCCCAGGGACAGGCAGAAGCCAGACCAGGAGTGTCAGGGTTTCTGGTCTAATCTCTGTCTCTGGGCACCTCGAGTGTGACCTGACATTCTGAGGTAGCCCACAACCGTGAGCCTCGCTATTCAGGAGGCTGAGGCAGGAGGATCCCAAGTTCAAGGCCAGCTTGAGCAATTTAGGGAGGCCTTCAGCAACTTAGCAAGACTCTATTTTAAAATAATAATAATAATAATAATAATAATAATAATAATAGCCTGGCATGGTGTCGCACACTTGCAATCCCTGTGCTTGGGAGGTGGAGACAGGAGGATGGTACAGTTTAAGCCTCGCTGGCTTAAGAGACCCTGTTTCCAAATAAAAATATAAAATAGGTCTGGGAGTGTAGCCTGGAGGGAGAAGGGTTCCACCCCCAGTACCACCAAAAAATAAAAAATAAAAATAAATAATAATAATGAATAAACCCAGTTTGGTGGTGCACACCTGTAATCCCAGTACTTGGGAGGCTGAGACAGGAGGATCACAGGTTTAAGGTCAGCTTTAGCAGCTGAACAAGGTCTACAGCAATTTAGCAAGATCCTCTTTGAAAATTAAAAAGAGGCTGGGCATGTTGGTACACTTGGGAGGCCGAGACAGGAGGAGCATAGTTCACAGCCAGCCTCGGCAACTTGGCAAGGCCCTCCGCGAACCTGTTTCAAAATAAATAAATAAATAATATAGGGCTGGAGGTGTAGCGCAGAGGTAGAATGCCTCTGGGTTCAATCGCGGTACCACAAAATAAACAAACAAATGAACAAATGAACGAATGAATGGGCTGGGGTGCAGCTCGAGGTGGAATCGGGAAGGTTCAATCCCCGGTACCAATATAATATGAATAACAACAATAATAAAAAGTAAACAAAAAAGGCAGCTCACAGGACACCTCTGGGTTCAATCCCTAAGGCCACACACAGAAACAAAGCCACTGGCGTGTGGTTTCCTTAAGAAGATGAGCCTTTGGAGAGCACGGCCGTCCCCAGGCCTGCTCTGGGCCGGCTTCCCGCCGTCCTGGGGAACTGCACTCTTGGGGCTTTTTTTAGTGATGATACAGAGAGTGCCCTCACCCTTCGCAAAGCGCAAGGCGCTCCCTTGACGGGCCTCTCGTGGAAACCCTAACGTGGAAACCCTAACCGGGATCACGACGGCAGCCGTGTCACTGAGTTTGCAGTGTGCCAGGATATGGATTCTTGTTATTACTGGGGATTGAACCCGGGGGCCATTCTACCTCTCAGCTATATCCCCGGTCCTATTTATTTATTTATTTATTTATTTAATTTTGAAACAGGTCTTGCTAAGTCGTTGAGGCTGGCTTCAAATCTGTAACCCCACTATCTCGGCCTCCCAAGTGTTCGGATTATAGATGTGCACCGCTGTGCCTGGCTACCTCAGACACTCATCTGACCCTTGTGAAACCCGTGGCAGCTAAATACAGTACTTTCTTTTCTGCCTCTTTGGAGATCTACAGTACCTTCTGTCTCTGTGGTCCAGAAAGGTTAAGTAACTTGCCCAAGGTCACACAGCTAAGAGCTGGGGAGCAGACATGCCTCTCCATGTCTGTCTGACAAGTGGTCCTAACCTGTCCTTGACCACAATGCCTCTCTCTCTCTCTCTCTGATACTCAGACCCTCTAATCTAGGAGCACTTGTGGGACGTGGAGGGCGGGGTCCCTAGGGCTCGTCCCAGCCTCCTGCCATCCCTCCTTCCCCTCTCACCCGGTTCCTCCTCGGGGTCGTCGGCCGCGTCCTCCTCCTCCAGGGGCACGGGGTACTGCAGGTGGGTCACCAGTCCCATGTTTTCCTTCTTGTAGAACTCGATGAGCTGGTCCAGCTTAGTGAAGAACCGCATGGGCACGCCTTCGGAGGCCTGAGGGTAGAGCCCGCGCTGAAGCATGCTTTAAGGGACTAGCAGGCACCCAAGCACAGAGGCCACCTGCGGCGGTGACCGGGGGGCTGAGGGCAGGACTGCGACCAGAAAAGCCCCCACCCCCAGCTCCCAGGAGCCCTTCCGCAACAGGCTCATCTTCAAGATCTTTTTCTTTCCATCTCTAAAAAAGCTTTTATTTTAAAAAGTATTTTGTTAGACAAATAGCACATTTTTATTATTGCAAAAATGGAAAATATTGATTTTTTTAAATTATTTGTAAGCTGGGCGTGGTGGCGCATGCTTGTAATCCCAGCATTCGGGGGGCAGACTGGAGGATCGCGGTTCGTGGACAGCCTCAGCTACTTAGTGAGGGCTCTGCAACTTAGAGAGCCTGTTTCAAAATAAAGAATAAAAAATAGGGCAGGGGGTGTAGCTCGGAGGTCGGATGCCCCTGGGTTCCATCCCTAGACCCGCAAACAAAACAAAACACACTTGTAATCCGATAACCCTAAGAGACCTATTTTTAATCTGTTTTTTTAGATTCTGTGTGTGTGGATGGGTCTGGTAGGGAGACTTAATTTTGTTTTCTTTTTCCCCACAAAGATTAGTAAAAAGAAAAATTATCATTATTATTATTAGTAGTAGTATTTCCTTATGCTAGGAATTGAACCTAAGGCCTTATGCAAAGCACCTATCTTATCACTGAGTTACAACCCCACCCCAAGGATCACTAAAAAAAATTTTTTTTAATGTTTTTGTAGTGCTCAAAATTAAAAGAGCCTTGCATATGCTAGGCAAGTGCCTGCCGCTGAGCTACACCCTAGCCTCAGAGATTCATTTGTTTATTTATTTGCTATACTGGAGTTGGAACCAAGGGCCTCCCTGTATGCTAGGCATGTTCTGTACTACTGAGCGACATCCCCAGCCCTTTTCCTTCTCCTCTTCATTTTTTCTTTTGTGATACTGGAGATTGAACCCAAGGGTTCAACTGAACCATTCAGCCACTTCCCTGGCCCTTTTTATTTTTAATTTGAGACAGAGTCTCATTAAGTTGCCCAGACCGGCCTCCAATTTGTGATCCTCGTGCTGTAGCCTCCTGAGCAGCTGGGATTACAGGTGCCAAAGGGGCCTGGCAGATCATTTATGTTTGGAAAATATAATAGGATAACAGAACAGGAAAAATCTGTTCTGGCAATTGCTTTGCTCTTACTTTTTATTTGTTATCATTTGGTTTGTATCAAGGCTCAGGAATGCTCTACGCAGCGGAGCCATCTCCCCTATTTGTGCCCCTGCCGTTGACAACAGAGGCAATGCTGCTGGGCTATTCTCAGGCCCTGGGGCCGGGTCTCCTCTCTCTAGGTCCTGTGGCTCCAGCAGGAAATTCAAGGTCTTTTCTGAGCAGGCAGCCAGGCCCCTGTCCAGCCCCACCCACAAGGGCTGGGAAAGAAGACAGCCAGCTGTTGGCAGGTCAAAGGCTAGCGCAGATGCTGTCCTCTAGGGAGGGCCTCCCCAGCCCCGACACGGCATGCACACGTTTGCCCTGTCATCATGACTTTCCCAATCAGCTTTGCATTTGGAGGCCAGGGGTCCATCTGCACCCGTGGGGACTGCCCGCTACCTTCTTACTGAAGGGAATGGGGCCCACCGCTTGTGGGAGATGAGGCCAATGGGTACATAGGTTTGGGCTGGTGAGTCCAGCCAGGCAGAGGAGCAGGAAGGCCTAGACCCACCTGCCTGCCCCCAAGTTGGAACCTAGAGCTGCCTGCGTGGGGGGATGGCTTGGAGGTCTTCAGGATTACAGCCGAGTGGGATGGACTCGGACATCCAGGATCCTGACCAGGGAGCACTCAGACCTGTCCCCGAGCCCTTGCTCCTGGGTGGGAAAATCCAGTGCGCCTCTGTCGTTCACCGGGGACTCCTCTCTCTGTCTCTTCTTGTTACATTTGTCTGTCTGTCTTTCTGTCTCTTTCTCCAAGGGGACTTGTGTGTACATATGCTCTGCACACAGGTATAAATCTGCGTGCAGGGATGTGTGTGTGTGTGTGTGTGTGTGTGTGTGTGTGTGTGTGTTCTATATGACTTAAGCTACTTAGTAAATGTGTAGAGAAATTAACAAAGGGTTTGTTTGTAAATCTCCTTTTCCACAAGGCCCCTCACTAAGCAATCTCCTTTGGGTGGCTTTAAGCCAGAAATATCAGAGCAGCAGCAGCCAGCCTGTCTAGAATGTAACTTCAACAGGTTCAAAGCCAAATGGCGAGCCGGATAACAAAAACAAGTTGGTTCATGTGAGATCTGTGCCCTTGACTCAGTTAAAGCCCCCATGAATAAGCATCATTCTGTCAAAGACTTTACAGCGGAAAAATAACATGCTGCTCGGTATCAGGAGAAAGAAACTGACAAGGCAGAGCAAGGCGGCGCGGACGGACCCGGGATGCGGGATGTCTGGGATCCCAGCTGGAGGATGTCCGAGGGAGGCGAGGTTGAGGGACTACATGAGACCTGGGCAATCTCAGGGGCACCTGCGCTATGACACACTGCGCTTCCTGGGCCACTGAAAAGCTACACTATCGATTGCAGACACAGATCGATTTCAGGGCATGTGGAATTCTAAAGAACAAACAGCGTACAATGGTGGGATGTGCTGTGCTCTAAGCAAGCAGAGGAACAGAGCCCTCTAAAATGGGTCCCAGCACAGCGGAGGCGGGGGCACCTGGATGCCAACACTGCTGGCCAGCTAGCTCACAGGACCAAGGCTTGTGTCTGACCCTTCCCAGAGGCCAGGGAGCCAGGGCCTGGCAGGCTGGGGCTGCGGGATGGTAGAGGATACGGAATAGCCAGCGTCTTGGAGCAGTGGCTCAGCACCAGTGGCCACTGGTGGGTGCTGCTGGGAGGAAGGCGGTCCTCCGGCTCCCCACCACCCAGGAGGGCTGCCCGGGGTTGGATGTGCCCCCATTCATGTGTTGGAAACGTCATCCCCCCATTCGCGTGTGAGTGCATTTGGGGGCGGGGCCTTTGATAGACAGGATTCTGTAGGGTCATGAGAGTGACCTCTCATGCTGGCATTAGTGGCTTTAAAACAGAAAGAGGGGCGTGGGCCGGCGCGCTTTCTCTGTCTCGCCTTCTGACACCTGGCCATGATAGGATCCGGCCAAACCCCTCACCAGATGCCCCACCGTGCTCTTGGGCTTTCCAGCCTCCTGCACCATGAACCAAATAAATGTGTGTGTGTGTGTGTGTGTGTGTGTGTGTGTGTGTGTGTGTGCATGCGACTAGGGATTGAACCCAGGGGCACTCTACCTCTGAGCCACACCCCTCAGCCCTTTTTTATTTATTTTTTATGTATGTATTTATTTTGTAGTACTGGGATGAACTCAGGGGCATTCTACTTCTGAGCTACACTCCCAGCTCTAATTATTTTGTATTCTTTATTTTGAAACAGGGTCTCACTGAATTGCAGAGGGCCTCACTAAGAGGCTGAGGCTGTCCGCGAACTACCATCTTCCTGTCTCAGCCTCCCGAATGCTGGGATTACAAGCGTGCGCACCACGCCCGGCCCCCTCAGCCCTCTTTAATTTTTGTTTTGAAATAGGATTTCGATAGGTTGCTGAGTCTCTCTTGCTAAGTTACTGAGGCTAGGCTCAAACCTTCAGTCCTCCTGTCTCAGCCTCCCAGGTACTGGGATTGGGATTACAGGCGTGCATCACCAAGCCCGGCCAGTCTGTGGTACTTGGTTACACCAACAGAAAAGACGAAGGCCAGGGGAAGGCAGCCAAAAGGAGCAGATGGCCCTCCTACAGGGGCAGAGCCCAGGTGGCAGGTCCCACCTGAAGGGAAGATTGCTTTGCAGGCGTGCTGGGCCAGCAGGAAGCAGCCATCTCCACAGGCAGCAGAGAGATGGGAAGGAAACGGGGCAGGCAGAGTCCAGCCAGGCCAGAGGGCGGGGCTCCCTGGACGGACCATTCAGAACAGGTGTCCTTAGAAGCCTTTGCTTTGGGCACTGAGATTTGATAGGGTTTTCAGAGACTCTGTGGAGAATTTGTGCTCAGAGTACATCCTAGGACAGAAACAGGGACAAGGGCCAGAGTGAGCAGCAGGGGTGATGGAGCCACTGAGCTAGCTCCGATGGGGCCCATGAGGAGTGTGCTGTAGCCAGGTTTGTGGGCGCCTCCTCGACGTGGACGTGCAAGAGGCAGTAGCCCACCCGTGGCATGGCGCTCTTAAGCTGGGCCCGAAAGGACTGTGTGGAGGCAGGTGGTCAGTGAGCAGCCATCCCTGGGCCCAGCGCAGTGACCACAGCGAGTCCAAGCCAGGAGGTAGGAGGGGGCTCCAGGTGGCTGTTTCTTGACCATGGCCAGCAGGGGCAGTGGCATCCTGCAGGGACAGGCTGGACACTCTCCCCCAGACTGGGTCCCCTCCATATCCACCTGCCTGTGAGCCCACAGGCAGGAGCTGGGCCTGCTTACTATACCCCATCCCACCTCATCCCATCGCAGGGCCTGGAGGTCACAGGTGCTCAGCGATGGGTGGTTCCATGGATTTACTATGTTGGGGATCACAATGACAGACAAGAGTTTGGATTCTGGAGGAGAGATGGTCCCGGGGACCACTGGTGGGTCTGGAACTGGGGATGCAGAGAAACAGTGGGGAGAAAGGAACAGGGAGAATCTCCGTCCCCATGTGCCAAAGGTGGTACCTTCTCAACTATCTAAGAATGTGAACAAGGTTGTCGTGTACATTAGTCAGAGTCCTGGCAGGAAGCAGATGTCATTCAACTGGGAGCATTCAGGAATACCAATAAGGGTGTAGGAGTGCCAATAAGAGGTGGCACCCGGCCCACAGCTAGTGGTGGAGGGGAGACCACGGGGGGCGGGATGGTGCTGGGACCCAGCAAGGCCGCCTAGGAGAATGACCTCAGGACCTCACAAGCAGGGACGCCATTGGCCAAAAACAACCGGAAACCAGAGAGCAGGGAGGGGTGGAGCTGGGGCTCATAGAAGATCCCCAGCACATCAAGTTCCTGGTGACGGGCACCCGAGGGGCAGCGGAGGGAGGTGCCTGCTCTCGGGCTCCGGCCAGGACTCAGCGCCCGCCACACTTCCCACAGGGAGGGGGTGGCCCTGGCTTCCCGGCGGTCCAGGCTACCAGACTCTGTTCCTCCTTCTGTAGCGACAGCCTTCCTGAAAAGCTGTACCAAGTCATTCTGAAAGAGAGAAGGAACCCCTGAAGGCCCCCGTAAGCTCCATGCTGCCAGCGTGGTCCTGGGCTGTTCCTGAGCTCCCCGGGGTGGTGTCCACAGACGGAGGGACTTCTGCTGTGCAGGGGCTCTCCTGCTCGCCAGGGATGAAGTCCTCTCTTTTTAGCACGTAACTAGAGCGTGTTAACAGACAGCTTAATGTTGGGGAAAAAAAACCCCAAAGAGCTGTGTTTCCTGCCTTTAAATGAGCTTGTTAACTTAGAAGGTCCCAGGCACCGAGCAGAGCCCCCTGTTCTGTGAGGATGGGCGAGAGTCTGAGTTCTGAACCAGAAGGCTCACAGGAGAAAACGAGGTGAGGGTTAGTGTCAACTGCAAAACAAAATCCGGCTACTCTCCTTCCTCCTGTTAAAATCCCCAGGTCCATGGAAAATTCTAGGCCATTTTTAGGAAGATTCGTTCTACAGGGCCTCTGTAGTTGGTATCCTGCGAAGCCCAGCTCAGAATCAACAGGTCATGCGCCTCCTTCACAACCCTGCGAACCCTGGAGGGAAAGGGACCCTGCGTGGCTTGGCCCTGCGGTCGCCAGGTCCCCAGGTCGCCTTGCAGGGAAGGCTGGTTAGAAGCACAGAGATAGGCTCACCCCTGTTTCAGAGACACACATTCCATGAAACTGAGTTCAGCCATTGAAAAGAAGGAGAGGAGTGGGTCACCCCTGGGCCTCGCATGGGGAGATCCCTTCACCAGCTACTCACCCAGATAAATGCCCCAGGGAAGGTACAGAACCCCAAGAGGGTGGGACACAGCCCCAGGGCTCAGGGAGAGAAGGGCACAGGGCTTTAAAACAAAGGAGAAAGCCGGGCGTGGTGGCGCACACTTGTAATCCCAGCGCTTGGGAGGCTGAGACAGGAGGATCGCGCAGGTTTGAAGCCAGCCTCAGCTACTTAGTGAGGCTCTCAGCAACTTAGTGTGACCTTGTTTCCAAATAAAGTATAAAATAGGTCCGGGAATGTAACCTGGAGGTAGAGGGCCCCTGGGTTCCACCCCTGTACCACAAAAATAAAAATAAATAAATAATAAATAAATAAATAAATAAATAAAACAAAGAAGTGGTGCCCTGCCTGCAGGAGGCCTGGGCCCTGCAGGCTGAGGGCTACGTTTCCTGGGTTTCTCTGGGCTGACTGAGGGCCTGCAGGGCGAGGGGCAGCCGGGAGGGCAGAGCACTGGACAGGATGAAGGTTCCCAGGGGGTAATTTTAACTTCAGCACTGTCTGCTGTCTCTAAATGCAGAACTGAAATAGAATTAGAAGCAGGCCTGGGGGAGGAGGAAGCTCCTCCCAGAGGTTCTGCTGTGTGTGTGTGTGTGTGTGTGTGTGTGTGTGTGTGTGTGTGTGTGTTACTGGGGATTGAACCCAGCAGTGTTCTACTTCTGAGCTACACTCCCAGCCCTATTTTATTTTTTACTTTGAAACAGGGTAATACTAATTTGCAGCAGGCCTCACCAAGGTGTTGAGGCTGGCCATGAACCTGCAATCCTCCTGCCTCAGCCTCCCAAGTACTAGGATTATGGGCATGTTCCACCATGTCTGGCTACCCTCAGCCCCTTTCAAGTTGTTTGTAAAAATTTATCTATTTGTACTGAAGATTGAACCCAAGGGAGTTCTACTTCTTGAGCTATACTCCCAGCCCTATTTCATTTTTTATTTTGAACAGGCTCTTACTAAGTTGCAGAGAGCCTTACTAAATTGCTGAGGCTGGCCCCAAACCTGCAGTTCTCCTGTCTCTGCCTCCCAGGTACTGGAATTACAGGTATGGACCACCATGCCTGTTTTTCTTTTCTTTTTCTTTTTGATACAGGGTCTCACTAAATTGCTGAGGGTCTTTTAAGTTGTTGAGGCTAGCCTTGAACCTGTGATCCTCTGGTCTCAACCTCCCAATTACTGGGATTATGGGTGTGTGACTCCCCATCAGCCTTCATTTTAAATTCAAAAGCAAACCAGGCCTGGTGGTGTTTGCCTGTAATACCAGTACTTGGGAGGCTGAGACAGGCAAGTCACAAGTCCCAGGACATCCTCAGCAAGTAGTGAGACTCCAGCAAGACCCTGTTCCAAAACGAAAATAAAAAGGGCTGGGGATATAGGTCAGCAGTGAAATGCCCTTGGGTTTAATCCCAAATACCACAAAATGAATAAGTAAATTAATTTATTCATTCAAAAGCATAGTCGGGTTTGATGAATGACTAATCCCAGTACTTGGGAGGCTGAGACAGGAGGATCACAAGTTCAAACCCAGAGAAGAGAAATTTAGTGAGACCCTGTTTCAAAATAAAAAGGGGCTGGAGGTGTAGCTCAGAGGTTCAATACCCCTGGGTTCCATCCCCAGTACCACACACACACACACACACACACACACACACACACACACACACACCACATGCTCGCACACACAATTAAAAAGCACATAGAATCACTGTGGACATTTTTACACACTGTGGGCAGCCAGGCGTGGTGGATTATACCTGTAACCTCAGTATATTTCCACCACGTGGTCTAGAACGGGCCCCAGAAGGTCCCCTTAACAGACATCAGTTCTTCTCTTCCCTGCTCTTTTTTTTAAAGTATTTTAACTGGTTCCCCCCTTTGAAGCGGCGAGGGCTCTGGGGCTGGTGCCTAGGATGTGGCTGCAGGATGCAGCTGAGATAAGGAAGTGGCCAGGCTCTAGAAGCCCTCGGAGATGGCCAGGCTGGGCACAGTAGGAGACTGGCTCCAGGCCTGCGAGCACGTATGCTATCATGGAGAAAGGGGGTCCGGCTTCTCACTGCCAGAGGATGGGGCCACGAACGTGGACAGGAGACTGAATGAACTGGGCCGTGTGGATGCAAATGGGAGGAAGCAGTGACCTCAGCGTCTTTAATAGGAAGGTGAACCTGTGGATTCATAAGTGTGTACATAAACACATCTATTTCCTGGCTTCGTCTGCTGAAATGGCTCAGAAGCAACGGCACTCCCATAGCAACGGGCACAACCATTGTCCAGATTTTGGTTGCTAAACACCATCCTCTGCTCCTTGGAGATATGGCCGATTCTAACAGCTGTACAATCCAGCACCAGGAAGGTACAGTGGGAGCCTGGAACATCTGTTGCCTCAGAAAATAAGGAAATACTCAAAAAAGGATGACTATTTGTCAAAAGGATACAGGAGTCAAGGGAAAACACAGGCCAAAGGAACCACAAGCACCATCTGAACATCAAAATGAGGAATCAAAATGGTTATCGTCCATCAATAAAATAAGGGTCAGGATCCTATTGTGATATAAATAAATGAGAAGGGATAGCCCCCCCCCCCCAGGACAACGCCAGCTAAGAACTGTCGAAGGAATGATGGAAATGGAAAGTCGCCATTTGGCAGCCATCGTGCTAATCATTGACTCAGGCGAGAATCATCAATGGGTGCCAAAGCTGGGTGGGGAGATTGGGGAGAATGAGCTATTTAGAGAGTCTGCCCACGGAGGAGCCAGGAATCTCATTTTTAGTGTAATTTTAAACTTTTTGTGATGCTAAGGATGAACGTAGACATCGCACATACAAGGCAAGGACTCAGCCACTGAGCTGCGTCCCGGCCCTTTTTATTTTGAAACAAGGCCTCTCTAAGTTACTGTGTGCTGGTCTAGAACTTGTAAGATTGTCCTGTCTCGGTCTCCCAAGTGCTGGGGTTACAGGTGTGTGCCACCCTGCCTGGCAACAAGATGCTGTATTTTATCAACTTTAAGTTCCTGCTTTGAGGCTACATGTGGTCACATAGGAAAGAGCCCTTATATTTAGGCATTGTCAGGAACTTATTCTGCAATGATTGAGAAAAATATTAATGGTTATTTAAGTGATAACCTTACTGTATGCTAAAACGTTAAGGAGAGTGAATGTGGGGTATTCAGGAATTCTTTGCACTGTTCTAGAAAAATTTCAGTCAAATTTTTT
This sequence comes from Muscardinus avellanarius, assembly GCF_963383645.1. Taxonomy (NCBI): domain Eukaryota; kingdom Metazoa; phylum Chordata; class Mammalia; order Rodentia; family Gliridae; genus Muscardinus; species Muscardinus avellanarius. The sequence goes on from NC_137787.1 coordinate 7,267,709, forward strand.
TCAGTACGAACCTAGGGGCATTTTACCTCCCAGCTACACCCCCAGCCCTATTTTTTATTTGTGTGTGTGTGTGTGTGTGTGTGTGTGTGTGTGTGTGTGTGTGTGGTGTGTGTGTTACTAGAGATGGAAGCCAGGGGCATTCTACCTCTGAGCCCTATTTTTTATTCTTCATTTTGAAACAGGGACTCACTGGGTTGCAAAGGGTCTCACTAAGTAGCTGAGGCTGTCCTGGAACTGCAATCTTCCTATCTCAGCCTCCCAAATGCTGGGATTATAAGTGTGAGCCACCATGGCCGGCTTATTCTTTATTTTGAAACAAGGTCTCATTAAGTTGGGAGGCCTAAGTAGCTGAGACTGGCTGAGAACCTGCGTGATCCTCCTGACTCAGACTCCCAAGTACTGGATTGCAAGCGTGCGCCACCACGCCTGGCTTCAGTGAAATATTTTAAAAATAAGAAGTTTTTTTTAAAAAAGACAATCAGGCTGAAAATGGTCTATGTCTGAATCTGGAGGTTATATGTAAGCACTCTTTCGAGCTAGACACTGTAATAAAACAGTTTCTTAGGATCAGCTTATGCAACCTAGCTCATTTAATTAGCATGTACGTGCATGGGATTGTGCATGTGCGTGTGCACATACGTGTGCACACACACACAGAGTAGTGGTTTAGAAGGGATCATTTTGAAAAGTGTCAGACTTTTCTTCTAATAATAATACAAAGGTATTTTTTGGGTCTATATACTTCTAGAGGTTCTTGTGCAAACTTGCAGCTACCTTGGTAACATCTATAATGATCAGATAATGGCCATGATAGGAACGCACCCAAAACACGAAAGACCCCAGAGAGTTGGAGCAGCTGTGGGCGAGGGTGGAGGAGGGTAGGGCCTCCCTGAAGAATCCAGGTAGATCAGGGCCAGTGGGCGGCAGGGCGTGGCGAGCTGGGCTCCTGCAAAGGCCCTCTCTGTAAACAAGGCAGGTCTTGTTTTGTGAGCGGGAGAGGGAGCAGCCGGGCTGGGTGGGCGCAGACCGCATGTGCAGGGTCTTGAAAACCAGCTCCAGGCTCCCTAGGAGCAGCACGTGTGTAGCAGGTAGTGTTGCTGCCGCTCCGGGGAGGAGGCACAGTCAGAGGGAGAGTGTCCCTGAGCGCCAGCCCTGCCTGGTCCCCCCACCTGCGAGATGCCAGCCTCCTACCTCAGTCACACGTTCCCTCGCGTGAGCCCTGCCAGGCCCGTGGGGCCTGCCTTGTGCCTCGCCAGTCCCCCAGGCCTTTCTCTACCTCCTTACAAGCAGCTCCCACTTCTTGGAGTTGGTTTCTTCAGCTCTGCTCTTGCCTGCTTTTGGAGAGACTTCCTGGAACCGCTTGGCATGGACTCTGCCCGCACTTCCGGCTGCTTCTGCGCTTGATTCTCAATCCACCTATTATAGTTGGGGTCTGGTGATGGACAACAGGGAGGTGGGTCCTAGCTGGAGGAAGGACCGCTGGGGAGGTGACCCGGAAGGGTTTCTGTCCTCCCTGCTCCCTGCTTCCTGGCTGCCATGAGCAGAGCAGCTGGAGGAAGGACCACTGGGGAGGTGACCCGGAAGGGTTTCTGTCTTCCCTGCTCCCTGTTTCCTGGCTGCCATGAACAGAGCAGCTGGAGGAAGGACCACTGGGGAGGTGACCCGGAAGGGTTTCTGTCTTCCCTGCTCCCTGTTTCCTGGCTGCAATGAGCAGAGCAGCTCTCCTCTGCCATCATATTCTTCCTCTCCTCGGGCCAGAGTGATGGAGCCAGCTCACCATGGACTGAACCTTTGAAACCGTGAGCCCAATTATACGCTTCCTCCTCTACGTTGCTTTTGTTGGGTAGTTTGGTCACAGTGATGCATTGCTGACTAACTCACAGCCCTATCCCTGAGGCTCAGACCTGGAGCCCCATCTCTCAGACTGTGCCTGGCAGGCTCCTACTCTCCCAGGCTGAGCCCTTGCCGTCCTCCACCCCCCAGAGCCAGCAGCCGCCAGCCCGCCACAGCCCGTCCACCAGGGAAACACAGGTGCTAGGACAACCCTCAGATACAGGCATGCACTTGGGCTTGTTCCGATGTCCTGCCTGTGGGCTGGGATCCCCGCTGGGGTGCGGAGACCATCAGACCCCGACCGCTGCCATATCTGGCCCATATCTGTGCTGTGGGAGTAAGTCCAGGTCTCACGAAGACTTAAGCTCTGACTTTGCGTCACTGGCACTGCGGGCCAGAGGATGCTGATGTGGCCGGCCGGGCCAAAGCGACAGCTCTAGATGCTTCTGTGGGGCCTCTGGCGATAGAAGCAGGGAACGGATGGCAGTGCTCGTGACTGGCATGTGGTCTAGGTGTCTGCACAGTAGAACCTTCATCTGAGGACCTCAGTCCCACAACAGAGATCCTGGGCCAGGATGGGTCTTTGTCGCTAGAGACACAGCTGACAGCTAGACATGGCGCCTCATACCCAGCATCCTGGTGAGGTCACGGGTTGTCTCTGGAACCATGTCTGTGCTCTCTGAAAGCTCGTATATGCAGAAGCCCTGAAGATGAACAAGGGAGTTGCGGAGGGGCAGATCTTTCTTCCTTCCTTACCCTTCACCACAAGGCTTCGCCACATCTTACACGTGAGTGGAAGAACCTACTTCTCTGCCCCACTGACGTCAAGTGTGGCTGTGAGCTTTGCCTTGGCTGACGCAATGTGGGTAAAAGCACCAGTTCTGAGCTGAGGGCACCATGGTTTCTGCCTGCCCCTCCTGGGTCCCCATGATCTTTCTTGAGGATGGACACCCCTGGAACCTCTCGCCCGTCAGCCTGGGCCAAGAAGACAAGAGGAGCAGACCCAGAGCTGACTGGAAATGTGGTGTCCATCCTGAACCCAGCAGAGTCCAGGGGAGCCCAGCTCCATCAAACCAGCCACGCTGACTCGCATACCAAGTTGCAGGTAGTCAATGCTCATGGCTCTAAACACTAAGATCGGTGGGGCCGTTTGTTACGCAGCAAAGGCTGACAAAGATAAGTGGGACTGGAAGAATGAACTCTTCCAGGAATCTTTCTCTTGTTGAGCCTTCCTGCCATAATTATCTCCATCGACTTCTGAGGAAGCTGAGATTGTGAGAGACTGGGTCACTTTTCCAGTACCACATAACTTGTTTATCAGCAGTAGCCGCCACCAAGGGGTTCCACAAGCTCATTCTAGATTCCTAGAGACCATTATCCTTTCATTTCATTCGTGTAGGCCTTAGGTCCTCCTCTCCATGCCCCTCCATTCTTCCAGTGGTCCTGAACCCCACTGTGGCCTCACAATGGCTGTCTCCAGGGCACCCTCCATTCCTCAGTAGCCTTCACTCCTACAGTGCCCCCCACGGAATCCATTGCCTGGGATCAGCTCCACAATCCACCTCCCAGTCTCCCATAACCAGAGCTGGCTGCCTGGTTGGGAGACTGGGACAGGAGGATCACAGGTTTAAGGCCAGCCCCAGCAATTTAGCTGTTTCTAAATACATAAATAAAATAGGGCTGGGGATATAGCTCAGAGGTAGAAGGCCCCTGGGTTCAATCCAAGTACCACCTCAGTTAAATAAATAAACGTCTGCCGTCCAACAGTGGCTGACCCTGCCAAGACCCAGCAGGTCCGAGTGGGTGGCATACCATCCAGTGGTAGTTGCTGGCCTCGACTGGCTCACAGCCTAAACTCCCAGGAGCACCAAGAGCTGGTTGCAAAATGAGGCCACTCTGGTGGGAACCCTGGCGAGAGTGTTTACACCATGGCAATTGGCAGGCGTTAAGGATCAGGGTGCCGTGTCTCTCCGTGGAGAATGTTATCCGATGTTTACCACGGCCAGTGGTTCATCAAGAAACATTCACCCCTTGAGCCGGGCGTGGTGGCGCACGCTTGTAACCCCAGCGCTTGGGAGGCTGAGACAGGAGGATCGCACAGGTTCGAAGCCAGCCTCAGCTACTTAGGGAGGCTCTCAGCAACTAAGTGAGACCCTGTTTCCACATAAAGTATAAAACAGGTCTGGTAGTACAGCCCAGAATAGAAAAGCCCCTGGCTTCCACCCCCAGTAACAAAAAAAAAAAAAAAAAGAAAGAAAAGAAAAGAAACATTCACCCCTTGCCAAAATCATCCCTTCATTTCTGGACACTGGGCCTCCTGTCCATACCTGCCTTTCCTCCTGCATGGCCCCAGACTCTAAAGAGAAACGCTGGTTTAAGAACAAATATGGCGGAGATGAGCCAGGGGTACGTGGAGGGAGAAGACTGTTCTGCCAGGAGAAACATTTCCCACTCAAAGATGGCACGGGCCCAGGTCAAAACAGGAAGCTCCAGCCTGCTTTGACGAGCAGGTGGGATTGACTAAGGCCAGGAGACAGCAACAAAAGACAGAAAGACAGTGCAAACCGGGCACCCAGCTCCCCAGCGGGGCGCAGCCTGCACCCCGGGGGAAGCAGCCCAGTTTATGCTGACAGCAGACAGGCCGTGCAGGGTGAACTCAGGCCCTCAGAGGAGCTGGAAGTCACCGCTTTAAGATTCTCCCTGCACTAAGGAATGAGTCAAGACGCCCATGCTACCTGGGACCAGGGCTGCGGGGAGAGGGGCTTCAGCTGAGCTGCTCCTGCGCAGTCCAGCCTCACCGCGGAGGGAGAGGACGCTGGGCCAGAGCTCTGGCTTCAGGCAGCCGAGGGCTCAGGAAGAGCTAGAGGAGAGGCTGGCGGGCCGAGGAGCCCAAGGTCCCACAGGGAAGCTGCAGCTTTCGCAGTCAGTAGGATGGCTATTCCGCAGTTTACAGTTTAGTGGACTTCATGTCTACCCTGGCCAGGATTCTAGATCAGACTACTAAAAGCATGCCTGTGAGGAGACCTGGAAGAGGTGGTGTTGGGAACCAGGTGGAGTTCACTGGGAACACCCGAGTCAGGTCTCCTTATTTTATTCACATAGTAAAAGGCCAATGTGTGTTCGCTAACCTCATAGGTTAGGCTGCCTTTTGCATCTGATGGAGAGCACAACTCAGCTCCCCGGGGAGGGCAGGCAGGTGATGGTCACAGGCTGAACGCAAGGAATAGGGAGCGGTGGGGACTGTGGCAGGACAGAGGAATACGCCCGTCGAAAGGGAGAAGGTTCTGCTCAGCGCCAGTCCCCTCAACATAGATCTAAGGCAATCAGGTGCTTACATTTGTCAAGGGTAGCTGAAAAGATAGAGATCATTACATAAAAATCTCTCAATTTTAAGAAATGCTTTGAACAGGTTCATACTTTTAAAAACATGCCAGGTAAATAGACTGAATTCGTTGTTGGTGCCCCCATTTGTGTGGTTAATCCAGTGCACGCAGGTGTCCCTCGTGTGCCCGTGGAGCTTGGCTCATGGCCTGGAGGATCTGGGTGGATGAGAGGGCACAAGGGCAGCCTGCACACTGGCGTCTCTGTCACTAAGTCGCCGATTCCCATCAGGACCCAGGAGGCGGGCTTAGCAAGATGTCTCTCCACTTGGACATCTCAAGGTGCTGGGGACAGAGCCACAACAAAGCCGAACGCCACGTCAGGTAAGGGGCTAGACAGGAGCACACGCAAGGAAGACTGCGGCGTCTCAGTCCATGGCAAGCACAGTGTGGGACGAGAGCATGGAGTGTCCTCCTTGAGCGCAGCGTTTTCTAGTGGGTCGCTGGACCCTGTGGCTCTGGGTCCAAGGCTGCCAGGCAGAGAGCATCATGGGAAGAGGGGGATGCCCAGGGCTGGGGACATGATAAATGGCAGGGCCTGAAGGAACGGTAGGGACACCTGCCCGCGCACTGAAAAGCAGAGGATTCTGTGTGTGCCCAAGGGGCAGGACTGGACTCCAGGAGTGCATGTTACCAGCAAGCAGATCTTGCCCTATTAAGGAACCTGCTAAAAACCATCAGAGCTGGGTGTGGTGGCGCATACCTGTGATCCCAGTACTTGGGAGGCTGAAATAGGAGGATCGCTGGTTTGAGGCCAGTCTCAGTAACTTAGTATGACCCTGTTTCAAAATAAAAAAATAAAAAGGGATGAGGGTGTAGCTGGGAGGTAGAGTGTCCCTAGATTCAATCCACAATACCACACACACACACACACACACACACACACACACACACAAAAGACAAAAAAAAAGAGAAATAGGGTGTGGGGGGGTCACTTGGAATAGCTATTGGGCAGAGTGATTGGGCTGAATCTACAATTCAAACACATGTGATTTCAACCTGAGTGTGTTTCTTCTTGGAGAAAACTTGTGTCTCTGTGCACAGAGGCACATACCAGCCTTCCTCGTGGCAGAGTCTGACCTCTGCGTCAGTAAGAACACCCAAAAGGAGAGGTCTACAAGCCCATCTGTTATTGACTCTTGGTTACACTGAAGGCTGTGAAGTGGCCTGGAGAGGCCTCAGCACAGACCGGAAGGGAAGGGAGTGAACTGCAGAGCAAGATGTCTGGCACAGCCCCGTTTGTCTGTTTGTTTGTTTGTTTGTTTGTTTGTTTTGTGGTTCTAGAGACTGAACCCAGGGAGATTCCGCCGTTGAATCAACCCTTTTCATTTCTATTTTGAAACAGGATCTAGCTAAGTTGCTAAGGGTCTTGTTAAGTTGCTGAGGCGCTGGTTTCAAACCTGCAATCCTCCTGTCTCAGCCTCCCCAGCACTGGGATTACAGGTGTGTACTACCACACCCTGCTATTTGGGGAGTGATTTTTAAAAATACAATCATATTTCACTTAGATGGAAAAAGCAAACATCAAGTTAAATTTAAAAATACAAGAAAACATGAAAGAAAGAAAGGGAAGGAAGGAAGGAGAAAGAAAGAAAGAAAGAAAGAAAGAAAGAAAGAAAGAAAGAAAGAAAGAAAAGGAAAGAAAGAAAGAAAGAAAGAAAGAAAGGAAGAAAGAAAGAAAGAGCGAGCAGGTGAGCAACAGCTGTTTGTCAACAGGCCAGCCATCCTCCTGCACTAGGGTAGAGGCCCAGGCCTGCCCAAGGCTCTCTGCAAACAGCAAGGAGCCAGGAGGTTTCTGTTGTTGTTTTTGGTGGCTGTTTAGTCTTTTAATCATTTTGTTAAATGCCACAGGACACGGAGAACAATTCCAGGGCGTTTGGCACACGCACAGTGCTCTGAAGCCACCAACTCTCTGGTTCTCAAACACTTTCGTCACTCTGAAAAAACCTCCAAATGTGTACAACTTTAAAGTTAGTTTTTTAGCCGGGCGTGGTGACGCACACTTGTAATCCCGGTACTTAGGAGGCTGAGACAGGAGCACCGCAGGTTCGCCGCCAGCCTCAGCTACTTAGTGAGGCCCTTGGCAACTTAGTGAGACCCTGTTTCAAAATAAAAAATAAAATGTAGGGCTGGGGGTATAGCTTGGAGGTAGAATGCCTCTGGGTTCAACCCCAGTACTGGAATATATATATATATATATATATATATATATATATATCTTAAAAATTATCGTTTCTTCCTATATACCTTACCACACACTCCCCTACCCTCAGTAAGTATGTTTGTATTGAATTTAAACACTCCAGATAAAAACTTGGAGGCAGCCGGGCGTGTTGGCGCACGCTTGGAATCCCAGCATTCGGGAGGCTGAGACCAGAGGATCGCGGTTTGTGGACACCCTCAGCTAATTAGTGAGGCCCTCTGCAACTTAGTGAGACCCTGTTTCAAAATAAAGAATAAAAAATAGGGCAGGGGGTATAGCTTGGAGGTCAAATGCCTCTGAGTTCTATCTCCAGACCCGCAAAAACAAAAACAAAAAACAAAAAACAAACAAAAAACTTGGAGACAGAGTAAGGATTCTTAATTTTTTGGAGTTTTTAACCTGTTAACAGCGCACGATGTGACCCCCTGGCAGGGAATGCTCATCCTTAGGCAGGAGGCAGGAGCTTCTTCCACCCCTCGTGGTCTTCAGACATCAATGTGTCCTTTGAGAAATGCCTGAGTGAGCCCTCGGTGTGCTTAAAGTCTTTGGCCTAGTTTTTAAGATGCCAAATATGTTGCAGACTCTAAAGTTACATTTTAGAAAAACATACTTATATTGGTAGTTTCCCAAGAAGGGAAGCTTGTCTCAGTGTCAGGGGATTTTACTTCTGTTTCATGTTTTCGATTTGAATTTCTTTACTTTTGCTTACCACTGTCCTAAGAGAAAAAAGAGGCCACAAATACTGAGCATGTTCTACAGCTGAAGAAGCCTGGCCTGAAGCCGGACAGGCAGCAGGAGAGAGCTGGTGGGCCCCAAATCCGGGAGGAGGGGAAGGGAGGGAAGAGGGGAGTGGAGGGCAGGAGAGAAGAAAGGAGGAGGAGGAGGAGGAGGAGGAGGAGGAGGAGGAGGAGGAGGAGGAGAAGTGGAGGAGGAGGAGGAGGAGAAATGGAGGAGGCACCAGCAGCAGCTAGGCATGCTGGTACATGTCTGTAATTCCAGTACTTGGGAGACTAAGACAGGAGAATTGGAGGTTCGAGGCCAGCCTCAGCAACTTAGTGAGACCCTTGATTCAAAATAAAAACTAAAAAGTGCTGGGGGTGTAGCTCAGGGGTAGAATAACCCCTGGATTCAAGCTCCAATGCGATGATGGAGGAGGAGGAGGAAGAGGAGGAGGAAGAAGAGGAGGACGAGGAGGAAGCAACGAAAGCTAGGCAAGAGAGACTTCCAGTGGCCAGTCGGGCTGTGTACAGCTTTGTGAGGCCTTGTATTGGAAGTGGGATTATTTCTCCTGGGCTGTGTGAATTTCTCTTTCTACTTTGTCACCTGTAGCTGTTTTGCTCTTGGAGTCAGGACGGCGTCCATCCAACAGGAATACGCTGAGCCCCTCAGGTGCCAAGAGCAGGGCAGGATGGGGCTGACACTGGGTGGCAGGGGAGGCAGCCCGGGTACCCGGAAGCCAGAGCTGGGGATGGACTGGGTTCCTTGGCCTGGTTCAGTGTATCCAAGATGGATGAGTGGGTAGGAGGTGGGGCGAAGGGGGTGCTGTGAGGGTCTCTTCCTCCTCCACCTCCAGTATCCAACATCTGCCTTTACTTTATCTATCTATCTATCTATCTATCTATCTATCTATCTATTCATCCATCCTAGGGATTGAACCCAGGGACATTCTACCTCTACCTCTGAGCTACACCCCAGCCCTAGTTTTAATTCTTTATTTTGAAGCAGGGTCTCACTAAGTTGTGAAGAGCCTCATTGAGTAGCTGAGGCTGACCATGAACCTGTGATCCTCCTGTCTCAGCCTCCCGAGTACTGGGATTACAAGTGTGCACTTTTTTTTTTTTTTTTTTGGTGGCACTGGAGGTGGAACCCAGAGGCTTTCTACCTCCGGGCTATACTCCCAGACCTATGTTTTTGTATTTTATTTAGAAACAGGGTCTCACTAAGTTGCTAAGAGCCTCACTAAGTAGCTGAGGCTGGCTTTGAACCTGTGCGATCCTCCTGTCTCAGCTTCCCAAGCACGGGGTTTACAAGCGTGCACCATTTTTTAGTTTTTGAAACAGAGTCTCACTAAGTTGCTGGAGCTGGCCTCAGTTTTGACCCTCCTGTCTTATCCTACCCAAGTCCTGGGATTCCAGGCAAACATTTGCCTTTAAGACGGCCATTTCCCTTGCCGCATGTAACTAGGGAAACACATCTTAACTATTTCTATTTCCCCTTTCCTCTTGCCCAGAGCAAGGTCCTGTCTTGCAGAGGTAGTTTGGGGAGGTGGGACTGTGGGTGATCAGGGGAGAACACCTGCTAGCATGTGCCAGGCGCTGGGTTCGATTCCTGATACCATCAGGAACACACGCACACACACACACACATATACACACCACACCACACACTCGTCAGCTCCCCTTCAAGAATTGGCACACGTCTCTTTGGTCTCCCTTTGGATACAGGCGGCATTACTAATCGTGTCAGTGTTAAAAACCCGCAGTAAGTTCTGCTTTGAAAGCCTTTGTGGTTCCAATGGACCCAGGAAAAAGTGCCTTCCTTCCCAAGTTCGGGGTCCCAGGCGCATTTCTTATTTAATTACACACCCCAGAGCTACACTTCTTTTTTCTGTTTGCTCCTTTTTGCAAAACTCTTGAGACGCTGTGGGGGACAGAAGTGACAGCCGGCAGACAGCAGGACGTGCTCAGCCCGGAACAGCCTGGAGGGAGCTGCTTTGGGGGAGCCGGGGGCCGGGGCGACTCCATGACTAGCCCCCAAGCCTCCAGACACCCTCACTTCCACCCAGGCTGCACCCCGCCATTGTGGCGCAGATGATGAGACCCTGGTCCCGAGGGCCCCCGTCTCAGGGACGTGGGTTGACACCGTCAGCACGCCAGAGGACGTTAGGACAGGATGGCGTAGGAGGTCTCTAGTCCACGCCCCTCCTTTGAGAGGCAAATATGACGACTTTGCCCACATTACAGATTTCCCATCGGCAGTCAAGTAGCAAACATCTGCTGAGCACCTACTGTGGGACAGGCATTTTTCTGACTCTGCAGCTACAGCGGTGAGCAGACGGCAAGGTCTGGCTCTCATGGCTCTTCCATTCTTGTGGTGGAGACCGAGCGGTCAGTAAATGCTGAGGGCAGCTGCCACGGCAGGTCCAGCGATGGCTTTGCCAACCCACCCCAGGACATCCATGCACCTGTGAATCTGCTGCCTCGGACGGCTCAGGGGAGCTGAGGCTGCTGGCACATCACAGGGAGGCGGGCCTGGACCATTCAGGCGGTCCTAGCCTAGTCACAAGGGTCTTCACGAAGCAATGAGGGAGCTGGGGCGTCCATCCTTAGAGATGGTGTAATGAGGCAGCCTTGACCAGCCAGTGCTGTTTTTTTTTTTTTTTTTTAGAACCCAGGGACTTGTGCACACGAGGCTACTGAGCCACACCCCATCAGTGCTGGCTTTGCAGGCAGAGGAATAGGCACGAGCCAAGGAATGCAGGTGCTCCCTACACACTGAAACAGGCAAGCAACAAGCGTTTCCCCTGGAGCCTCCAGGTGGGATCTAGCCCTGCCCACATCTTGATTTTGGCCCAGTCAGTGACAGTCATTTTGGACTTTTGGCCTCTGCAATTGCAGTATAATAAATTTGTGTTATTTTAAGCCACTACATTTATGGAAATTTTTGTTATAGCAGCTATAGGAAACTTATACTGTTGCAGATGGTGATCAGGGCTATGAGGAAATATAACAGGCGCATAATGGAGAGTGACTGTCGGGTCAGGGCATGACTTTTGGCTTACCCTGGGACGCGACTCCCAGCAGTAATGTTGGGGTAGCCAGTCGTGTAGGGGTCTAGATACACAGGGCCTTGGACCTAGCACGGGCAGGTGTAAAGATCCTGAGGGCAGGCAGGAGATGAGTGCTGGTGGAGTCACTATCTACTCAGGTTTTCTGAGAACAGAGAGCATCCTACCAAAGGGTGTCAAGCAGCCTCTGGCCTTGATAGTGTGTGTCTGCCAGACACCCGACACCGGAAAACACATTTCTCCATTGTCAAGAGTAGAGAATCTTTTTCCTCTAGCCATGCAGGGGCACACACATGGCAGAGACATGGAACAGACACCCTGATGGAGGTCAGTAGCCAGTCAGGAAGAGCCGAAATGCAAGAGGTTTGGGTACTCACTGCTCTCCCATGATGTGGCTCTTGGTAAAAAAAAAAAAAAAAAAGACCAACCAATTGCCTACTAAATAATTCAATGTTTTGGGGAGAAACTGTTCACAATGAAATCTGCCTCTGCCAGGAACAAGGGGGTTAAGCTGACTTCACAAAGAGGTTTATGGCCAGGAATGGCAGCACATAACTGCAATCCCATTACTCGGGAGGCCAAGGCAGACAGATGGCAAGTTTGAGGCCAGCCTCAGCAGCTTAGCAAAGGAGGCTCTCAGCAACTTAGCATGAGCCTGTTTCAAAATAAAAAATAGAATAGGTCAAGCCAGGCATGGCGGAGCACACTTGTAATCCCAGCATTTGGGAGGTTGAGACAAGAGGATCATGGTTTGTGGACAGCCTCAGCTACTTAGTGAGGCCCTTTGCAACCTAGTGAGACCCTGTTTCGAAATAAAAAATAAATAAATAAATAGGGCTGGGTGTAGCTTGAAAGTAGAATGCCCCCTGGGTTCCATCTCCAGTACTGCAATAAATAATAAATAAATAAATAAATAAATAAATAAATAAATAAAATATATCTGGGGGTATAGCTCAGAGATAGAATGTCCCTGGGTTCAACCCCCAGTACTAAAACAAACAAACAAATGAACGACAAGGCTTTGTGGGCACAAGGGACACGGGGCAGCACACTCAAGCCCAGGCCAGTTCAACAGTGGTCGCCAATCCTCTGCCCACCCTGGGCTCTCAGTCAGATGCAGAGCGCAGGGACCCTCGCCCCGTTGTCGGTCACCCACAGCTCCAGGGCCAATTGTCACTCTGCATGGTTGTGGGAACAGGGGAAGGCCTGGGGACCACAGAACAGGGACTGGGCCTCCCAGATGACATTTAAAGGGACTGGCTGGGCCATCCATTTCCTCCCATTGAAGGGGGCTCCTTTCACTGTAGAAGTTTCTGGAAGCCCTTCTACTTCAAGTTGTATAATCTGGAGCTCAGCCTGGTGTGCTGGTACAGGCCTGTAATCCTAGGACTTGGGAGGCTGAGACAGGATCGCAGGTTCGCAGCCTCTGTCCTCAGCAACTCAGTGAGACTCTCAGAGACTTAGCAAGACCCTATTATAAAATTTAATTTTTTGTAGTACTGGCGATGGAACCCAGGGGCATTCTGAGCTACAGCCCCAGTGTTATTTTATTCTTTTATTTTGAAACAGGGCCTCACTAAGTTGGTGCTGCTGGCCTTGAACCTGTGATCCTCCTGCCTCAGCCCCCTAAGCACTGGGATTACAAGCATGTGGCACCACTCCTGGCAAAGACACTGTTTAAAAAATATAAAAAATAGGCTGGGTATGATACAGCTCAGTGGTAGAGTACTCATCTACTGTGCGTGAAGCCGTGGAGTCAATCCTCAGCACCAAAAATTATAAAATATAAAAAGGGGACTGGGGTTGTAACTCAGAGGTAGAATACTCTACCAATTGAAAATTGGGTTCAATTTTCAATCCAAAAATAGAATAAAAATAATAAATAAATAAAAAGGCTGGGGTTTCCGGGCGGCGCGTGGACTGGAGGCCGAGTGCGCCCGCGGCCGCCGACATGGAGACCCTGTACCGGGTCCCGTTCTCAGTGCTCGAATGCCCCAACCTGAAGCTGAAGAAACCGCCCTGGGTGCACATGCCGTCGGCCATGACGGTGTACGCCCTGGTGGTGGTGTCTTACTTCCTCATCACTGGAGGAATAATTTATGATGTTATTGTTGAACCTCCAAGTGTTGGCTCTATGACTGATGAGCATGGGCATCAGAGGCCAGTAGCTTTCTTGGCCTACAGAGTAAATGGACAATATATTATGGAAGGACTTGCATCCAGCTTCCTGTTTACAATGGGAGGTTTAGGTTTCATAATCCTGGACCAATCCAATGCACCAAATATTCCAAAACTCAATAGATTTCTTCTCCTATTCATTGGATTCGTCTGTGTCCTATTGAGTTTTTTCATGGCTAGAGTATTCATGAGAATGAAACTACCGGGCTATTTGATGGGTTAGAGTGCCTTTTGAGAAGAAATCAGTAGATACTGGATTTGCTCCTGCTAATGAAGTTTTAAAGGCTGTACCAATCCTCTATTGTGAAATAAGGAAAAGAATAAAGAGCAGCAGTAAACGAAGTATCAAGTGAAACCATGGGAAGCATATTAAAGCTTGGTCCAGAGTCTCCTAGTATCAAAGACAATTGTATCACAGTATTTTTTCCTGCTGACTTATTCTTCTGTACCAGCGATGTTAAGTGGCATTTCTTCTTAGTTTTTCATTTCTTAAATGTACTACACTTTCTAAAACTGTAATGTTGAATAAAGTGATTATTTTTACAACCCCCTAAACATTTTTTGGAGGTAGTTCTGATTTTCAGAAAATAAGGTAAAATCAGGAAGCAAGATCCAAAAGCTGAGAACTCCAGACTGCTGGTCACCTCACCCACGGTGCTTTGCCTTTAAATACTGTGTGTGGTAGTATGATAGCTCACATATGTATGCAAGACTGTTTTTCTGAATAATATGTGTGAAAGGAGCAGAAATAAATAATTTTTCTAATGAAAAAATAATAATAAAAATAAAAAGGCTGGGAGAGTATCTTGGGGGTAGAATGACCCTGGGTCAAAGCCCACAGTACCACAAAAAAGAAAAGAAAAAGAAAAGAGATCTGCCCATGTTCTACAGTGGACAAAAAGTCAAATCAAATATAAATGCAGGCTCCGAGAGTGTGGCGACCCTCCGCCCTATGCCTCTCTGCAGCCTCTGTCCTGGCCCGGCCCGGCCATGCTAGCGCCTATCCCCTGAGCCTCTGGCTCCCTCCTGCGCAGCGATGGAGACCTCCCTTGCCCGGTGGCTCAGAGGAATCCACGCAGTCGTCGTCGTTGTCGAGGGACCACTCACAGTAGCAGCTGCCACCGCTTCCTGAGGCAGTAACAATGGCTCCAGGTCCCCACCTGGACCCCGGGTGGGAACAGCTCTGGGCACCTGGCTTTCTTTCCTTCTTCAAAAGCGGTGCTGCCCAGAGCCACGCAACGGCCACCAGCCGTCCCCAGGCGCTTGAGTCATGGGTGTCTCCTCTGTGGCGCTAAAGCTGTTGGGATTGTCTCTAAACTGGAAGAAAGCGCTTGGGACTCTGAGATAGGTCTTTTGAAATTCCCGCTTTCCTCTAAAGGTGCGTTAAAACCCGGGGCTGCTCCTGACTCAAACAGTCCCTACGCTGGCCAGCATCGCGGCCTCCAGAAACGGGGAGCTGCAGAGACCACCCAGGTGGTGGGGGTCCCGGCACTCTTTGTCTTCTGCTTTATTCTTCTTGGTGGGACATGTGGTCAAGGGAGCGAGGGAGGCCTGTTCCCTTCAGGGGGCCCGGCTGGGCCTCCCTCCACGCCCTGCAGCTGGCCGGAGGGGACTTGTCCTGCCTCGACTCCTCCTCAGCTCCCAGCGAGCTGGGCTACTTCAAAGGCACACTGGCACCACCTCCCCAGGGGACAGCCATTTCCTTCTCCAGCCCAGGGAAGGAGCACTGGCTTCCCAAACCCCATCCAGTGTGAGAAAGCCTGGCCTGAGGTTCCTTCTGCCTTTGGCCTCACAGTGTTCAGACAGCTCCCCAAGCCCGGACAAGTCCAGAAGGTTGTCTGGGCCCAAGGGCCCCAGCAGCAGGGTAAGAACTGCTTAGAATCCCACAGTGACCAGGGCCACTGAAGACCTGGCGTCCACGGCCCAAAGAGCAGGGCGGGCGGAAAGCGCCGCCTCGCGCCTTCCTGCTGAGACCCTTCCAGATCGGGGTCTCCCTCGGGCTCCCACTCCAGCTCTTTCCGTCAGAACCGCCGCCCTCGTCCGCAGCCTTCTTTCTATCTTGCCTTTTCTTCCCCATTTTCGTCTTTCTCAGTCCCTCTTCCTTCGAGGCTTCTTCCGTCCTTCCTCTCGCTCCACTGCCTTTCATCTTCTCTTCCCCTCAATTTCTTTTGTCTTTCTATCCTCACCTCGCATCCAGTAGGACCCACTTACACTGGGGACCACTGCTTGGTGTGATCACGCCCCATTTCTCAGGTACAAAGGCAGTGACAGCCGCACCTCTGCAGACCACACCCTACAGGCCATACCCCCACAGGCCAGACCCAGGGAGACCGCTCTAAGGCCACGCCCATGCAGGTCACACCCAACAGACCACGCCTCCACATCGCACCCTACAGGCCACGCCCACATAGCTGTGCCCCCTCAGGCCACGCCCAATGTGTTATACTCCCGCACACCAGGACCGTGCAGATCACATCCCTTGAGGACCACACTCCCTGAGGTCCTGTCTGGCACCGGGAGGCTTGTGGGATTTCCACTTTCCAGCCAAGTTTCTTGCCACACCTGCTCAGGATCACCTGGCTGAAGACCTGCTTATAGCCAGCTCCTGGCTAGGGATCTAGGGTCTGCTTTGCTGACTTCGCAGGGGCAGGTACCCTTCCAGATGGAGTATCATCTCCACCTGCAGGAAGGAAAAGGGCCAAGCTTGACAGGCCTCACGCCCTGCCTCCCATCCACCTGGCCAGAGTCCTGGGCCCAGCCCTGCCCAGGGGATTCCGGCACCCAGCCAGGTTTGGGAACAGTCACAGCCACGATAAAAGGGGCTTGTTTTATTGGGGGGGGGCATGACTGGAGACCTGGTTGCTGGCCCCACAGCTGCAGGTCTCTCTCAGCCACATTCTCGTTTAAAACTAGAGGGCAGGACAGAGTAGTGGTTTGTCTCCTTCCTTCCCAGATTTGACTCTAAGTTTGCAAAAGATGGAGAGAAGGGTCCCTGAGTGTTGGTCACGCTTTGC
Source organism: Muscardinus avellanarius (assembly GCF_963383645.1). Lineage (NCBI taxonomy): Eukaryota > Metazoa > Chordata > Mammalia > Rodentia > Gliridae > Muscardinus > Muscardinus avellanarius. The sequence goes on from NC_137787.1 coordinate 7,284,104, forward strand.
CCTGGCCAACATCGATAGGGAACGTGCCCGTATTGGGAAATGACTCTGGTACTAATTTCAAAATGTATTTCAGTGTGGACACTCAGGCAGGGAGAAGGCGGCAGCTATTACCCAGCAGAGTTCTCTCACCAAAAGTGATTAGCAAGAACACAAAAGAATTGTAGCCCAGGGCCTTCGTATTTTAAAGACAAGTTCACAGATTAAATAACTTCAAGCAGACAGGCTGAAATTCCCCAAGGATGTGGGAGGATGGCACAGGTCTTCCTCAAAGAAGGCAGATATTTGTGACCCCTGACTGCTAATCAAGTAACACATTGGTCATGACAAAGGTTTGGGCCTGCACTACAGGAAGAAGGCTTTTGGTCAAGCAAGGGGTAAGATAAGCGAATCCTCCTACTCATGTCAAAAGGCTTGCCCCGGAGTTAATGGGCGCATCTACACCTAGTCGGGTCAAGAAGACTATTGCTTGAGCAAAAATGAGAGATAAAATCTTTATAAAAACCGTTCCGCATTCAAAACTTCAGTGTCTTATTTTCAAGGCACTCCACGTGTCACTCTCTGATGTAGTGCTTTTTAATTCTGTCCCTTCTTTCTACCTTTGAAACAATAAAAATTGCTTGAGTTTATAGCAGAACAGTTCTGGCTACCTTTTTCCTAAAGTTAGCTAAGAACAAGAAGCCACGGCTCCATCTCCCACCGTTACAACACGGGGCCTCAGTGGGCATGGTGTGTAGACCGACTCCACGAGGCTGCTCTGTGAAGAAGACAGACGGGGTTTAGGCGGCGGGGAACCCCGGGGAAACTGAGGCACTCAGAAGCTGGTTCTTTCCTTGGCAGTGTCGCAGGCCCTCTGTGCTTCTGTGGGGAGCCTCCTATTCTGGTGGCACCAAAACAGACTCAGGTGTGAGGAATGAGTTACTTAGAAACTGTGGCCAAGCTCAGGAAAGAGTGTGAGGTTTTGCCTCAACATGAAAAGAGGAACTTGAGTCAAAATGAGCACCAACCAACCGAGAACGGCCGGGGCTTCCTCGGGGGGCCTCTGGCTTGGATGAACCGGCCCTGAGCTTTATTTAACTTGTTCCTCCGTGGACCATTATTTGTTTTAGGAGGTATATTTTTATAGGAAGGTGCCTCCTTTTTTTTTGATACCGGGGATTGAACCTGGGCTGGAGGAGGGCGGGGGTCCCACCTCGAAGCTCCTCCTCCAACACTTTTGATTTTTATTTTGAACTATAGTCGTGCTCAGATGCTCAGGCTGGCCTCAAACCTGTGATCCTCCTGTCTCAGCCTACCAAGCACTGGGATTACAGGCAGGCACCGCTGTGCCCGGCTCCTGGGCTTTTGAATGGCTTTCTCCTTACTTTCCACACCTCCAGCAAGGCCGCCCGCCCCACACACTGTTGGCCAAAGCGAGTCTCTGTTTCTGGCAGCCCCCAAAGTCTGATGGAGCTCTGGATTTCAAAGCTGCCGAAGGGCGAGTGAGGATTCAGAATCCCAGGAAGCCGCCGCTGACAGAGTGCGGAGCCCAGAGGGGCACCGACAGAAGACAGACGCACGCCGGCTACACCTTCACAAGCTCTGGGTGCAACCCCCACGCGTGCAGCCACGAAGCCACGTCTCTCCCAGTCATACTTAGAGTCGTGCTCACTTTGAAGGAATAAAAGAAACCACAAGCGAGATCAAAGGCGTTGACCAGCTTTTAACTTAAGAGAGTTGCGACGTCTCTCAGGAAACCGCCCGTGAAGGCTGCCTGGGGCTGGGGAGGTTCACACAGTCCTGGACAAGGTGGAGGGAACGGTAGTGACCCCTGAGGCCCAGCCCCTGCCCCAAGCAGGCTCCCCGGGGACAAGCCCACGTCAGAGACCGAGGACAAATGGTTCCCGAGTACCTGAGAGGGTGGTCTTGCCCCAGCCAGGCCAGCACCTGGCCCTGGTGACTTCTACCAAGGACCAGGTGGAGACATGCAGGCTGACCCTAACCCTCCGGGGTCACTCTGTAGGTGCTGAGAACAAGCCTGCCACGAAAACCTCTGCAGTGAGCGAGCCCACCCGGCCTCTAGAAGTCAGCTCGGTGACCACTGGGGCTGGTGCAGCCCCTCCAGATTTTCCTCTTTGGATCAAGTGGCTTCAACCAAAGAGATTCCTTTGATCCCTATAGGACTAGCCTCCCCGAGAGACAGAGCTTCTCCCTCTGGACACACATTTGGGGTCTTTGGCCACGGGAACCCTCCTGTTCTCCAGCCCCTGAGTGAGGTGCTGCGTCGACCACTGCGTCCTCTATCATTTCCTTCAAGTTTTGGAAGCCAGCTATTGTGCCCGATATCTCTCCGCCCACTTCCACTTTCTTTTCAACTAAACCCCGCAGGATCCGCCATTGCTCCTCCGTGACGTGGTGTCTAGACCCTGTCTGCATCAGCCACTGTGACGAGAACGTGTGCCTCTTAGCATGGTCCCTGAGGACTTAGCAGCAGCACCCCGCTTACTGAGGACACCGAGACAGATGTCTCCTTTCTCCCCCCCTCCTTTCTCCCCCTCTCCCCAAAGTTCTCTTCTTGCAGCCAGATAAAAATAGCTTCCCTGGCTTGCACATCACCCCGCTGTCACACGCTGTGGTCAAACAAAGCCCTTAGTGTTTGTCGCACGCCTGTGCTTAGGGTGGTGTCTCCAGGCTCAGATGGGTGAGGCTGACTCTTTAAAATTCAGCTGCACTTCTGAGCATCTTAGCCTTCACCTGGTGACATCAGCTGTGAGCGTGGCCGGTCCTCGGGCCGCCTGTGCGTTCCCCTCCCTTCTCTCCTTCCGGGGCCACTCATCCACTCATTCCTCAGAGAGAGCCACAGAGAGACACCGGCCACGCCAGACACTCACTCCTCCACCCCGGGTGTCCTCTTCCCTAGCGTGTCCCTGCACTCTAGAGGACACAGGTAAGCCCCGCGTTCCTGCTCCACCTCATCATGGGGCCGGGTCACAGTTTCCTGCTCTTGGGAGAAAGGCCGTCACGCCTGGGCTTCCTGGGATGTGTGCTTTCTTCTTCTGTCTGTCTGTCTGTCTGTCTGTCTGTCTCTCTCTCTCTCTTCACCTGTGTAAGCTCAAAGCAGGTCTAGACTTCTCAGTCCATTAAGGACTTACCTGAACAGTGAATTTGTCATCTTCATTGGGCAGGATTCTGTAGGTGTAAACGCAGTTCCGATACCTGAAATAGATTAAAGACTTCATTCGAAGGCAGCAGAATCCAGTTTCCTTGCAATTGAAAGGTCAAGACCTCCTGAAACAGCTCAAAGAAGTCTCTAGATTTGAGAGATGATGGAGCCCCACCATGGAGCAATCTGGACGGCAGAGCACGGCTTGTCCCCCCCTCTCCCCCATCAGCGTGCAAGGAGCAGGAGGAAAGGGCAGGGGTCATCCGGGTGCGGGCACATATTAACTTCCGTGCTCCACAGCTACAGGGTGCGACCTGAAGGTTCCACCACCCCGACAGGCCTCCTCCGCTCTTTAATGGCTGAGTATGAGAATGGAGCATGGGGGGAGAGGTGGTAAAAGAAAATTAAGACTCCTAGGGGCTGGTAAGGTAGGCCTTGGGGAACAACTCTCAGGCACAGCTGCTGAGGGACCACACTGGCCGAGGCCAGGCTCCCTCAGTGTCTCCCCTCCCTGACCCAGCTTCGTCCCCCTCCCCCACCGGGCCCTCCCAGGGTCTTGTTCTCCTGGAGTGGGCCACTGTCCCCTCAGAGACCCAGATTTGCCCCAGCAGGTGGTGGGTGGGCCTTGGGGATGTTTCTAAGGAAGTGCCAGGCCCCCAGATTTCCTTCTCTTCTTACTTTCTTTGGCTCAGGGATCCCCTTTTTGCTTTCCTAAGACCTCTGAGAGGAGGGGAGCTTGTGAAACGCTAGTGTCCTGGAGTGGCGCTCTGGGGTGTCCCCAGCTTGCCCGGAAGCCGGCAGCAACCCTGGCAGAGGGTCTCCATGGCCCCGCAGCCAAGCCCACGGCTGTCACAGTTCTGGGAAATGCTGTCGCTGTTTGCACCCAATCCTCTTCCTTAAGGCTGCTGGTCTGTTCTCTCACCCCCTGTTGGGGTTATCAGGAACCTTCAAAACTTGCTGCCCCTGCAGATCTCCAGGCAGTGGCCAGTCTCTGGTGGCAAGACTGCTTCTTGCTAGAAGTTTCACTTTCTCCTCCTGTGTGCTAGGCACTCCACTAAGCATTTACTTATGTTATTGTTTAACTTGACTCAAAAAATTGTACACTAGTTGAGAAGAAGTAAAAAGCATACAGAAAGATATAAAATGAAAATAAGTGTCTTCTCCAACTCTGTAGGCCCCATTTCTTAGAGTTACTACTTCTGTTTGTAAAATGATCTAGAACTTTCAAACATATGCATGTATATATGCATATTTTAAAATGCAAATCAAATCAGAATATAGATCCAAATTTTGCTTTTTTTTTTCTTTTACCAAAAAGTAAAATATAATCCTAGAGGTCTTCTCACACACACAGAAATGGCTGGCCACCATCCTCACCATGGGGGTCTGCAGCCCGATGGCGGACAGGTGGTTGCCTTTAGCTCTAGCGTCTCTGTTCCTGAGTCCTTGAGTGCACGGGCGCACACATCGTTTTAGTTTCCTCACCAGTGAGATGGAGATGATGCTGACACAACATCTACCCATAGTTGTGTCGGTTAAGTGAGCTCATCCTGTATGGAAAGCCTTTCGAGCAGCACCTGGCACTTGCTGGTCCTCGCACGTGTCGACGTGTACTAGAGGCGGTCCATAAATCACTAGAAGGACACAACTGGGCTAAAGACGAGGGCGTCTTACGTCCTGGCCAAGGCTACCAATTGCCTCCAGTGATGCTGAGTGTCATTTTTCTCTCCTGCTAACTGGATGTGAAAGTGTCTATTTCCCCACACCCAACCAACCGGCTGTTATCAGACTTTTAAATCTTTGCAAATTTGAGAGGTGAAAGAAAAACCATACCTTGGTTTAATTTGCCTTTCTTTATGAGAAAGGTTCATGGTGTTCTCATGTCTAGTTATTTCTATTTCTTTTTCTGTGAATTTCTCTTCGTGTTTTTTTTTTTCTTTTGTACTGGGAATTGTTATTGTTTTTGTTTCTGTGGTACTAGGAATTGAACCCATGGACATTCTACCTCTGAGCTACACCCCCAGCCCTATTTTTTATTCTTTATTTTGAGACGGGGTCTCACTGAGTTGCAGAGGGCCTCACTAAGAGGCTGAGGCTGTCCAGGAACCACGATCCTCCGGTCTCAGCCTCCCAAATGCTGGGATTACAAGCGTGGGCCACCACGCCCTGCTAGTTATTTATTTTTAACAATGTTTACTGGTTATTATTATTATATAGCTGGGTAAAAGTTACAATTTGATATGTTCAGTTTTATAATCTTTTATGTTATAACTTTGAATCATTGAAAGCCTAAAGAAAACTTTTGGTGATGTTTTGGGAAATTTCAGTTCTGCACGGGAAAGCTGCTTCTCTCTTCTTTCAGTCCCTTTCGTTTCTTTTTGTTCCCTGTCCTGTCTCCAGAGCCACAACAGTCTTGTATCAGAGACAGCAAGGAGAAATCTCTGGCCCAGTGTCACCTCCTCTTCCTGAGACCTCCCTGGGACAGGGGGCCTCACCCGTCCTCATCGGAGCTTGTCAGAACAGCCAGAGCCGGCGCCGCCCTGTTGTGGTCTGGCCTTTCTGAGCTCTGACACTTCCTCCAGCAGATAAACAAATGAGGGAGGAGGACGGTTGGCCAGGGCACTGTCTTAGGGAAGAGCTCCCACCCGCTTTGAGTGCCAGCCTGGAGAGAGAAGACTGGAGTCCAGGGCCAGGGCAGGGTCAGAGCAGGACAGCCCTTCCAGTTTGTTTGTTTTGGTCCTGGGATTAAATCCAGAGCATGCTACCTCCAAGCTATACCCTTAGTCCTTTTTATTTTTTATTTTGAAACAGGGTCTTGCTAAGTTGCAGAGGGCCTCACTAAATTGCAGAAACTGGCTGTGAGCCTGAGATCCTACTGTCTCAGCCTCCCAAGTACGGGGCTTCCAGGCATGCGTGCCACCATGCCTGGCCTCCCTGCAGTTAAAACAAGTGCAACAGACTGGGCTTTCAGGCTTTCTCAATGGTGTTCAAACAACACTAAAACAAAGAACTAGCCCTATATTACTAAGACAGAGCAGAACCAGAAGCAAGTTCAGTAAGGAAGAGAGGTGCTTTCCACTTCAAGGGGAACTTCTCTGCGGATGAGCACAATGCTCCTGGAGGAATCACTTTAAATCTTAAAGGGAAACACACAGCATGGCCACCATAGTTCCAAGCTCCTGGAGGAGGAGTCTGGCCTTCCCTGTCTACCAGCAACAGCCCTCCACCCTGGTCCTATATGTACCCATTTCTATATAAACACATATAGGTCTTGTATGTACCCATTTATATAAACACACACATGTCTGTGTGCAGCAAACGCGTGTACATATATAAACACATGCGTACAATATGTATATATTATTATATAACATACGATATATCCACACATATCATATACACACATAGGCACAGCATAAACATGTGGCACACACACCTACACCCACGTGTATTTGCACTTAACACACACATCTACATCTATACAAAATCCTATAGAACCAAGTTTGAGGCGGGGGAGGTCGCTCAGCAGTGGAGTGCTGGCTGTAGCCTGTACACAGCTCCGGGTTCCCTCCCCAGCACCACACACACACACACACACACACACACACACACACACACGCACGCACACACACACAAGGTTTGAAGCAAAGATTCCACAACTAAATAGTGTTTGACAAGTCCTGGCGGGGCGGCGCCTCCCCAGCCCCTCCTCGGCTCCCTGTGGAGCGCTGATGACAGTCCATGGCGCTGGCACTCTCTGGTCACCCTGCAGGGAGTGATCAAGTTGCATTTCAGGTGTTGGGAATATCCCCGCTGGGGACTCAGGTCAGAGCTTCCTTCTGCACCAAATGACATCGTCCATTCTCAAACGAAGAGGGCTTGGAGCACGTTTCCCATTTGACTCCCTCGGAGGGGCACCAGTGCCTGCCCTGAGCTGAGCTGGGAGAGGTGAGCGGTGCCTCCGGGCTGGGGGAGGGACACGTCCCCATCAGCCCTGATGTGGCCCAGGAAGTCTGACTCCGGGACATGAGGACCAGCAAATGGAATCAGGAAGAAACAGCACAGTGTTTAATTTATCCTTTTTGGTAACTATCACTATTTCTGTCTGAGTGTTCCTAGCCCAATATGGCCAGCCATGCCCAGACACATGCTTTTGTGTGTGTGTTTGTGTGGTACTGGGGCTGGAACCCAGGGGCCTTCTACCTCTGGCAATACTCCCTATTTTTTATATTTTGTTTGGAATAGGGTCTCACTAAGTTGCTGAGAGCCTCACTCAGCAGCTGAGGCTGGCTTCGAACCTGTGTGATCCTCTTGCCTCAGGCTCCCAAGCGCCGGGGTTACAAGCGTGCGCCACCACGCCTGACTCAGAAACATCCTTTACTGTGTGAGCCCCACAGAGAGGCAGAGAGATCAAACCTAAGGTCAAGAACCTCATGAGTGTCTGTCTCGTTCAGCTGATCAGCATGCCTGCCTGCCTTCCTTCCTTCCTTCTTTCCTTCCTTCCTTTCTTTTGGAACTGGGGGTTGAACCTAGGGCCATTCTATCTCTGAACTACACCCCCAGCCCTGTTTTATTTTTTATTTTGAGACAGGGCCTCACTACGTTGCTAAGGCTGGCCTTAAACCAGCAATCCTCCTTTCTCAGCCTCCCAGGCCTGGAATGGTAAGTGTGCACCACCACACCCGGTCTGTCGTTATTTCTAAACCCTCTGTGACTGTCCCTTTGTATCGCTTCTAGTTCCTAATGTTGTCTTCGTGTGTTTTTCTCGTCTTTTCTTGGCTCAGTGTTACACGTTTCTGAACGAGACAGGGTGGGAAGGAGTCCAGATGGGATCGGCTGGAAGGTCTGCGTTCAGTAAGCCACTTGAAGCTGAGTGTGGTGTGCACGCCTGCAATCCCAGTACTTGAGAGGCTGAGACAGGAGGATTACAGGTTCAAGGCCAGCCTTGGCAATTTAGTGAGACCTCCTAGCAACTTAGTGAGACCCTGTTGCAAAAAAAAAAAAAATATATGGCTGGGGGTGTATCTCAGCAGTAGAACACCTTGAGTTCAATCCTCAGTACCAAAAACAACAACAAAAATCCATTTGGACCAATGTAGAATAGGAGGAAAATGTGTATCCACCCTGGAAAGCAGAGGTGTTCACTACCCACCAACCCCAACCCCAAAGAATTCCATGTGGATACAGCACTAAATTGATGAGTTAACAGAAGCCATTAGTTGCTAATCTGAGCCCCTCCAGAAGAGAGCAAGAGCAGGAGGAGGGCCCATGTGGCTCCAGGTGACAGGTAGGGTATTGCTAGGAGCCTGCTGAGCGCAGAGACCCAGCGGGACCTCTTTGTCCTACAGCTACACAAAAGAAAAACTCAAGAGTAACACTGGGAAGGGAGCCCACCACCTGTGGGTCGTCCTGCCCCTTGTCAACTGCCCCACCAGCTGACTGTGGGTGGGGTCTCCCTTCTCCCCCCTCTCCCTGCTGTTTCTTTCTGTGTTTGTTTGCTTGTTTGTTTAGAGAATTTCAGCAGAAAGCCCTTCCCACGTCTAAAAGAATCTAATTTTTCTTGACAGTTCTTTTCAGAAAAGAAAATTCACCAGACCTATGACGACACGTAACCACATCGAGGAGAGGGCACTGTCTCTCTTACCCATCCAAGGCTCCTCTTCACCTTACACTGCTTTAAGAAAACATATGGAGAAGTCTGATTCTTGAATTCTTAAGATTGAAGAGACCTCAAAGTGTCGGAAAATGGAAATATCCATTGTGAAAGCTGAACGAAGATTTTTTTTTTAATGGATCGAGTGAGAAACTTGGGGGTTGAGAGGTGGAGAGCAGAAACAGACAATCGAGGCAGGAAAGAGCAGCTGCAGGCCTGGAGAATGTCAGCGAGGAAGAAGAGGAATAGAGATGCCTGAGAGAAGGAAGACAGAGTCGGTGTGAAGTGACAGGCAGAGGAGAGATACAGAAGAGGCTGTCACCCCTTCAACACGCGGTGGGGCTTCCTGAGAGGGCAAGATAACGTGTGTGTGTGTGTGTGTGTGTGTGTGTGTGTGTGTGTGTCTATGTCTGTGTGTCTGTGTGTGCGTATGGTCCTAGGGACAGACCCCAGAGCATTCTACGTTTGAGCTGCACCCCAGCCTTATGTATGTATGCATGTATGTATGTATGTATGTATGTATTTTTGTGGTACTGGGGATGGAACCCAGGAGCATTCTACCTCTGAGCTACACCCCTAGCCCTATTTTTTATTCTTTATTCTGAAACAGGGTCTCACTGAGTTGCAAAGGCCTCACTAAGTAGCTGAGGCTGTTTATGAACCTCGATCCTCCTGTCTCAGCCTCCCAAAGTGTGCGCCACCACGGCCGGCTATTTTTATCATTTCTAATGATTGATATTTATACAAAAGTTAAGGAGATTGAACCCGGGGGCATTCTACCTCTGACCTACACTCTCCACTCTATTTTTTATTCTTTATTTTGAAACAGGGTCTCACTAAGTTGCTGGAGTTCTCTCTAGATGCCAAGGCCGGCCTGACACCTGCAACCATCCTGTCTGAGCCCCCTAAAGTACTGGAATTACAGGTGTGCACTACTGTACCCAGCTCAGAGGATTTTTTTTTTTTTCAGTACTGGGGATTGAACCGAGGGGTGTTCTGCCTCTGAGCTACACCCCTAGCCCTATTTTTTATTCCTTATTATGAAACAGGGTCTCACTAAATTGCAGAGGCCCTCACTAAGTAGCTGAGGCTGAACTGGTGATCCTCCTGTCTCAGCCTCCCAGGTACTGGGATTACAAGCGTGCACCAACACACCCAGCTATTTTTTATTCTTAATTTTGAAACAGAGTCTCACTTAGTTGCAGAGGGCCTTACTAAGTAGCTGAGGCTGGCTTTGAACCTGCAATTCTCTTGTCTCAGCCTACCACATATTGGGATTAAAGCATGCACTATCATGCTGTTTTGAGATAATTTTTAAAAATACAAAACTGAATTAGGCACGCAGCTCAGTGGTAGTGCACTTGCCCTAATTCAATCTCCAACAGAAAAAAATTACATATATCTATTCCATATATCTATTTATTTATTTATTTATTTATTTATTTATTTATTTTGGTGGTACTGGGGTTCCAGGAAGCCCTTCTACCTCTGGGCTACACTCCCAGACCTATTTTTTTTAAATATATTTTTAGCCGGGCGTGGTGGCGCACGCTTGTAATCCCCGCGCTTGGGAGGCAGAGACAGGAGGATCGCGCAGGTTCGAAGCCAGCCGCGCACGCTGGCTTAGGAGACCCTGTTTCCAAATAAAAATGTAAAAATAGGTCTGGGAGTGTAGCCCGGAGGTAGAAGGGCTTCCAGGAACCCCAGTACCACCAAAAAAAAAAAATAAAAAAATAAAAAATAAATATATTTTTATTTGTTTTTTGATGGTTTTTTTGTGATACTGGGGTTCCTGGAAACCCTTCTACCTCCGGGCTACACTCCCAGACCTATTTTATATTTTTATTTGGAAACAGGGTCTCTTAAACCAGCGAGGCTGGCTTCGAACCTGCATGATCCTCCTGTCTCCGCCTCCCAAGTGCGGGGATTACAAGCGTGCGCCACCACGCCCAGCCATATGTCTATATTTATACATGAAGCAGAAGAGGTAAATAAACCTATGAGCCTGTGACTTAAAAAAAAAGTAGAATATTAAGTGGATAAACTTTTGACAAATAGCATAAAAGAAAGAAGCAAAGGCCAGTCAAGTTGGAGATGTGCTTTTGCCCACTCCCCGCTCCATCCACCCTCAGTCTTTTCTACCTGGCTTGTGTCAGTAAGCTGACCTCCAAGGGCTGCTTCACCTGGCTTTGGGAGGCACCGGCAGGTGAGAGATGGGGGGGTATTTGCTGTCCTGCCCCCACCGGCCTGCTACAGAGGAGGCGCCAGCCAAGCCCGGGGCCCGCGTCCCAGCCGCAGCCGTGCCGGGCTCTGGCGACACCTCCCTGCCCTGCATCTTCAGGTCCAGGGGCAGAAGGGCATCCCAGGCTGCGTCACCATCCGGAGCTCTATCTGCCTTCTCTCTTGAATGTGCCACCGCTTCCTGCCGGATCCTGGCCACCACACACAGAGGAGAACGGGAAGAGGAAGCGAGCAGAAGCAGAAGAGACGTTCAGCCATTACAGCAAACTGCTTCACCGTAGGCCAGAAAGCCTCCACCAACGCGTTGTCCTCTGGAGAGGACATAAACCCGATCAGAAGTGACGTGGAAAGTAGAAAGACAAGACTGTCAATGCAGAAAAGGAAATGGAAGAAAATACTAAGAATCACCTCTAGAAACTGCTCTGAGAAGTGACTTTGTCAATGTTCTCAAAGATTTTCAAAAATCAGATAATGATGATGCCTCATAATGGCTTCGGGAGACTTTATAAAGCTTGCGTGACTCCGTGTGTGTGTGTGTGTGTGTGTGTGTGTGTGTGTGTGTGTGTGTTCCTGGGGATTAAACCCAGGGTGCTTCTCTACCACTGAACTACACTCCCATTCCTTTTAATTTTTTATTTTGTAACAGGCTCTCACTAAGTTGCTGAGGGCCTTCCTAAATTGCTGTGGCTGGTCTTGAACTCCTGTCTCAGCCCCACAAGTAATGAGATTACAAATGTGTACCACCACACCCGGCTTTTATAATAATGACTACCCCCCCACACTGGGGATTGAACCCAGGGGCATTCTACTGCTGAGCTATACCACCAGCCCTTTTTTATTTTTTATTTTGAAACAAGGCCTTGCTAAATTGCTGAGGCTGGCCACAAACCTGAGATCCTCCTGTCTTAGCCTCCCAGATACTGGGATTATAATCATGTGCCACCATGCTTGGCTTACATGACTCTTAAACATTTATAAATCATTCTAACACACACACACACACATACACACACACACATATAATCATAGTGTAATAACAATTATCATAATCATGCATAGTTCATTTCAATCATGCAAAAATGGTTGGATGTTAGAAAGTATATAAAATAAAGCCATGATGCCAAAAAATGAAATAAGGATACAATATAATCATCATGATTGACATGAAAAGGGCAGTTGATAAGATTCAACACTCAGCCCTTCAGAACTCTTTATAAAACTAGAAAAAGATCGCTTCCTTACCATAACAACCAGCTGGAGTGTAGAGTCGCTCTGGGCCACGTGCTGCCCCCGTCCCCGTCACCCCCAAGCAACGCCGTGTGTGACCCTCAAAGGACTTCTAAGAAAGAGGCCCTCTTTCCCCAACATTCCCCACTGTATTATTTTAGAATTATAGGCCATGTAATAAACTATGAAATCTGAAAAAGAGTTTTATTTGGAGGGAGACCACAAAATGATCACAATTTAGAGAAACTGGAAAATAATTTGAACTAATGAGAAATGGGTGCAGTGACAGAATAGAAGGCACATTTATAAAAACTACAACTTGGGGGCACACGCTTGTAATCCCAGCATTTGGGAGACAGACTGGAGGATCGTGGTTCACGGACAGCCTCAGCTACTTAGTGAGGCCCTCTGCAACTCAGTGAGACCCTGTTTCAAAAGAAAGAATAAAAAAATAGGGGGTGTAACTCAGAGGTCGAATGCCCCTGGGTTCCATTCCCAGACCCACACACACAAAAAATCTAAAATAAAGTATTTTGTAAAATTGTGGCAATGGTTTAGAATGATAATGGTGTAAGAAGACTTACCCAGAATGAGGTAAACAGAAAAATAAGACTTAATATATGGTAAAAAAGAAATCACAAAGATAAACGAATACGTTTTTGGGGGAAGATGGTTACTTGATAAAAAAAAACATATGCAATTTTATCTTACATGATTAATATAACTAATTCCAGAGAGATTAAAGGATTCAATGTAAAACAACAACAACAACAACAACAACACACACACACACACACACACACACACACACACACACACGCCTTTCCAGAATTACCCCAGTTGTTTTTGCCGAGTCCTGTATTAAGCACGTGGCCCTCCGTTTTCATTCAGTCCACTCAGAACTCTACTGCACAGGTATTCTTAGCCCTGTTCCTCAGATTAGGAACCCAAGGCCCAGGGACACTCGTCCTGAGCTGAGTCTGAAAGCTCCAGAGGTCTGTCCCAGCCCTCCGAGTCTCCCCAGGAAGAAACAGGGAATTTTTGTGTGCAGAGGGATTCTTTGCATGGAGAACCAATAGACTTTACAAAGGCTTGCAGTCTCTGAATGTCAAAAGATATGAAGTTTACATTGTGAAAATATGTCCAATAAACATGACATAAACAACGGGCACAGCAGATAACAGAAACCGTACAGCTTGAACAGAAAGAAAGATGGCGGAGACTTGAACAGACCGTTCACAAAAGAGGAACCATGAAGGTCGATCACCTTCATCGAATAAGCCCATCGTGACTGCCGTCCAACAGAAAAACCAACACGTACCACCTTTCACTTTGTGACTTAAAGTGGGTTTTAATGAAAATATGTAGGGTAGATATTGGAATGAGGTGGGCACTCCTCTACGCCTGCCGGAGCAAAAGCTGGAACAGAATTTCTGGAAAACTATTTGTCATTCTGTATCAAGGAGCTGAGACAGGAGGATTGTAAGCTGGAAGTCAGTTGGGCAGCACAAAGAGGCTTTGTTTCAAAATAAAAAAATAAAGAGAGTCGGGGATGCAGCTCAGTGGTAGAGCACCCCTGGGTTCAATCCCCAGTACTGGGGGAAAAAAGAGCCTTAAAAATATTCCTGTCTTTGGATGTAGTAATTTCATCCTACAAATCTATAACTGGAAACGCATTTAACATTTCTCCACAAAGACCCTCCTCACTGTGGTGTTTGTGACAACAAGGCATTGTGGATAATTGGATAAGTGTCTGACAACATTTAGGAGAGTCATTCCCTAAAGTAAAGCACACGTAATAGAATTCTGTAATTCATTAAATGTGGTACTTAGGAAGGAATTCTAACCCAATGGGAAAATGCCAATGCTGCTAGAAAACTCAGACTATAAAGAAATGTCTAAAGCCGGGCGTGGTGGCGCACGCTTGTCATCCCAGCATTCGGGAGGCTGAGACCGGAGGATCGCAGTTCGCGGACAGCCTCAGCTACTTAGTGAGGCCCTCTGCAACTCAGTGAGACCCTGTTTCAAAATTAAAAATAAAAAATTGGGCAGGGGGTGTAGCTCGGAGGTCAAATGCCTCTGGGTTCCATCCCCAGACCCGCAAAAAAAAAAAAAAAAAAAAGAAAGAAATGTCTAGACATTCCATATATAAAAATGCAAATTATACACATAGGTAGTAAGAAAGAGACTGAGAAGGTGCATTAACAAGGTGTGTTAGTCTCTCCGTGGTAGGTAGTGGTTTTTCTGCGTGTGTGTGTGTGTGTGTGTGTGTGTGTGTGTGTGTTACCAGAGATGAAATTCAAGATCATTCTACCTCTCATCTACACACCCAGACCTATTTTATTCTTTATTTGGAATGAGGGTTTTACTGGGTTGTGGAGGGCCTCACAAATTACTGAGGCTGGGCATTGAACTTAGGGCCATTCAGTTACCAAGCTACATCCTATTTTATTTATTTTTATTTTCAAACAGGGTCTTGCTAAATTGTCAAGACTAGTCTCAAACCCGTGGTCCTCCTGTCTCAGTCTCCCAAGTACTAAGATTACAGGTGTGCACCACTACACCTAGCTTTAAAAAATTTTTTTCCTGAGGATTTAACTGTGGATTTAACCTCTGAACTATTATCACCAGCTCTCTTTTTATTTTTATTATTATTATTATTATTATTATTATTATTATTATTTATTTTGAAACAGAATCTAAGTGGTGGAGGTTGTACTCAAACCTTCAATTCTCCTGTCTCAGTCTCCTAGATACTAGGATGACACCTGGCTAATACCATTCCTTTTTTGTTTTTTGTTTTTTGTTTTTGTTTTTGTTTTTGTTTTTGTTTTTGTTTTGGTGATACTGGGGTTCCTGGAAACCCTTCTACCTCCGGGCTACACTCCCAGACCCATTTTATAATTTTGTTTGGAAACAGGGTCTCTTAAGCCAGCGTGGCTGGCTTCCAACCAGCACAATTCTCCTGTCTCCGCCTCCCAAGCGCGGGGATTACAAGCGTGCGCCACCACACCCAGCCTTAATACCATTTTTTTAAAGTTACCCAAAGAAAGGCTGCTGTTGATGAGGAGATCGGTCACTGCTGAGGGCTGCGGGGCCCAGGCCGTGGTTCTTCTCTGCAGAGCAGATTCCTGGTTGGCTGGCCAGGCTGATCCTTTGGCGGCCAGCCTCCTTGGTATTATTAAGAATTCATAACCGAGCCCAAACTGTTGAGGCCCTGGTACTTGTTAATATGATTTTCTTTCTTCCTTTCCTTCCTTCCTTCCTTTCCTTCCTTCCTTCCTTCCTTCCTTCCTTCCTTCCTTTCTCTCTCTCTCTTTCTTTCTTTGCAGTACTAAGGATTGAACCCAAAGACATTTTACCTCTGAGCCTTACCCTCAGCCCTATATTTTATTCTTTATTTTGAAACAGGGCCTTACTAAGTACGTGGGGCTGGCCACGAACCTGCAATCCTCCTGTCTCAGCCTCCCAAGTACTGGGATTACAAGCATGCGCCACCACGCCTGGCATAATATGATGGTCTTTCTTTCTTTCTTTCTTTTCTTCTTTCCTTCTTTCTTTCTGGTGGTACTGGGGTTCCTGGAAGCCCTTCTACCTCTGGACTACACTCCCAGACCTATTTTATATTATTTTTTATTTGGAAACAGGGTCTCTTAAGCCAGCGCAGCTGACTCTGAACCGGTGCGATCCTCCTGTCTCTGCCTCCCAAGCACGGGATTACAAGCGTGCCCACCACGCCGGCCTAATATGATGGTTTTCTAATTAATGTGATGAAATGCGTGTGTGTCCAGCAGGGAGACTCTACAAGAAGGCAGGGCTGGGCTCAGAGGGCCCATGACCGTCACGGGCTTCTCCCCGCCGGTGCTGCCCTCTTTCCCCACAGGGGCAGGGCCCGCTGCAGCTGCCAACAGCAAGCGCCCCACGCGTGGTGCGTCCTGGGCTCTGACCAGCTGTGGGGGAGCCCTAGGACTTCAGGCCCCTCGGCGTCTCCCCCAAACTGGGAGTAGAGTTGCAAGGTGTCGGGAGGGGCTTCTTCTTGCCTTCGTCTCCCGTCTCCCTGGTTCCCCTGGGTGCGCCTGCGGGTGCCAGGCCCTCCCTCCCCCAGGCCTCCAGGCACCCGCCCCGGCCCCACGGCCACCGGCCACCAGTGCGTCATCCACGTCCTCTTCCTGCCTCAGTCGCTTTGAGCGCTTCCTCTGAGGAGGCCCACACGGCAGCTCAGTGTCTCCCGGATGTCTCCAGGAAGCCCGGCCGTGACGCGCGGCCACCTCTCCTCTGCTGTCAGGGAACTTTCTTCACAGAAAGTCCTCTGCTTCTCTGCTTCTAAGATGTCACAACTTGCTTTTTAGATCATTGAAGACAATGGCCGGCAGTATTATAATTATTAGTAATATATATGTTATAATGTTATATACAACCTGTATATAACATTATATACTATAATATATAATGTAATATATAATACATATATATATATATATATATATATATATATATATATATAGAGAGAGAGAGAGAGAGAGAGAGAGAGAGAGAGAGAGAGAGGGAGGACTGGGGATCGAGCCCAGAGGCATTCTACCTCTGAGCTACACCCCCAGCCCTATTTTATTTTTTCTTTTGTGACACAGGTGTCGCTAAGTTGCAGAGGCTGGCCTCAAGCCTGCAATTCTCCTGTCTCAACCTCCCAAGTAATGGAATCACAGGCACGCGCCACCATGCCCAGCTAGCAGAGTTTTTATAGATGCCAAGCGTCCAGTAGGCGCTCCCCGCGTGCCCGCCTTGGGCCAGTGCCCACATCCTCCCTTTTTGTTTTCTCAATAGCCCAATGGCATCAATAGAAAGACAAATAACCTGAATTTCAAATGATCGGACATTTCTCCAGATAAGACACACGAATGCCCAATGAACATGGGAAAAGATGTCTGACATCACTAAGGATGAAGGAAACCACAATAACCTGCCACTTCACACCCTCTAGAGGGGCCATCATCAAAAGGACAGATAATAACAAGTGCTGGTGAGGATGTGGGCACGCTGGAGGCCTGGCATGCGGCTGGTGAGAATGCTGAACAGGGCGGCGGAGGACTTCACGAGGCTCTGCGCCAGCTTACCCTCAGACCAGACATTCCATGCTTGGCTTATGCCCAAGACTATCACAAGCATGCGCTCACACACGTACTCATGTCCAAATACTCATGATAGCCGAGAAAAGTGGAAGCAACCCAAGGGTCCCTTAACTGATGAACAGATAAATAAAACATGCTGTATTATCACAATGGAGTATCGTCATCATCGTCATCAATCGTCATCGTCAATCATCATCGTCATTGTGGCACTGGGGATTGAACAAACAGACGTTCGACCTCGGGGCTCCACCCCAAGACCCCGGGGTCTCCCTAGGTGGCCGAGAGTCTCGCTAAATTGCTGAGGCTGGCCTCAGTCTGTGATGCTCCCTTGTCAGCCTCCCAAGTACTGGTTCACAGGCGTCCCCACGCTGCCTGGCCCCTACCGTGGGTTATTAGCCACAAAAGGACTAATTGCCACGACAACACAGATGAACCTTGAGAGCTTCACGCTGAGTAATTCCAGACATCAAAGGCTGCATATGATAACTGTGTGTATATAAAATAGCCAGGGTCGGTGAATCCTTAAGGATAGAAAGTAGATTCGTTGGTTCAGGGGTTGGGGGCAGGGTGCGGAGTCTTTGCTAATAAGTCCAAGAATTCCTTGATTAGACAGTGATAGTGGTTGTACAACATTGTAATTGTGCTAAAAATCATTGACTTGCACAGAAAGGACGATTTGCACCCTGACTAGACGGACAGCCCAGCTAGGCCTGTTGGTGCACACCTGTAATCCCAGTACTGAGGCAGGAGGATCTCAGGCTCAGGGCCAGCCTCGGCAACTTAAGACTCTCAGCAACCTGGTGAGACCCTATTTCTTCCAAAATAAAAGAATGAAATAGGGCTAGGGGTGTAGCTCAGAGGTAGAATGCCTCTAGGTTCAACCCCCAGTATGGGGGTGGGGAAGAAAAAACAGAGAAAGAGGAACCACGGTGAGCGTGTCACCCTCCCGGTTTCTCCTGCGGGGATGCTGGCTCGGTGGGAAGGCCAGCATCTTGCAAAGGCTGGCACAGCGGGTCCAGGCAACCCCAAAGCCTGCTCCTCGGGGCCACGTGCCTGGCACAAGGTGGGGAGCACACACACGGCCCGCTCACTCTGTCTCTGGTGCAGGGAGGACCACAACTTACCACGATGCTGCGCTTTGCACCCCGTGGAGATGGGATCATTGGTCAGGCTGATGTTTTTGCAGAGGTGATGTAACCCACCAGGCAGCAAACACACCAAACGCAGCCAAGCCAACGCCTGTTCTCACCCGAAGGGGCTGCTCTGCAGTGCTGTGCACGGACACAAACCCGAGCGACGTGACTACAACGCAGTTGTCCTGAACCATTTCACATAGGTGACACGGTTGAGTGAAAGGCACAGGCCCCCGCCGGCGGATCACCTCCTCCTGGTCTTGCACACAGAAATAAAGCCCAGAAGAGCCATCCTCGTGGGATATTTTCTTATGTAAACAAGGTCCCCAAGCCCCCAGCTCTGGCTACGGTCCCTGCCAGCTCCGTCTCTGCATGCGGTAAGTACCAGCTATGAAAACAGCACCCTTCGCACGTGCACTGAATTATTAATGAGCCGTGCACTTTTTGCAGAAGGCTTGAAAAGCAGCCGGGGGAAGGGAGACGGCGGCGCACCCACTCACACCACGGTTCATGGCTCCTGTGAGACGCCTGTGTCCTCCGGGTCCCTTCCCTGTGGGCCTCCAGGCCTGGCCGCCCACTCCACACCCCACGTTGCTGGCCTTTCCGTCCTCCTCTCTCCCAAGAACAGTGAGTGCGAGTCCCGGCCCCGCCAAGGCGGGGGTCCTGTCAACCTGGACTGTTCTATAGCTCTGGCTGCCTCAGTTTCCCCACCTGCAAGGTAAGGATTGTTGCTGAAGATGTCAGAAGAGTGAAGACCCTAGAAGGGCTCCCGGCACACGGCCATCCTCTCGGTCACCGCGCAGTCCCTGTGAGGGGTCGAGACCGGGCAGCGACAGTGCTTGTACAACACTGAGATCGTGCTAACATCATTGAGCTGCTCAGGAAGGATGATTTGCACCCTGGCTAGAAGAACAGCCCAGCTGGGCACGTGTGCCCACTTTGTGCCAGCCTTACAGCTGGTAGCAGCTTTGCGTTAGCAGGGCAGGTTTGGAGCCTGCTCTCCCTCCAGGGGCTTTCCGACTGTCTTCCAAACAGAATTCCTGCTCTGCGGGGAATGCGGCCGTCCCTGTCCACGGTGCCTCCCCGCCCTCCCTGCTGTACTGGCCAGGCCGCCAAGCTCAGGGCTAGCTAGTATTCCTTTGTTAGGCATGGGCGGCCTGCAGAGGCCCTGTGCCGAGGAAACCCGGATGCTTCCCGCCACAGCCGCTGACCAGGCATCGTGCACACCTAGCCCTCCCCTCAAGGGGGCTGAGGGGACCCCACCCAGACAGGCGACTCCAAATGGACAAGCCACTGCCCCAGAGGTACGTAGGCTCGCTGCAGGACAGGCCACACCGCGACAACCCTGGCCACCGTGCCAGCTGGACCCGCGCCTCGCCACCTGTGGACCCTGCCCTGACGCACACAAGCTCCCCCGCACTGTGGGGGAGGAGGGCAGCACCTGGATGGCCGCTCCCTGTCCTCCATCCCCGTTCAGACACCCTCGAGCAGGACTGACTCTGGGGACAGGTGGCACCGTGATGAGCCCACGTTCTCCAGCCCCTTCTGCAAGATGGCGGAGCTGCACTCAGACCACATGCCCTCTGCTAAGGTCTCCCCAGGCTGGCCCTCAGTGACCCAAGATGCAGCGCCCCTAATGCAGAGCACGCTGAATAGCTGAGGAGCGATCGAAGCTTTCCTGCTGGGGTAGGTGGCAGGGCCGACCTCTCTCCAGGAGATGAAGGACACAGGGGGAAGGCACGCCCCTAAGTCGCTGGGTGGCACTGGATCGCCACCTTGGCTTTTAGCATCTCCCCACCCCAGGTTCCATCTGTATCATCAAATCCTCTCTCCCGGGAGCGCGGCCCCATCCGCAGGCGGCCCTCAGGGCGGGTCCTCCTCCACCTAGGTCCTTCCAGAACAGAAGGGGGAGCTGGTGGCTCCTTCCTCAGCTCACTTGGAATGCGGGGCCATTAAAGGTCCCTGACCCACAGCTACATGACCAGGGGTCTCCACAGACGGGGTGACCGCTGGGACACGGCTGAGGAGTGAGGTCGGTGACTTTCAGAGCTAAGGAAAGCCCAGCTCTGCCGTGGCCTCTGCCATCGGGGCCGACACCAGCCAGGGCCCAGACAGCGAGGGCCGGGCTTCCCACAGGACTGTGCGAAAGTTAGGTAGGAAGCAGGGTTTGTTTTTTAGGAAGTTAAGTCTCTGCTTTAAAAGATTGGCTTAGGGCTTTTTTTTTTTTAAAGGGTATGTCCCACCTGTCCCTTTGGTGCTAAAAAACACTTCGTGTCATACACTGAAATGGTAGAAGATGAGAGTTGTCATTCATTTAGTTTTAGTTTTCAAGCCTCTCTCTCTCTCTCTCTCTCTCTCTCTCTCTCTCTCTCTCTCTCTCTCATCTATCTGGTGCTGAGAATTGAACCCAGGGCTGTTCTACCTCTAAGCTATACTCCCAGACCTATTTTATTTTGAAACAGTGTCTTACTAAGTTGTTGAGGGTCTTGCTAGGTTGTGGAGGCTGGCCTTAAACCTGCCATCCTCCTGTCTCAGCCTCCCAAGTACTGGGATTACAGGTGTGTGTCACCATGCCTGGCTCCTTCAAGTCTCTTTAACTGACAAGATCAAGGGTTGGACGGAGCCTTATGAGGTCTGCCAGGTTTCTGGAAAGTTCACTGGTGTGTGATATGCCACAACCTCCAGTGTCCTGACCCCACAGGAAGGGTGGCTTTCCCCACAGAGCAAAGGAGAAAGGGGGCTTGGGTGAGGGTCTGGGGGCTTGAGGAGACAGTCAGGCAGGGGGACAGGGGGACGGCCACCATCAGCGAGCATTGCAGACACCTCCCTCGGGACAGCTCTGCACAGTGTCCAGGCTGAGTCCACCTCCCAGCAGGGATGGAGCAGGGGAGGTGGACTGGAGGAAGGACTTGGGGACCCAGACCTGCACCCTAGTTCAGCCACCAGCCAGCATGGTGACCTTGGACAAAGGCCTACACCCCTCTTGCCCTGGCTAGCAAGTCAGGGGACATCAACCTAGAGGTACGAAAGGACCCTCGGGCCCTGGATCAAGTGACCCTGCACTTGAAACGCTCCCAGCTCGGAGGCGGAGCGACCTGCAGTCCCACCCGGGGGCCCGGGGGAAGTGTGGCGAGGTGCAGCCCAGAGGCTCAGCACACCCCAGTACCTAACGGAATCGCCCTCCGCCAGGGTCCACGGGGCACGAGAAAACTGCACAGGGCCAGCGAAAGCAGGCTGAACTTGTGCCCCTGTTCAGGCCCCACGGGGCAGCATCGTCGAGGGGTCCTGGCTGCCGGAGACCCTTCTCCTGAGCTGCGGGGTGCGGGCACAGGAAGCCTTCCAAGGAGGCTCCGAGCCGGGCTGGACTCCACGTCCACCTGGTGGCCTCGCTTGCAGCCTCTGGGAGCAGGCGACCTTGGCTTTGGCCCTCACCTCTCATCTAACCTGTCGGAGCCTCGGTCTTTTCACCAAGGGAGGCGTTCCCAGGACCAGAACTTCAAGTTATCTTGAGGGCGGAAGAGGCAAATAAACACTTAGCATGGCAGGAGTCAGGGCTCAGCGCGGGGCTGTGGTCAGCCACCTTCCCTCCTGCTGCTCAGAGGGACCGCCCAGCCTGCCCAAGGATGCCACCTGGGATGTTCAGTCGAGACGCCTTCCCGACTGCTCCCTGGTGCTGCCCACGGGCTGAGAGGGGACCTGGTTGGACCACGGAGCTGCGGGGGCTAGGGCCTCCCTCCGACATCACTGGAGAAGGAGGAGGTGTTAGAAAGGGACTTTCAGCAAGTGGCTGGTTGCTTTGTTGTCAGGACAACTGGCACATTCAGCGACACCCCAAGTTGGACAGTGGGGGAGCTGAGGGAGGCAGAGACCTGCATGGGTGCACAGAGCTGAGTCCCAGGGAGGAG
The DNA here is from genome assembly GCF_963383645.1 of Muscardinus avellanarius. NCBI lineage: Eukaryota > Metazoa > Chordata > Mammalia > Rodentia > Gliridae > Muscardinus > Muscardinus avellanarius. Next base: position 7,306,528 of record NC_137787.1, read on the forward strand.
AAGGGACCCGGGAGAAGAGCAGCCCACTGGGGGATGCTGACATTCTCTGCTCTCAAGGCCCAGAGTGCAAATGCCGGGTGAAGTAAACCTCACCCCGTCTCTTGGTTCCCCAAAACATGGCTCCCCCCGAGACCCACAGCTTGGGTGCAGGCAGGGTCCCCTCCCGCCTCACTTTTTACTGGACTTCTGAGATGGGCCTCTCACCAACACCCAGCAGAACAAGCTGCTTTGTAACAACACACCCACCGCCCTGGAGCCCGACCTTCCTGCTGGTTCAAAGAGCCCAGAGCCCTCCTTCCGCCCTGTGCCCACGGGGCCCCTGGCACCACAGCTGATAGCAGTGGGGGGTGGGACCTGGCCAGAGTGGCCCAGAGAGCTCCAGGGCTGCAGAACCCAAGGCCAGGGGCCCAGGTGGGCCTCGACTGGGTCCCTGCCAAACAAGGCAAGCGTGCAAGTCACCGCATCCCGTGATGGAAGACAGCCCTTCCTAGAGCTGCGTCCCTCGCCAAGCCCCTCGCCCCTCCACGTCCTGGAGCCGCCCAGAGGTCCCGGGAGTGGTGTACTCACAGCACGCAGAGTGCGTACGCCCGGGAGATGGATTCGCTGGCGCGCACGAGGAAGCTCCCGTCTTTGCCCGCCCGCGACAGCAGCTCCTCCGCCTTAGAGCGCGTGATGTTGCCGTGGTTCCAGCCGGGCACCATGGCGGGAGTGGGCATCCTGGGCCGGGCGGCTGCCCACCAGCACACCGCCGAGGCCCGGAGCCTGTCCCTGCGAGTCGCCTCTGTGGCTGCCACCAGCGTAACTGCCTGACTTCCTGTTTCAGGCCCTCCGTGAGGGAAAGGAAACCGAGCTGCAGAGAACTTCCTCATCGCAGAGACCAGAGAGAGAGAGGCCCCACCGGCCAGCGGCCCACCCGGCCGCCCGTTGCCCCGCCCCGCCCCCACGCCCTGGTCCTTGTCCTTCGTGTCCCAGAAGCATCCAGCGCTAGCCCAAGAGGGCAGCCTGTGGGAAGTGCCAGCCCTCCAGCGCCAGGAGGTTCCGGCTAGCTCCTAAAGCAGTGTGGCCCTGCAGAGGCCGGGCTCGGGCCCACAGAGGGTGGCCATGCCCGGGTCAGCCCCACAAGCCTCTGGTCTACCCCTGGACTCTTTAAACCCCCCACCCACCCCATACCTAAGGGCAGAGTTCTCAGGCGGGACTAAGGCTGTCTCCAGAACGGAGCAGACAGAGGGGACGTGGAGACGCTGCCCAACCCATCGGAGACTCAGACCCGGACACCTCCAGCCCCCGGGTGGGGAGAGTCGTGGCGGCCGCCGGCCTTGGAGGGCCTGGGGCCAGCTCTGTGACTCTGTTACACCCATTCCCTGGGGACCACCCAGTCCCCACAGGCAGAACACCTGGCATGAAGCTGGGGGTCAGGGACGGGCGGCCGACAGCACCGTGCGCCTGGGTTTTCCCCGCCAGGCCTCCCACGAGGGGACCGCACATCCCCATGGGAGATCCCAGCTGCCACTTGGCCAAGGTGAGGGTCTTTCCTGAGTCCCGTGTCATAGCGGAGTTCAGGTTGGCTGGTCTGATAGTGTACCACTTGTGGCTGGGCACAGCCACATTTGCCCACCCCTCCAAGAGAGCTGTTGAGCCAAGAGTGGCAATCCCAGTGTTTGGGAGGCTGAAAAAGGAGGATTGCAGGTTTGAGACCAGTCTCAACAACTTAGTATGACCCTCAGCAATTTAGTGAGACCTTTTTTTGAACTAAAAAATAAAAAGGGGTGGGGGGGTAGCTTGGAGGTAAAATGTCCCTGGGTTTCACTCTCAGTACTCCCAAAAAATTTTGGGGGGGGTGGAATTGTGTCCTCAGGGGTCACTATTTGGTACCAAGAGATCTCTAAGGATCTGAGGTGAACCCTGTCCCCTGGACCCCAGGGCTAGGAAGGACAAAGGGGAGACTGGTGATCCCAAACCCCCATCCAGGCCTCACCCCGGGGACGGGAAAACAGGCTCCCTCCAGGAGCCCGCCAGGCAGCACCCACAGTGATAAGAAACTTGGCAGAGTTTCTTATCACTCTCACCCTCAGTTTCCCCTTCTCTAACTTGAGGGGCACAGCTTGAAAAGGAGTGTGTGGTCATGGGGGGCCGCAGGCAGGCTGCACCCTGGTTGTTCTGGAACAGAGGCCCCAGCACCTCCGCCCACGGGGCCACGGGACAGTGAGTCTGCGAGAGGGCAGAGTGCTCCCACTCAAGGGCGCTGGGGCAGGCTCTGAGGCAGGTGCGGGGACGTGGCGCTAAGAGCTGGCCTCCACCCGGCCTCCCCAGCCAGCTCAGCCCCCAGCACACCGGCTCTGCAGAGGCCCAGCGTGGAGGCCTCCATGCCCTGTGCACGGGCCTGCTCAACACCCAGGCACCCCCTCCTTAGGGAACCTCCGCTCGTTCCAAGCACAAGTTCTGGGCCCTTCTCCTTGACCTGCTTGTTACTCTCCATTGTGCAGACTCAGGGCCCATCGGGAGGGTCCGCCCGTGATGACCTCGGCCCCTGTGCTTTGTCCAGCTCATCTCTGGAGACCACTTCCCGCCCCGCCTCTCACACCTCCATCCCCACGGTCTTCCCCTCCCAACTCTGTGAGACGCGCCGGACACATACACGACACACATGACACATGCCCGACACACAGCACACTTGTGTTTCTGTACATGACACATGCCTGACACGCGGCACACTCATGCTTCTATACATGACACATGCCTGACACACGGCACACTCGTGCTTCTGTAGTCTTAAGGCCCACCCAGCCCAACTTCACTTCCTTTCCCACCCGGTTGCTCAGCTTTCCTGTCTCCCTGCCCTTTGCTGTTTCATGTTCAGAAAACCCCAACATGTCGATCAGGGTTGCTGTGGGCAGAGCCTGGGTTAAAAAAAAAAAAAAATATATATATATATATATATATATATACACACACACACACATACATATTACATGCAAAACATATAATTTGATATAAAATATATAATATGATATATAAAACATATTTATATATATATAATATATTTTTTGCAGGGGCCCTGTTTATATAAACAACTTAATTAAAACTTTTTTTTTTTTTGGTGGTGGTACTGGGGTTCCTGGAAACCCTTCTACCTCAGGGCTACACTCCCAGACCTATTTTATATTATTTTTATTTGGAAACAGGGTCTCAAGCCAGCGAGGCTGACTTGGAACCTGCGCGATCCTCCTGTCTCCGCCTCCCGAGCGTGGGGATTACAAGCGTGCGCCACCACACCCAGCTAAAACATGTATTATAAAACTCATGGGACCAGAGCTGGTATGGTGGCACATACCCATAATCCTAGTACTTGGGAGGCTAAGACAGGAAGATTGCAGATTCAAGGTCAGCTTCAATGATTTAGGGAGACCTTGTTTCAAAATAAAAGAATAAAATGGGGTGGGAGTGAAGCTTGAATGCCCCTGAGTTCAATCTCTAGTACCTCAAACAAAGAAGAAGAAAAGAAAAGAAAATGCATGGAACCGTACCTAGTACAGTGATTTATCGATGAAGACTCGGCCTAAGTACCACCACCAACAGACCAAAAGAAATAAACAGTAAAAGAATCACAGTGGGACTTCCGGGAAGATGGCCACGGAGAAAAGCAGGGCTTATGAGCCCCGCTAACAACCAATCTCTATTACCACAAAATCTGCGCCTTTCATAGCCAGAAAACACCATCAGCAGAGAAACAAAAAATGTAATTACAAGGGACAGAGAAAAAGAGGACTGGAAAAACGAGACACCAGAAAGAAACCAGACCGCAGTGCTGCGGCCGGAGCCGCGGCGCGGAGCGGCGGGCGCCATCTTTCCTTGCAGCACCAGGCCCCAGAGAGGAGGGGAACTCAGAACGGAGCTCAGAGCCACAGAGGAGATACACCGGCCTCACGCCTGAGGACGCGGCAGCAGCGCCTTACTGCCGGTGGCAGCGGTGACTTCACCGGACGGCACCAGACCAACGCACTCAACAGCCCACCAGGTTCCAGAGAGGAGCGGTGGACAGTGAGCCGAGGTGAGCCGCTGCGGAACAGCCGGGCGGAATTCGGCAGATTTCTCAGCGCAGGGAGCATCTAAAGCTCCCAGGGGCCGGGCTCAGCACACCCTGCAGGGACTCAGAGCAGAGCTCAAAACCAGAGAAGAAATATGCCAGCCTCACAGACAAGGGCGTGGCAGTGACGCCATATTGCCACCAGCGGCAGCAGCAGCAGCGAATTCACCAAGTCCACTACAGCACAATCTGCGCACTCAACAACAGTGAGTCAAGTTGCGGCCCCTAGAGGAGAAATCCCAGTACTGACTACCAGGGACTTGACCCAGTGGGGGAGTGGCGGTGGCAGAGATATCACACCATAGGAGAACGCCCAACCTGGCACCCCAATGGTCAAAAGCAGCCTCGATTGACTCCCAGGGTCTGAGACTCTGCGATACAACCCAGTAAAGGAGTAGTGGGGACCGAGATACCACAGACTCGAGATCCAGAGCACCTTAAGTCAAGTCGTAGTGACCCAGGGAAGAACCCAGAGAAGGCACAAACTTCCGAAATCATGGGAAAGAGGAATAACAATGGAGCAATGAATGCCCACAATCCCACAACATCAGAACCTGATAAAACAGAAATTCAGAGATTTCTAGAAGATCAAATCAGGAAAATAACTGTAGAAATAATAGAGGTGCTTCGAAAAGAATTCAGAGAGAGCCAAAAAGAGATAAAGGATGCAATTAATGAAGTAAAGGCCTCAATTCAAAGTACAAACAACCAATTAGAACACATGGAGAATCTCACTCTTAGAAGATGATCATTCAAAAAATGAACACATAGTTTCTAATTTAGAAAAAAAATCCGACAGCAGGAATCTGACATTGAAGAAATATGGGCCCATTTTGAGAGAGCTAACCTAAGAATAATTGGAAAAGAGGAGGGAAAAGAAGGTGAAACCAAAGGGATCAACAATCTCTTCAAGGAAGTAATAGCAGAAAATTTTCCAAACGTAGAGCAAGAGGTCGATACACAGGTCCAGGAAACTTATAGAACTCCCTTTAGACAGGGTCGGAGAAGAGGATCCCCACGCCACATAATTGTCAAAATGACCAATGTGGAAGCCAAGCAGAGAATCTTAAAGGCAACAAAAACAAAGGGCCAACCAATTAGAATCACTCCAGACTTCCCAAGCCAAGTCATGAGAGCCAGAAGGGCTTGGAGTAACATATTCCAAACTCTGAAAGAAAACAACTTCCAGCCAAAAAATTCCTACCCAGCAAAACTTTCTATCAAATTAGATGGAGAAATAAGAAGCTTCTATGACAAACAGAAACTGAAGGAATTTATGTCTTCAAAACCAGCACTAGAGAAAATACTCAAAGAGATTAACTACAAAAAAGAAATAGGTAACACACACCAGAACCAGAGAAAAAATATTTTCTATCCAACAGACAACTAAGATTGGTTATCTGTGGAGATTCATTATTTATGTTAGTCTTTTACCTATCTCTAAGTTGTATTGTTTGCTTTTATTGTTGCTAATTTTTAGGATTTCTAGTTGGAATATTAATATACCTTCAGATATAGCATTTGGGAATATTTTATCCCATTCTATCAGTAACTTTTAACTCTGTTTACATTGTCTTTGAATATATAATATTTTTTTTATTTTTTAGGGAGTTTGTTTACCTTTTTTTTTTGCCTGTGCCATTGAAATCATATCCAAGAAATCACTGCCAATTTCAATGTTGTGAGGTTTTATGACCCAGATTTTCTTCTAAAAGTTTATAGTCTTAAGATTTATATTTAGGTCTTTTATCTATTTTGAGTTAATATTTGTGTATGGTGTTAGGTAAGGGTCCAATTTTATTCTTTTTCATGTAATTATTATTTTTCAATAATATTTAGTTAAAAGATTATTATTTCCTCCACCAAATGTTCATGGAAACCTTGTCAAAAATAACTTGACCATATATGGAAGAATTTAGCTCTAGGCTTTTATTTAACTCCAATGGTTTATATATCTGCCTTTATAACAGTACTACACTGTTTCAATTATTGTAGCTTTATATGGTTTGAAATCAGAAAATATACATCTTCTAGCTTTGTTCTTTTTCGAGATCAATTTGGGTATCTAGAGTCCATATTCCATATTAGGATAGATTTTTTCTGAAAAATAAATATTTAAATGTATGATAGTTTCACCTAAAAAAAAAATAACAAGAAAAAAATATTCTCTGGTAAGAAATAAAGCAAAAAGAAATATTGAAATGTTATCTTTAAGTCATCAAAAGCTTGGTATCAGACAAATGAAACTGTTATGTGAGATTATCATTGTTAATATTGGATAAATTGCTATAATACTAGATGTCAACCACTAAGCCAAGCATGGGAAGGAGGGATGGGGAGGGAACGGGGTGGGGATCGGGTAGGGGCTAACTGGGCGACGTGTGCATGTATGTCTACAAAAGTATATTTTTTATCCCATTATGATGTATGAATGCAGTGCACCAATAAAAAAAAAAAGACTCAGCCTAGTGGCTAGAGAGGAGCTGATCATAGCCGTGTTCCATGTCCAGTCATTACATGTGAAGACCCTTCATGATAGCCCTGTTTTTTCTTCCTGCTCACATCCAGGAATCACCTCCTGGTGGTTTTTATTGTCCCATGAGCCTTCATGGCTAGTTTTGTACCTCACACAGAAATGAGGTTTGTCATGCTGTCCTGCACAATGCCACACATTGTAGAACCTGATCATACTGGGCCCACAGAGATCTCCTGGCCTCTGCATTTCCCTAGCACCACGCCCTTACCGCAGGTCCCGCTGTCTCTCACGTCACTGCTCCATCCATCCATCCTGCTACCGGCTTCCGGAGATTCCCTCTGAGCTGGTTCCTTGGTTTTGTACTTCATCCATGACCACGCCTGTGAAAACGTTAATGATCATTTACCTTCGTGCACTGTTCTGAATTTTAGGGCATAAACACAGAACAACGGATCTCCCAACAGTTCTCTTGAGCATTTTAGGCCACTACCACCGCTATCCACATTTTAATCTCTTTCCATGATGCCCATGCCCTGACCTTCCATGTGTGAGTCAGTCCCGTCATCCAGGAACATTCGCCCTGCAGGACACGGGAGAGGGTGCTGACTGGTAGAGTCTGCGGGTCTTGTGGAGCAAGGTTCTCAAAGCTGTGGGAGGAGATGGCTGCCTGAAATGTGGACAGAAGCCTCCAGAGGGCAGAGAATGCTCGTCCCCGTTCCTGCTGCCCTTGGTGCTCCAGAGTGACTTGCTCCCTGGCTGCCCCTGGGAGCCACACCCAGCCATAGAGGTGTGGATGGTCTCATAAGCATGAAGTGCTGTGCTCCTTAGGGAATCTAGTCAACCTTGTGGGCAGAGGTATGGAAAGCAGCTAAGGAGAACGAGGTGAGGCTGGGACACCACCAGCCCTGGCCAGTCCCTGGCACTAGAGGAGGACTTGGAAACATCCTGGGTAGCCAGGTCAGTGAGCTGCGTCAGGGTGGTCTGGCAGCCCTGGTCACGGGCTCTTGGCCATCTCAGGAAGCATGCGGATGGACAGAGAGGGCTGTGTTGACAGGGCAAGCGTGGGTGGCAGTCACCACGGCTTCTGGAGCCTCGTGTGGGATAGGTCATGGGCACAGGCTCTTCTGAGCCCAGCACAGGTCTGGGGCTCACTGGAGGGGAGTTGAGTGGGGTATCATTGACTCAACTGCCCAGGGGGCCTTCTGCCATAGATAAGAAGCAGGATGGGCTTCAGGGTCTGAGAAAAGGGGGAGGATGTAAGAGATAAAAGATAGCTGGGTGTGGTGGCGCACACTTATAATCCCAGCATTTGGGAGGCTGAGACGGGAGGATCGCGGTTCATGGACAGCCTCAGCTACTACTAAGTGAGGCCCTTTGCAACTCAGTGAGACCCTGTTTCAAAATAAAGAATAAAAAATAGGGCAAGGGGTGCAGCTCAGAGGTAGAATGCCCCTGGGTTCCATCCCCAGTACCGCAAAAATAATTTTTTTAAAATAAAAGATAAAAGATGGTCAAACATCTGTAGGCTCTTGATATGAATGGATCCGTAGGATTGGACGTTGCTCTGGGCTTCTGAGCCCAGAGGGAGTGGGAATGAAGGTGGAGGCTCAAGACGCCATTGCCCCTTGCTGTGAACTTAGCACGCAGAACACCCAGGTTGCACTCAGTTTATTTATAGTTTTTTTCTTCAATAACAATTTAATCTTACCATATGTAACTTTTTTACTTTGTACATTTTAGTTCAAGCATGGAACAGTGGTATACACCTGTAATTCCAGTACGTGGGGAGGCTGAGACAGGAGGATCCCAGGTTTGGGGTCAGCCTCAGCAACTTAGCGAGGCCCTCAGCAAGTTAGTGAGACCCTGTTTCAAAATAAAAAACTAAACAGAACTGGGGGTGCAGCTTGAAAGTGGAACACCCCTGGGTTCAATCCCCAGTACCCAAAACAAAAGAAAACCTTGATTAAAGAAAAAATTTGACTCTTTGTAATAATAATATAAATCAAATACATCGTACAGCTGTACAAAAATATTTTTCTTTATATCCTTGTATCTCTATAGCTTTTTTTTTTTTTTTTTTTTTTTTTTGTGTGTGTGTGTGTGTGTGTGTGTGTGGTACTGGGATTCCTGGAAACCCTTCTACCTCCGGGTTACACTCCCAGACCTATTTTATATTATTATTTTTTTTAATTTGGAAACAGGGTCTCTTAAGCCAGTGAGGCTGACTTCGAACCTGCGCGATCCTCCTGTCTCCACCTCCCAAGCTCAGGGATTACAAGCGTGCCTGTGCCCACCACGCCTGGCTCTGTAGAGCTTTTATCTGGCAAATGCCTATAATCCCAGCTACTCAAGAGGCTGAGGCAGGACAATAGCAAGTTTGAGGCCAGCCTGGAAAACTTAGCAAGATTTTGTCTTAAAATTATATATAAATAAATAATACATACATACATACATACATACATACATACATACACCAGAAGTAGTTCAGTGGTAGAATGTCTGTGGGTTCAATCCAATCCCCAGTATTTAAAAAGAAAAGGTTTTCTTCTATATTTATTTATTTATTTATTTTATTTTTGGTGGTACTGGGGGTGGAACCCAGGGGCTTTCTATCTCCGGGCTATATTCCCAGACCTATTTTATATTTTATTTGGAAACAGGGTCTCACTAAGTTGCTGAGAGCCTCACTAAGTAGCTGAGGCTGGCTTCGAACCTGCGCGGTCCTCCTGTCTCAGCCTCCCAAGCGCGGGGATTACAAGCGTGTGCCACCATGCCCGGCTTTTCTTCTATATTTAAATTATGTTTTTACTTTTAAAGCTTTTTGTTGTTCAAAACTAAGACACAAACACACACAGGGCCAGGGTGGTCCAGGCCACTGCCCTCCGCCTCCACTCTGGCCCGCAGTAGACGTGTTTTTCAGCAGATAATGTGCCAATGATATGCCTTTGGACGTTGAGGCCCATGCTTTAAGACTTTTTAAGGAGCCCGTTGAGGTCCGCAAAGGCTTCGGCTAAGCCCTTTGCGTGCGTTTTCTGGGAGGCGTGTCTTGTTTCTCTGCAGTACCCTTCCCTCTTGCCTCTCCTTTGGCTCTGTGTTTTTGCCCTAATTCCAACCGCGTCAGCCAGTTGCTCAGAGGCCCCCTCTGGGAGCTCCTCTTGTCATTCTCATCTACACCCAGGGTAAAGTTTCCACTTCAGCCACAGCCCTGGTAGGAGTTTTATAATCTTCTTAGAGTGGCAACCCCTTGAAATCACGGACAAACCCTTTTTTGTGGTGCTGGGTGTGGAACCCAGGGGTGTTCTACCTATGAGCTAACCACCCAGCCCTATTTTATTTTTTATTTTGAGACAGGGTCTCACTACATTTTGGAAGCTAGCTTTGAACCCGCGATTCTCCTGTCTCAGCCTCCCAAGCCCTGGGGTTACAGGCATGTATCACCCAGCCCTCACGGACGAACCTCTTGAGTGTCTTCCAGATGCCACCCACATACTTCCTGATGATATCACCCCACACCCAAGCAAGTTCTTGATGTAGTCATAGAAAAAAATTCTTCTAGAACTCCATCAGAGTCTTAGTATCTTCTGTTGCAGGCAAAAGTCTTCCCCAGATAGGCCTTAAAAGCTGCTCTAACTCCTTGATCCACCACTGAGATCAAAGCTGTGACGCTTGGTGGGAGGACCGCCACTCGGATATTGGGATGAGGATCATCGATGTTGGAGGCTGTGTGGGAGCATTATCAACAAAGAGCATCGCATCCGTCAGCTTTCCCATCCCCAGGACCAAAACACTGAACCAGAACAACCGAGAGGAGGAAGGTTTATTGGGGCTCACAGTCTCGGAGGTTTCAGTCTGTAGGGCTGGCTCTGAAGTGTAAGTGGTGGGGGCAGCTGGGTACACAGAGGGGCATGTGAAAGACATGGGGAAATATTGCCAATACAAAGGTAAATGAAAAGAAAACCAGGAAATGGATTAGGGATACATTATGATTCTAAGCATGGAAAAAATTCTTTGCCAGAAAAATGCTAGAAAGAGGTAGAAGTTAGGGGCATCTGTGAGCAATTCTTTTTTGTCTACTTTTCCAGATTTCCTTTGCTGACCACCCATGTATTATTTTTATAATAATATAAGTTAAATAAATAAAAGGACAGCCTGGTTTGGTATGGCATGTATAAAATCCTTCAGGAAGAGCTTGGTTTTGTGTGGACACCTGCTTGTACCTCAGGAGATCCTGCCCACTCTCATCAAGCATCTCTCAAAGTCAGGCACGGTGGCTTAACTGTAATCCTGGCGCATCTGGAAGGTGGGAAGCAGAGAGAGGAGAGAAGAGGGGCCCAGGGACATACAGACTCCCCAAGACCACACTCCCCATGACCGCTTCCTTCAACCATGCCCACTGCCTACGTTACCACCCAGTAAATCCATTCAAATGATCAACCCATCAATGCACTTAGGCACTGATAAGATTAGAGCCCTCGTGACTCAGTTATTTCACCTGTGAACCTGCCAATACATGAGGTCTTCCATGGGGACCTTCTGTATCAAAACCATTCAGCCCAATCTGGAGAGGTATCTTATTCTTGGACAGTGGTCTCCATCTCTGTGGTGTGGCGGTTTTGGAGTATATCTTAGAAAGGAGCTGGGTCCTTCAGGACTTCTTCTTGCTCCTGTAGGATACTAACGATGTGTACTTGAAATGTTGGATAGCTCTGGGGTTCTCGCTGTGACAGGTTATGAAGGGTCTTCATTCCTGTTCTACAACAGTGCCCCCAAGTGAGACTGCTATCCTGTCCTTGAAAACTTCAAGCCCTGGCATTGACTTGGCCCCCTTATGGATGAAGGTCCTCTCAGGTGCCTGTTTCCAAAATAGGGAGGTTTTGTCCACACTGAAGATGTGTTCTGGTGAAGCCGAGCATGGTGGCGCACGCTTGTAATCCCCACGTTGGGGAGGCTGAGACAGGAGGATCGCACAGGTTCGAAGCCAGCCTCAGCTACTTAGTGAGGCTCTCAGCAACTTAGTGAGACCCTGTTTCCAAATAAAATATGAAAATATAGGTCTGGGAGTATAGCCTGAAGTATAAAGCCTCTGGGTTCCACCCCCAGTACTGCAAAAAAAAAAAAAAAAAAAAAAAGACATGTTCTGGTGAGTAACTCCCTCCACAGTCAGCTGTGTTAAGTTCTGAATTCTTCACCTGCAGGGAGTGGCTCTGCAGTACCTACCTCTGTACCTATGGGCACACAGTGTTTGGGTCCAGGACAGACCACATATACAATGGTGGTCCTAAGATTCTATTGGAGCTGAACAGTTCCTGTCGCCTAGTGATGTCGTAGCTGACAGTGTCACAGCACAGTGCCGCTTGCGTGTCTCTAGTGGTGCTGGTGTAAATGGACCCACCACATAGCTAGTCATAGGAAAGTCTGTGTCTCTGAAGGGGTGCCGGCGTCTCTGTTGAAGGGTATGAGCCCATAATGTGCCTGGCATTGGGCAGGTGCAGATGTCCTGTAAGGCCCACCTGAGCCAACGGCCCAGAGGGCAGAGTTTTGAGGGCTCTGCTGGGCTCCAGCAGGCAACCAATACCAGTCAGCTTTGCCGCTGGTTTCACAACCCTGGCTGAAAAGAGGACAGCATTCTGTAAAATAGTTTTTACCACCATGGTGGCAGACATTTGTAGATCCCAGTACTTGGGAGGCAGAAACAGGAGAATTATTGCTTTAAAATAAACAATAAGGCCGGGCGTGGTGGCACACGCTTGTAATCCCCGCGCTTGGGAGGCAGAGACAGGAGGATTGCACAGGTTCGAAGCCAGCCGCGCTGGCTTAGGAGACCCTGTTTCCAAAAATAAAAATAGGTCTGGGAGTGTAGCCTAGAGATAGACGGGCTTCCAGGAACCCCAGTACCACCAAAAATAAATAAATAAATAAATAAACAAACAATAAAAGAAGAGGGCTGAGGATGTAGCTCAGTGCCGGAGCCAGCCAGCAAGAGTACAGGTTCTGAAGAGAGGTGTGAGAATGAAGAATTTCTAATTCTAACGTGGGGGGCCGCCAGCCTACTATCTCTACTGGCCGGCCCCTGTTCCTGGGTCGACGACTATGCCTGGGTCAGTATTCTCTATTGCGCTGACGCTCCTGGCCGACGCCTACTTCTGGGTCAATCTCATCTTTATTGTGCCGATGCCGGGTTTGTTTTTCCAGAGGTATTTATACACAGCTACAGGTCAATCAACATTCTCGTGCTATCACCACCGGAATACAATAAAGACCAATACAAAACACATATATTACAGATAGGCCTATCAGTACCCTCCTGTCATCACCACCTGATCATCTCTCAGACCTCTTTGAACTTTCCATAACCCCAAACCTTGTTGACTCTGGGCAAAGGACAGTCAGCTGAGTCAGAGACACTAATCTAGGGGAAAGCCTTAATGGCTCCCCACAATCCCCCCCCCTTTTTTTTTTTACTATATTCAAAGAAGACTGTGCCTGTCTTAGGTTGTCTCCTTCAGGTATCAAGGATTACCCATCTTTTGATAAGCTATATATCTTGTTTTAGGTTTCCTTGTCCCAAGGAAATCTTACCCATCATTGGCTACCAGCCTCTTAAATGGGGTACTTTTCAAACGTAAATTGTGCACTTCTGCTAAATAAAAATGTTTTCACTTGGTCCTAAGACTATACTTTGTCCCGAGTCTCTAACAAACAAGGTATTGGGAATATTAGTAAGAAAGGCATTTCAGTAAGACATTTTCTCCAATTAACACAATGATTTTTACATGTTGAATCAGTTTTACAGAGTAAACAAGTTATTAGTGGGTTCACATTTTTATCTTTTTTTTCCTGGGTAACCAGGGTCCCACAAGACCAAACCCTCAACAGCACAATTACTATCAGTCTTTGTCCAAAATAACCAAAAATACCAATTCTTTGTCCAAAATAATAATATCAGTCTTTGTACTATCAATTCTCTGTCCAAAATATCAGTCTCTGTCTCTGTCCAAAATATCAGTCTCTGTACTCGTCCGCAACACCATGGGTGTCAACTGTAGACATCCCATCTTCCCAACATTTTTACCAGTTCTTTGTCCAGCATAACCAAAAGTTTCCGCAATGGGTGCAAAATTCAAAGCAAGAAGTCCCACCAATCATGAGTTATTACTGAAGATAGCGATCTCCCGCAGCTCCTAAATAGCTGGATGAAGTATGGGATGACCTGGAACGTACGCCCATGTTTCAGTCATCAGCATTGATCCGAGAGTCTTCCAGTTTTGCTTGATCCATATGTCGCACCAGCCGCTCAGGTATCCACTGTGCATTATCTTCATCCTGTGAGAAAACACAAACATGCCGTCTTCCCCATATTAGTGCAGGGTCAGGACCTTTCCAAATTCCTGTGCAAGGATCTTTCCATTTTACTAGAGCAAAATTGTTTTTGGAGGATGGATGCCAATATCTATCTGCTGCTGTGCAACCAGTTTTGTCAGCATTCAAGAAATTAATAACACCTCCTTGACCCAGTTTTGTTGGCATTTAAGAAATCTAATAACACCTCCTTAACCATCAGGGTCTTCAGTATCCGGGAAAACTCTGAATCCCCTAGTATCTTCTCCTTTTTTTGCAGCCTGATTTGTCACTGCTTGAAGCGGTGAAATTAAAGAAAACAACTCATCTCTATGGTACTGAGCAGCAGTTTCTTCCTTAGGAAGCTTAACACAAAGCATATCTTCTAACATATATGCAAAAAACAAAAAACTAATTTTTTGACCCATTGTATATTATATTTTTTGACCCATTGGATTTTTACAGCTCTTACGTTAGGAACTAATCTTCTGACCTATTGTATATTACTATTTACACGTTAGGCGCCTTCATTTTCTATCTTAGTTTCTTTCTTCATTTTCTGTCTTAGTTTCTTTTGCGCAAAGCTTTACTTTAGTGACCGATTATATATTACAATTCCCATGTTTCACCGCCACCAAAAATCTTTGAGTGCACTCCTTTGTAATTCAGCGGTGCCCTTCACGGGACCCTCGGCTTCAGAATTTCCCTGTACGGGCCACCACCTGCTGGAGCCAGCCGGCAAGAGTACGGGTTCTGAAGTGCAGCGTGAGGATGAAGAATTTTTAATTCTAACGTGGGGGAGCTGCCAGCCTACTATCTCTACCGGCCGACCCCTGTTCCTGGGTCAATATTTCTTACGGGTCAACGACTATGCCTGGGTCAGTATTCTCTATTGCGCCCATGCTCCTGGCCGATGCCTACTTCTGGGTCAATATCTTTACTGCGCCAATGACGGGTTTGTTTTTCCAGGGGTATTTATACACAGCTACAGGTCAATCAACATTCTCGTGCTATCACCACCGGAATATAATAAAGACCAATCCAAAGCACATACATTACAGATAGGTTAATCAGTACCCTCGTGCCATCACCACCTGATCTTCTCCCCAAACCTTGTTGACTCTGGGCAAAGGACAGTCAGCTGAGTCAGAGACACTAATCTAGGGGAAAGTCTTAATGGCTCCCCACAGCTCAGGGGGAGAATGCCAGAGTTCCATCCCTAGTATAATAACAACAACAACAATAATAATAATAATACACAGAGATGGAGATGTAGCCCACTAGTAGAACATCCCTGATTTCAAACCCAGTAACACATACACACAAAATAAATAAATTAATTAAATAAAAATAAAAATAAAAATAAGTGCTCTTTGCTTGCACATACCAAGGCTCTGGGTCAGGGCCACCAGCACCTTGTGGCTGCGGGCCACCAGGGGGCGCTGTGAACTCTGCCCTTCACCCAGGAACAGGATTCCCAGACCAGGGGTCACTTTCCAAGTAAAGCACCAGAGGCAATTTCTGAAGGCAGCCAAGGGCCCACAGGACCTGCAGCTGTGCTCAAGGACACCTGGGAATCCCAAAGGCCTGGCCACCTATAATCCTGCCTTTGCAAAAAGGAGGAAATCAACAGCCTGGAACTGCAACAGGGAGAATTTTGATCACCTTCGAGGAGGAAGGATAAAGGAGAGTCCTACCCACGAAATGTGTCTTTTGTTAAGATTGTAAAAGACATGGGAAAATATTTGCAATCCAATGTTAAGTGAAAGAGGACCCGGAAATGGATTAGGGAAACATTATGAGTCCAAGTATGGAAAAATTCTTTGCCAGAAAAATGGTAGGAGGAGGCAGAGTTAGGTGGCATCTGCGAGCAATTTTCTTTTCTTCTGGTTTTTCCAAATTCCCTTTGCTGACCACACACTATTTTTATAATAATACAAATTAAATAAATAAAAAGACAGCCTAGTTTGGCCTGGCATGCATACGATCCTGCAGGAGGATCTTGGTTTTGTGTTACCCAGGAGACCCCCACCAAACCCCGTGGAACATCTTTCAAAGTATTACAAAATATCTCTTAAGCCTCTTCAGAAAGAGACCAACTTTTTCTTTTCCTCTTTCTAGTTGAAAAGTAATTATGTGCACTCAATAGAAATTCAACCATCACAAATGGGC
Organism: Muscardinus avellanarius; assembly: GCF_963383645.1. NCBI lineage: Eukaryota > Metazoa > Chordata > Mammalia > Rodentia > Gliridae > Muscardinus > Muscardinus avellanarius. The sequence goes on from NC_137787.1 coordinate 7,322,598, forward strand.
TCGTAATGAAAAGAAAGTCTTCCCACCAGCCCAGACCCTACTCCTATTTTTCCAGGGCCCGTGTCTTGTGTAGTCTTTTGACATTTTCTGGACACGCCCCGTTTTTGCAACGGGGTCTCTTTTTTTACCCTGTTGTGCAATTTGCTTGTATCACTTAACAGTATTTCTGAACATTTTGAGGCATTTTTAAAAATAACTACCACAGCCGGGCGTGGTGGACACGCCTGTAATCCCAGCATTCGGGAGGCTGAGACCGGAGGATCGCAGGTTCACAGCCAGCCTCAGCTACTTAGTGAGACGCTCCACAACTTAGTGAGACCTTATTTCAAAATAAAGAATAAAAAAAAAATAGGGCTAGAGGTGAAGCTTGGAGGTAGTATGTCCCTGGTTCCATCCCCACCCAGTAACACACACACACACACACACACACACACACACACACACACACGTTGTGTGCATCTCATAATTTTGCTCGATTATGCCATATTGTCTTCTAAGTAGTTGCCCCAATTTACATACCTACCATGCATGAGGAGCAGGGCTTCATATTTCCTTAGACCCAGAAGGGCAATTCTGGGGTGTCCCACTTTAAAGAAGTGACTTGGATGGGTCTCCTACTGTTAGAGTTTGAACCTAGATGTCCCCCTAAGGCCCGTGTGTTGAAGGTCCCAGCCCATGGCGCTATTGGGAGGCGGTAGAACCTTTAAGAGGTAGGACCTAGGGAGAAGATGAGAGAAATTTAGGTGGCGTGTGTGTGTGTGTGCGCGCGCGTGTGTGTGTGTGTGTGTGCGCGTGTGTGTGTGTGTGTGTGTGTGTGTGTACTGGGGACTGAACTCTACTTTTGAGCTTTACCCCCAGACCTCTTTAAATTTTGAACAAGGTCTTGCTAAGTTGCCGAGGGTCTTGATAAATTGCTTCAAACCTGTGATCCTCCTGTCTCTACCTCCCAAGTACTGGGGTTTCAGGTGTGCACCACCATGCCTGGCTGGAGGTGTGCTCTTAAAGGAGGTAACGGGACCCTGGCACCTTCCTGTCTCTCTGTTTGATTCCTGATCACCCTTCCTGAAAATTCCATTGCACACAGCCCTGCCCGGTGTTCTGTGCCACCACTGGCCTACAGAAGACAGGACCAAGTGACCAACTCCTCTACAACAGTGAGGCCAAATTTGCCTTCCCCTCCTTATAAGTTGATTAGTTCTGGAATCTTGTCACAGTAAGGGTAAGCTGGCTAACACACCTACTCATAAAACAGGTTTTAAAGAAACAGGCCTCGGTGGCTTCTGTTTCCAAAAGATTCTTGACTTTCATCTCAGTATTCTTGCATTTATGAGATGATTTGAATTTTTAAGGAAATATACATGTCCCCTTTCTAGCAGCTGCCTGGGTCTAATTTTTGCTCTGAGCCTGAGGGGCTGGCCCGAGGCCTCTGTGGCTTTGTATTCTTGTTGGGTGAAGCCCATGGTTGGTGTGGAGAGCCAGGCTGGCCTGTGATGCTCTGCCCACCCTGGTGGTCACCGGGTCATCATGGCAGCCACTGTCCCTGACTCTTTTCCCAGGGTCAGACTCTATCACCCTGGGACTCCTCTGCCCATGCTGAGCCCAGCCATGGGCTCTCGGGCTGGGCACCACTGTGGCTGCCTGGCTGCCAGACCAGGGCCCTGTGACTCTTCCAAGCCCCATTCTGGCCTCTAACACTTGCTGGGCATGAGTCATGGTCAGCCTCCTTGGCAAGGCCCAATACAGTGTTTCCTAAACATGTTTCTCCACGGTGATTACACGTCACCTCCCTCCAGCCTCATCTTCTGCTCCTCTCCCTCCTGGTCTCCTCGCAGGCTAAAAACTCACCCTACCCAATCCAGCTCCTTCTCCTCAGCTCCTTCCCCCAGTCTGCCATCCTCCTGCCCACCTCCTGCCTGACAGGCCCCGAGCTTTCCAGGTTGCATCCTGACCAGTTCATCAGCCCTGAAGTGCAGGAAAACCTCTGGGACCTGGCTCTGCCCTCCAGCTGGCCTGGCCACCGGCCACCCCAGCTGCTTGGCCTCCTCCCTGGCCTCGTTCAGCCTTCCAGGCTGCCGGAAGTGGAAGGGTGTCTCCTTCTGACTCTGCTCAGTAGCATCCCCTCCTCCCCCACCCACTGGCCTGCGCCATCCACCTACTCTTCTCTCGGAGAATGTTCCCCTCAGGGCTCAAAAGACATTGTGCAAAGCCAGGCGTGTTGGCCCACGCTTGTAATACCGGCATTCGGGAGGCTGAGATTCAAGGATCTTGGTTCGCAGCCAGCCTCAGCTACTTAGTGAGGCCCTCTGCAACTCAGTGAGACCCTGTTTCAAAATAAAGAATAAAAAGTAGGGCTGGGGGGTGTATCTCGGCAGTAGAATGTCCCTGGGTTCCATCCCCAGTACCAAAAAAAGAAAAAAAGAAAAAAGACCTAGTGCACACCTCTCCACTGTGTGACACCCAACCACACCCCACATGGCAGGCACTGTCTTCGTCTTAACAGGATCATGGCTTGGGTGGCCTCTACGAGAGACGCTTACTTCTCTCAGTTCTAGAGACTGGAAGCCCAAGGTCGAGGTGCCTGTGTGGTCAGGGTCTGGTGACAATTCCTTCCAGACTCATAGATGGCTGCTTTCTCATGGCGCCATGCCAGTGTGGCCTTCCCTCCTCTTGCAAGCCCTAACCCTATGAGGTTAGGACTCCACTCTTCTGGCCACATTGTCTCATTAACACCCCCAAATCCCCATCTCTATTGGGATTTTGCCATGAGGATCAGGGGCAAGATTCATTCCATAACACTGCCCAGTAGGTATTTGCTGAAATACATCTACCAGCTACTAGATGCAAATACCGCACCAGCTCTGTGCTCACCTCATCCCACTCAGCCCTCTTGGATACACCACCGGGGGCTCCTGTTATTACCTCAGTCTTACTGGCAGGGAACTCTCCTGAGATCCCAGCTCAAGTCTACCCCATCTCAGAGCCACGCAGCGCACTACACATCCCTGAGCACAACTTCGTGCTCAACTCCGGAATTCCTAGAGCCTTCGGGCCACTCACCTGGATTCCCCAGGATCATTCCCTGTCTGAGAGCCCCTGGAGTCCCCATCGCCCCAGTTGCTGGGCTATTACTGGAACCAGCCCAGGTGAAGAAATGCCTGGGCCCCAGCGCATGAGTTTCTGGGGACCGTGTAGAGGTCCCGGGACGCAGGTCTGTAGCTTCAGCCCTCCCTGCAGAAGCCAATGCAGGTGTCACTATATCCCCTGGGCTCTCTTATGAACCAGACATGGCTTAGTGACACTCGTGGGAGAGGTGTGGCCGGGGCCGGCGGGGGAGGCGAGCCTTCTCACCCGGGGATCACTGTGCTCCTTGCTGCCATGGCCTTCTTCTCCCAAACCTTCCATTCCAGATCCTCGGTTTGGAATCAGACTTCCAAGAGCTTCCATCTTCAACTTCCAAAAACCGTACCTAGGTCACACCACTGCCCTGCTGGGCACCTCCTAGAGGCAAAGCCCAAAGTCTGTTTCTTTGAAGGCTGCCACCACCAGCCTCTTTCCTTCCTCTGCTCTACTCCTGGAGACAGCAGAGTCCCCTAATGTCCCCTTTTCTCTTGCCACCCCAGCCTCCAGCCAGACTCCCCTCCTGCAGTGCCAGGACACCCCACTTCTAACCAGCACAGTGGCCCCAGCCTTCCAGCCCCCTACTCTGCACCCAACCTTCCCTCTCTTCCTTGCCTGGAGCCACCCCAAATCCAAACCCCTCACTTTCCTGCCCTTAGAGGCTGGATGAGTCCCCAGGCCGCGCTCCCCCGCTGCCATGGACGGCTGCCTCTGTCCCCAGCCTCGGCCCCCCAGCCTTCCCCAAACCTCCTTCCCCTGCTCTCTTGGTCGGCTGAGACCAGCTCCCAAAGTCACCCCACACCCCTGGATTTTCTGCCTCTCCTTCCTCTCCTCCTAGAAGCAAACTTAAGATTGTTCCAGCTTACAAAATCAAAGATAAAAACCTTCTTCCTTAGGCGGGGTGCTGTAGAGTATGCTTATGATCCGGTACTTGGGAGGCTGAGACGGGAGGATCACAGGTTCATGGCAGCCTGAGAAATTTAGTGAGGCCCTGTTTCAAAATAAAAACAGTAGGTCTGGGGTGTAGCTCAGAGGTAGAATGCCCTTGGGTCCCAGTGACCCTCCCCCCACACACCCTCCTGAGCCAGGCACAGTGGCTCAGGGAGACTGAGACAGGAGGATCGAATCGCAGGTCTGAAGCTAGCTGGCAGAAACTTAACAAGACCCTGTTTCAAACAAACAAACAAACAAACAAACAAACAAAAAATAGATCTGAGGGTATAGTCAGAGGTAGAATGCCCCTGGGTCCAGTTCTCAGTACTACAATAAAATAAAATAAAATAAAATAAAATAAAATAAAATAAAATAAAATCTCTCTCCACCAGAGATTCTCAACCTTGGATGTAAATATGAAAGGTCTTGTCCCAGACTGACAGAATAGAAACCTCCAGGTGGAGCCAGACCTCCCACCCTGGCTCTGCTTCCTACTGGCTGGGTATGACCCGTCTCTCCCATGATCCTTTGGAATAAATCATCCTCACTCCTCTGGCCCCACTGGATCGTTCTCTAGCCCGCGGGGTCCTCCCTGACCCTCAGTGGTCCTCCCTGACCCTCAGTGGTCCTCCCTGATCCTCAGCCTCTTCCCCAGCCTCTGACACTCATACTTCTTGGCTTTCTCTTTCCCTGTGCCCCCCTCCAGGGAAAGACCCCCCACTCCACCCCAGGGCTTCCAAATCTGTACTTGGAGCCCTGACCCAGTTCCCGGGCTCCCAGCCACGCTTCCTGCTGCCTCTGCACAGAATTCTCTCAGAACTTACACCCTGCTCATCTGAATTTCCCATCTTTACACCAAAAAACCTGTTCTTCCGCACCCATCGCCTATCTAGATCGCTGCCACCAAACTGGCTTCCCTGAGCCAGAAACAGGTGACATCCTCGTGCCCGCCCCTCTCTCACCACCCACACCCGATGGATCATGAGTTCTAGAATGCCTTAGAATCCATTTCCTCAGCTGCAGCCCTGTGGGCTCTGCACAGCGTTGGCTGTCCAGGGCTATTTCCAGAGACTCTTCCCTAGCCTGCCCAGCTCCCCCCCCCCCCTCTATCCCACCCCCTCGCATCTCAACATCCTGCAGGGTCTATCAGGGCTCCAGTTCTAAAGCAAACGGAGTCTGCCATGTGACCAGGTCCAACTCCTGCGGGCTTTGCTCTGTCCTGGGATGAAACGCAAGCCCCCCACAGGGCAGGCCATGTTCCTCTAGCTCCTACTCTTTTGGGGGCTCCCCCCACCCCTCGCCACACTCACTCTGGGCTCCAACTCTACCCAATTGGCGTGGGTGTATCCATGTATTCAACAGAGACTGACTGGGAGACGCAGCAAGGGCAAGCCCCGTCCTCCTGGGACTTCTGTGTGGACTTCTGGCCCTGAGCCCTGAGGCTCGTCTCAGGTCTAATTCCTCCCTGGCTGCTTGAGAAAAGGCCAGACGCAGAGCCTGACAGCCTGGTCTCGCGAGACCACGAGCAGCAGGCAGCTTCGTCTCCACCTCAGTTCCTTGCTCTGCAAAAGGGGGGATGTCAGCAGTCATGGTCGCATCCAGTCCTTGGTCGTTTAGCTGATGAGCACTTTCTCCGGGTCTAGAATAGTGCCCGGCGCACGGGCAGCCCTCAGTAGACACTTCTTAGAGGACATCTGCCACGCAGAATACCCAAGTCTTCAATATTTGTCTTCTGGTTGGATTAATAACGAAAAGAAAAAAAAATCTAAGTAGTTAGTGCACTGGAATGTAGGCCCACATAGAAATTCAAGTGGCCCTGGTATTATAAAAGCACTCTCAGAATGTCACTGGAAAGATCTAGAAAGAAGGGAAATGCTGCCTACAGAGAAGTGACACAGTTCAGCTGTCCCGACCCAGGGCCTCCTGGAGAGAGAGGAAATGACCCCTCACCCCTGACCCTGACCCCTGACCCTTCAGGTGAGAGGGAAAGGGAAGGAAGAGGAGGTGTCAAGGGCTGGGACCCTGGAGCTTCTGCAAACAAGAGATTTCAAAGGTTTTATCTTTGGTTCAAAAACACCTTTTAGAAGACTAAGTTTACAGAAATAATCTTAATTTAGGACCAAGATGTATTCACAAAGATGTTCATCTCAGTATCATTTATAACAGAAAAATGGGCATGACTTCAGTTTCTTTTTAACTAAATAATTAATTAACTTAAATTATTTATTTTTGTGGCACTGGGGATGGAATCCAGGGGCCCTCTGTCTCCGGGCTACACTCCCAGACCCATCCCTACATTCTATTTGGAAACAGGGTCTCACTAAGTTGCCGAGAGCCTCACCAAGTAGCTGGCTTTGGACCTGCACGATCCTCCCGGCTCAGCCTCCCAAGTACTAAAATTACAAGTGTGTGCCAGACCAGCTCTATTCTTTACTTTGAAACAGGGTTTCACTAAGTTGCTGAGGCTAGCTGCAGGCCTGCGATCCTCCCGTCTCAGCCTCCCAAATACTGAGATTAGGAGAGTGTGGCCGGCGCCTGGCGACTTCAGCTTGCCCTAGGAAAGGAGGGTTGCGTCATTCATGGTATGTCTCCTTGACATTGACCTTGGGGGGATAATCTAGAGAAGAAGGTCTGCTGTAACGTCACGCGAAGGGGGTAGACAGCACACCACCCCAGTTCCGTTTTGGAGCGTCATCTTGGTTTGGGAGAAAAAGGAAGATTCACAAATAAAAGACCAGAAGAAAACGTGGTTAGTGGGACTCTGGGGATTTTTTTCCCCCTGATTCTTTATACCTCCAAACGTTTGGCATCTCTTCCTCTGAAACTTCTTCTAAAAGCAGTACAGAAATGGAATGTGAAAATGTACTGCTTTGCCAAGCGTACACTCAGTTTCTCACCTCTTCGTGAGCAATGCGCTTAAATCCTGGGCCCTCCCTTTCCCTCCACACCCCGGGTGCAGCATGGATGGCAGTGGGTCCTTCTGAGGTAGAACCAGGGCCCCTGAGCACCGAGCCCCCGGCTCTGCTCTCCTGGGGCCGCAGCCCACAGTCCAGGGCTGGCTTCTTCCTTCCTCTGGAGAGGACACGAGGAGGGACGCGCAGGGACAGTGGCCGAGTGTCCTGTGGCTCAGATACCAGGTCCAGAGACAGACCAAACAGGGCCCGCAGCCCAGACCGCACAGACCCTTTGTACTTCATGGACCCGAGACAGGGTGCTGGAGACTTTGGGAATAGATGTGGGGTGCAAATCTGCCACCAGAAAAACCAGCTGCCTCGTGGCCCCACCTCTAACTAGCTCTTAGTATGTTTGTTCCTCAAAAGGTGCAAATTTGTTACAGTAGAAATTATTCACTAAGTGAATCGGATTGGATCCTAGGACAGATAAGGAACCCTAGTGGACTAACCAGTGAAGCTGAATAGAGCGTAGTCACGTAACATTCTCTCGGTGTTGACAAATGGGCCCCAGTTACGTAAGATGCCAGCGTGGGGAAACGGGATGGGGGACCATGAGGACTCTGTTCTCTCTCTCTGCGACTTTTCTGTGCAGCCTAAAAATCCTTCCAAAATACATTTTAGGCATTCTAGTGGATACGTATCTCCTGGTTTCAATCTGCACTTCCTGATGAGTAAGAGTGTTGAACATTTGTCCGTGTATTCTAGGCTCCCCTCTTTTGGGAAGGGCCTGTTCAAGTCTTCTGCCCATTTTGATTGGATTGGTGCATTGGTTGTCTTTTTTATTTTTATTTATTTATTTTTTATAGTTCTGAGAATTGAAACCAGGGACATTATACCTCAGAGCTACCCTCCGCCCTATTTTTTTATTCTTCATTTTAAAATAGGGTCTCACTGAGTTGCAGAGGGCCTTACTAAGTAGCAGGGCTGGCCCCGAATCTGTGATCCTCTTGTCTCAGCCTCCCAAGTACTGGGATTACAAGCATGTGCCACCACGCCCAGAGGTCTTTTTTTCTTATTGATTTGTGGGTTATTTATATATATTATAGATGCAAGCCTTTTGTCAGTTGTATTTGTTATAAATAAGTTATCCCCATCTGCAGCTTTTTCTTTTTATTCAATGGAGTCTTTTAATGAGCTGATCAAGGCCAGGCGTGGTGGTGCACACTTGTAATCCCAGTACTTGGGAGGCTGAGACAGGAGGACCGCAGGTTCACAGCCAACCTCAGCTACATAGTGAGACCCTATTTCAAACTAAAGAATAAAAAAATAGGGCTAGGCTGTAGCTCAGAGGTAGAATGCCCCTGAGCTCAATCCCCAGTACTGAAAAGAAAAAGAAAAAGAAAGCCCCACATGGAGAAGCGGTTCCTGACGAGAGCTAGTGCCTAAACCAGCCAGGACCAGCGCCCCTTCAGGCTCCCACCTCTGCCACAGAGATGCCACTCAGCTGCCAGAGCCCGACACCATTGTCACTGAGCCAGTTAGAGCGACTCTGGAAGGGGCAGAGTTCACATCTCCTCCAGGACACAGCACAGAGGCCCCGAGAGACCCGCAAGGGATGCCTCCACCCAAGCCGGGTCCCTCTTAGGTTGCCACCCCTCAAGACAAGCAAGGGGGCCTACTCTACTTTTTTGTGTATTTTTTCACTTTTTGGTGCCGAGGATCGAACCTAGACGCATTCCACCTCTAAGCTCTACCTCCAGCCCTTTTTATTTTGAACAGGGTCTTTTGCTAAGTTGCTGAAGCCGGCCTCCTCCTGTCTCCGCCCCCCAAGTCCTGGGGTTACAGATGTGTGCCACCTCCTCCCGTCTCCGCCCCCCAAGTCCTGGGGTTACAGATGTGTGCCACCTCCTCCTGTCTCCGCCCCCCAAGTCCTGGGGTTACAGATGTGTGCCACCTCCTCCTGTCTCCGCCCCCCAAGTCCTGGGGTTACAGATGTGTGCCACCTCCTCCTGTCTCCGCCCCCCAAGTCCTGGGGTTACAGATGTGTGCCACCTCCTCCCGTCTCCGCCCCCCAAGTCCTGGGGTTACAGATGTGTGCCACCTCCTCCCGTCTCCGCCCCCCAAGTCCTGGGGTTACAGATGTGTGCCACCTCCTCCTGTCTCCGCCCCCCAAGTCCTGGGGTTACAGATGTGTGCCACCTCCTCCCGTCTCCGCCCCCCAAGTCCTGGGGTTACAGATGTGTGCCACCTCCTCCCGTCTCCGCCCCCCAAGTCCTGGGGTTACAGATGTGTGCCACCTCCTCCCGTCTCCGCCCCCCAAGTCCTGGGGTTACAGATGTGTGCCACCTCCTCCCGTCTCCGCCCCCCAAGTCCTGGGGTTACAGATGTGTGCCACCGTCAAGCACACCAGCCCCGCAGTCTTGTTGTCCCTTCTCTGCCGCGTGGCTCTCCTGGTGTCCCAAAGCAGCCCACATGGAGACAGCCACCAGCCCCAACCCCGCAGTTCTCCCCAACAACCTGACCCGCTGGAGCCTGGCGCACCCCCTTAGCCACCTATACAGGATGCTTGCAGCGGTTGAATGGGGGCTCAGAGAGGTGCGCCAGCATCCCAAACCCAACATCCTTGACGACATGTTTGGGGAAAGTGTCTTTGCAGATGCAGTTAAGGATCCCGGATCACCTGGGTGGACCCTGAAGCCTCTGACAAGTGTCCTTGTGAGTGACAGGGGAGAAAACACAGGAGGGGGAGGAGAAGGCCGAGTGAAGGTGGAGCCACGCAGCCACGCAGGGAGGACCGCGGGCTGCTGGGAGCCACCAGAACGGAAGAGGCAGGATGGGACGGGGCTCTGGCCTCCAGAGGGAGGTGGCCCTGTGAGCAGCTGGATTCAGACTCCAGTCCCACAACAGGGACATGCATTTCTGTTGTTTTATGTCACCAAGCTGGGGATAATGTGTTGTGGAGGCCCTGGGGAGTGCGTGCAGGGACGGATGCTGGTTTGGTTGTTCTAGACCCCTTTCTTTCTTTCTTTCTTTCTTTCTTTCTTTCTTTCTTTCTTTCTTTCTTTCTTCAGTACTGGGGATGGAACCCAGGGGCATTCTACCTCCAAGATACACCTCCAGATCTATTTTTTATTCTTTATTTTAAAACAAGGTCTCACTGAGTTACAAAGGGCCTTATTTAAGTAGCGGAGGCTGTCCTCGAACCGTGATCCTCCTGTCTCAGCCTCCCAAATGCTGGGATTAAAGCATGCGCCACCACGCCCAGTTTAGACCCTGGTTTCTTACCTCCCTGCAAAGCTGGTCCCGGGCTTTGCAGTGTCTACCCCATACACACACACACCACATACACAAGCATGCCCATGCCTCTGCTGATTCACATCTTTGGCTTGGCCTGTCCTCAGGAGCACATGAGCATCTCCCAAGAGGCAATGGGAAGGCACAGGGCATTTGTCAAGACCTACGCACACAGTAGGGGTGGGGCGAGCGGACGGGTGGAGCGCGCAGCATGACCGAGGGCCCCTGTGCAGAGTGACGGCCACTGTGCAGGCTGTCCCCACCTTCCCTGCCAGGGAGTGAGTGGAAACCAGGCTCCTTTGATTTCTGGGCCAGAAATATTCTTCTGGAGAGACTGGACAACAATGGAGACAAAGTACCAAGAGGCAGAACTCTGTGCACACTCTCTTTTATTTTGGTCCTGGGGATTCAATCCAGGGACATTCTACCTCCAAGATGCACCCCAGCCCTTTTTATTTTTTATTTTTTATTTTGAAGCAGAGTCTCATTAAGTTGCTGGGAACCTGGCTGAGTTGCCAACGCTGGCCTCGAGCCTGCAATCCTCCGTCTCAGCCTTCCAGGAACTGGGATTATAGGGCTGCACCACCGCTTGTGGGTCTTGTTCACATGCTTAAAGGAAGGACCCCAGAGCTGGCCTCCAGAGGACACCAAAAAGGAAAGAAAAAGGGAAGAAAAAGAATTGGTCCTCTCTGTCGGTGCCTCGAGGTAGATAGAGAAGCCCGTGGCCAGTGCATCTGGCTCACTGCGCCCAGACTTGTCCTGGGAAAGCTTGTTTCAGGGTGAACAGGAGGAAGATGACCTCGTTGTAATTATCTGACTCGTACAGACACCCGATCTGGGGAGAGCCGTCGGGGCCGGGCCCCAGGTATTGCAGGTCAGAGTAGGCGCAGCTGCCTGTGGCCAGCAGGACCGGCTCTGACCAGGCCGCGGGGTCTGGGGGCTGCGCATTGAGGTACACGCCCAGGTTGGACCTCTGCTGCGGGTTGGTGGGGTGTGTGTAAATCAGCCACTCGGCTGAGGGGCCCGAGCCCGCGCCGGGGCCGGGGAAGCTCACCACACTCCCGTGGCAGCCTTGGGGAGGTTCCACGAGCTTCCTCACCATGTGGGTCTCCTGGAAATCGAGCCCATTGTTGGAACTCTGGGCCTGGACCCTGGCTCCAGAGAAACTCCTAGCGTTGAGGTACAGCAGCCTCTGGCCAGCAGCCCTGACCTCAGCCACCTGGCACTCCACGCTGCTCTGGGCCACGAAGTTGCCCCTTACCCACGTGCGCCCGTGGTCGTGGCTGAGGAAGCAGAAGGCAAAGGGGGTGGGCTTTTGGGGCCAGGGAAGGTTCTGGTAGGCATAGGCGGGCACCACCAGGCTCTTGGTCTGGTTGTGCAGCTGCAAGCAGTGCCCCGGCCCCACCGCAAAAGTGGCCCAGTCTGTGTAGGCTGAGCCAATGGCTTCACCGGTGATATCCCTGGCCGGGCTCCAGGTCTTCCCGTGGTCAGCGCTGGTGACCAGGCACAGCCGAGTCACATTGTTCCTGGTCTCCAGCTGGTGGTACTCAGAGACCTGTCCTGGGATCGCGATGAAGAAGAGGAAGATGGTCCCCGTCTGCCTGTCGTACAAGGGGCTCGGGTTCATGGACCGGTGGCCCTCCAGCTGGGCTTCGGCCACCACCTCCTGAGCTTGCCACTGGATGTGTGGGAGGGGAAGAAGAGAAAGCAAGGCCTGAAAGCAGCTGGCAATGGTGACAGGTGTGACAGGGGGCAGCTGGGGTCGTGTGTCTCACGAGGATTCAAAGGCCACAAAGACTCTGACCTGCCACTGACCGCTCATCCCCTCCCTCCACGCCTGTTCACTTCTGCATGCTCTGCTTCCAGTCCCATCAACATACATGTACAGAGCCTCACAATGTGCCAGACCCCAGGATCCAGAGTCGAGCCGGGCGTGGTGGTGAGCCCAGCCCAGCATTCGGGAGGCTGAGACAGGAGGATCGCGGTTTGAGGACAGTCTCAGCCCTTTGCAACTCAGCGAGACCCTGTTTCAAAATAAAGAATAAAAAATAGGACTGGGGGTGTGACTCAGAGGGAGAATGCCCCTGGGTTCCATCCCCAGTTCCACAAAAAAAAAAAAAAAAAAAAAAAAAAAAAAGATCAAAAGCTGACTGGAGCAGGTTACTACCCGTCCTCATCTTGGATCCTTCCTCTCAACACCTGTCCAGCTCACCGTTCCTGAGGAGCAGAGCTTTGTAGGGACCACAGTACCCTGAGCAGGGCAAGACAGAATTTGACAGATCGCGTCTGTCTTCTGTGCACAATACTCTATTAATGCAGCCCAGGAGGCCTGCAGCCCCAAGGTATCGAGGACTCACGTTGGGCTTCCATGGTGCCCAAGTCCGCATCATCCGTGCCGCAGCCAAGCCGAGCATCCCCATTCTGTGACAGCTACCCCCAGTGAGGGGTTCTTTCTTTTTGCAGTACTGGGGATAGAACCCAGGGGCATTCTACTTCCGAGCTCCACTCCCAGCCCTATTTTTTATTCTTTGACACAGGATCTCATTGAGTTGAAAAGGTCTTACTAAGTAGCTGAGGCTGTCCTTGAACAGCGACCCTCCTGTCTCAGCTTCCCAAATGCTGGGATTACAAGCATGCGCCACTGCACCCAGCTCCCAGTGAAGAGTTCTGAACCCAGACATGTGCCTGAAGTCATATCCACTGCTCGTCTGGTCTCCTAACCCTGGGGGACCGGTGCTCTTAGCTCCATCTCACACCTGGAAAAGGAGAGGCTCTGTACAGGGCAGCTAAGTTGCCCAAGGCAATCCCTCTGATTAGCAATGGAATGGGGACTTGAACTCAGGTCTGTTCTGTCTGCTTCTAAGCCCATGAATATATATAACTATTATGTATCAGTCAAAACTGAAAAAAAGTTTTTAAACCCTTTTCTTTGAATAGATACCAGGTAGTAACGAGCATCAAGTGATAATAATAGTTATGTTCAGCCCTTCATTCATGATAAGCCTGTCTGGGGTCTCTATTGAGATTCACTACTTCATCCACAAACTGAGACTGCAGACAGCAGTCGCCCCAACCCCTGGGTCTCCAGGTTAATTTCACTCAAGGGCTGCAACCCCCCAGTTATGTGGAAATGAACTGGGGTTCCCCAGGATGCTGAGAAACTCAGCTGGTCATGAAGAAAGCAGAGAGGCAGCCTACAGGACTCGGCCTCATGGTGAGCCCATGTAGGGTCCAGCCAGATGACCACTGGGGGCACCTTCACTGCCTGCCCGAGTGGCTCCCTGGCTCCCTCCCAGACTTCTGTGTGTCTTTTTTCTGTCCCCAGACCTCAGGCATCGAGGGATGGTCACCCTCTTGTTCTGTGAGCTCCAGGCCTGGTTCTCTAGACACCCCAGCAAAAGGGTGGCCTTGAGGAGCCCCCGTGGCACTGCCTTACCAAGACCCGGTGTGCCGACCTGTCGTAGCCTCCCCTGCGCAGGACAATCAGCTCCGCCTCCTCGTCTTTCTTGCTGGCCCGCTTTTCTGCAAAGGCCAGCAGGGTCTTCTGCCGAGGCAGGTACAGCAGAGCTGGGATTCTGTAGGCTACGGCCCCCGACCGGAAGAGTGTCTCCTTCTGCAGCACTGGGCAGGTCGCCATGGGGCTGGGGACAGGCAGGAAGGGAAGACGTGTCACCTACAGTCACATGGCGCCAGGAGCCAGAGTCCTCCAACCCGGGGGTGTCACCCCAAAGGTGAGCCAAACCCTGTCCCTCCCCATCTGACACCCCAAGCCCTGTTGGCCAGTCCTACACAGGCCTCCGATGGGGCTGGTGACCCTCCATCCAGAGACTTCTGTGCGTGGGAAGAGGAATTATTTGGAAAAGTATATTTTGCATTAGATTTTTGCTATAAGCCAACCAATCTCCTTATAGCCAATGTACGATAACCTTCAGCTGCTTTTGCCAAAACCGACACATCAATCAGATGTTGAGTCTCGGGCAGGAGAGGAGCCCTCGCCCGAGTGGCATTCTACAGCTGTCCAACTGCCAGGAAGTGACACATGGGAGCTTTTTATAACTCCAGAGCCCTAGAAAGTTGTTTTAGAAAGAAAATGCCTGTATTCTTAAGGCTCTGCTCCCCAGGCTGCCTGGGGCTAAGGCCCAGCTGCTTCCCCACGCACACTGTGTGGGTTCCACCCCAAGGCAGGAGGGGGCGGTCATGCCAGGGAGGTGTTCCTGGCTGCTGAGTCTGGCTGGGAGGAGCCCTAGAGGTGTAAGACAACAACAAAAGACAGTGATAATAATAACCCAGGAGGACCGCAGGTTCGAGGCCAGCCTCAGCAACTTAGCAAGACACAGTTCCAAAATAAAAAATAAAATAGGGCTGGGGGTACAGCTGAGAGGTAGAGCCCCCCTGAGCTCAATCCTCACTTACTCCCCCACACACAAAATAAACCACAACTACAGTAAGAAGTATTTGGCTGAAAAGTATAAGGGGAAGCAGGAGGTAGAGACGGTGGGTAATGTTGTTCTCTTCTTCATGGGGACCACCTCTCCAGCTGAGCTGATTCCCTCTGTAGAAAAAGCCTGCTCCCAAGCTCATCCCAGCAAGGGCTGCAAGTGATGACCCCGCTACCCCGCACATACAGACAGGTGGCCCCCGAGTCCCCTTGGGGTCAGCTGAGGCTGTAACTCAGCTCAGGAAGCCACTGGCTTCCTGGGGAGCCCCACCATGGACATGGGTTTGGGGGAAGGGAAGTAGAAGAGGAGGCCGGCGAGAGGGGAGCACAGGAGCCAGACACAGTGGCACGGGCTTGGAATCCCAGTACTTGGGAGGCTGAGGCCGGAGGATTGCAGGTTCAAAGCCAGCCTTAGCAACTTAGCAAGCCCCTCAGCAACTTAGCAAGACTCTGTTTCAAACCAAGAAAGAAAAAGGGCTGGGGATGTAGGTCAGAGGTAGGACACCCCAGGGTCAGTCTGCAGTAGCAAAAAAAGATGGGGACACAGGCCTTCCTCTGCGTACATTTTTTGCATCTTTCTACCATGCACGTGGATTATTTATTAAAGCTTAATTTAATAGTTTTTGAGAAATAAGAGTCTATTTCTCGACTCATGATGAGCACCATTATTATGTAGCAAAACTGAACTTAGAAGGGCAAATGCTACCCAAGGAAAAGGAATGTCTAAACGTGGTGGAGGGATGGTCTCTACATGAAGTCTAGACCTATAACCCAAGAGAGCGGGAATGCTCATCACTGTCATAAAGTGGAAGTGGGAAAGGATCAAATAGGATTAAAAAATAAATAAAAACGGAGGAGGAAGATGCTCGCAGCTTGTTCTGTTAGGAAATCGACCCAGGGTTTATTTTTCAGCCCGGAGCCTGCTCTGCAGAGAAGATCCCCAGGAAAGCTCCCCGGGCAGGCCCTGGGGTCTGATTACATGTTTATATTGAAAACACCCTCAGGGCCACAGCTTTCTCCACTTCTTCAACAAGCTGGCAACCTGGAGGTTAGCTGAGGACAGCCCAAGAAATCCAGGAGGGGAAGGCGAGACAGAGAGGGCCTCAGGAGGAGGTAGGATCCGGGAAGTCTAAGGCATAGGCAAGGGGCAGGGGGATTCTGGCTGGAAGCAGCGATTGGAGGCCAGCCTCGGCAATTTAGCAAGAGCCTGTTTTAAACTTTTATTTATTTACTTACTTATTGCGGTACTGGGGATTGAACTCAAGGCATTCTACCTCCGAGGTATACCCCCCCCAGCCCTATTTTTAATTCTTTATTTTGAAACAGGGTCTCACTCAGTTGCAAAGAGCCTCACTAATTAGCCAAGGCTGTCCTCAAACCGTGACCCTCCCGTCTCAGCCTCCCAAATGCTGGGATTACAAGCATGTACCACCACGCCCGCCTCTCAAAATTTTTAAAAGTTCAAATAGGGCTGGGGGTGTAGCTAGGAGGTAGAGTGCCCTTGGGTTTAATCCACAATACAGTAATAATAATAATAATAATAATAATAATAATAATAATAATTTAAAGCTTATGCAGCATGTTAGTACTTTATAAGGTCCATAGCTGGCACAGTCAGGAACCCTCATAAAAACGGGAACTCTATCAGGGCATGGTGGTACATACCTATAATTCTAGTACTTGGGAGGCTGAGACTGGAGGATCACAGATTTGAAACCAGCCTTGGCAATTTAGTGAGACCCAGTTTAAAAATAAAAAACAAAAAGTGAGCCGGGCATGGTGGCACACACCTGTCACACTAGTACTGGGGAGGCTTAAGCAGGAGGATCGCAGGTTCAAGGCCAGCTTCAGCAACTCAGGGAGGCCCCTTACAACACAGTGAGACCCTGTTTCCGAATAAAAAATAATAAACTAGGTCTGGGGGCGGGGGGTGTAGCTCAGAGGTAGAATGCCCCTGGGTTCCATCCAGAGTTCTGCCAAAAATGAAAATAAAAATAAATAAAATAAAAAGTGCTTGGAATGAAGCTTGGAAGTAGTACCCTCTGGTTTCAACCCCAGTACCAAAGAATCAAAACACAAAACAAAACAAACAACCCTCCTGCCAAAAATCCTTGCCTGTGCCTAAGTTCTTCCTGGGTTCATTATCCATTTCCAGCATTCTGGATCCAAGAATATGAGTCCCTTAACGTAACCACTGAGGCAGGGCAGAGGACCCAAGAAGAGAGGGGGTTAAAAGACGCCTGTAGCCGGGCGTGGTGGGCACGCTTGTAATCCCCGCGCTTGGGAGCCTGAGACAGGAGGATCGCACGGGTTCGAAGCCAGCCTCAGCTTAGTGAGGCTCTCAGCAACTTAGTGAGACCCTGTTTCCAAATAAAATATAAAAAAGGTCTGGGAGTACAGCCTGGAGGTAGAAAGTCTCTGGGTTCCACCCCCAGTACCACCAAAAATAAATAAATAAATAAATAAATAAATAAATAAATAAAAGACACCTGTAGGAGAAATAGGAGCAGGGAAGATTATTAAGATACAGGGATAACAATGACCAGGCAAAGAAAACCTCAGCCCCTTCTGCGGGCTGAATTCAGGACAGCCAGTATAAGCAAATCCTAAGAGTGATCAAAGGACCAAGAATCCATGAAAAAGAAAAAAAAAATCTGCATCACCATCACTGCTACCTAATTCTAGAATATTTTCATCATCCCTGAAAGAACTTCTCATGAGCAGTCGCTCCTCATTACCCAAGCCCCTCAGCCCCAGTTTGGGGCCACTGTCACCAATGCTGCTGTGAACATCGGTGCCCAGTTCCTTGTGTGGACACACGTTTCCAGGTCTCTCGGGCATGCATCTGGGGGTGGAATCGCTGGGTCTCATCATAGTCCTATGTTTGACTTTTCGAGGCTCCTCCAGACTCTTTTCCACAGCAGAGGCACCATGTAACCTTCCCCTCGGCGGCGAGGGGCTCCACCTTCCCATCAGCACTTGCTCTTTTCTTTTTGATTCCGGCCCCCTTGGAGGTGGGAGGGGCACCCCTTGTGGTTTTGAAGTGTGTGCATCTTCTCCTGTGCTTAGGGCCGCAAGGGTTAGATTTTAGCCTCGAGGTGATGGGAAGGTTTTAGACAAGGGAGAGATCAACCTAATTTACTTTTAGGAGGCCCCTCTCTCAGTTTCAGGGGTGAAGGGACTGGAAGCTGGGTGTGTTGCTCTTTTCCAGGTGAGATTATACAAGCCGGACACGGCGGGGACCCTCTCTAGGACTCCTAGAGATGGGGCAGCAGAACCCGTATGATATTAGAGGATAAATTAGAGAAGAGGAGAGCTGATGTCCACAGGGTCCTTGGCTGTTTTCTAGACCCTTTCTTTGGTCTCCAACTTCCTAAACAATGTCAATGCATTGGTTCATTCATGTAGCAAGGATCTGTTGTTATCTTACTTGTGCTCAGGATCGTTCTGGGAACTTAGAGTGCTCTGGGAACCAAAGTCTGGTGGCATGAAAAGCAGTCTACATGGATGGGTTATTATTGTTGCCAAATACCCAGACCTTCCCGGTGAGGGCCAAGACCTCTCTGCCCACTTGACAGGGTTTGCCTCATTGACCCCAAACACCCTGACCCCCCAGTGAGCCTCAGAGTGATGCCACCTATGGAAAGAGGCTGCGGTGGAGGCGGGAGGGCTGCGGACATCTGCTGACCGAGCCCCGACACGGGGTGCTAACCTCTCTAAAAGAGAGAAGGCCGAGCCCAAGGTGAGCAGAGGATCAGGAACTCAGGGTCAGCTGGAGGCTCATCCTTATCCCCTCGGCCACCCCTCCCTCGCTCAAATTCACACCCCACCAATGCTATACTACCCACCCCATAATACTCATACCGAGCCTGTGGATGACCCTTACAAAGTGCAGGGCGCTCTCTAAGTACTTGTCGGTATCTTCATAACATGCTTGCACATCATGTTTACAAATTTTACTACTCACGGTATGAATTATATTTATTCATTGAACTCCCATGGCACCCCATGAGGAAGACACCATGATCATTTCGTTGTGCGGAGGAGAAAGCCAAGCTCACCCAGCCCTGGAGTTGCGCGCTGTGACCAGAGACACTCCTGACCCCGCACAGCACCTCCCCTCGGAGGAAGGCCGTTTGCCACATGATGGTACGCCCCTGGGGAGACTCCAGCACCCTGGCAGATAGCTGGCGCACCATGACCCCACCCTGACCTGACTCGAAGCCACGGCAGCTGCTTTGGGCTTATGTAGTGGACTAGAACAGGGCCGGCGGGAGAGCGCTTGGATTCTGGCCCTCGGCCCACTTCTAGCAGGGTGACGTCTCTGGCCAAAAATCTACCATGCTGGGTTCTGCCTCCCCATTCTGCAAGAAAGAAGCCAGGGGAGGAAGCTACAGAGGCCCCTTGTACTCCCACTGGGTGAGCTGGGGTGGGGATGGGCAGGACCCTAACTGGACCCCTCTTGCGTGGGTGGCCAGGGGCCCCAGCACCACCCAGCCTCACCCTGCAGTGGCCAGACAAGGGGACAGGTGGCACTGTCAGGCTGAACTCCGAGGACTTCCCAGGCTGTAGGTCAAACCTGGCAGAGTAGCAGCTAGCTCCTGTAGTCTCACTTAAGGCCGGCACCGCCTGTGTCCCTGCAGGCGTCACACACAGGGCCCAGCATCTGACAGCTGGAAGTCCACTTCTCCCATAGCCCCGTGAGGCAGGCGCGCTCCTATCACAGATGCGGGGAGCCCAAGAAGTGGGTCAGGGAGGCGGGAGAAGCACACAGCCTGGGGCAGCAGAGACCAGTGGATCTGAGCCCGGATCTGCCAGATTCCACAGCCCACGCTCCCAACCCTTCCAGGTGCCCTGCCACGCGCCCCACGGCCCGGACTCTGAACTCTGAGAGTTCTATGAAGTTCCTCCAAATTGCCTGCAGAGGCGGGTCCCTGCCTGCCTTTCTCCCTCTCCTGGTGGAAACACAGGCTGGCAGGCCCCTGGGAAAATTAGAGGCCGCCGGCCAGCATCCACTAGCCCACTGCAGGGAGATGCCTGGCAACTCACAAGTCAGTAATGAGCGCCTTCTGTGTGCAGAGAAAAAGCAGCGTCCTGCCCTCCCGGTCCCGAAGCAGCAGGAGGGCCAGTAATTATGGGAGCAGAGAGGAGGGCCACTGGCTGCTTTCCTGGAGAAGCAGCCTTTGCTCTAGAGGAGGTGACGCTGGAATAATGACGTCCCTCCTGACAGACAGCAGGGAGCTGCCTGAATCGGGCTGAAGAACACGTAACCTCTTCCCCAAGAAAACCCACTGCCCAGTGACCACACCTTGGCGTGGGCCTGGTGCCTGTGGGGTCCCCATCCCAAGCAGAGAGGCGCTCCCCACCCCGCGCTCCGCCAGACAGCGAGCATCCTGTGGGAAGTTCAGACAAGCCATCCCTGCGGGCAGAGGCAGAAGCTCCCCACACATCCCCCGCCGTAGGTCCTCTGGACCCACCAGAACCAAGCTGGCTGGCCAGGGTTGGGGCACCACGAGCTGGCATCTCTTTGAAACCACCATGGCGGAGCCTTCCCAAGTGCCTGATCATCGCTCCATAATCACCTGGTAGGAAGAACTCTTGTTCATGTCAACAAAGGAATAGGTGGGTCCATTTAGAGATAAACCGTACCTCAGGGAGAGGGCTCCAAGCCAGATCCGGGGCCCTGGGCGTGAAGTTGGGGTGTGTGAGCCGCGGCCGGGGGAGCCCAGCTGGAAGGCCCGCGCGGCTCCCGCATTCCCCTGGACTGCCCCCCTGTCGGCCCATGTCTATATACACCCAAGGGAGTCCCCGCATCTGCCTCCCACTCATCTGACCAAGATCGCTCCAGGGACCATGGCAGCTCACGGGCCCAGCCCCGGACCAATTAGGACATGGCCCCCATGAGTCTGCCCGCTGTCATGTCTGATTCAGTGGGCGAGCCGGGAGCCTGAGTCAAGCTGTTCTTTTAAAATGGCCACATTGAGCAATCCCTGTGCACTGCGGGAACGGGCTTCCCGGGCCAGGAACGCACAAGGTCAGGGAAGAGCATCCTGAGGCCGCAGACGACCAGGTTGCCTTCTAGCTTGGTCATAGGCTAGCTAAACGACATCTCTGGGTCTCAGTTTCCTTCTTTGGGAAACGAAGTTAGAAATCTCATGACAGCCGGGTGTGGTGATACACGACTGCAATCACAGTACATGAGAGGCTAAGACGGAGGACAGCCTCAGCAACTTAGCAAGGCCTATTTCAAAATAAAAAATAAAATAGGATGAGTAGGAGGGAGAGGGAGGAAATGGGGGGGATTGGGTAAGGGCTGGTTGGGTGATGTGTGCATGTATATCTCCACCATCTTGTATCCCATTAAGATGCATGACTACAATGCACCAATAAAAATAAAATAAAATAAAATAAAATAAAATAGGTCTGGAGTAGAAATGGCCCCGGGTTCAATTTCCAGTACCCCAAAAAATCTTATAACAGACTAAGCTATGCACAAACATTGTCAGATTCAAACTGGAGTCACTTTCTTAAAACTCTACAGAAATAATACTAGATAAGCTGGAAGGGTGGTAGTGATGGGGTCGCATGTGGTATGTCTAATAACAAGAACTATCATAAAAGACTCTGGCCAGAATCAGCCTTGCACAAAAGCCCACACAACCGACGTGCACACACACACAAACCTCTGCAGGGACATCTGCGCGGGGATTGCCTGTCCAACCATGCCGCCCTGGGTATTGATCTGTATAGCTGAGGATTATTGCTTCAG
Source organism: Muscardinus avellanarius (assembly GCF_963383645.1). Classification (NCBI taxonomy): domain Eukaryota; kingdom Metazoa; phylum Chordata; class Mammalia; order Rodentia; family Gliridae; genus Muscardinus; species Muscardinus avellanarius. The sequence goes on from NC_137787.1 coordinate 7,344,043, forward strand.
TGTAACTTACTTAATTCTCCTCATTTTGCCTTTAAAAGTTTCCCTTTCCCCTTTCCCCTCTTAACACACCTGCACAGGCTCCAATGTGCAATGTCGTTTCCCAGATACATCTCATTAGAGTTTGGACAGTCTCTGTTTCTTCAAGTTTGACAGCTCGACAGAGCAGAGACCTTGGCTGCCTTGTTTAATCTACAACCTGTATCTAGAGGGGTTTCAGGCCTTCTACCTCCAGGCTACACTCCCAGTAGCTATTTTATATGTTATTTGGAAACAGGGTCTCACTAAGTTGCTGAGAGCCTCACTAAGTGGTTGAGGCAGGCTTCGAACCTGTGCGATCCTCCTGTCTCAGCCTCCCAAGTGCTGGGATCACAAGCGTGCGCCACCATGCCCAGGTTAGAGTGGTTTCTGATACATCATCGGTGCCTGATAAATGCTCCCAAGTGAGCAGAGGAGCGTTACCTTTCCAGGCGGGGCCAACATGATCATTAGACCTTTGCAATCTTTAACCCACCGCATGGCAGAGACCCGTTAGATGTCAGCCCAAGGTGACAAGCTCCCTTTATTCCGTATCCACCGTAAGCATGTCCAAGGCTCCGTGGCCAGTTCCCAGGGACTTGCTGGCATGGGACTGGAAAACGGAGACCGCCCCACCCCAGGCCAATGTCAGACCACGTGGGTGAGGCTGCAGAAGCGAAAACGTCCAGAGGTAGGCAAGCTCATGCAGCTCCAAGCGCACTCTCCATCTTGAGAAGGGCAGAGAGGTCTCCTCTGTCCCTTCCTTCCACTGGACAGAGACCCTCCGCAGTCTCTTCCCCTGGCTGCTCAGCAGCAGCCGAGCCCTGGCTCCAAGTCAGTACATACCTGCCTCGGCGCCCCTTTTCCTGGGAGGTCACTTGGCTGCCCCCCAGGTCAGAGCGGTCCCTGGATGGCCTGTTCTGGGTCGTCCTGCTCCTGCTCCTGCCCTCTGGCCGGCTCTGAGAAAGACGGTCAAGTCATCTGACTTTGGGATTGAAATCCCTACTCAAAGGCCCGCCCACATAAGCACCCCAATTAAAACACCCGCCTCAGGCCCACACCCACAGGCGGCCAGGGGAGCCCCTTGATGTTGGTGCCTTTCCAGCCTTGAGTTTCTGCCAGCTGGTAAATGGAGCCGTCGATGAGTTGCTTAAAAAGTGCATTAAGTAGAGACAGGTGCACAGAATGAGGTATTAGATGGCCAATCAGTGGAAATGCTGGAAGGGTGTGAATGATGAAAAACAGAACATGAGACGTATCCCGGCGAGGGCCACACTTCTGTAAATTTATTTATGCTCAAAATTCTATAGTAACAAACAAAAAATTTGTATTTCTACATCCCCGATACTTAGCCTGGTGCTTCAAACAAAATAGATGTTTGGTTAGTAAATATCTATTACTACAGAATGCAGAAACAGATATTATCAATAATTAACTTTCATAAAACTACAAATGGTATTTATTTTCTTCCCTGTACTCTTCCAAGCACATACAAATTTTATTATTACTTTAAAAAAGCGTTATTTTGCCAGGCGTGGTGGCGCACGCTTGTAATCCCTGCGCTTGGGAAGCGGAGACAGGAGGATCGCGCTGGTTCGAAGCCAGCCGCGCTGGCTTAAGAGACCCTGTTTCAAAAATCTAAAATAGGTCTGGGAGTGTAGCCCAGAGGTAGAAGGGCTTCCAGGAACCCCAGTACCACCAAAAAAAAAAATCATTATCTTAAAAATAATGGTTAGAAATATAATGAAAGGCTTTAAAATATGGCTCAAGAGTGCCTGCCAAGTCTATCCTAACCAGACCACCAAGTAGAAAACCATGATTCTCAAAAGGACCCAAGGAGCATAGACAAATGAGCTTGATTCCACACGCAAACTCGACTTATATTTGACTCCAAAGGAGCAACTGATTTAATGTTCAGAAATCTGCATCAATGTGAGGGGCCCTGGGCTCCTTCCCCAGAGCCAAGAACCTCAAAATACAATTCTTTTTTTCACTGAACACATCCTGTGCAGCCAACACCAGGCTAACGGGGAGAGAGAAGAGAGAAAGATCTCAGACAGAGACCCAGAGTTCCAACCACTTATTATTTAGGTAGGAAAAGAGGCCAACCCACAAGCAACCAAGTAAGGGAGGCCGGGAACAAGCCCGCAGTGATTACGTCCTGTGCACTGATTATGAGCAAGAAGAAGCAGGGGACAGCTGACGTCAGAAAGGTTTCCTGGAGCAGAGGTAGCATTTCAGCAGCGAGCTCGGGGCGGGGCGTACGCTGGGTCAGAGTCCAGGCGTGGTGCCACATGCCTGTAATCCCAGTTCTTGGGAAGCTGAGACGGGGGATGGCGGGTTTGAGTCCAGCCTCAGCAACTTAGTGGGAGACTCTGTTTCAAAACAAAAATAAAAAAGGCTAAGAGTGTAGCCAAGAGAGAGAATGCCCCAGAGTTCAACCCCCAATACCAGGAAAGTGGGTGAAGTGCCGTCCTGACCCCACATGGTCATGCAACAGTGTCTGTTTTCCCTTTGAAAACCTGTAGGATTATTTTGTTATATTTGGTAGTCCAGCCTCACTCCGGGTCACCCATCTGCGAATCATTTTCACTGCCATTACCTAACACTGTTCAAACTTTCTTTGATTCAGAAAAATCCTCAGTCATTATTTCTTTGGATATCTCCTCCCCTCCACTTTAAGTCTCCGCTTTGGAACAGCCTGCTCAATGCCTACTGAGTTTTCTTGATTTATTCGGTAGATGTTTAAAGATCTACACATTTTCTCTTTTATGTTTTTTATCTCTTTACCTCCTGGTGCTCCAGTCTGCATGGTTTTCTCAGATATATTTTCCCAAATCACCAAAGTTATGCCTAGTTAGGATTCTTTAATGCAGTATTTTTTAGTCTTATAACTTATGTTTTATTCTTTGAACCTGATTCTTTTTTTAAAAAAAATAAAACTTCCTATTCTTGTCTTATAGATTTTACTCCTTTATTTCTTTAAGCACTTTGTACTTATTTTAAAGCGGTTTACATACATTAATTTACTTAATTCTAACAGCAAACCTGTGAAACAGGAGCTGTTTATCATTCCCATTCTACAAAAGAGAAAATGAGGTAATGTAACGAGTTATGTAATTAGCCCAGGGACGCAGCGGGTAACTGGTAGAACTGGATTTGAAAGTGTAGACAAAAGAATTTGAATTATTATGGTCCAAATCATGCAACCCCAAAGTTCCTATGTTGAAGAACTAATTCCTAGTACTTCAGAATGTAACTGTATTTGAAGATAAGTCTTTAAGAGAGGTAAGCAAAATGAGGTTATGGGGAGGGGCCCTGATCCAGTATGACTGTTATCCTTATAAAACGAGGAGATTACACATAGAGGTATACATCATGTGAAGATAACAGAGAGAAGGCGCTGTCTGCACGCCAAAGAACCTCAAAAACAATCAAACCTGACAGCACCTTGGTCTTGGACTGCGAGCCTCCAGGGTCAAGGAGTAGTTGTGTAAACCCCCAACCTGTAGGATTTTGTTATGACAGCCCAGCAATATACCCATCTTCTTTACACACAAATGTCTCCAACATTTTCCTCAAGCCAAGCTCAAGTATTCATGGATGCTTAGCTCAAGCTCATTACTGTCCGGCTGGGAACAGAAGAGGTGCAATTGTCATACCTGGGAATCCCACAAAGGTAACAGTTCCACCCATCTGTTTTTTGTTTGTTTGTTTTTTGGGTTTGTTTGGGGGATTTTTGGTGGTACTCGGGATGGAACCCAGGGCTTTTCTACCTCCGGGCTGTACTCCCAGACCTATTTTATATTTTATTAGAAACAGAGTCTCGCTAAGTTGCTGAGAGCCTCACTCAGTAGCTGAGGCTGGCTTGGAACCTGTGCGATCCTCCTGTCTCAGCCTCCGGAGCACGGGGATTACCACCACGCCCGGCTCACCCATCTGTTTTTTGAAACGCATGGTTTCTATTGTTTCTATTTCCTCATTTGTCAACTCTCCCACTTTTGTGGGATTTCTTTCTTCATGTTGGGCTTCCTCAAATGTTTTATCATGTTATAATTTTTTAGTATTTCACATTCACTGTTTAATTGGTATTCCTCAATTGTTTTACAGTTTTTTTGTATGTGAGCTCATCTTCAATGCAAATTATCTCTCAGGAATGATGGATAGAATTGTTCCCACTAGAGCTCTGGATTGTGGAGACCTCCCCGTTGTTGCCTCTACTAGGCCCAAAGGGTTCACAGGTTCTGAGATTTCCTTCTCTCTTTCTGCCTTGGAATTTCTGTACATCATCAAAAAGCTGGACCCCAAGCATGGATGAGTTAGACGCATGTCTGGGGCCAGCTTGTTCTTCACTTTCTTGCGGGTGACCTGTTTGTATTCTTGGCCTGGGACATTTTTCAACTGCTGTAAGTCCTCCTCGAGCTTCCTGCCATGGTTAGGTCTAGAGGTTTTGATTCTTTTTCCCTTATAATTGTTCATTTAAGACAAATAAACAACACAGGGACCAAGTATTCAGCTCACTGGGATGAATCCAGAATTCTCTCTTCATTTGTGGCACCTGGAGATTTACCTGTCTTGCTTTTGAACTGAAATACAGTGAGCAAGAGAGTAACAAAATCAGATTTTATTGAGTTTACATTGCAAAACTAATGCCCAGCATTTCCGTATGTGCAGAAAAACTTGCATGACTTTGGGAAAGCTATTTAACTGACACTTATCTTGCTTCCTTATCGTAAGACCGTAGAGATGATTAAACAAGTTAATCGATAGATGTGCTTAGGATAAGGCCTGGCTCACAGGTGGTCAACAGATGTTTTGATAATTAGCTCCTGCTTCTCCTCCGTTATTTATTTATTCATTTATTTTTTACCAGATTTGGTCCATTATATGGTTAAGTTATACTTTTTTTAATATAGTTATAATAAGAAATTCCAAACATTCAAATTCTTCTCTTCCTCCCACTCCTAAAAGAAAATTCAACAAAAGGCATTTACCAATCTTTAAAAAAAAAGTATCAAACTAGTGTTGTGGAGCACGCCTGTAATCCCAGGACTTGGGAGGCTGAGACAGGATTGTGGGCTTAAGGTCAGCCTCAGCAACGTAGTGAGTTCCTCAGCAACTCGGCATTGACACGGATCTGATTTTGTCACTTTCTTGCTCAAAAATGTTTTACCTAACCTGTGTGAACAGTGTCATGAATCTCCTTCCAGAATGTTCTGTCAATACATATTTAATAAATATATAAAAGAAAATAGGGCTGATGGTATAGCTTGGCGATAGAGTGCCCCTGGCTTCAATCTCCAGGAAAGAAAGGAGAAGAAAGAAAGGAAAAGGAAGGAAGGAAGGAAAGAAAGAAAGAAGGAAGAAGGAAAGAAAGAAAAACTCATAACAAATGAAACCCATTGCTTTTGAATATTCAATTCCTGCCAATGCACAATTTTAATAATCATTTTAAAACAATTGGTTTGTGATTATTAAGCCCATTAATGATCTACCCAGAAAAACATGATAAAATCTTCCAGTCAAGGGCACCCGAGCCTTCAAAAGACTTCTCAATATCAAATATTCCTACAGCAGAGTAGCAGACAGCAATTGATACAGTGAACCCGTCCAAGTGTGCTGAACTGGGAAAACCCACGGCAGCGCGGTGGAGCAGCGTGCTTTGACCCCGCCTGAGGAAGACAAAGGACCCGGGATGTGCGGGGGAGGGAGGGAGGTTATGTACACATAGAACACTTCTGGAAGAAAACTCATGAAACTGTTCGCAGAGGTTATGTAAAATATTTTCGAGCAAGAGAGTGACAAGATCGGGTAGGTCTGTGCCAGCAGAGTCCCTTGAGCACTGAGTGGGTGGAGGGAGGGCTGGGAGCGATGAGGAGGACCAAAGCCAGAATGCCTGCTTAAACTCCGTGGTGGTCAGGCAGCACCGTGGGCCTGAGGTGGCGAGACGGAGGAGGGGCAAGCCAGATTCACTTTGTTATTATCATTATTATCGTTGTTATTGTTATCATTTTGTATTATTTTGCAGTACTGGGATTGATCCGGGGTGTTCTACCTTTAAGCTACATCCCCTGCACTATTTTATTTTTTATTTTGAAACAGAATCTCACTAAGTTGTTGATGGTCTTGCTAAATTGCTGGGGCTGGCCTTGAACCTGCGAGCCTCTGAACTCAGCCTCCCAAGCAGGGATCACAGGTGTGCACCACCACACTCAGCTTTAGATTCCCCTAAACGCTCCCAAAATGTAGCCTCAGGGCCTGGCACAGACCCAGCCTGCAGGCATCCCACTGGGCACACCAAGACGCCAGCCCCACAACCACGCCACCCTCTTCTCCAAGTTCATTCCCTCAGGCCTCGGCTTGCTGGCTGGGGAGACAGGTCCAAAGGCAGGCGAGACCATGACTCAGGTCACTCCTGGGCTCCTTGCTGGACCTGCCCGCCCAGGAGTGTGCAGTGGGTTCCTGCTCCACCCCACTGTTACCTACCCCCAGCCCCGTTCCACCAGGCAAGCTCAACAGTGCACAGCAGACGGGACACGGGACACAGAGCCAGCCCAATACAGGCAGAGAGCAAAAGGTCCCAGTCTCAGCAGGGTGGCAGCTGGAAGCCAGGGGGAGGAAGGAAAGCGAGTCTCCTGGAGGCCAGAGCATCCAGCGACACCTTCCCAGCACCGGCAGACACGAAGGCCCTCCTGGGAGCTTTCATGGCGGGGGGATGGATGGCAACATGGAAGAGGAAATAACTGCATTTATTCTGGTATCTTCTGAGCCCAATATGTGTTCTGCTCAAATATTTGTTGAATGAATACAGGGATGGATGGATGGACAGACAGACCCATGGATAGATGGAATGAAGGAAAGGATGGGTGATGGATGGATGATGGATGATGATGATAGATGACAGATGGATAGATAGATAGATAGATAGATAGATAGATAGATAGATAGATGAAATGAAGGAAAGGATAGGCAAATGGATGGACAGACAGACACACGGATGGATGGATGGATGGATGGATGGATGGATGGATGGATGGACGGATGGACTAGAGACTACTTCGATTTGACTTTCAGAGGCAAAACTGAAACAAACATTTTGTGTTGTAGAGTTTTCCAAAATGGTATTCATACCTTTTTGCAACCCTCTACTTTTGAATGTGGGCCAGACCTAATGACTTCCTTCTGACCGCAAGAGAATACCGCAAAAGCCATAGAATGTCACTTCCAAGAGCGGCTCATGAGAGACCGGCTGCCATTCCTCTGGACTCGTCCTTTACACACTCTGATGAAGTGAGCTGCTCTGGGGGAAAGGCCCTTGTGGCAAAACCATGAGGGAGGCCTCTGGCCGGCAGCCAGTGGGAGCCCAGGCCTGCAGCCCTGCAGCCCTCAAGGAACTCAATCTGCCAGCAACCCCAGGGGCTTGAGGTGGCTCCAGTGGGAACTTGCCACGAGACCTGGGCCCCACCGTCACTCTGTGGCCCGAGAGGAACCCTGACGGCTTCAGCCAAGCCGTGTCCGGATTCCTGACCCTCAGAGACTGAGATCACAAAGGCATGTTTGGTGCCACCACACTTTGGGGTAAGTTGTTACTGGCAACAGATAACTGAAACTCTCCATCATTGGCTCATCTGTTTTTTTAATATAAAGATGGGCATCGCAGCAATCAAACTTGACAAGTGATAGTGTGCTTAAGAGCCCAAGCTTTGGTACAATTGGCCTGGGTTTGAATCCTGGACCCCAGCCTACTGGCTGTGTGGTTTTGGAGGGCAAGATGATTAACTTCTAGGAGCCTGTGCTATTTTTAAAAATGGGCATAATTCTCTGCTCATAGTAAGAGCACAAGGCTTACATAAAGAAATTATGTAACGTTCTTAGCCCAGCGCCTGCCATGCAGTAAGCTTGGAATAGAAAGAAACTCTCAGCAATCATAATAAATACTAATAATGGAGCAGGATTCTTCCTAAAGCAGCAAGTGTCCCCTGCCTGGAGATGGTCAAGCTGAGACCGCATAACCATTTGCAAAAAGTGAACAGAACTTCAGAGAGAATGCCAAAGCCTTCTTGAGTCTCAGACGCCAGTGCTGTGCAGCTGGCCTGGCCGATGCCGGGCCCGGGGCAGGTGTGCCCGGGACCCTTGGATGAGACAGTCAGCACCTTGCGCCAGGAACCTTCCCAGCCATTCCCAGCCTCATCTCGGGTGGCACCTTCCCTCCCACAGCCTCTGGGTCAGGCGTGAGGACGTGGGGCACAGCAAGGTAAACACAGAGCCAGGAAGTGACTCTCCCGGGCACGGGGCCAGCTGTGGGCCAGGCGGGTTGAAGGTCAGAAATGCTTCCCAGGGAGACTTTTCTACGCGAGGACGGAGCATTTGGCGGTGACTCTCTGGCAGCGAGCAGAGAGCCTGTGGGTTCAGCTGGGGGTTCACAGGCCTGTTCGGAGGCTCCTGTGGAGGACCGGAGACGGAACAGGAAGAGGGATTCTTGCTGGCAGGTAAGCAAACGGTTTGGGCATTTTTTAATGAAATGAAATGAAAACAGAGATTGAGTAGTGGTCATAGCGGGGACACGCGCACACCCATTTATTAAGAAAGAGCCCGGCTCTCAGGCCTGAGATCTAGGCCTGTCTTGGCTTCACCGCTCCCAGTCCCAGGTCTCAGTTTCACCATCTGTGAATTGGGGGAGCAGTCCCTTCCAGCTCCTTTCCCATCTGGTTGTGAAAACAATTGAGACAGTAAATAGGAATGGCTGCAGAACTTGCGGGGCCCTGTGCTACCTGAGCACGCAGGGTCCCTCATTAAAAAGTCAAGAATTAAGGGCCAGGCATGGTGGCGCACGCTTGTAATCCCCGTGCTTGGGAGGCGGAGACAGGAGGATCGCGCAGGTTCGAAGCCAGTCTCTCTGGCTTAAGAGACCCTGTTTCCAAATAAAAATAGGTCTGGGAGTGTAGCCTGGAGGTAGAAGGGCTTCCAGGAACCCCAGTACCACCAAAAAAAAAAAAAAAAAAAAAAAAAAAGTCAAGAATTAGCCGGTGCAGTGGTGCATGACTGTAATCTCAGTACTTGGGAGATTGAGACAGAAGGATTGCAGGTTTGAGACCATCCTTAGCAACTTAGCGAGACCCTGTTTCAAAATAAAAAAATAAAACAGACTGGGGGTGTAGCTCAGACATAGACTGCTCTTGAGTTCAATCCCCAGTAACACACACACACACACACACACACACACACACACACACACACACACTCAAGAATTTCAGAATAGCAGCAGTGTGGTATTACACCAAGCAAAGACACCTTCTAAGAACGAGGCCCTGAGACTGCAGGTCACACGCCCCTCGGGCTGCACTGACCATCAATGTACACGTGAGCTGTGATTCCCGCGTGCCCTTGGCGCCAGGCCAGGCTCAGGACATGCACGTGCACTTGGGGGATAGAAATCGCTGGGGAGTGCCAGCCCGCTGCGGGCTGCCCCGCTACGGTCTCCCCTCTAGCTCCAGCCCCATTTCAGTAGGACAACACATCCCACTGCTCAGAATCTTCTAGAGTCGTGTGCCTGGCTGTCCCGAAGCCAGAGCATGGTGTGGCTCGGTTGGGGACACGGTTTTCTCGGATGCAGTGGAGGAAGGATCTTATTTTCTATTCTGATTGCTACCTGGGTTGTTCACATGGCCACCAGCTGCGTAGACCTGGGACTTGCGGTTCAGATACTTTTGACTGTCCTGTCGTCTTTTACTAGTTACCTACATATTTATTTATTTATTTATTTATTTATTTATTTATTTATGTATGTATGTATTTATTTTGCATCTGGGGAAAAGGCTTATCTTCTTTTTTTTTTTTTTTTTTTGGTGGTACTGGGGGTGAAACCCAGAGGCTTTCTTACCTCCGGCTATACTCTCAGACCCTTTTTATACTTTATTTGGAAACAGGGTCTCACTAAGTTGCTGAGAGCCTCACTAAGTAGCTGAGGCTGGCTTTGAACCTGCACGATCCTCCTGTCTCAGCCTCCCAAGCGCGAGGATGACAAGCGTGTGCCACCATGCCCGGCAAAAACGCTTATCTTAATTTAGTGAGGTCACTGGCGGGGTTCCTGGAAGCCCTTCTACCTCCGGGCTACACTCCCAGACCTATTTTTTATACTTTTTTATTTGGAAACAGGGTCTCATAAGCCACCGCGCGCGGCTGGCTTCGAACCTGCGCGATCCTCCTGTCTCTGCCTCCCAAGCGCGGGGATTACAAGCGTGCGCCACCACGCCCGGCCTCTCCCTGTCCTTTCTGAATCTGTTTCCCCACTTTGATTCTTTCTTTTCCACTCCCGCCCATGTCTCGGGCTGCCCTCCAGCACTGCTAGCTTTAGGAAACATAACGCAGTGTCTCCTGGAATTATTGAACTTTCTGGCCCATGAAGCAGGATGGCTGGCCCCATCCCTTAGCCCCACTGTCTGTTCCACACCATCCTGACCCCAGACTGTCCTGGGACCCCCCAGACATGCTCCACAGGAGTTAGCAGTGATCGCGACCGAAGTGTGGATACTGGAGAGCGACCAACAGGGAGACGGTTGCTCGTCTCTGGAGACTCTGACCTCAGACGCTCCCCAGGAGCCCAGTCTAGCCACCCACTCCCTCCTGCCCCCTCCATCGAGGGACACTGGAGCTGCCGAGCATCCCAAGAAGCCAGAGCGCCTGCCAGCCCTAAGGACACCCCTGCTCCCAGGTCAGGAGTGCTCCCCATCTCTGTGAGCCTCTCACCTCCCCACGTAAGGACCTGACCTCTGACACTTCACCAAGCGCCCACCCCTCCGTGGCGACACCCCTTTATTCCTTCATCAATTAATTGCTGAAGCCAGGGGAGGTGGCGATCGCCTGTAATCCCAGTACTTGGGAGGCTGAGACAGAAGGATCGCAGGTTTTAGGGCCAGCCTCAGCAACTTAGAGAAACCCTGTTTTAAAATAAAATTGCTGGGCGTGGTGGCGCATGCTTGTAATCCCCGCGCTTGGGAGGCGGAGACAGGGGGGTCGCGCTGGTTCGAAGCCAGTCTCTCTCTGGCTTAGAGACCCTGTTTCCAAATTTAAAAAAGTACAAAATAGGTCTGGGAGTATAGCCCGGATGTAGAAGTATTTCCAAGAACCCCAGTACCACCAAAAAAATTAATAAATAAAAAATTAAATTAAATTAATCCAGGCATGGTGGTGCATGCTTGTAATCCCAGCATTCCGGAGGTGGAAGCCAGAGAATCGCAGTTCACGGATAGGCTCAGCTACTTAATGAGGTCCTTCCCAACTCAGTGAGACCCTGTTTCAAAAATAAAAAGACTAAAAAATAGGGCTGGGGGTGTAGGTCGGAGGTAGAATGCCCTCGGGTTCCATCCCCGGGACAGTGGAGGAGATAAAGCGGAACTGCGCCCTGGCCTCTGGGCCCAGGATAGAGGAGGACCAGATGTCTCCCCACTTCGAGGATGACTACTGTGTCATGGGCTGGGGGCTAGGGCTGAGTGGACCAGGGGTTCCACTCTGGGCCTGGGGTGTCTTTTTGGAGCCTCCAGTGGCACCTTCACGGGCCACCGGGGCAGAGCAGACTGGGCCTTGGGAGGAATTCCTTCTTTCTCTTGGCCTTGGACCATCTTGTCTGCTTTGAGGGAGATCATACCACAGGCTGGAGCTCTGCCTCGGGACTGGAAGAAATGCCCGAGGAGGCCGCAGCCCATCCCCTGCCCCTTGCTCTGCATGAGAGCAGATGCTCTGGCCAGCTAGCTCCCTGGGAGACCACGCTGCTTCTGAGCACTGACAGGAGCATTCGCCAGAGCATTCCGAAGCAGGTTCACCTGGAAAAATAGCTCAGCCGGTTGACAAAGGCCCGCGGAGCCGGGATCAGGGCACCTCTGAGTCTTTCACCTCAGCTTGTCTGAACTTTGGAGTGGAAAAGAAAATTCACATGTACAGTGGGGATTGGCAGAGGAGTGACCAGGAAGGCTGTGAGGAGGACGTGGGCTTTGATGGGCAGCCTTAAACAGGAGGACAGGGAGCGCTGGCTTCATATGTTCTAAAGTAAGGCTCTCTGCCGGGCCTGGTGGTCCATGCCTATAATTCTAGTACTTGGGAGGCTGAGACAGGAGGATCACAGGTTTGAGGCCAGCCTCAGCAATTTAGTGAGGCCCTCTGCAACATAGTGGGTCCTTGTTTCAAAATAAGAACTAAAATAGGGCTGGGGATATAGCTCAGAGGTAGAATGCCCCTGAGTCCAGCTCCCCAGCACCAAAATGAATAAAGTAAGTAAGGTTCTCTAACTTGAAAATAAGGTAGTGATTTCTTTTACACTCACCCTAAATGATTTTTTTTTCCAGTACTGGAGATGGAACCCAGGGGCATTCTACCTCCAAGCTATACCTCCAGCCCTATTTTTTATTCTTCATTTTGAAACAGGGTCTCACTGAGTTGCAGAGGGCCTCACTAAGTAGCTGAGACTGTCCGTGAACCACGATCCCCCTGTCTCAGCCTCCCGAATGCTGGGATGACAAGCGTGCGCCACCACGCCCGGCATTGCAAGTTCTTTAAGTGGCATGTTGCGTCAGATGGCACGCTCCTGGGAAAGGGACAGCACAGCCTAACCAGGTGGAATGGGAGCCCCCGGGGAAGCCCGAGGCCGGGCTCAAGGATATGGAGGAGGTCGGTTTGCTGGAGCAGGGGCAAGGTGGAGGGTGCCCGGCCCTTGATGCCTGGACGCCAGCGGCGTGCAGAGCTCACGAGCGGGTCTACATGGGCAGCGTGTCTCCTGGGAACCTCGCCCCCCACCTCTGTAGCCAGCGCCCTGGCTTTGCCCGTCATTGGCCTTGGGCCGTAGCTTCCTGCGCCAGTCTTGGGGTTCCCCATACTAGAAACTCTGATCATCAGTTACCCGGAAATGTGAGCACGAATCTAGCGGGCTTCCGACTAGAGACAAACTTCAATACACGGGCTCTTCAGAAGGACGAGCAATTTGGTCAGGCACCAGTGGGGGTAAGGAAGGCAGGCAGGCTTGGGCCCGGCCTTGACCCCAGGTCCTGTCCTGAAGTGGCCCATCAGGAACCTTGCTCAACCCCTGTACATGTGAATCCAGCCATCTTGTATTCTTATTTCTGCCCACCAGGGCGGTGAATCTTTTTATTTATTGATCAATTGGTTGGTGGATTGATTAACCGGTACTGGGGATTGAATCCAGGGGCATTCTACCTCTGAGCTATACCCCAATCCCTTTTTATATTTTAGCTTGAAACGGGGTCTTGCTAAGTCACTGAGGACCTCACTGACTTGCTCAAGCTGTCCTCAAACCTGTGCTCCTCCTGTCTCAGCCTCCCAAGTACTGGGATTACAGGTGTGCACCACCACATCTGGCTAATGACAGTAAATCTTAAGAAAGCACCTCACCCGGCTGGTCAGCAAGCGTGCACCTTGCTTGCTCTGGGCCTTCTGCAGTCCAGCAGGGGCGTGTGGCGCACACCCCCCTTGCCTGCTCTCCCAAGGGCTGCCCCTTCATCTCGGACTCCAGCCGCTTCCTCCCTCCACACTGCCACCCAACACACAGACTAAAAGCCGCCTTCCCTTTAAAGGCCAATTTGCTCCGCATTCTTGCAACCAAACTGATTCCCATTAAATGCCACCACGGGACCCAACATCTCCAAGTCTTTCCAGTATTTAGAACCCATGGGCTCTATTTCCCATGATGCACTCTGGTGGTGAACCCACCAGGAAAGCAGGTCCGTCTGTAAAGACGTGTTTTGCTCTCATCCAGTTGATGAAAACATTCCTCCGTGGATTCTTGGTGTTGGAGGGAAGCCTTCTTGTCTGCCCAGTTCCTTTTTAGGAAGTTAGCTTTAGACCTTAAAACGATTCTCAAGTTCTTTGTTTCTAGATTTAGAAGGACTTCTGGCATAGGAACTGGTCTTGCGAGTGCCTAAGATATTAGAACAATATCTGGAGTTTTCTATGGGTTTCTGGTCTCTTTGGAGCCGGTTTTGAGTCAAAACAAAGATCTCTGAAAACCGGCTAACTTGGGTTCAAGCCAAGAGCAAGACACGAACATTTTCTAGCTCAGGGTTAAAGTGAAGCTGTCCTGAGGCTCAGAGATGCACAGGTCCACCCAGATCGTGTTTGGGAAACACTGCCCTAGCTGATTTGTGTATTTGTTGGAGAAATGTCACAGCAAAATCCTGATGATCCAAATGGTTATAAAACAAATTTGATAAGTGCTAATGTGGAAGGGATTTGGGGAAAGCAATCGTAGTGAACCCCATAGATTTCTTGCTCCTTGAGTACAAAGAGTGTATGAGATTTTTACTGCTGCTATAACAAATTACCACACACCAGTGGCTTAAAGCAACACCAGTGCATTGTCTTATCACTCTAGAGGACACAAGTCTAAAACACGTCTCACTGGGCTCGAATCACAGCCTGGGGGGGTGGGGGGGGACAGCTTTCCTTCGGGAGGCTCTGGGGCAATTCTACTCCTTTGCCTTTTCCAAGATCTGGGGCTGCTGGCCTTCCTGGGCGCCTCTGTCATCATCTATAAAGCCCAAGACAGTCCTTGGTCGGGCAGTTCTTCTATGGCAGGCAGTCTTGGAAATCTCTGGCCTGGCTCAGGTCTGAGCCATGATCCTCCCATCCATTACCCACGCGCTTCTGCCTGGAGGAGATTCAGGCCTTTTATGTGCTGGGGCAGAGCATGGGGAGGCAAAGGCTTGAAGACAGTGACTGTGCTGGAGAGAGCCATGCAGGCCCGCAGAGGGGCTGGGATAGCTCCCTCCACCCAAACACAGGCCCAGGCAGAGCTGCAGGAGGGGAGCGAGGCAAAGCCCCGCCCAGGAGACAGCAGAGCCGGTGTGTGGAGAAGGAAAGCAAGGAAAGGAAACAAGGCAGGGGCCAGAGGAGGCCCAGGGAGGCGTCTGTTTTATTCTAAGCATCTGGAAAGTTGTAAGCAGGGGCCTAAGGCGGCACGATGTATATTTTATTTCAAAGGACCAAGTTGGAGCACTCTCTGGGGTTCCTGGCAATCACTCCATCTTTCCACCCAATGGTCCTGATGAGCGGCCTCCGCTCCATCTAGAGGGAGGAGAGGGGGCTGAGGGTGTGGTCCTGTCCTGAGCCAAGACTGAGAAGCGCTGTGGTGGAGTGGGCGACGGCCCGGCTGGAGACCCGGCTGGAGGCGGCAGGCTAGAGTGCGCAGGCGTGAGGTGCCCCGGAGCCTGGAGTAGGGGTCAGCAGGGGAGGGGCCTTGGGGAGCAAGACCCAGATAGGAGGAGGGGTGGGGAGGGGGAGGAAGGGGAGACAGGCAGGAGGACCGTGGACGTGGGCGGGCAGAGTTCCAGGTCAGCAGGGGCAGTGGACGGCTGGAGGTCCCGGAGGAGGCACGGTGTGACCACTGCAGAGAGCAGAGGGTGCTCACTGGAGAAACGCAGCTGACCCTCAGGCCGCTCTTGCACAGTGACTGCGAATCAGATGTGACATCTGTCTGCTCTCACCCAGACTGGGAGGTCAGGAAGTGCCAGCTTACATTAAATCCTGGCTTGTTGGGGAAAAGAAAACTCAGAGGCCACGTGGTGGCCGAGTTGGATCCTGAGCCCGGGCCTTGAGCGCAACCTCGTGCGTTTGGCAGATGTGGTGGGAGTAGCTGTGGTGTGGGCCAGTTCAAGGGCACCAGGGTTCTCGGGGCTGGGGCTCTGTCTGGGGCCTCCTGGATGGCCCGCCGCCATCTACGGGGATCTGGGCTTCGCCTGCATGTGATATGGTGACCGTCTGGCCTGCCCATCCATCGCCCACTGTGCCAAGCCTTTGCGTCTGTGTCCAGGGCTGGCCTGGGAGGCAGTAAACATGTGCTGGACAGGGCAAGGAGCCGACATGCAGCTGGACTTCAGTGGGCCAGGAGGGGAGGGAGGGTGGTCTGTGTGTCTTCTCAGGGCAGCTCTGGAAGGAGGGCTGGAGTCCTCCCGGAGCCTTAGAGGAGGAGGAGCAGGAGTAAGGAGGAGCAGGAGGGTGGCCAGCAGGCTCCAGGGGCCCTGCAGGAACCTGGGCCTCCATTGAAGCTGGAAACCAGGGCCAGAACCTCAGGGGAAGGGGAAGGAGAAGCCAGACGCGAGGAGGGGAAGGTCGGAGGCTGGCCAGGTCAGCTTTGGGACTAGGGACAAGAGAGGAGGCCGCCGGGCGGGTTTCTGGGAGTCCTTCCTCAGACACTAGCCAGAGCTGTTTTGCACACACCAGCCTTCTAGAAGGTTTGGGTCATTTGTACCTGAAGTGCATGGACTCCTGACTCTGGCAGTCAGGGCAGGTGGGTAGCAGGATCCCAAGAATGGGGAATTTCAGCCCCCCTGGGGCTTTCAAAGCCACACCCCTGGAAAAGTGCAAAGGCCCCTGCAGGCATTCCCCCGGGTTCCCCCTCTCTGAGGCCAGGGTGAGACTGGAGACCCCCTCTTTGGAACCCCCTCAGGGGCTTGCCACAACTAATAGCCCAGGCCCTGCCCTGGGCTCCCTGGATGACTAAGGGTCTGCATTTCTGTAGTTTCCAGACTTTGAGGACAGACTGGAGGACCATCTTGAGCTGGAGATAATGTCCGGAGGCCTGGTTGGCTCAGCCCAGGGTTTCCTGTCAATCAAACCCAGGAGCCGCAAAAGTGAAAAGGACTTTATCTGGAGCCTTAGGAATTGCAATTTGGGAAAACCAGGACTCAGCACTGTATCCAAAGGCCTGGAGCAGGAGCTTGTGTGTGGTGGGGAAACAGGGACCATGTAACCAATGGAAGAAAGAAGAAAATAATATATTCTTAACAAAATGGAAAAATTCAAGTAGCCAGGGTTTCACAACCTCTGGGTGTGCACCTCGGGCCCTGGGCACAGTGTGACCCCAGGGCAGGTCTGTTCTAGGTGCCTGGGTCAAAGTTCACACTCCACACACCGCCCTGCTTCCCTGAGGAGCAGGAGCCATTTTGAAAATTCCTCCCAAGTCCTTTCCTCGTGGTTTTCCTTTCTCTTTCTCAATCCCGCTCGTCAGTTGTCTACTTTCTACATTTGCAGTTTTTAACGTATCCACGTACCGCTGGCACTCCTAAGACTTCCCACAGCTTTATCTAAACTTCAGACTGAATTCCCTGCTTTATTCCTTTTCATCGTGATCATTAATGTCAGTGAAGTCACAAGTCTGGTGTGCTTATTGGATTTTTTTTCTCGACCACATAAGACACGCAACTGTTCATTTTCCAGACATTTGACCAATGTACGTCCCAGAACCACTCGTAGCTATGAGTTCAGATCCAGTGTGGCTGGAAGGAGGACAGGGGACCATCTGAAGTTGCCCAAGTCTTATGACCACTTTAGATGAGAGAGTTGAAAGGAATCACAGTCCCGCAACACCCCTGCCAGAACTTGCTTCTTAAAAAATGTCTCTTGCCGGACATGGCGGCAGATGCCGGTGATCCCAGTTCTTGGGAGGCTGAGACAGGAAGATTATGGTTCTCCTTGGCAATGTAGCTAGACTCTGTTTTATTTTTTTCTTTTCTCTAGTGTGTGTGTGTGTGTGTGTGTGTGTGTGTGTGTGTGGTATTGGGGATGGAACCCAGGGGCATCCTACCTCTGAGCTACACCCTCAGCCCTTTTTTTATCCTTTATTTTGAAACAGGGTCTCACTAAGTAGCTGAGGCTGTCCTCAAACCGTGATCCTCCTGTCTCAACCTCCCAAATGCTGGGATTACAAACCTGTGCCACCACACCTGGCTAGACCCTGTTTTAAAAGTAAAAATTAGCCAGGTGTGGTGGTGCACGCTTGTCCCTGTTTCCAAATTTTAAAAAATATATAAAAAATAGGTCTGGGAGTGTAGCCCAGAGGTAGAAGGGTTTCCAGGAGCCCCAGTACCACCAAAAACTAAAAAATAAAATAGGTCTGGGGGTGTAGCTCAAAGCTAGAATGCCTCTGAGTTCAACCTCTGGTGACCCCCTGCCAAGCCATATGTTCAGACTCTAACCCCAGTTGAAGGATATTCAGATGAGTTTATGGAAGGTGTTGAGGGGTAGACAAGGTCCTGAGCACAGAGCCAGGGAGGGACTAGCACCCTTGTAGGAGAGGAAAAGAAAGCCTCACACTGAGAACAACCTGTGAGGACACCCAAGGCCCCACTGGCTTCCAATCTTCAGCACTGCGAAATAGCAGATTTCTGTAAGCCCCTGAAACAACGGCATTTTGTTACGACAGCTCTGGCAAACCAAGACACCAGTTTTTTGGGGGTGTTTTTAAAACACCAGTTCTGGCCCTGTCATTTTTTAACAGGCTCTCCTAAGTGCCTTTGAATGTGGGCTGATGAAGGGGTTTATAGCAACTTCACCGTGCAAACGGCCCCACCACCAGAACCCAACAGAAGACTCAGCGTAGGGCGGTGGCTCCCGCACATAAATATCCCTGTCTGACTAAGGGAGCGACCGCGGCCACTTGCACAGTGCCTGTTTTCACGGTGCCTGGGTGCTCACAGCCCAGTGTTCCTCCCTCTGGATCCAGCATTGCTTGCCCACAGGCGGTGCAGAGCTGGCCAAGGGTGGGGCCAAAGGGCGTCCCTGTCTCGGACTCCCTCCCTCCCTCCGGTGGCTCACACCCTGTCTGACCGCTGGGAAAACACTGCTGTGGCCACGTGACTTCACCTTTAGGAAGCCAGATGACCCCACCCCAGGGTGGCTGCTGTCACCAGCGTGTCCAGAGAGGATGGGCTCTCCGCAGCCCCGCCAGCCAGTCCCCTGAGACAGGGTGTGGACTTCACTCCCCGGGATGGAGTGGAGGGGGCTCTGTGGGACCTTCAGGTCATGTACGCGCACTCACAGCTGCTTTTTGTACTGAGCGCTCTATATATCTTACAATCTTTGATTCTTTATACACTAAAAAAAAAGCAATTATTTATTTATTTATTTATTTTTTGCAGTACTAGGGATTGAACCCAGGGGCATTTTACCTCCAAGCTACACCCCCAGCCCTATTTTTTTTAATTCTTTATTTTGGAATAAGGTCTCACTAAGTTGCAGAGGGTCTCACTAAGTAGCTGAGGCTGTCCTTGAACCACCATCCTCCTGTCTCAGCCTCCCAAGTACTGAGATTATAAGTGTACGCCACCGCACCTGGGTAAAAATAAGCAATTTAAGCAAATGGAGCATTCATTTAGTTGCAAAGGGAAATAGCAGCTAGGAAATTATTTTGTGGCTTGTCTGTGTGATGCTGAGACGTCCCGTGCCGTACCACACAAATGGGTCAAGGTGGCAGAGGGAAAGAGGCCAGAGGAGGCCGCCTCCTGCTGGGGATGGTGGTGGTGGTAGGAAATTCCCTCCTGCGGGCTCTGCTGGGACTTGAAGTGAGGGGCCACAGCGGCCTGGCTGTGGGACTCGCCTGTGCTCAGAGCCCGCCTGCCGGGAACCCACATGGAACTTTGTAGTGAACTAGGCAGGGGACATAGCTTGGCAGGTGGAGACCCCGGCTCTCAGCGTGTGTTGAGCACCCCAGGAGACCTGTCCTGAGTCCCACCAGAATGTGCAGGAGTACACCTTCTCCCCCACATCCAATCTCAGGGGTCCTTCGGCAGCGGCCTGGCTAAGGCCACCGTGGAAGGGAGAGGGCCAACCCACACTTGCAGGGCAGCACAAGAGCAGGAGGCCACCCACTCCGCCTGGCCACCACCCACTGAGAGGCGAGGCATCCAGCTCCACAGCCGGGGAGACACTGGCGGCTGCTGGAGCCCCGTCCCCAAACTGCCCAGGCTTCCCCCAGGGCAGGCAGCGCCGGGACAGGGGCCAAAGCTCCTTCCCAGAGGGAGCCTGGCTGGCTGGTTCTCTCTCTGGCCGGTCGCTCCTGGGCTTCCTGCTTTTGAGCATCACTCTGCAGAATCTCCACCCTCCCCGGTCAGCTGTGGCTATTCCTTTCCTCGGGGACCCGGAAGCCCTGGGTTCAAGTCCCACTTGAGCCAGTTACCAGCTGTGGGACCTTGAGCACGTTCTAGAGGGTGCCTGAGCGGTAGATGCCCAGCTCTGACATGGGACTCGCGGCAGCCACCCTGCCTCCTAGCCCAAGGTTGTTGAAAGATGTAAAGAGATCAATGGAAAGTGCCGGAACTGGAGCCAGAACCTTCTGGAAGATGGAAGGGCAGTGTCTGTGGCAGGGCGTGTCTCTCCAGGAGGGTTTGGTTAGTCACTCTGGCCCAGTCATCTGGCTGACTGTGTCCAGAGTGGGGCAGGGGAGGGAGTGGGTGCTGTGTCAGGCAGGGCTCTGGGGGCCTGTGGTCTCAGCAGTCTCCACTGTAGGTCCAGGGAAGGTGCCGCCCTTCCGAAGGGCAGAAGGTTCTGGCTGCAGTGCCCAAGAGGCCCTGAGGCACTGGGCATGGGCAGGCATGGGACTGCGAGAGGTTGACCTCACTTCAGCCTTACTGCAGAGGCCAGCGTCTCCTGGGCACCTGGCCCTGGGACGCACCAGGGCCTCGCACCACCCCTCTAACACTGTGCCCCTTAAGGACCTCCAAGAGCAGTAGCAGCGACAAGGTCAGGCATCTTTTCCAGAGAAAGGAGGATGCTCCAGGTGTGGTCCCCAGACCCAAGCAGCCGCTGAGCGCTCCTTAGGAAAGCACATTCTCGGGCCAGGCCCTGAGCCCCTGTATCCACCTTGAGAGAGCAACTTGTGTGTTAACTCTCCAGGGGGCTCTGAGGCCACCCAGCCAAGAGTCCCTGCTACAGAAGGTGGGGACCAGCTACAGTGACCAGACACACGAGTTAATGTTGCAGAAAGAGGCCCGCACCCAAGACAGCATGCCCAGGACCATCACACAAACTGCCCAAACAGGCAGCGGGAAACAGTGCCGTTGGCAGCCTGACTTACTCTGGGGCAGGGAGGGTGGCCATGGGAGTCTGGGGGGTGCTCCTGAGCGGCAGTGACGATCTCCTTTACAATCTGGTTCTGCTTACACTCGTGTGCGTTCAGCAATCTGTACAC
Source organism: Muscardinus avellanarius (assembly GCF_963383645.1). Lineage (NCBI taxonomy): Eukaryota > Metazoa > Chordata > Mammalia > Rodentia > Gliridae > Muscardinus > Muscardinus avellanarius. Next base: position 7,365,026 of record NC_137787.1, read on the forward strand.
TCAGTGTGGGCACTTTCTGTGTCCAACTAAAATCTAAAAGATAAAAATACAATACAAAAAGATTATCCACATGAAAGGGTTAGGCGGAAGTGCTACCTCCCCGTCCACGGGCAGCCTAATCACCAGTTAGAAGCACCGGGGATGACCTGAAGCGCTTACACCTCCCCCAGCAAAAAGTCGGCCATTGTTTTTGTCCTTGGCCGGAAAGGTTTCTGGACTTCAGTCTAAAAGCAGCCTCAATGGAGGAGGACGGGCCAAGCTGGCTAATTAGAGCCAGAGAGGAGGCCGTGGAGGGGCGCTGCAGAAACGAAGCCTGCCGTTTTGGGTCCACGCTGCGGCTCCCACGTTTTACTGGTTTGTAGACACTTTTTCTGGAAAACATGTGACTATTTAGTTACCTAGAGTTTGTCTTGGAGGGGATGCCAGGAAGCCCTGGTGCAAGGTGACATTCTGTGCATGTTTTTCTCTATGTTGGGGGTGGGCTGGGAGCCAAGAGAGGAACCTGGTGACACCTGCCAAGGAATGTTTCAGGCCTTGACACCCTGGGATGGAGCCCTGTGGCTCCATCGCCGTCAGCCTGTTCACTCCGCTGTTCTTTCTGAGGATACACTTGGCCCCACCAAGGGACCCGATCCTCTTGTCTGCTCAGACTCAGCCACGCACAGAAGCCACCTCTGTAGCTTAAGCAGGACTCGATGGCGAGATAATCGCCATTGAACATTGAGCCTCTCCACAGGGCAGATGCACGGTTCACCTCTCCTTCCAGAATGTCCCTGATTCTCCTGAATCCAGCAGAAGTCTTTTTGCACGCTCTTATGAATCCTAAATTTAGGACTTAGCTACATAGACCAGGAACAGGAGGCCTGAAGGGCAAGCTACGTGCCCAACGCGTGCAAGCAGCGAGCGGCCAAGCCAGGATGGCCAACTGCGGCCGGCCCCGTGCCCGGCTCTCAGCAGCCACACTGCGTCCCCCGGCGCCGCCCAGCAAGACCGGGGCCACCCGAACTCCTCAGAATGTCCTATGGCTTGAAGAAATACTTGGTGCTTTCATTCCTTTGGAGTTTATTTGGAGAACTTATTTATTTTGAGGCTCTAAACTCATGTTTCCCCAACTGTTAACCCATTTTTCTCACTCTTACTGACATCCTTTATCCTTTTTTTTTTTTTTTTTGTACTGAGGAATAAACCCGAGGTCCATTCTACCTCCAGCAATACGCCCAGCCCTTTTTATGTTTTATGTTGAAAGAGGACCTAGCCAAGTTGCTGAGGCTGTTCTCAAACCTGCGGTCCTCCTGTGCCAGCTTCTCAAGTGCTGAGATTACAAGGTACCTGACTGAAGTAGGTTTTAAAATCAGGCAGGGTGAATCTAACTTTGTTCCCCTTTTTCAAGATGGTTTTGGAGCCAGGAATGGTGGTGCATGCTTGTAATCCCAGCATTCGGGAGACTGAGATGGGAGGATCCGGGTTTGCTGCCAGCCTCAACTACTTAGGCCCTTTGCAACTCAGTGAGACCCTGCTTCAAAATTTAAAAAATACAAAATAGGGCTGGGGGTGTACCTCAGAGATAGAATGCCCCTGGGTTCCATCCCCAGTACCACACACACACACACAAAAGATGGTTTTGGCATTGGTCCTTTGAATTTCCAGATGAAACTTATGATCAGCTTATCAATTTCTGCAAAGAAGTCACCTGGGATTTTTAATTGGCCTGTGTTCAATACATAGATTAATTTGGACAGTATTGCCATCTTAACAATATTCCTTTTTTTTTTTTTTGACTCAGGGTGTTCTACCTCCAAGCTACACCTCTGGTTCTATTTCATTTTTTATGTTAAAACAGGGTCTCACTACAGAGGCTGACCTGGAACCTGCAATCCTCCTGTCTTCTTTAATTTAAAAATGTGTTGTACTTTTCAGAATCTATGGTTTGGATAGAAAGTGTCCTCCAAGGTCTCATGTGTTAAGGCCTGGTCCCCAGGGCAGTAATGTTCCGAGGTGGGGCTTTGGGAAGTGGTTGGATCGTGAGGGCTCTGCTGTCATCAGTAGATGAACCCATCATTGGGTTGTAATTGTGTCCATTATTGGGAGGTAGGGAAACTGTAGAAGATGGAGCCTAGTTTACGGGTTCTTTGGGGTATGCCCTTGAGGACTATATTCTGGCCCTCACATCTCTCTCTCCCTCTCCCTCTCCCTCTCTGCTTCCTGACTCCCGTGAGGTGGGCAGTCTTCCTCTGCCACACCCTCCTGCCATAATGCTCTGCCTCACCTCAGGCCCGAAGTCCATGGAGCCATGCAACCATGGACTGAAACCTCTAAAACCTTGAGCCAAATCGAGTCTTTCCTCTTTGACATTGCTTTTCTCAGGTATTTTGTTACAGCAGTGGAAAGCTCACAGGCTAAGTTTGGTACTTTTTTGTTAAATTTATTCCTAAAAGTTTTACTTTTTTATGAGATTACAGATTTGTTTATTTATGACTTGTTTCTTTATACTGTATAAAAATTCAGTAAATTTGTAAAACTTGATCTTAAACCTGGAACTTTGCTCAACTTGTTTCTTGGTTCTTATAGTTTTATTTTACTGGATTGCTTGAGGCTTTTTATTATATGATTTCATGTTACCTGTGAATATAGACAGTTCAATTATTCCTTTCTCATCTGAGTACATTTTTCTCTCTTGACTACCTCTGACTAAAGGCTGTCTTACAGTGCTGAAGAGTAATGGTGAGAGTGGCATATTTATCTTCTTCTTGACCTTAATAGAAAAGTGTCCTGTCCTTCACAATGAAGTATGATGGTAGCAGATATTTTATGAGGTTAAGAAAGTTTTCTTTTATAGCTAGTTTGTTAAGTATATATCAAAAAAGGGTGTTAAATTCTATCAAATCCTTTTTGGTGCTATATGTCTATCTAGATAAGCATGTTTTGTTTGGTTTGGTTTGCTACTGAAAATTGAAGTCAGGGATATTCTACCTCTGAGCTACACTTTCAGCCCTATTTTATATTTTTAAATTTTAAAACAGGGTCTTGCTAATTGCTGAGGCTGGCCTTGAGCCTACAATCCTTCTGTCTCAGCCTTGCAAACACTGGAATTACAGTGTATACTACTGTGGCTGGATCAACCATGTGTTGTGGGATTGTGTTGTTTTTTTTTTACACTTATTCCCTTCACATTAAACTAATTCATTTTTCATGCTTAACCAACCTTGCATTCCTGGAATAAATTTTACTCGGTCAGGTTGTACAATCCCACTCATATATTACTGGGTTTGGTTTGCTAGTATTTTCTGAGGACTCTTCTTCTATATTAATGACACAAATTGCTAATATAGTCTTTAATTTTCTTGTGACATTTTTGTCTGGCTTCATAACCCTTCAATCTTTTATATTTGAGATGTTTCTTCTAAAAATTACATTTTATAGATTAATTTCTGAGATGACCATTCTGTATCGATACCACAACCCTTTTTATTATTCTAGAACTTAATGGTATTTGGGAGAGATAAGTTCTCTTTATTACCTTTATTTCTCAAAAAGTGTGAGCTGGTCTTACCTGTCTATCCTGCAGATGAGCTTCATAATCATTTTGTAAAAACATTCTGATGAGATTTTTTGTTTGTTTGTTCAGTGGAATGATGCTGAAACTATATGTTGGTGAGCACTGACGTGTTAAAAATATTTCATTTTTCCACTCAAGGAAAATCCACGCTTCTCTAAATATGTGAGCCTCCATTCTCGGTCAAGTTTTTCCTTGTATTTAGGTTGTTTATGCTCATCAGTATGGATTTTATATGGTAGTTCTACATTTAATTTTTTGAGGAACCTCCCTACCCTCCACAACGGCTGCACTAATGTACAGCTCTGTCAGTGGTGTATAAAACCTTTCCTTCCACATTCTCCCCAACACTGATCATCTTCTGTCTTTTCAATAACAGCCTCTCTAACTGGAGTGGGGTGGTGTCTCCTTGTGGCTTTTGTTTTGTTGTTTTGGTATTATTCTAGTTCTGAGCTACACCCCCAGCCCTATTTTATCTTTTATTATGAAACAGAGTCTCAATAATACAGGCATGCATCACCATGCCTGGTTTAAAGATTTATTCTTTTTTTTTTTAAGTTCCATTGTCTTGGGTTGGGATGTAGCTCAGTGGTAAAGTGTTTGCTCTACAAGCACAGCAGCCTGGCTTCAATTCCCAATACCAAAAAGGCCAAAAAAAAGTTCCACTTCCCTGCCCGCCCAGTGCCTACGGAGCCTGCAGATCCCTCGCCGGGTCCCTTCTCCCTCTTCTCCAGCCTCCATCACCCACACGGTCGTGGCCCATCACTCAACCTCTGCCCACGGCCCTCTCCCTCCCAACCCCCACCCCATGCCCGCCACTGGCCACTTTTGTCAAGAGGGACATCTTGGCTGTCTTCACGTCGCGGGTTATATGTAGATGTGAATCGCATCGCTCTCTGGCACCTGGGTTATTTTTTTTTCTTTTCTTTTCTTTTTCTTCTTTTTTATTTGGTACTGGTGATGGAACATTCGACCTCCATGCTACACCACTAGCCCTATTTTCCATTCTTTATTTTGAAACAGGGTCTCACTTAGTTGCAGAGGGCCTCACTAAGTAGCTGAGGCTGGCCATGAACCTATGATCCTCCTGTCTCAGCCTTCCAAGTACTGGGATTACGAGCGTGCCCACCACGTCTGGCAACCTTGGTTCCTTCTTATAAAATAGAAATTCGTCCCGGGCGTGGTGGCGCACGTTTGTAATCCCCACTCTTGGAAGATGGAGACAGGAGGATCTCGCTGGTTCGAAGCCAGTCTCACTGGCATAAGAGACCCTGTTTCCAAATAAAAATATAAAAATAGGTCTGGGAGTGTAGCCCAGAGGTAGAAGGGCTTCCAGGAACCCCAGTACCACCAAAAAAAGAAGAAAAGAAAAAAAAGAAATTCGTCCAACTCTCTGCACCACTGTCCAGTCCCCAGGTTTCGGATCCACGTCAGTGACTGCGGTCGCGCCCTTGGGAAAGAGGATGCTGTACACACTTGACCATCATTTCTCCTGCATGGGAATTTTGTCCCGTTTCTGATCTTCTCCCTGTTTGATGATATACAACCGGCCGCCCCAGGGTGGCTGGAAGAGGGAACTTGGCAGCACTGCGTCCTTGAGAACTTTCCTGAAACTCTGTGTTTTGACACTCACATCCCAAAGACATCTTGTTTGGGTTAGAAACTACCATTGGGGCTGGGAGTGGAGCTCGGTGGTGGAGCCGGCCCAGTTTGTGCAAGGCCCCGGGTTTTGTCCCCAGCTCTGCAAAAACAAAACAAAACAAAAAAAGAAAAAAACTCTGATAGCTAAGCTGCTGCTCGGTCAGTTATTAGTATAATTAGTATTTAATCTTCCAAGTCACTTTCTGGGTAGTTCAGCCTTAGGCTGGACCCTCTCACAACGGGCCATTTCCTTCCCTCCCTTCCTTCCTTCTTTTTCTCCTTTTTCTTTTTTTCTGACAAAGATATTAATTCTCCTGTTTTTTTTAAATACTCTTATTAGTACGTTGTAATTAAACATTTGACCTTTGACTCCCGAGACTGACTCTAGTTCTATCCATTTTCCTGAAAAGGACACCATTTTGTTCTTCTTTATGGCTACGTGAAATCCCATCGTGCGTGTACATATCACATTGTCTTTAGCCACTCATCTGTGGATGGACACCTAGGTTGGTTCCATAGCTTGGCTATTGTGAATTGCACTGCTATAAACATAAACAAGCATCTATCACTATAGTAATTATTTAAATTCGTGTGTGTGTGTGTGTGTGTGTGTGTGTGTGTGTGTGTGTCACTGAGGATGCACTCAGGAGCATTCTACCTTAAACTACAACCCCTCCAGGCTCTTTTGTTTTGAAACAGGGTCTAGCTAGATTGCTGGAGGCTCCCTATGTTGTGGAGTCTGTCCTTGAACCTGCAATCCTCCTGTCTCAGCCTTCCAAGTATTGGGATTGTAGGTGTGCACCTACAATCTTTGATTTTAATCAAATGTGTCTTTTTGATTAATGCGTCTTTGATTTTAATTCTTTTGAAAAGATGCTGAGTAGTGCAGCTGGGCGCACGGTGGTTCCATGCTAATCTTCAAGGAGCCTCCACCCTCATCTCCATAGAGGCTGTGCTGATTGGCAGTCCCATCAACAGTGGAGAGAGTTCCTATTTCTCCATGTCCTCGCCAACATTTTTTGTTGTTTGTGTTCTTAATTAATGCCCTTCCAATTGGAGTTAGATGGAATCTCAGGAGAGTTTTGATTTGCATTTCCCTGATTGCTAATGATGTTGAACAACTTCATGTATTTATTGGCCATTTGCATTCCTTCTTTGGGGAAGTGTCTATTCATTTGTGTGTGTGTGTGTGTGTGTGTGTGTGTGTGTGTGTGTTACTGGGGATGGAACCCAGGGGCCCTCTACCTCTGGGCTACACTCCCAGACCTATTTTATATTTTATTTGGAGACAGGGTCTCTTAAGCCAGCTGAGGCTGGCTTTGAGCCTGCGCGATCCTCCTGTCTCAGCCTCCCAAGCGCGGGGATTACAAGCGTGCGCCACCACGCCCGGCGGGAAGTGTCTATTCAATTCAGTTGCCAATTTGATGACTTTTAGTGTTGAGTTTTTGAAGTTCTCTGTGTATTCTAGACATTCAGAGCATCTGGCGAGGGCTTTCTCCCATTCTGTGGGCTCTCTTCAGACTCTGCCGTCCCATTTATTGATTCTCAGTTTTATTTCCTAAGCTTTGGGGGTCTTATCGAGGAAGTGTCCACCAGTTCCTCTATGTTGGAGAGTTGGTTCTATGTTTTCTTGTAGTAATTGTGAATTTTTTGGCCCCCCACCTCTCTGGCCAGGGGAGAAGCCTCTCTGATCGCTGTCAGAGGAGGATTTAGCTTTTACCAGAACCGTATCCCCTTGTTGACTCGGGTTGAACTTGCTGTGGATAAAAACCAGCCGCAGCAATGGAGCCGCGGGTTGGGGCTCCTCTCACGTTATGAGAAGCAGCACCTTCTGGGCACACTGAGAGGGATGTGGTAGTGTGTGGCCTTAATTATCCAACCGAAAAATGGCCTCTCAGCCACCGCACAACCTCTCTGGCTACCCGAGACAGCAGAGTTATTCTCTGACTGGCTGGACCTTCTGATCCCACAGAAGGCATTTGGAGGAAACAGGCTGGAACCGCCACAGCGCTGCCTGACCCCACCCCCACAGCTCAGGCCAGCTGCTCCAAGGCAGCCCTTTCCTGGTGTGTCTGCCTCCCTGCGCCCTGGGGCTCACTTCCGCTTGGCCTATGGGTGTACAGCAAGGTCATTAACAGAATGTGCCAGGCCTGCAGGCAGATGGGAAAGAAGGAGGCCCCGCAGCCCCCGTGAGCCTTCCGTTTCTGGGCTTCAGTTCTGGAAACCAGAGTGGGCCTCAGTCCTCAGATACCCGGCCCCGAGGAGTTAGATACCTAACTCCTGCCTTGGTGAACAAAGACACTGTACTCTGAGTGCTTTGAGTGGGAACCACCCCTGCTCCTCTCGAAGCTTCCAACTGACCCACCACTTTGAGATCAAGGTGGAAACTGCACCAGAGGTGAGGTTAGGGCAGAAGAGGGGTGCGGTGGAAGAGGGGGTGTTCTCCAGCACGGCCCTCAACGCTCCCCATTTTACAGGCGAGGACATGGGCAAAAGAGCCATTTGCACCTTTCCCCAAGTCTCTGACCCCTCGCGGCAGTACACACGCTCTGGAGTTGTGACCCAGGAACACACATGTCCTGCACAGGCACGCAGCCTTTGAGTGCAGTTTCACACCTTGATTTCACCCCTGTGGAATCCACGGGACCCCAGGTCCCAGCCCCTGTGGGTGGGCGACTGCAGAGGGTCCCTGGTGGCCCCTCTCTGGCACACACTGTCTTAGCTGCTATGGGTGACTCGAAGATGTACCTGGGTTCCTCACCACCGAGAGCCTCCCCCATGGAAGGAGGTGGGCTGCAGGGGCGCGGGTCTGCCTGGACGGTCCTGGGCTGCTTCCATTGCACCCTCTGTTTCCTGTGGCAAGTGTCCCTGTCAGACAACAGGTGCGATGGAGTGTCAGCACTCTCCTCAGTACGGCGCTGCGAGCACCTGGTGCGCACAGCTGGGGGAGGAAGCGCTGGCTGCCGAGGATCTGGAGATTCGAGCGTTACAGATGCCGGTGTGTGCATATGCACCTGTGTGTACATATATTCACCAGCTGAGACACAGGAGCAGGGGCTACAGGCCCTTAGGGCCTGGTGCAGGAGGTAGAGAGGAGAGCGCTTGTAATCAGCTCCCGGTGGCAGAGAGAGAGAAGGGCTGGAAGCTCAAACAGCAACGCTGTCCTCAGCCACCGCCCCAGGGACCAAGTCTCGCTCCAACATGGCCGCCTTGTCTACAGCACGAGGTCTGGGGACATTCTAAATCCAAACGGTAACAGACGGTCGCCCCAGAGGGAAGCAGTCATTCTGTGACTCCAGCCCCAAGGGGCAGCCGTGGCGGGGTGCCTCCTCAGTACCCCCAACTCTTGTACACGGGTTCATCAGAGACTTTGCTAATCCAGCAACCAGCCTCGGCCACCAGCTGGTGGCAAGAGGTGTGTCCTCACGGGCCCCCATCTGCTCGCCTCTAGGCTGTTGGGGGGCCTGTCGCGGACCAACACCCCTCTCTGGCCCTCCCACCCACCTTCCTTCTGTGTCGACACAGGTACCTCCCTCGCCTCGATTTCTTGGGGTTCTGGCACTAGTTTTGCTACTCTTTTTCTCTAGAATTACTCAGGAAATGTTTATGTGGAAGTTAGTTATGCAAACCACTTTAAACATTTTCTCCAAAGTGCATCCTATGACTCTCAGAAGCAAGCCTCAATTATGAAATGATGCGCCAGGGCGCCCAGATTACAGTGGTTACGCTGTAATTTTCATTGACAAAGACATCGTCGGCAGGATGTGCAGATGATTCCAAATCTCATCAGATCCGAGTGAGAGCGTAATTCCATGCTCTGAATGGAATATTTAGCCTGGTGGCTCTGACTGAAAATTGTTCTCTCTCTAGTGTAAAGCCCTCAGCGCTGGTGAAGTCTGGGGAGGTCAGTGACCTGCAGTCCTTCTGCTGATGAACCATTAGATCTATTTCCATGGAGACCAAAGAGTCTGAAGATCCAGAAAAGCCCTGGAGGAAGTTGGCGCATGGTTTGTGGAGAATTGATGATGAATCGGCCAGAGTGAGACCAGAGTTACTTTCAGGCAGAGAGAAGAGTCCCAGTGATGATGAGATCCAAGACCAAGACCCTCACCACTACATCCCAATTCAGAGGAACTCCATCTTCAACCGCACCGTGAGGCACAGACGCAAAGGCGGCCCTGAGCGCGGCGCCAGCCGCCCGGCAGGTCAGTCCCGGGGAAAGACGCTCCCGCGCGCCTTCCCAGCCAGAGTCAGTGCTGCTGAGAGTGCTCCTCCAGAGAAAGGGGAACAAATGGTGCTCCAATAAGGAGGGACTTTTTTTTTAGGTACTGGGGATTGAACCCAGGGACCTTCTACCTCTGATCTATATCCCCAGCCCTTGTTATTTTTGTATTAGGAAACAGGGTCTCACTAAGCTGCTGAGCCTGACTTTGAACCTGCCATCCTCCTCACAGCCTCCCAAGCATTGGGATTACAGGTATGTGCCACCATGGCCAGATAAAGCCGTTATTTAAAGCCATTATCTAAAAAACCCAATTTCCCTACTCATGTGACCCGTACACATCAGGAGAATGTCTTGACCCAAATTGTGCATTGAGACCGGCTTCTGTGGCTTCTAATGCAGAGACTTGACGAAAGTCCCCGTCACACATTCACTCACTCTGGGAGGGGCACTCGGACCCCACCCCCTTGGGGTCACGTGGGAATGCGAATTTCCTCACAGTGATGTTCTAGCCTGTCCTCTACCTGTAACCACAAGGGACAGTTTCCACTGTCCTGAAAAGAAGTGAGTTTAAAATCTCAGGATAGAGCCGGGCGTGGTGGTGCACGCTTGTAATCCCTGCACTTGGGAGGCTGAGGTGAGAGGATCACGGTTCGAGGACAGCTTCAGCTACTTAGTGAGGCCCTGTGCAACTCAGTGAGACCCTGTTTCAAAAGAAAGAATCAAAAATAGGGCTGGGAGTGTAGCTCATAGATAGAATGCCCCTGGGTTCAATACCCAGTACCACAAAAATAAATAAATTAAATAAATATATAAAGCCTCAGGATATATTTGCACCAGGACCCCTTAGACCTACTAGACTAGTTCTTAGCACACGAAGTCAGCTTCAGGCATATGTGTTGAGCAGAATAAAGCGCAGCAGCTGCTTTTGCCAGTGGGGTGTGAGAGCTCCCTGTCCCTGTCCCTGGGGCCCAGGCTCGCTTGGGGTAGGGCGTGGCTTCCCGGACCCCAGGCACGGCAGCTGCCATCTTGATGTGCTGGACGTGGTGACCCCCTGTAGGCTTCAGTAACTCATTCCAAAATACGCTTCACTATTGGGGAGCTTTTGCCTTAAGTGAAACTACCCTCAAAACACAACGACTTAATAATATTTCTGGGGGCTGTCCAGGAGTAATACGCCCTGTCTAGGCCAGTTTGACCTCTGTAGTTAGCGAGTGGATCACGCAAGGCTGGCAGGTGGCAGACAGCTCCTTCTCAGCTGTCTGGTGGCCGTGGGGTGGCCCGAGGGCCTCGGCTGGGGCTGCCTGTCTGCGCTTTACATGGTAGCTCACCTTTCGGCAGGCCGGGTCAGGCTTACTTTCATAGCAAAGGATTCCCAGAGAGCCAGGGCGGAAGCTGCTGGACTCCTAAGACTCAGAACTTCAGGGTTGCTCTTAGCATGTTCTGTTGGTCAAGACAGCTCACAGGCCAGCCCAGGTCAAGGGGATGGGGAGGCCGGCTCTACCCCTTTTGGTAGTAGAATTTGTGTTTGATAAAGATACACCTGCTGGGCGTGGTGGCGCACGCTTGTCATCCCCGCGCTTGGGAGGCAGAGACAGGAGGATCATGCAGGTTCGAAGCCAGCCGCGCGCGCTGGCTTAGGAGACCCTGTTTCCAAATATAAAATGTAAAAATAGGTCTGGGAGTGTAGCCCGGAGGTAGAAGGGCTTCCAGGAACCCCAGTACCACCAAAACAAAAAACAAAAAAAAAGAAAGAAAGAAAGAAAGAAAGAAAGAAAGAAAGATAGATAGATTAAAGATATACCTAAAGTACAAAAAAAGTTGGAGTCTCTGCATGTGGGAGGCCCCTGACACGATGTCACTGCATTGCAAGCTGTGTGGCAAAGTGGTAAAGATGGAGAATGAGACTCTGGAAAGGCTTCCCCAAGAAGGTGGGATTTCAGAGAGTCTCACGGGATGTGCGAGAAGGTGGCTGAGAACGAGAACGTGCTGAGCGGAACACAGGCAGGGACTGTGGCTGCCAGCCGGGCATTTCAAGAATAATCTTAAAATACCCACTATGTAGATTAAAAAAAATTGAGACCCAGAGAGAGTGAGTCACTGACCCCAAATCACAGTGCTGGTGAGAGACCTGCATTCAGATCCTTCTAGTCTAAACCCTGTGCAGATATACAAGTGGGTTAGAGCCGAGCATGGTGGCACATACCTTTAATTCCAGTACTTGGGAGACTGAGACAGGACCGCGGGTTCAAGGACAGCCTCAGCAACGTAGCAAGGCTCTCGAGCAACCTATCGAGACTCTGTTTTCAAATAAGAAATAAAATCAGGCTTGGGATGTAGCTCGAAGGTAGAATGCCTCTGGGTTCAATCCTCAGTACCACATACAACAACAACAACAAGAAAAATTAAAAAAGGAAGTGGGTTGGAACATTGGTGTCTAATATCTAATGGGACTATAATGCAAACCACGTATGTTGCTTTTAATTTTCCAGTGGCCAATATAAAAAAAATCACAAAGAAACAGGTGAAACTGTTCTTATTTTTATTTTTATTTTTTGGTGGTACTGGGGTTCCTGAAAGCCCTTCTACCTCCAGGCTACACTCCCAGACCTATTTTTACATTTTTATTTGGAAACAGGGTTTCCTAAGCCAGTGCGCGCGGCTGGCTTCGAACCTGCGCCATCCTCCTGTCTCTGCCTCCCAAGTGCGGGGATTACAGGCGTGCGCCACCACGCCCGGCTTTTTTTTTTTTTTTTCTTTTTTTGCAGCACTGGGGATTGCACCCAGAGGCATCTACCTCTGAGCAACATCCCCAGAGTTTTTTATTCTTTATTTGAAACAAAGTCTCACTAAGTTGCAGAGGGCCTCACTAAGCAGCTGAGGCTGGCTACAAACCTGCTATCCTCCTGTCTCAGCCTCTCAAGTACTGGGATTACAAGCCTGCGCCACCATGCCCCACTCTAATAGTGCATTTTATCTAGGCTAATATATCCAAAATATTATCTATGGATTATATAGTTAACAACCAATATAAAAATTATCAATGGAGACACTTTCTATCCTTTTTTACACTGAGTCTTTGGAATCTGTTGAGTGTTTTATGTTGTAGCCCCTCTCAATTTGCATGCCAAATTTAATTGGAATTACTTGATCTGGATTTAGATTTCATAAAATGTGCAGTCAGAAAAGTAGATTTGCATACCTAAGTTGTTCCAAATATCCTTAAAAATATTCCAATACTGAATAGAGCATCAATTTTTACATTTAATTTAGATTAAATTGAAGAAAATGGAAAGTGTACTTCTTGGGTCACACTGGCCACATCTGTCCAGCGTGTAAGAGCTGCACGTGGCTAGTGGCTGCCATATTGGACAGAGCTGCTGGGGCCGGGGCCGGGCCGGGGCGGTCTCCCTTAGGCGGGAGAAAGGTGGGTGTAGGGCTATGTCTGAGAGCGCAGTGGAGAGGGAGGCAGGGGTCAGGGGAGGCGCTTCAGTTTCATGGCGTCTCCAAGCCAAGCCACGAATGCCGACACCAGTGTAGTCCTAGAGCAGAGCTCCCCAGCCCCACAGCTGCCCTTAGTAGCCCGCTCATCATATTTTCATCTGATGCACAGCTGTATTGCCAAAATGAACCCCTCGTTCCTCCTCCCTTCAGTCAGCCCCCAAGACTGCCCAGTTTTCTGACCTAAAGTCTAAGAAGAAAAGAGCCTGCTCCACCTCTGTGACGAGGAACGGCCCAGGATGGGGCAGTTGGGGGCAGAGAAGACGGCCCACCTGGACATCAGGCTGCTCCGATCCACTACCCAGACGCAAGGGGGCGCGTGCTCCGGCCCACGATGTGGGATTGGGGTCTGAAGATGTGGGGCATTCCCCGCTAATGGGGTACCCTTCAAAACCATGCTCCAGCGCTGCCTGACATCCCATGGCAGGGTAACGTGACCTTCTAGGTGACTTGACTCAGTATTTGTTGATTAGGACTCAGACCTAATGAGGTTATAACCTGAAGGTTAGTTGTGAAAAGACTGACAAGTTGCAGGTGATTGTGGTCCAGAGGAAGCAACAGCACCTGCAGGGGTTCTGGCTTTTTGGTCCTCGGGGGGGGGGGGGGGGAGGAGGACCCACCCCGCCCTTGACTTCCTTCCCTTCCAGCCCTAGAGCAGCCTGAAGTGGGGAGGTGAATGGTTTCTAACTTACTCCATTTCTTAACTATCACAGGTTCACAGGAAAGAAGACAGTCTGCAGATGGGCCCCTGACCACAAACCTCCCACAGAGAATACCGGCACAGGAGGAGCCAGGAGCCCAGAAAACCAGGTAAGAGACGGCAAGCCACGGGGAGGTGCGGCGGGCCAAGATGTGGTGGGAAGCTGCCAGGACATCTCAGAGCCGTGGGCCTACGAGAGTGTCATGTTTGATTTTGCTTAAAGTAACTTAGTTATTAATGTTTAAAAACAAACAAATTTTTAAAAACCTCACCAGGCATGGTGGTGCACACCTGTAATTCTACTTTGGAATCTGAGACAGAAATGTCACAGGTTCAAGGCCGGTCTCAACAACTTAATGAGATCTCCTTCCTTCCTTCCTTCCTTCCTTCCTTCCTTCCTTCTTTTTTTCTTTCTTCTTTCCTTCCTTTCTTCCTTTCTTTCTTTCTTGGTGTGTGTGTCACTGGAATTTGAACCCAGGGGCATTCTACCTCTGAGCTACATTCTCAGTCCTATTTTATTTTTATTTTGAAGCAGGGTCTCACTATGTTGATGAGAGTCTCACTATTTGCTGAAGCTGTCCTTGAGCCTGTGATCCTCCTATCTCAGCCTCTCAGGTACTAGGATTACAAACATGCACTACCACGCCTGGCTGCAAGATCCTCTTTCAAAATAAATTAAGGCTAGGAGTGTAGTTTAGAGGTAGAACACCCTTGGGTTAAATCCCCAGCACCAACCAACAACAAACCCTATTGTTTATCTTCTATCACAAAACTAGGAAATTTTAAATATTCAAGTCTTTTCTCTCCATAAAATGGACCATACTATATATCCTATCTTGTAACCAAACTTCTCTCCATCTTACTATATTTTTTCTACACAATAATTGAGTGGCTATAAAATACTCTGTCGTACAACTAGACTGACTTGTTAAAATTGTGCTCCCACTGTTAGGACTACATTTAGCTGCTGTAACAGACAAACCCAAGTAACTCAGCTTAACATGACAGAAGTTTATTTGGCTGGCTCTCTACTCTGCCATCTGTCAAGATGACGGCGAGAGCTCAGCCATCCCAGCCACAGTTCAGGTGGAAGGAAGGAGAGAGGCGGGGGGTGGAGGGTACGTCCCAATCCTGGAAGCCCACCTAAGCATCGCTGCTTATATTTCCTTGGCTAAAACCAGGTCATGTGACCACTCCGCCCCCAAAGGAAGTTAGCAAATGTATCTTTTTCAAGCCAGGTTTGTTTCTGTCCACAATGGATTAGTTCAGTAAAGAGGAAGGGGAGAATGGAAGAGAGGAAGCAACAGCAATCTCTGACTCAAGGCAGTTTCAGACTTGGGCTTGTTTTGTAAGCCAACTACAATAAATGTCACTGTGACAAGCCCAGACGCGGCCCTTTCTCTAAGTTAAACTCCTGGAAGCATCACAGTCTCCATGGAGAATAACATCCCCACATCTGCATGGGGCACTGGGGCGGCACAGGCTGGGCCACCTGCCCAGGAGCCTGGAATGCGAGGGGCAGCCTGGGCTTCCTGGGGCGACTCTGCTCGCTGGGCCTTGGTGTACACACCCAAGCACAGACTATTGTCTTTCTGTGTTATTGGATATTAAGGGCAACTCTTCCCTGTTGTCTCTGGTTTGTTTTAAGCCTCCAAAGTAAAGACAATGGTGTAAATATCTGGCCACCCATAGGCGGTCCTCATAAGGGACAGTAAAATCACCTTCAGCTCACCTCCACTTCCAAATATCAGCAGGAGGGAACAATGACTGACGGCCGGGATCCGACACGGGGCGAGATCCCCAAAGGGGCAGAGGACAGACTCTGGAGTGGCAAGAAGAGAGAGCTCAGGAGGCTACTTGCCAACGGGTGCACAGATGTTTAAACATAAACTGGTGCTGGGATGGAACCCAGGGGCACTCAGTCTCCACGCTATACCCCCAGCTCATTTCATTTTTTATTTTGAAACAAGGCCTCGCTAGGTTGCTGACATTAGCCTCAAACCTGCGATCCTCCCAAGTCCTGGGATTATAGGCATGCGCCACCACACCTGATAATGTTTCCATATTTAATAACCAATAAAAAAGGCAAGGGAACTGGCTGCCAGGTTTGGTTTGGAGGGGCCTGGCAGGAGCTGTGGGTTTCCAGCGCTACCCATGGGGGACACTCCCCTCGTCTTAAGCCCATGATGGGGGACTCCGGGGGCTACTTGGAAATCCGTGAAGCCAGGGGGCCCAGGGACCTGGAACCGTGAGAGCTGAGGGAGCAGGCTGGCATGGGCGGCGAGGGATGCTTGCCCCACAGCAAAGGCAGAGCTACATGACTCTCCACAGCAAGTGTGGCCCCGGGAAGAGAATCGGCAGTGAACCTTCTGGAGAAAACTCCAACCAGGAGCGCTTCCTGCCAGAGGCCGGGGACCTCGGCAGAAAGTGACCAGCTTGAGAGTTCCGCAGATGCTGAAGAGCTGCAGTCAGAGGCCCCCAGGGAGGCACCTCTGGGGAAACCTCGAGTGCCCCACTTTGAGAGCCTGGAGCGCTGTGGAACAGGAAGAGGACTGAACAAGAAGCAGAGGCACCTGGCTGTGGAGGCCTGGGCCCCACCAAGGGTGGAGTCAGGTTTCTTTTCTCTTCGGCGCCCCAGCCCTTGGGTGCTCTCTTTAATACCCAGCACAAGAGACCATTCAGTGACAGGGGCCAGGCAGACAGTGCCACCCCGGGGCAGGTGGGGTGGAGTACAGGAGAGGAGTGGAGCCCTTCCTGCTCACACACACCCACGCCCGGCTTGCCCGCTGGGCCCCGTGTTTCCTTCTGTCTTGGGCTCTTCAAGGACAGAGGTTTTGCGAGTATCTAGGTGCCTCTTAACGCACACCCCCACTCCGCTGCGCCATCGGTCTCTGTTGTACTTCCTGGCCTGGATTTCCCTGGCAAGGTGAGTCTTTGGTGTCCCTGCTGTGGTGCATTTTCTAGACAAAAAATACCTCTGACAGGCGGCTGGTTCTGAGGGCTGAGTTCCTGGGATGTGTCCCAGGTGTGGAACTGCTGGGTCTTAGGGTAGGTGTGTATTTAACTTTATTAGAGAGGGCCAAATAACTTCCCAGAGTGGTTGAGCTCGTTTACACACACACTGGCAAGCTATCACAGATCAGTTGCTCTACGTCTCAGATCCTCGCTGACGCTCAGCGCTGTCAGTCTTTGTGTATGTTTGTATGTATACACATGTATATTTGTATTTCTTGCAAATATACTGCAGTTCCTCGGTGTGGATCTAACACGTATTTCGCTGGTGACTAACCAAGCTGAGCACTGTGTCATACTCTCCTGGCCTTCCTGTGTCTTCTTTGGTGTAGTGCTTGTTCAAGTCATCTGCCAATTATTCATTCATTTGTTTATTTTTAAATGTGTTGCTCTTTATGTATCAAATAAAAGTTCTGGAAGCTGGCGTGGTGGCGCACACTTGTAATCTCAGTACTTAGGAGGCTGAGACAGGAGGATCACAGGTTCACAGCCAGCCTCAGCTACTTAGTGAGGCCCTCTGCATTTTAGTGAGACCCTGTTTCAAAATAAAGAATAAAAAAATAGAGCTGGGGTGTAGCTTGGAGGTAAACTGCCCCTGGGTTCCATCCCAGTATTGAAAAAAAAAGTTCTTAGAGGCGGGCATGGTGGCACATGCATGTAATTCCAGTACTTGCAAGGCTGAGACAGGAGGATTGTAGAGTCAAGGCCAGCCTCAGCAACTTAGCAAGGCCAGGCTTTAAAAAATATTTAAAAGGGCTGGGGGTAGATCTTAGAAGTAGAATGCCCCTAGGTCCAATTCCCAGTACAAAAAAAAATAATAATTATTGGTCAACTATTTGTAATGCAAATATTTCCTAGCAGTCTGTGGTTTATTTTTTAATCAGGAGAACATTTTAATTTTGATAAGTTGCTCTTTCATTGTTTATCATTTTCTATGTGATCTAAGAAATACTTGACTATTTCAAAGACATGAAGACATTCTCCTGTGTTTCCTTAGAGAAGGTCACCTGCTGGTTTCACACTTATATATCTGTGGTCAATGAGAATGTCCAGCTGCTCCAGTACCACTTTTTATAAAGCGCTTCTGGCCGGGCGTGGTGGGCACGCTTGTCATCCCCGCGCTTGGGAGGCGGAGACAGGAGGATCGCGCAGGTTCGAAGCCAGCCGCGCTGGCTTAGGAGACCCTGTTTCCAAAAATAAAAAAGTATAAAATAGGGCTGGGAGTGTAGCCCGGAGGTAGAAGGGTTTCCAGGACCCCAGTACCACCAAAAAATAAATAAAATAAAAATAAAAATTTAAAAATAAGAAAGCGCTTCTGTTCCCCTTTATGAATCACATCAGTGCTTTTTAACAGAACCCACTAACTGCAGACATGTGGGTCTATTTCTAGGCTTTTATTCCGTTTCATTGATTTAATTGTCTGTCCATATGCCAATACCACGCGGCCTTAAACCCTGTAGCTTTATGCTAAATCTTAAAATCTGGTAGTGTAGGCTCTCCTACTTTGTTCTTTTTAAAGATAGTCTTGACTATTTTTAAGTCTTTCATATTTCCATATGAATTTTAGAATCAGTGCATCAATTTCTACCCCCAAAATCGTCTAATAGGATTTCAGTTGCAGCCTCATCGTCCCCCCAGATAAATCCGGGGCTCCGTGGCACGTGACTATTGGCGCCTACAATCGTGCCAACGCTGAGCACGTCCTAACTTTCCACTTATTTACACACTTTTAAGTGATCCCGGCAACGATTTGTAGGTTTTGATGTAAACGTTTTGTACATATTTTCATTAAATCTGTGCCCAGATATTTCGCGCTTTTCGATTCTACTTAAGTGCCAGTGTTTTGGACTTCCGCTCTGCAGTCGTTTATTGAGTAAAACACACTGGTAGTGTGTAGAATGCACCTAGCTGTCCACGCGCGCCTCGCTGCTGCGGTCTAGCGGGTTTGTTCGCTAGTTCTCATTGCTTGTCCCCCAAGACGTCATGAGGACGTGGGGTGCAGGCAAGCGGCTCCCCAGCGTGGCCCCTGAGTGGACAGCTTTTCCGCTGTCCCCGGTCTCGGCCAGGCCCCGGCCTGCTGGCGAGAGGCCAGAGGAGGCCTGGGCGCACGGAACTCAGGTGGGAAGGGACCAGACGCACAGTCCCAGCTGACTCCCAGCTGCGGCACCCCAAGATCATAATGACAGCTCCAGGCCGTGGGCACTTGCAATTCCATCTTTGGTGTGTGAACTGTTGGCCTCTTCTCCCTTGGTAAGTGGTCCATTTAGGATTCTTCTGCCTTCTTGAAGCTTTCTTTTTCTAATTGGGAATGGAACCCAGGGGTTTTCTAAACTGAGCTACATTCCTCACCCTATTTTTATTTAAAATAAGGTCTTGCTAAGTTGCTGAGGTTGGCCTCAAACCTGCAATCCTCCTGTCTCAGCTTCCCAAGTACTGGGATTATGGGCATGGGCCACCATGCCTGGATTGTTTTGATCTTTTAAACATTTTTTTCTGTTTAATCATCTTTTACATATTTTCCCTCTGTCTAATCTTTCAAATATTTTCCTTTGTGTTTTAGCTTTCTAATAGTTGCCACTATTAAAATTCAGACATTCTGGCTTGACTTTAACACCAAATCCTTTCCTCCCTTATTTCAGTTTTATCTTACAGCTTTAATTCCTAGGCTTCTGGAGAGCTGTTTTCACTTATTTTATTTCTTCTTTCTCCTTTTTTTGTACACAACATTCATAGCACCATTTATAGTACCCAAAGTGGAAACCATTGGAATATTCGTAACAGACAAATGGAAGACCAAAGTGTGGCAGAGTTGGCCCTTTTGTTTGTGGGTAACAAAACCAACTATACGTCAATAATTTGGGGGAAATTACCTGGGTCTGCAATGAACACATATAGACTTCTTGTGTGTGTATGTGTGTGTGTGTGTGTGTGTGTGTGTGCGCGCGCGCGCGCACGCGTGGTACTAGGGTGGAACCCAGGGCCACACTATCTCTGAGCTGCACCCTCAGCCCTATTTTGTATTATTTGTTTTGAAACAGGGTCTCACTGGGTTGCAAAGGGCCTCACTGAGTAGCTGAGGCTGGCCTGGAGCTGTGGGACCCTCCTGTTTCAGCCTCCTGTTTCAGCCTCCCGAATGCTGGGATTACAAGCGTGCGCCACCACACCCTGGTTTATAGACTTCTTTTCTTTGTCATTATTCCCTAAAGAATACAGTGCAATGATCTATATAGAATTTACATTGTACTAGACATTATAAGTGATCTAGAAATTAAAATATATAGAAGAATATGAGTAGATTGTATGCAAATGCTTTGTGCCATTTTATATTAGGGAGCTGAAAATCCACAGGTTTCGGCTTGGTGGGGTAGCTGTACACCTGTTCGATAGAATATTATTCAGCAATAAATAATGAAGTGCTGATGCATGCTACTTCGTGGCAAATCTCGAAAACGTTAGGCTAAGAGGAAGGTGAAATGACAAAAGAAATCACCTGTGTGATTCCACGGACTAAAATCACAAGCAGTCCTACAGACATAGCGTTGTGACTTGGAGGGGACAGAGACGGGGTGGCTGCTAATGGGAGTGGAATTGGTGTGGGGAATATTGAAAGTGTTCTAGAGGTAAAAGTGTTGACACGTGCACACCTATGAATGTGATATAAACCACTTTAAAAGAAGGGTTAAATGGTAGGTCAGTTATATTTTAACTAAGCTACTAGTTAGTAAAAATCTTAAAGGGCCAGCAGAATCTAATTCATTTCATTCCTCTTCAGTATTTTCTTAAATTTTTTCTTTTGTTGCCACTGCACGTTTTCTAGTGTCTGTCATGGGTCAGTCTCTACCTGGAAACTTTGTTACTCGCCAGACATCTTGAGAGCGCCTGTTTTCTGACTCTCCATCTTCCTGCTGGAAAGTCTAGGAAACATACTCGATTCCCCTGATCAGTGAACATTTGGGCCGTGGCCAGCGTGTTGCCTGTTGATATTGTTGTCGTGAGACAGCTGTTCCCACACAACCTAAAAATTTTATTTTTTTACTTTTTGGTACTGGGGATCGAACCCGGGAGCATTTTATCTCTGAGCTATATCTCTAGCCATTTTATAAATTTTATTTATATTTTGAAACAGGAACTCCTTAAGTTGTTGAGGGTCTAAATTGCTGCAGCAGGCCTCGCTGCAATCTGCGATCCTCCTATCTCAGCCTCCCAAGTACAGGGATGACAGGCATGCTCCACTGTGCCTGGCTAACTTGCTAAAATTTTTAAATAAATAAAGGTGGAGCGTGGCTGATGCATCCTATTAAAAAGTGTGACCTACATTATTGATGGCAGCACACCATGCATGTACCCCTTATGGAGATTAGGAAGTGGACCCCAAGTCCTGAGGGTCCCCACAGGACATCTGCCCAGGGCCAGCATCTTCTCTTGAAACCAGCCTGGGCTCACTCCAGGTAGCGGCAGTGCCAACCTGGCCGGGGCTGAGGCAATGGGCCCGGAGATGTTTCCAAGCAGGAGTGCATCGGAGCGGCGCCCCTGACACCAACAGGGAGCTTCCGGAACCCTGGCGCTGTGGCTCCGGACTTCCTGGGAGGCGGGCGGCACGCTAGCCACGTTCCAAATGGCCACTGATCAAGGGAACTGATCTCCTGGCTAGACTTTCCAGAAAGGAGATGGCGGAGTCAGAAAACAGGTGCTTCCAAGATGTCTAATGAACAGGAAGGTTTCCAGGTAGAGACTTGTCCAGGACGCTCAAGGATGGAACAGTAGAAAGAGAAACAGTCGCTGAGTACCAGTGTCTACTCAAGAAGACCAGTGGCGCCTGTAGATGCTCTCTGAGAATCCTAGAACTTGAGTCTACAGGAGCAAGAACAGTGTTCAAGAAAATAAAGTGAACACCATGGATCAAGAAAGGTTCTAGCCGGGCTGTGATGGTGCACACCTGGGATCCCAGAACTTGGAGCTGAGACAGGGGGATCACAGGTTTGAGACCAGCCTCAGCAGCTTAGCAAGACCTATTTCAAAATAAAAAACAAAAATAGCCGAGGATGTAGCGCAGTGATAGAACAAACGCCCTGGGTTTAATCCCCAGTGAAGAATATGGAGAAGAAGGAGGAGGAGGAGGAGGAGGAGGAGGAGGAGGAGGAGGAGGAGGAGGAGGAGAGGAGAAGGAGAAGGAGAAGGAGAAGGAGAAGGAGAAGGAGAAGGAGAAGGAGAAGGAGAAGGAGAAGGAGAAGGAGAAGGAGAAGGAGCGCCGCGTTAAGGGCGCTCAGTGAATACACAGGAGCTGAGGTTGGGACGGCTTGACATTCCTCCTCAATCCTCACACTACCACGATTCTAATACGATGGCCTCGGCGTTTCTGCACACATTTCCAGATCTCAGTAACATTACTCTGGCTTTATTTGTAAAGATCCTTCTTAATCACCAGCAGAGCCCGTCCCTTCCAGGTCCTTGCCTGAGGCTCCAACCCAGTGCTCTGTCTCCAGCAGCACCCTGCTGAGGCCTGTCCAAGGCCTTTGGAGAATCCGGGCCTTCTCCCTGCACGGCCCCAGGCTGTCCCGGGCTGTGTGCTGGGGTTCTAGCTCCTACATTTTCCCTCCACACTTCAACTCCGGCAGACATGTCTCCCTGGGCTGCATCTGATATCATGTCCCAGACTTAGGTCAAGAGATACTCCAAGCCAGGCACAGAGGCACACGCCTGGAATCCCAGTACTTGGGAGGCTGAGCCAGGAGGATCATAGGTTTGAGGACAGTTTCAACACAACTTAGTGAAACTGTATTTCAAAGTAAAAAATAAAATAGGCCTGGCGGTACAGATTGGAGGTAGAACTACCCCTGGGGTTGATCCCCAGCACTGAGGAAATAGAAAAACAGACAGCCTATTAAAAAAAAAAAAACCTACCACTCAAAATTCCAGCAGCAATATCACCGAGCCTGTCATTTTTCATGCAGTTCAAAAACCCATGGACAATTACTTGTTTTCTCCTAAACAATGTACTGGAGTTGCCACTGTGCATGGGGTGGGGTGGGGGGTCACGTGCAGAAAAGAGCGATGGACGTGGCCCTGGGGCTCTGAGAGGCGCCTGGACCCCCACCTCCTCTCCTCCCTGACGTGGGTCGTTGGCGCTGTTACCTCTCGTGCAGCCCTGGAACCTCCATCTTAAGATCTTGACCCTGCAGTGCAGACTACCGGTGTGCTCTAGTTTGGCCAGGGATAATGATGATGCCAGGATCCAGGTCCTCCCACGTGGAAAAAGTGCACGTGTGCAGAAACAAGTTGTCTGCCTCTGACTGCAGACAGCTAGCAGCTGTGTGCAGACCAAAAAAAAAAAAAAAAAAACTCACAGAGCAGGGGCTCGCTGAACAGAGGGGTCTGTTAGATCTGCCAAGGCCCGCAGGAGGCGCTCAGGACGAGGCCTGCATGTCCAGGCCAGCTCGTGGTCGCTGGAAAGGGCCAAGAAGGCGGCAGCTGGGGCAGGGAGGTTCCAGTGTGCACCCACTTTGATGTCTGTTCTGGTCCCGGCCAACACAGATGGGCACCGGCTATCCTCACCACCCTTCCAGCAAAGGCTAAAGAAGGGTGTGGTGGTTCACCCCCAGACGACGCCCAGGGCCCCGCAGCCTAGAGAGTGGATGGGACCTCGGGACTACTCCTAGCCGAGATGGACTCGGTGGCGAAGTCTAAGAGCCCGTGAGACATCGACAGTGTCAGGTCACCCACTCTGGAAGGCAGTCTCTGTCCTTGAGGGTGTGGGGACTCTTGGCACCCCAGGGAAAGACCATGTGGCGAGGGACTGATGCTTCCTGCCAATAAGCAGGGTCAACAGCCCAGAAACAGAGTCTCCAGGCCTGATGGGGCTGGACCACAACCTCATTGAAGAGCCACAAGTACGAGCTCCCTTACATGCAGGTGTTGCTGCAAGCTGCAAAGTCTTGGGGATGTTTGTTACACAGCAACAGATGACCAATACCTGGAGCATTCTAGAAACTAGAACTAGTTCATTCCATTTTTACACATTCCATGCTGAGCTAAACGCTGCCATCAAGTTCCTCTGACCCCTGCCTTTCTCCTGATCCCTGTGCCTGGGAGATGTTCTGTCCCCACCCCGAATTCTGCACACCCTGATGCAGCCCGGGTTCTTGCCACAGTATCTAATCCAGCTTCCCTGAAGCAAGGGTAGCTGGGGTGCATGTGTGCTCCCTGCGGAGCTTCTGAGGCTGGGCTCGGTTGCACCCTCGCTGGGCTTTCTTCTCCCTCTGGCTTCTCCTCGCACTTCCTTAACGAGCTATTTGCACTAGAATCTCAAGGACCAAGACCCAAGACACCCGTGTTGAAATCCAGCCTCCTAGCAAGACAAAAGCTGTTGTGTCTTACCAAACTTCTCTTGATAGGTACCAGATTCTTAAAGAAATACTTCTGTTCCCCAAACTAATGAAGGCTATTTTTTAAATTTTATTAATTTTGTGTGTGTGTCTGGTACTGAGGATGGAACCCAGGGCCATTCTACCTCTGAGCTATACCCCCAGCCCTATTTTTTTATTCTTTATTTTGAAACAGAGTCTCACTAAGTTGCAGAGGCCTCACTAAGTAGCTGAGGCTGGCCATGAACCACGATCCTCTTGTCTCGGCCTCCCATGTACTGGGATGACAAGCGTGCGCCACCACGCCCGGCTGAAAGCCATTTTTACGACTTTGAATATGCCATTTACCCAGCTGTTTTTCAAAACTTATTTACTAGGTCTCTGTAACGTGAAAGCAAGCCCTTTAGGGGATATGAGGATGAGGGGATGTGCCTCCACAGAGCACGTCTAGGAATGCATAACTGTCAGCGCCCCTCGCTCGCAGGCTGCGGGCTTTCTGTTTGACAACAGTTTGAGGCCAATCACAGCCGGCCAGGCGGGTGGATGGACAGCAGTCACTCCGCAAGCAATAAATGAGGTACTAATAAACAGCCGGCTGTGAGTATAAAGTCACCAGCTGCTCCTCTTTCTGCTTTTTGTGAAATCAGTCACATCTCAGCAGGAAGTAGCCTGAACTGAGCCGGGCGCGGTGGCGCACGCTTGTCATCCCAGCATTCGGGAGGCTGAGACAGGAGGTCAAGGTTCACGGACAGCCTCAGCTACTTAGTGAGGCCCTTTACAACTCAGTGAGACCCTGTTTCAAAATAAAGACTGAAAAGTGGGGCTGGGGTGTTGCTCAGAGGTAAAATGCCTGAGTTCCATCTCCAGTACCGGAAAAAAAAAAAATCTGGGTGTGGTGGCGCACGCTTGTAATCCCAGCACTCGGGAGGCTGAGACAGAAGGACCACAATTTGCAGCCAGCCTCAGCTACTTAGTGAGGCCCTTTGCAACTCAGTGAGACCCTGTCTCAAAATAAAGAATAAAAAATAGGGCTGGTGGTATGCTCAGGGGTAGAATGGTCCTGGGTTCCATCCCCAGTACCACACACACACACAGAGGAAGTAGCCCAAACTGATAACATACAGGGAGGTCTGGTTTAGAGGGCGACAGTTTCAGATCCAAACGTCTCAAGGGTAGGGGGCAGGCAGTGCAAAGGACCTCCCAGAAGTGACCCACCTTCCCTGCGACTATTCAGAACTGAAGCGCCACCCGGCCCCAGCCCACTCACGCGGACAAAAGATGGTGCGGCTCCGTGGAGGTTTTGCCCCCTTGGCTGTCTTTTCTGGGAAATCTAATCCTGCTGTGGTGCCAGCCGGAAGACAAGGGATCTGCCTAAGACCTGCACGGCTCCTCCACCCCCACCCTCCAGGCCAAGCACACACTGTCTACAAGTCAGTTAACAAACACAAATGTCCTAAACTTGAAACCACAAAAAAGTGAAAAGAGTATTCACAAAAGAGGAATATAAAAAAACCATTGAGAATCAACCTCGCTAGTAATGAAGAATGAAGATGAAACAGGACTGCGTTTTTCATCTACTGAATTGGTGCCTTTAAAGAAAAATTCTAACCCAAGTGTTGGAGAGGGTGAGAGCGCGGAGGAAGACACTGGTGGGGTGCGGCCTGGCTAAGTCTCCTGTGACGTCAGAGAGAGGTGAGGAGTGGTAGAAACGCTCCTCAGCTTTCATCAAAAATCGATCCCTAGCCGGGCGCGGTGGTGCACGCTTGTGATCCCAGCATTCGGGAGGCTGAGACCAGAGGATCGCGATTCGTAGCCAGCCTCATCTACTTAGGGAGGCCCTCTGCAACTCAGTGAGACCCTGTTTCAAAATAAAGATTAAAAAAATGGGGCAGGGATGTAGCTTGGAGGTCAAATGCCCCTGGGTTCCATCCCCAGACCCGCAAAAAAAAAAAAAAAAAAAAAAAAAAATCCATCCCCAGAAAACAGAGACCAGACAGGGAGGTTTATCCCTGGGCTGTTTGTAGTTTGAATCAGATGAAAAATGCTTGTCAGGCACTGGGTCACGGGCTTTGTTCCGGCTCTGGGGATTTAGCGGTGCACAAAGGGCCCTGCCTTGGTGGGGCTCACATCCCAGTGGGGCTGGAACCAGAGCTGCTGGCAAGCGAAGCCCTCCCTTCCCTGGGCCTCACACCTCGCTGGCTGAGCGTTATCGTTAACACTTCCTTGAGGTTGAACGCGCCCGTTCTCTATTCCCTCCTCCCTCACTTTTTTTTTTATCACTTGGTATTTGTATCTGTCAGAATTCCTGCAGCATTCCTAAGCATAACTTAGAAAAAGGAAGATTAATTTTCTTACGGTTTCAGGCTCTGTCCACGTGAGACCAGGGGCCACGGGTCTCAGGGCAGGTGGGAGGCGGAGGGAGGGAGAGTGCACGGGCTGTGCTGACATCACAGAAACAGGAATCCAGAGAGCCGCAGGGAGGAGGAGCCGCACACATAACCCCCAAGGCCAAGCCCCGGGGACCCCTCCTCCCGCCACACCCTACCAGCCTACCAGGGACACCCAGGTGAATCGGGTACAGTGGACTCATCCACTGCTGGGATTACAAGCCCTGTGACTCAATCCATCTCCGCACATTAATCAATGCGCTCTTTTGGAGATCGCTTAGATCTGACTATAACGATATTGAATCCAGGGCCTCGCGCATGCTGGCAAATGCGCCACCACCGAGCTGCAGCCCCAGTCCTCCCCGACTTTTTATAAAGAATAAGCATTCGGAAAAATTGGAAGAGTGCAGTGAACTCCTATTTACTCTCAATCTAGATTCAAGACATTACTAACTCCTTGAATATTGGGATTCCCTCTTCTCTCTCTTTCCTGTTCCTTTCTTTCCCCTAAACTGTCTGAAAGTAAATCTCAGGGATCATAACTCTTTGCTATAAAAACCCAGCATACTGCTTAGAGGAAGAATACCCCTCAACACAACAGCGGTGCCATCTGTCACACCTGAGAGTCAGCAGCCACCCGGAATAAATCAGATATCCAGGCCCTGCTTAACTCTGCCAATTATTTTCAAAGTGTCATTATAGCTAAAGTGTTATTTATTGACTTATTTATTTATTTATTTATTAAGGTACTGAGGATTGAATCCAGGGGCATTCTACCTCCAAGCTATACCTCCAGGCCCCTCCTTTTTCTTAAACAGTATCTCACTAAGTTGTTGAGGGCTGTTCTCCAAGTTGTGGAAGCTGGTCTCGAACCTGCGATCCTCCTGTCTCAGCTTCCCAAGTACTGGGATTACAGGTGTGCACCTCCACGCCCAGCTAGAGCCCTGATCAGATGCTGCTCTTCATGCTTTCTGTGCTCAGATTCTTGTCATCTCAAAGAAACCCCCTGATTTTCTCCACATCTGACTTTTAGGGAATATGGCCTTGTGCTGTGGCCCATTGGGATGGGTCTCCCTGCTCCCGCATGGGCTGTTTATCTTGTTCCTTTATTCCTTATGTTGCCTTTAAATGAAGAGTTAGTTTTTGCAGCTTGATTGGATTCAAGTTAAACATTTTTAGCAAACCTGCATCCAGGTGCGGTGTCCTCTGAGCTGGATTCCAGCAGGCACCGGTGTCTGCCTGGCCCCGATTCCCCTCTGTGAAGTCAGATCATCTGGTTAATTTGGAAGCAGTCAGATGGCTCCGAAGTAAAAGGTACATATTTTTTTCTTTTGCAGTGAGTAAGTTGTCGTAGCGTGTAAATATCCTCTTTTCTATTGGCCTTTTACCCAATAACTTTTTTTTTTTCTTTTGGTACTAGGGATTGAAACCAGGGACATTCTACATCTGAGCTACACCACCAGCTTTATTTTACTTTTTTATTTTGAAACAGGGTCTCACTAAGTTGCTGAGGGGCTCACTAAGTTGCCAAGCCTGGCCTTGAACCTGTGATCCTCCTGTCTT
The DNA here is from genome assembly GCF_963383645.1 of Muscardinus avellanarius. Lineage (NCBI taxonomy): Eukaryota > Metazoa > Chordata > Mammalia > Rodentia > Gliridae > Muscardinus > Muscardinus avellanarius. The sequence continues at coordinate 7,392,966 of NC_137787.1, forward strand.
AGGCCCACAAATACCGGGATTACAGGCATGCCCAATGGCTCTTCACTTGCTTTAATGATCCTTCCTGAGTCAACCCTCAGGAATGGCAAGGTGGTGATGTCCTAACAGCCAGCCTTCCACCTGTGTTAGTTAATTTTATCTTGTGAAAAATCCCCTCCGTTGTTTTTTGGTTATTTTGTTGTTTGAGTCCATCATTATTGGTTCATGTCACTTTTTAAAAAAATTCAGCATATTTTAATCTATGCTAAATTCCTCTGACTGTCAATCAGCCACTGATTTGGCCAGTAGGAGTCCCACACCGCTGGCCGCTGCTTTCCTTTGAGGTAGCCCCCACCCCAGGAGCGCTTCCCTTCCCACACAGCAAGGCACTTGCTGGACTTTACATCTTCCAGGGCTTCCCAGGTCCTTTCAGCAGAGAATGGTCCTAAAGAACCAAGATCAGAGTTCTGGGTGTGTGGTGCTCGTGACTACTGACAGGCCAGTGCCTCTGGATGCTGCAGTGGACAGTGCTCGGGGTGTGTGTGTGTGTGTGTGTGCTGTGTGTGTGTGTGTGTGTGTGTGTGTGTGTGTGTGCGTGTGTGCAGCCAGGACGCAATGTTTCTTCCTTCTTCTCTCCCCATTCCCCACTTACATCTTGCTCTTCTATTTTTTTTCTTTTTTCTTTTTTCTTTCTTTTTTTTTTTTTTTTTTTTTTGCGGTACTGGAACCCAGGGGCATTTGACCTCCAAGCTGCACACCCAGTCCTATGTTTTATTCTTTATTTTGAAACAGGGTCTCACTGCGTTGTGGAGGGCCTCACTAAGTGCTGAGGCTCGCAGCTTGCTTTTCTAACAGGAAGGTGTCAACATCAGCATGTAGAAGGGCATCGATCTACAAGCGCACACAGAAGATGTCAAAGTCCCTTACCCAAAGCCTGGTTTTATTTCTGCCATACTTTCATGGTTTTTTTCCCCACTGGTTGAATAAGTAAAACATGTACATGGTTTACAAGTCAAAACTACATCAAAAGGTACATTCAGAAAAGTCTTAGCCGCTCCCCCTACTCTGGAAGTAATCATTTACTTATTTATAATTTTGGAGTACTGGGGATGGAACCAGGGGCATTCTACCTCTGAGCTACACCCCCAGCCTCGTTTTTTATTTTTTCTTTCTATTTTTCTTTCTTTCTTTTGTAGTACTGGGGATGAAAACCAGGGGCCTTTTACCTCTGAGCTACACTCCCAGGCCAACTTTATATTTTATTTGGAAACAGAGTCTCACTAAGTTGCTGAGAGCCTCACTAAGTAGCTGAGGCTGGCTCTGAACCTGTACGATGCTTTTGTCTCCGCCTCCCAAGTGCTGGGATTACAAGCATGTGCCACTACACCCGGCTTTTATTCTTTATTTTGAAACAGGGTCTCCCTAAGTTGTGGAGGGGTTCACTAAGTAGCTGAGGCTGGCCATTAACCTGCGATCCCCCTCCCGGCCCCGTCTCAGCCTTCCGAGTACTGGGGTTACAAGCGTGTGCCATCACACTTGGTGCAATGGATTTCAACCCAGAAAACTTAGAGCGCTCCATCTTTACGTCGATGGCAGGCAGGATCATGGGACGGAGGCGCACGGTGTGTACAGAGAACCAAGAGAAGGCTTGGCGTCAGGAAGGGACAGGGCGACTTCTAAGGTGTTCTCAAGGGAAAGGAATTTTTCCATTCAGTCTTTTCTCTTGACTCACTACTGTGGAGAAAGCTCTCCCCTCTCCTGGTAAGAATCCTTCACGTCTTACAAAAAAACAGTTAGTGGTGGCTGGAGCCATATTCTTTCTTTAAGAATACATGCCAGTGTCACAGCAGACGCCAAAGACCTCCCTTCTAGACCCCACAAGAAAGGAAGGAAGCAGTGCCATAGTAAAGACCGTCTTTTTAGCCCGAGCTAAGCAGAGACACGGGTCCAGAGATCCCACGACTGGTGACAAATGCCACTCTGAGGGCCAAGCGACACTTTAGAAGCAGCAGTAACTTAACATGCCATGTTCACTGCACGGGATAAGAAAACAAGACACCGCTTTAAAATTAGAAACAGCCTCAGCCACAGGTCAATCCCGGATAGGGACAAACCGCAGTATGAAAAAAATAAAAATAAATTCCACTTCTTGGCTGGTGGACTGCTTCTCCCCTTGGAAAATAATAGTACTTAAAGCCGGACGTGGTAGCGCACGCTCGTAATCCCTGCATTCAGGAGGCTGAGACAGGAGGATCGTGGTTCGTGACCAACCTCAGCTACTTAGTGAGTTCCTTTGCAACTCAGTGAGACCCTGTTTCAAAATAAAGAATAAAAATAGGGCTGGGGTGTGGCTCAGAGGTAGAATACCTCTGGGTTCCATCCCTGGTACTGGGGAAAAAAATTAGTACTTTAAAGGTGTGATCATCCTCAAAGGGAGGAGAGAGGCGACGGACAATAATGGGTGGAAGGAAAAGGGTCCGTGAGATGTTTCTGTGACCGTGGGCGACTGAGGGGCATGGGAAGGTCGCCGAGGTCCGCCTCACTGAGCACACATGCAGAGCCTCGGTGGTCTGCCGGGTCCCTCCCGGCACAGGGAGGGGACAGGGATGCCCCAAGCATGCACAGCAGGGCTGGCCGCGCAGGGAGCCAGTTCTGGGCTGAGTGTTCCAGCAGGAGCTTGGCTCCTATTGACATGGAAGAAGCCTTCTATTTAGGAAGGAGAAGGGGAAATTCTGGAAAGGGGACCATTTGCATAACCAGGCAGTGGATCGGGACGTGGCTTCATGTTCATCCAGCCAGGATGTATTGCTGTCAAATCTGAATTCGTGATTCTCTGGAAACGGAAGCACTTACTTTTTCAGAGACTGATTTATGTAACGGATGGAGGTGTCTTTCCTCCAGGTACGTCAGGAACCTACAAAGCCACTCCGCCCCCTCTCCCAAGTTCATGGATCCCCCGTGGCCACGTGAACACTTGCAACTCAACCCCTAAATGTACGCACATCGAGGATTTGATCTTTTTAAAGTGACTTTTCCCCCTTATTATATAAGTGGCACATTTATTATAGAGAAAAATTCCAACACAAATGAATAAAAAAGAGGAAAATTCCCTCAGAATCCAGCCAACCAGCTCCAAGTTCTATGAAATAATTTTGGTAATCGTTCTACCAGTCCTTTGAAAAGAATATGTGCCTGCTTAAAATTCCATGCACAAGAGTCTACTTACAAACCAAACAGGACCGTGCCGCCATCCGCTTTGGGGATTTGCTATCTCTAAAGTAGGCTGGACATCTTTCTACTCACTACTCTTCTAAAAACTTCCTAATGCTAACAGTATCCCACTAGAGAGATGCCATGATTAAGTAGCCAATCTTCTGTTACCAGATATTTAGGCGGCCCCGAATATTGCAATGTCATAAATACTATGACAAACATCTTTGTAGCAAAATTTATTTATTTTTGGACAGATTCAATTCTTTGTTAGGATATATTCCTAGAGGTACAATCTCTTTGCCAAAGAGCATGAACATTTATTTGCAGACAGCACTTTCAGATTGCCCCCACAAAAAGTCATATCCATGCACGTTCTACTCTCAGAAGCAAGAGACAGACCCATGGTGAGCGGCGGCGGTACACTCCTTTCGGGGCTCTGATGGCTGCGTCCCAGTGTTTCTGAGACGCTGTGCTTTTCCTCCACTTACTCTACGCTCCTTTGCACACTGCCGACACAGTTCCCTTAACAAGCTTCAAAGTAGAAATATGCAGCAAGCCCAAAGCTTTGAATTCAGGGAAGAAAGGCATCTTGTCAGCGATGGAGAGGCAGGCAGGGACCGGCACCGGGCAGGTGGGCAACACACCTCTCCAGGCTTCTAACATCTCCCAGGGCTGCCCATCTCCATCAAAAACGTACTGGTCTTCGTATAAGAGCCCGAATCCTTGAACGATTAGCCCTGGGAACTCAGTGAGGACCATTCTTTCTCCAGGATGTTAAGGGCAGGGTGGTTGTTTTGAAAGGAAATGGGCAGCCATCACACTGCTTACTTCTTGTTACGGAAAATGTTTCCCTAAAAGCCACTTACTGTGAATTTGCAGGAATTACGTCTTAACAATTTCCAGTTCTTAATTTTCTTCACTACATGCTATTCTTTCAAGTCTACTTTATGAACAGGACACTTTTGCTTTCTAGTTTCATACTTAAAAGGATTTTGCTACGTTTGGTGAATGGTTAAAATAATCCCGTCTCCATTCTAATAGTAAGTGTATTTAAGCATGAAATTTAGGCTACCTAAATAATGTCCCTTTCCATGCACGAGGCATGCTATAGTTTGGAAAGTGCTCCCACTAATATAGGACTAAATTAGGTCTACCTATGTCATCTATCATTTCAAATTAACCAACCTAAATAGAACAGACTGACTATATTTTCTTTACAGTTTGAGGGGAGTTTGGTTGTCGTTGTGGTACTGGAGACTGAACACCGGCAGGGGGCAAGGTGTTACACCTGGGAGCTACACCCAGCCTGTCTTATTTGGGTTTTTTAAATTTTGAAACAGGGATCTCACTAAGTTGCTGAGCATTTCACTAATTTGCTGGGGCTGGCCTTGAACCTGCGATCCTCCCATCTCAGCCTCCCAAGTACTACAATTATAGGCATGTGTTACCAAGCCCGGCTACAGTTGAGTTTTAATTAAGAGTAGATAACCCCTGTGATCACAACTTTTATGCACACCTAGAAAACTCCTAATCTCGTTCACTTGAAATTCCGTCCTCAGCCTGTCTTGGAAGTGAGTCTTCATCCTTCGGTGCCCCTTGCTTTAGGATTCTCTTGGTATCATGGCTACTGCTCAAAGGCCATAATGCCACCCACAGTCCAGATGCCCGGACCCTGTGCATTCCAGGCTCCTTGAAGAGGAATATTCCAGAGAACCCGGTACCTCAGGCCTCTTTCCCTGTCCACAGTTTAGGATGAACAAACAAACATATCATCTTCCCTGTGACTTACTTTGAGGAGCTTTTTTTTTTGGGGGGGGGATACAGTTTCATCAAAGGTACACAAATTATCTGTATCTCCTGAGAGAAGATATGGCCACCATTTGTCCTTGAATTCTCAGGACACTACTGAGGACACATGAGCCATTCAAAAAGCTTTGGAAATCACAGCATTTTCCTAGCCAGGCAACATCTTCTAGGCTGCATCTCAGGCTCGGAAGTGGAGCAAAATTCTTGGCCACTTTTTTTTTGTTTTGTTTTGTTTCGGTACTGGGGATGGAACCCAGGGGCATTCTACCTCTGAGCTATACCCCCGGCCCTACTATTTATTCTTTATTTTGAAACAGGGTCTCACTGAGTTGCAAAGGGCCTCACTAAGTAGCTGAGGCTGTTCTCGAACCGCGATCCTCCTGCCTCAGCCTCCTAAATGCTGGGATTACAAGCGTGGGCCACCACGCCCAAGTGCTTGACCACCTATTTTTGATTCAGAAAATATATTCACCATTCACCATGACGATGTGAAGTCTTCAGTACTTAAACCCTAAGATAACGGGCCGCTTCCCACGGTCTCTGAAAACCATCCAGTGCTGGCATAGCTCCTGAAGCCAGGCAGGCGTTTGTTTACAACGCCTCATCCTGCCAGCCTTTGGCCTATTTAACCAAAAGGACAACCGTCCAACATAGCAACAACAACAAAAACACTCCTCGCTTCACCAACACAGTCAGTTTGTCTGGCACTGAAGCCTGAACCCAGAGGCATTCTACCACCATGCTACACCCCCAATCCCCCCCTTTTTTTCTTAATTTGAAACAGGGGCTGGGTAAATTGCTGAGGCTGGTCTCGACTCTGTGAGCCTCCTGTCTCAGCCTCCCAAGTACTGGAACTACAGACGTGTGCCACTAGGCTCCAGCTTGAAGCCAGCTGTAATGGGCTTGTGGGCTCAGCACAGATCATAGACCACCTGCAGCACCAGTCCCAGAACCTGCTAGTTCCCAAAGAGGGACGTGAAGAAACACAGACGTAAGGCCGAGGAACGCTCATGCCAGGCTCAGTGACTGCGGACAAAACGCTGACCCCAGGCGGAGCAGGGCGAAGCCTCCTGTCCCTGTGTCCACGCACGCACCAACCCCTTCCCAGCACCCAGGGAGGGACACGCTGGAGGCCGGGTCAGAGACCAGGGATGCCTTAGTGGCTGCTCCCGGCAGCTCAGAGACGGCAGAGTGGTCGTTGCAGTTAAGGGCAGGACTGCGGGGCTCTCTAGAGTGACCCCGCTTTTGTCTGGGCAGCTCCAGCCCAGACTGGACATTACCTCTGTCGAGCAATGGGTGGCCAGTGCGGCACCGGGACAACGAGTGGCCAGTGCGGCACCGGGAGTCGCTTGGGTCAGTGATGCTGGAGAAAAACGGCCCAGGGGCCAGGCGTAGGGCGGATGGGGGAGAGGAAGCTGGCAGCCACGAACTCTGAGTCCAACGAGAGGCTGCCGCTCCTGCTGGGGACACCAGCCGTGCGCTCAGGAGTCTGCAAGTCCGCCCTCGGTCCCATCATTTGCTAGGACCCGCAGAACCCCAACAGCTGCTATACTCACCGTCACGATGGCCAAAGAGTCAGATTAATCTCAAGTCAAGGGAAGAGATGCACAGGGGGAGCTCAGAAAGTTCCACACGGAGCTTCCAGCGGCCTCGTGGAGTCCGGGACAATGGTGACCTTCCTGGCAGCCGAGAGTGACCACATGCAGGGAGTGTCGTCCACCAGAGAGACTGGCCTGAGCCTCTCCCTCTGGTGTTCAGCGCTTTTAACTGGGGCTCGGCACGTAGACAGTTGTTTGTCCGGGTGGCAGACCTCAGTCTTTGCTCCCCTGGAGGCTAACCTGTACCATGTGACCCAGCACCCCCTCCTTATCTGCTGTGACCCGGAGCTGAGCAGATACACTTTGGCGGTCCTGATATCTCGACAGCTTACAGCTCACTTCCCAGGAAACCAAGGCAAAAGTCAGACCTCTCTTGGGATGAGTCTTGTTTCTGTGATGCTGAGGATTGAACCCAGGACATTCTACCTCTGAGCTACATCTCCAGCCCTATCTTATTTATTTGTTTTTATTTTGAAACAAGGTCTCACTAAGTTGTTGAGGCTGGCCTCGAACCTGCGATCTTCGTCTCAGTCTCCCACGCGCCAGTTTTATAGAAGTGTGCCACCACGAATGGCTCAGTTAGTTCCTTCCTATATAGGGCTAGACTGATTTTGTCTCTTAGTTTCAAAACACATTACAATTCCTTGTTGACAAATTATCCTCATGATAAAAATCTGTGCCTCCATCTCACAGATGAAACACTTCCCAGCTCTCCACAGAACAATTTACTCTTGCAAAGTGTCCTCGGGGTGAGATCTTCTCGTGCAGTGCGTGCGGGGCCTGGGTCTCATGGCGCTGCGCCAAGAGGTCACCTCAGAGCACCCATCCTGTGCTTTCCTGTCTCCTGGCCTCCTCTGAGGCCTTCGGGTGTCCACGGGGCTCTGCAGACCAACCGCTGCTATGGCTGTGTGGATTAAACAGGTTGATTTTCAAAGCCAGGGGAAAAGTCTTTTGAGAGTGACAGAAATAACTACTGTGTTTGTATATTTAAAAGATGCAGCTAATAAAAAGCCATGAAATGATGCTTCTCAAAGTTTACAACATGTATCTGAGGAATATCTTCTCATTACCAAAAAAACAAAAAATCCAAGGCCTTTTCCTATGAGATTTAAGAATAAAAAAAATTTTTTTTTACATTTGGTAGTCTAGCAGCATACCATGTGATCATGAGAAGAGAATAAATGAGAACCGATCATCGCAGCTCCCAGGTCTAGGGCTGCAGCTCAGCGGTGGATCACGTGCTTAGCATCCGCAAGGCCCGGGGTTCGAACCCCAACATTGCAGATATACTTACAGATCCTTATTCCGCCCAGTGTAGACCTCTCTTATTATCAAATGCGCCCTAATCTGACACTGGGCAGCTGTGAAATCTTGGGCTTGAAATCATTTAACCCTCCATTCTGCTTCGATAAAATAAAAATACTGGCCTAGATCATCTCTAAGCACCCTTCCTCTTCCAGAATGTCTGTCTTGGGATCAAGAAAAACTTAGAGACACAAACTAGGACTCCCAAAGTCTGGGGCTGCTACATAAATAAAAATCCACTTTGCTTCCAATATTTATAACCCAGAGGAACAATTAATCTTTAGATGAATACCTAAAGGAACTAAAAAAAAAGCCTTTTAAAGATATATCACTAATTTGTTCACAGATATTTCGAGGGTACCTACCATGTGCTAGCCAGGCATAAATATTTGAATATTTCCCAACACTTTCTGTTGTGAATGATTCAGAGCAAAATGTCAGCGAAGCAGGGATTTTAATAATAGCCTGCCTAATAAGCACTAAATATGACAGAAAATAGAACGTGGGGAATTTAGCTTAAGGTTACATGCCGCAGAACTCAGTGACTTTCTAAACTGATTTTATAATTAGGAGGATATTTTTAGCTTATTTTTCAACTGGAAGGTTTTATTCTACCCATCTTAATATATGTAATTTCACTTTGATATTTTCGAGCTTTTTTAAAAAGTTGAATCTTTTCTCTTGGGTACAGCAGAGGGTAAAGGTAACTGCTTCCGCTGGGTTCATGTGACATTAGGGGGCGCTACGCCCCGCAAGCAGCAGGTCCTGCTCACCGCCCATGAGGACGTGCCCTTCCCAGAGATGTCCCCGTAAACACAGCAGGACAGGGATGGGTAGTGGCAGCTGGTGTGAAGGGGAAGGGGCCCATGGGGACAACCTTTCTGCATGAGGGTTTGACCTGGTGGGAGGTGCAGAGTTTTATGAGAGGTCAGAGAGGGGAGGGCAGCCAGCTTCTTCCCCCTCCCTGAGCAGCTGGCCAAAGGCCCACAGCAGCACGAGGAGCCCGGGCTTTGCCCCAGGAGAGGGGACTCCAGCTCAAGTACTTGCCTAGGGACAGAAGATAAAACTAGACCCACGGTTTAGAAAGGGGAGGGAGAAGCCAGGCCTGTAATCCAAGGACTTGGGAGTCTGATGGAGGAGGATATTGGGTTTGAGGCTAGCCTCAGTAATTTAGCAAGCCCCTGTTTCAAAATAAAAAAATTTAAAAAGGCTAGGGGTATACTTGGAGTAGAATGGCCAGTACCCCTTACAACACACACATAAAAAAGAAAGAAAGATAGAAAGAAAAAAAAAGAGAAAGGGAAAAAGATGACTTGTGACCATCCAGAGACCAAGGACTTGGGTGCTGGCAACAGCCACCACGGAAGCGGCTACTATTAGAAGTCTCTCGCTTGAAATGACTCAAAGTAAAAATGATCTTTAGGAAAAATTATTATTAGTAGTAGTATTACTATTACTATAGATATGGAGCGGTTAGAGAGAAGGCTGAAAAGGCTTCTGCCTCCCTTTCAAAGAGAGTCCTCTTTTACTGAGGGTTAAAACAATTCTAAAAAATGATTAAGCGCAAGGAGGTCAAGGGTTAAACTTCAGAAGCTGCAGTCATGGGATGCGCTTTAGGGAGAGGCAGGTTCGGGCCTGGCTAGGGAGCGGCAAGGTGAGCACTGCCGGGCAGATAGAGGTCATAAAAGTCTACGGGAAGGTCCCATCCGGTCCAAAGAGGCTTCGGGACAGTTTCCACTCAGCTAGATACTATGTACCTAGCTGAGCCGTTTCAAAATGGTGACCTCATCGCAAGGTCTGCCCTGAGGGACTCTGGGGACCGGGAGAACTTGGTGAGCCGTTGACCCAGGGAATGGCAGGCGGTCCAGACATTGGGCTGCCACGGAGCGCCCAGGCTGGCGGCGAGGCAGCCTCCTCCTCCAGGTGCAGGGGCTTGTTCCCCACTCTAACAAAGAGCTGTGGCTAGGACCACAGCGGGGCAGTGCCACCCTGGAGATGGGACCGCTCTCACTGGGCCTGGGAGGCCAAGCATGCGGCCAGAGGATGGCACCCAAGACTTAAGATGCCATGGAATCTGCCTCACCAGGTGTTTTTTTAATTTACTTGGGACCCGTGCCTCTCCCTATCCTCTTTCTACCTTTTGGAATGGGAACGTCTGTCCCCTGCCTGTATCGTCTTTATGTCTTAGATCAGAACTGTGCGGCTTTGGAGGTTCATGGCTGGGGAGAAACATGGCCTCAGTTGTAGCCTGAGTCTCACCCACATCTGTTATCCATAACTTTTTTTTTTTTTTTTTTGCAGTACTGGGGATAGGACCCAGGGGCATTCTACCTCTGAACTACACCCCCAGCCCTATTTTTTTTATTCTTTATTTTGAAACAGGGTCTCTCTGATTCCCAAAGGGCCTCACTAAGTAGCTGAGGCTGTCTGCCAACTACCATCCTCCTGTCTCAGCCTCCCCAATGCTGGGATTACAAGCGTGTGCCCCACGCCCGGCTTATCCATGATATCTAGATGGGACTTGGCTCTCAAAGCTGATATTGGAACAAGTCAAAGCGTGCTTATGAGTGGAATGAATGTGTTTTCCATGGAAGGACAGGAAGGGGCAAAAAAGATGGACTGAATGTTGTATCCCCCAAAGCCCCCAGAAGCAATGGTATCAGGCGATGGGGCTTCTGGGAGGTTCTAGGTCATAAGGGGTGCCCCATATGAGGGTTTGGTGCTCTTTAAAGAGACCCAGGCGAGTACGCTCACCCGCTTTTGGCCCAGCAAAATCCAATGCAGAGTCAGAGGCGGCATCCCACAGGGCCTGCCTCCTCCGTCCTCGGAACTGTGAGAAATCCATTCTGTGACTTATATGATGCCCGGTCTCTGGCGCTTTGTTATGGTGACCTGAACCGTCAAGCCAGGGGTTGGTCCAGGTAGACACAGCCAGTGAGCCAGAGGGCCAGGGAGTGCCGGCCAGGGCACGGGCCTTCCCCCGAGGAGGCCTGGAGAGAGGCGAGAGGCGACAGGAGACAGGAGAGAGGTGACACGTCTCTCAAGTCGCCTGAGGCTTTGAAAGCAGAGCAGCAGAACCTAGACCCAGACTTTCTGGTGAGCTGGGCAGCTGCTGCTGGAGCTGGATGTCAGCGGACTCCAGGGCCCATTCCCAGCACCCTTTGGGAGAGGCGGAGCAGGGGTGACGAAAGGGGCGGAGCCCGTGTCCACCATCCCCTGGAAGGGCAGCTTTCTCCGCCCAAGCTTCTCAGTTCCCCTGCCTGCAAAACCCTTCCATCCACCTGCTCCAGACCAGGGTCTGCTCCCCTCCTGCCAGGAGTGTCTGCCTCCTGGAAGGAGGGTGTAAAAGTGAGCCAATGCCCTCCAGGAGCTAGAGGCACAGGCCTGTACTCCCAGTGCTTGGGAGGCTGGACAGGAGGCTCCCAGGCTCCCTCTGTAATTCGAAGAGGGCCTCATCAATTTAACAAGACCTTGTTTCTAAAGTAAATAAAACAAAACAAGCTAGGGGTATAGCTCAAAAGTAGAATGTCCCAGGGTTCAACCCCCAGTACAGATAAACAACCCCCCCCAAAAAAAAGCCAGTGCTTCCTGGGGGGATGGGAGAGGAGGATTCCCCACTTTTCTTTGTCCTCCTAACCCGTCCCCAGGTATCCTTGGGGCCCTGCGTAGGAACTGGGCCTGGCTGCAGACCAAGGCTGCTGTTACCTGGGCGCCCGGCAGGGGGGCCACCTGACTCAAAAAAAGAGCTGGCTGGTGACTTCCCGAGCGGAATCCCACGCCACACCAGGGCAGGTGGCAGGCTGGCCCGCCTCGGGCGTCTCCCTGGGTCCGCGCCCATCTTGCGGGCCTCGGCAGGGCAAACGCTCGCTTCCCCCTCCCCCGGCCCCGCCATCTCTTTCTGGCGGCTTTTGGTGTCCGAGCGGACTGCACTAGCTCGCACGAGGGTGCAGATTCAAGAGTCCTGTCACCAGGAGGGGTCTGGGCAGTTCTTCGGGACACCCTCCTCTCCTCCCCCTGCCCCGACCCCTGCCCCGACCGCCAGGGCCCCTGGGCCGCCGCGTGTGGCTCTCCCGCGGCCGGACCCGCGCGGGCTCCTCCCCGCCCCGGGGGCCTCGGGGGCCGCGTCTGCCTCGAGAGGGCCCGGGAGGCGTCCGCGGGGGTGCAGCGCGGGACCCGCCCCGGCGGCCAGGCGGGCGCACGCGGTCCGGCCCAGACGGCGCGGGCGCCGGGCCGCCGAGGTCCCCGCCCGCCAGCGCCCGGCCCGCGCCCCCGCGCCGCCGCGCCCCCGCTGCCGTTGCCGGGGCAACCGCGGGGCCTCGGGCGCGCGCGCGGGAGCGCGCCACAGCGGCGGCGGCGGCGGCGGCGGCGGCGGCAGCTCGGGCTCCAGCCGCGCGCGGCGACCCCGCTCCCGAGCCCGCGCTCGCCCGGCCGGGCCGCGGCCCCATGGAGCTGCTGGCCGCCGCCTTCAGCGCCGCCTGCGCCGTGGACCACGACAGCTCCGCCTCGGAGAGCGACGCGCGCGAGCCGGCGGCGGGACACCTGCCGGGCAGGTGAGCCCGGGACGGCCCCCGGGCGGCCGTGGGGATGGAGAAGGAGCCGGCGCGGCCGGGCCGTCGGGGGGCCATGGGGATGGCGATGGAGCCCCCGCCCCGCCCCGGCCCCGGGCGGCCATGGGGATGGCGATGGAGCCCCCCGCCCCGGCCCGGCCCCCGGGCGGCCATGGGGATGGCGATGGAGCCCCCGCCCCGGCCCCCCCGGCGGGCGGCCATGGGGATGGCGATGGAGCCCCCGCCCCGGCCCGGCCCCCGGGCGGCCATGGGGATGGCGATGGAGCCCCCGGCCCGGCCCGGCCCCCGGGCGGCCATGGGGATGGCGATGGAGCCGGCGCGCCGGGCCGTCGGGGGGCTCGGGCGCAGGGCTGCGCGGCCGGCCGCCGCGCCAAGTTTCCGAGCCTGCCCCGAGCTCGGGAACGCGAAGGGCGGCGGGCGGCGGGCGTGGGGGGCCGGGTCCGCCCCGACAGCCCGGCCAGGGCGCCCGGCCCGCGCCCCCAGAGCCGGCCGGGTGCGTCGCCGCTTGAAAGTAACCGGCCTCGCCATCCTCCCTCTCTGGTAGCGAGTCGTCCTCCACCCCGGGAAATGGGACCACGCCCGAGGAGTGCCCGGCGCTGGCCGACAGCCCCACCACGCTCACCGAGGCCCTGCAGATGATTCATCCCTTCCCAGCCGACTCCTGGAGAAACCTCATCGAACAGATAGGTGGGTGTCCCTGGCGCGGGCCGCGGGGCTTCATTGGGGAATCGTGGGTGCCAGGTAGATTCTGGGGTCTCCTGGCTTGTGAGATGCTTTTTTTTTTGACACACATGGTTCCGTAGACAGAACTGCCACGTGTTTTACTGCTGCACTGTGGGGCTAATTTTGCAAATGGATTTATGTTCTCCTCCTGGAGAGGTTTACTTATCCCAGCCTTCGCCTGCAGGAGGGTTCTCTGTCCTCTGTCACTTCTGCCAGAAAGACCTGGAGGGGGAGCAGCCCTGCTGGGCTGGGCAGAAGGGAGCCCTCCGGGAGCTCCAGCACGGAGGCCCTGGAAGACCTGGAGCTGAGGGTCCAGAGGTGTGTGGTGACCCCAGGCTGACTGTGACTGCTTTGGAGGGATGCCCTGGGACCGCTGACAAGCCAGGGAAACCTCTCCTGGAACAGGGCCAGGAGGGAATTCACAGGGACTAGCATGCGCGAGGCCCTGCAGAGCTGCGGCAAGTCCCCGGGAGTGTGCAAAGGGGACCGGGAAGGTGTTTAAAAAACTCCAGCCCCTGCACTAGGACATCAGGCTGGTCCTCCCGTGTCACCGGGAGGCACCCGAGAGTGGAAACTCGGTTTCTGTTGATCTGGAACTTGGTACTTAGAAAACATTGTTCAGTCTTGTCAGAGCAGCCAGCAGACTAATGATTGAAATAAAAACTCTAGATTGGGAAAGTGTTCTTGCCTCGATGTATGACCATTGTTCTCCGATCCTGAATGTTCAGATGGAGAGAAAGTGTTCGCAGGGGGCAAGCGAAGCTTTGGAGACCCCACACTGGGACTTTGGGGCGGCCCCCTCTTGGCAGGCGGGGAGCCTTCCAGCCCCACCCTGGGAGGCCGAGGAGGCGGAGCCGCCACGCCTGTCATTAAGCTGCTGATTCGGGGATTTCTGGTGAACCCCTGAGTGTCGGCCTGGGGGGGGTGGCATTGGCTTTTCAGTTTGTTTCCTGGGGGAGTAGAAACAGGCTGATCTGAAACCAAAGTCACTTAGGAGATCCTGGTTTTGAAATAAAGCAACCCTCAGAACCCTTTCGTACTGAGAAAAGCCACCTCTGCCTGGGTATCTCAGGGAACTTTGCCTTCCACCCTCTTGAAAGGGCTCTTCTGTGGCTAAGATCGGCACTGTGGTTAGAAAGGAGGTCTAGCCGGGGGGGTTGGGAAGGGTCCGTTCTTCCCTGGCACAGGGGCTGCTTCCCAAGGGCGCACCTGTGGGGCTGGCTGCAGACCCTTGAGGCTGGAGTCGGGCCCGGTCCTGGTACCTGCCCATCTTGGGCCTCGGTTTCCTCCCGAGGGCGATGTTCTGAGTCTTTTTTCCCCCAGCTCCTGCCCAGATCTGCTGGGGTGGTGGGAACCTCTGGCTCCCAGAGCTCCCTTGCCATCCCAGAGCCTGTGCCCTAGCAGCCCAGCCGCATCCAGCTGCGTGAGATCAGTCTTTGCCAGGTGTCAGAAAAGATGGCACTTTTTGTAGAACACCGTGGAATTAAGGGGAAGGGACGTGGGATGGGCGTTTTGTAGAGGCCTGTGTCGGGTTTCGCAGTGGCTGCCACCGAGGCCAGATGGAATTCTGTCGGCGCTGTGCGGAATCGGTCTACAGCTGTCCCCGGGCAGATCACAGTCCCCCAGCCCCAGCAGTGGCCGTGTGTATGAGAGAGTGTGTATGTACACGCACTGCTCTCTCTAGCACCTGACACGTTGCTGGCACAGAGATGTTGCTCACTAAATAATAAGTAAATTGCTCTTCACGAGTTCCTATTTGAAGAATTCAGGGGAAAACAAGTCTCTTCAGGGAGAAAGATTTTGAATGACCATGCAGGGGCTTCTAGCCAGAGCAGCTAAGCCTCCTCCCGGAAGCACAACCTGCCTGGCACACAGACCATTTTAATTAGGAGATGGGAACTGAGCCTTCCAGTTCTGCATCTATAGAGTACCATCCGCAAGTGTTTACAGGGAAAGGTAGCTTCCATAATAAAGCTGTGCTTACTGAAAGTACAAAATGTCAGACAGGAAAATGTGCCGCGTTAACAATGTGTTGAGTTCAGAAATTTCATCAGATACCAGATAATTTCTCAGGTAAATCCACTCTGTGTGGTAGTCTGAATTAGACTGTATGCTATCTGATTTTAAGGCAAATAAATATAAAAGGTTATCACAACTGTTTACGTGTCAGGTAAGGCTTTGCATTCATAAAGACTCCAAGAAAACTGGAATTTCAATTCATATTCTAAATACATATCTCAAGAAAAAGTATGAAGCTGTTTTTTTTTTTTTTTTTTTTTCAGTACCGAGGAGTGAACCCAGGGGCATTCTATCTCCAAGATAAACCCCAGCCCTATTTTTTTTTTTTTTTTTTTTTGGTGGTACTGGGGTTCCTGGAAACCCATTTACCTCCGCCCAGCCCTATATTTTGTTCTTTCTTTCTTTATTTATTTTTTATTTTTTATTATTTATTTTTTGGTGGTACTGGGGTTCCTAGAAGCCCTTCTACTTCCAGGCTATACTCCCAGACCTATTTTATACTTTTTTATATTTAAAAACAGGGTCTCTTAGGCCAGTGCGGCTGGCTTCGAACCTATGCAATCCTCCTGTCTCTGCCTCCCAAGCGTGGGGATTACAAGCGTGCGCCACCACGCCCGGCTTATTCTTTATTTTGAAACAGGGTTTTACTAAGTACCACAGGGGCTCAATAAGTAGCTGAGGCTGGCCTCGATCCTACTATCCTGCCTCAGCCTCCCAAGTACTGGGATTACAAGTGTGCACCACCACATCTGGCAAAGTATGAAGTTTTAAATTTTTTCTAAAATTATTTGTATTGAGAAGCTTTGTCTGCAAATAACAGAATGTCTATCAAAGTGTGATCTTAAACAATGAAGGTGGTTCATAAGAGGGAAGAAATTCCAATCCAGCATGATGGAACTGGCCTGAGATCCCTGTACTTGGGAGGCTGAGGCAGAAGGATCACATGTTCAAGGCCAGCCTCAGCAATCTAGTAAGACCCTCAGCAATGTAGCAAGACCCTGTTTCACAATAAACAGGGCTGGGAGTATAGCGTGAATGTAAAATGATCCTGAGTTTAACCCTCTTCATACAAAAAAGGGGAGGGGAGTTACAGAGTTGATTCATTCACTGATACAATCATCCATCCTTTTTGTCCTGTTCCATCTTTATTTGTGCCCTGTTACAGAATGAGTGCCATGGCTCCAGCCATCACATCCTCAAGTAGTGGGCAGTTGGTCTTTAAGTGTCTGTTGAGGAAAGTCACCTTTTGAGAAACCCTTAGAAGATGTCCCTTTACCTACACTCTTCCTCTCTCAATCTCTCTCTTCTTGGCTAGAGTCTTAATCTATTCCTGCTGCTATAACAAAATGCCTTAGACTGGATGTCTTAGTTTTCTGTTCCTATAACAAAATACCCGAGGTGGGGTATTTCATATAGAAAGGTTTATTGAGTTTGCAGTCTGGAGGCTACAAGCAGCATCTGCATCTGCTCAGCTCTGTTGAAGGGGTTCTGCTTACATCATGGTGCAGCTGGCTCGCTGCTTTTACAACAGCCTAACCTGAAATAGGGATGGTTCTCATGGAGCCCCTGACATTATGGCCTTCCACGAGGCCACTCCCTGTGTCGCCACACTGGGGACTCAGCCTCCAGCTCACGACCTCCGAGGGGACAAGCCTTATCCAGACTGTAGCCCTGGAAACTCAGGAACAACAAAAATTGACTGTAAGCTGGGCATGGTGGCACACACTTGTAATCCCAGCATTCAGGAGGCTGAGGCAGAAGGATTGTGGTTCAAGGACAGCCTCAGCTACTTAGCGAGACCCTATTTAGTGAACTTAGTGAGACCCTATTTCAAAATAAAGAGGGCCGGGCATGGTGGCACATGCTTGTAATCCCCGCGCTTGGGAGGTGGAGACAGGAGAATCGCACAGGTTCAAAGCCAGTCTTGCTGGCTTGAGAGACTCTGTTTCCAAATAAAAATATTAAAAAATAGGTGTCTGGGAGTGTAACCCAGAGGTAGAAGGGTTTCCAGGAACCCCAGTACCACAGAAAGAAAGAAAGGGGGGAAGGAAGGAAGGAAGGAAGGAAGGAAGGAAGGAAGGAAGGAGAGAAAGCTGGGGTATAGCTCAGAGGTTGAATGCCCCTGGGTTCTATCCCCAGTACCGCCAGACAGTTCCAGCCCCCAAAGGCCCCACCTCTTAATCTTATCACACTGGGGGTTAGGTTCCAGCATATGAACTCAGGCAGGGCACCAGTGTGGTGACCCCCACCCAGGCGGAGCACTGAGTGGGTGGGTGCCCCGCCCCGCCCATCCCCTGAGAAGCCAGGATGGGAAGGGCCGAGAGGCAGCCAGCGCGGTGGCCACCGTGTGATTTCAGAAACACTATTTTCAACCCACTGCCCACAGTGCTGGTATTCTTGTCTCCTCTCCACACGTGCAGCACAGTGGGACGTTCCGGAGAGTTATTTACCCGTGACTTGCCGGCTGTAGCGGGCACAAGATGTGGTTCTGAGCCTTCAGAAGCATAAATTGGACACCCCGGTGAAGCTCGGAATTGTGTTTTCAAAGGGTGTTTGACAGACGTCTGCGGGCTGCTAGGTGGAGGCACGGCTGAGCGTTGACCTGTGGGACCCTGGGAACGCAGTGTCTGCCTCTCGGGATGGTAACTCGCTTGGCGGCCACAGCTGTCGGATCTTACACTCACCATCAAACTGGCTTACGTGGTGACGCTAGTCTGCGCTTGTGAATTTTCACTGAGTTGCACTTAGCCTAGGCTTGGATTTTTTTTGTTGTTGTCATCTGTTGGTTAAATTAACTGCATGCCCAAGTCTGCTGGGCTGTACCAGCCGAGGACAGAGGGTCTTGACTGTTGGCAGCCAGGGGCAGCCTCACCTCCCCTGGCATGGATCTTTATAATCTAGAGTTATGGAGCATTAGAAGCCAACAAATTCAATCCACAGGACAGACCTGTGGTATAATTTATGCAGCCACAGTGGGGATTTCAGAGGATTTCAGAGGCCGTCTCTCTCTCTCTCTCTCTCTCTCTCTCTCTCTCTCTCTCTCTCTCTCTCTCTCTCTCTCTCTCTCTCTCTCTCTCTTTCCTCCTCTCCTGCTCTTTAGACATAGCTGACAGTCATAAAGAAGAAGTGGAGCTCACGTGTGTGCTGTGTGGAAAAGCGAGTGTTTTGCCAGTGGTACATTATATCCACGTTGGAACTTCCCTGGGCGAATCCTCGGTGGTTGTGTGGTTGTGGTCCTAGGGACTGAACCCAGCGGCATTCTTCCTCTGAGCACAGCTGCAGTCCTGTTTTATTTTTTACTTTGAAACAGGACCTCACTAAGTTGCTGAGGCTGGCTGCAAACCTGCGGTGCCCCTCTCAGCCTCCCAAGTACTGGGAATACAGGCGTGCCCCACCATGCCTGACTGAGTCATCTGTTTTACAGAGGGACAAATCCAGGGGCCCTGGCTGCTCTCCCAAGCTCCAAACCAGTATGTCCAGCTGCCCGACTGGGCCTCTCTTTCCAGACGGGTTACCTGGATATTACGACCCGGATGCCAGGACCTTGCATTTCACTTAAGCCTCCTGGCCACTCTGGGAACCACTGCAGTCCCTTTCCTACCAGTGTGTGGGTCCCCCTAAAGTACAGGCCAGATGTGTTTGCCTGGGGTCTCCTAGGCCTTTCCCAGGCACTCAGCCAGAGTCCTGCCTCTGTGGCACAGCTGGCGAGACCCTTAGGGCCGAGTCCTTCCCCCGTGGCCACCCTTCCCTGCCCAGCCATGCTGCCTGTGTGGAGGGACAGTCCCTCTGCCCATGGCCAGAACGTCCCAAATGGGGTTTCTGTGGAGGTGCTGCTTGTGCAGGTCCACCAGAACCCCCAGGTCCCCTTTGACACTTGGAACTCATCTGTTTTAAATGCGAGCCGTAGGGAAGGTCGGTCTGCAACCAAGTGCAGAAGGAAGTGTCCCCAGGAACCTTAGCAACGAGATGCTCGTTTTCCCTCAAGATGGAAACTTGCGAATGAACACTCGGGTTTTAATTTTGAAGCACACAGAGCTGCAGAAAGGAACCTGTTGGGAAACCAAGATGCAGCCGATGTTGCCGCCGACTCCGCAGGCCGGTTACTAACACGCTAGGTTCTCGGGTCTGTGTGGGGGAGCACGTTGGTTGGGTGACTGGATTTTGAGTCTCTTCAGGGACTTTTCCTACTTGTTGGAACATACACACGTGCTAGCCCCCGGAACGAGGACGGCGGCGGTGTGCCCCGCGGGACCGCCGTGGAGCCTGGCTTTGTCAGCAGCGGGCCCGCCCTTGCTGAGAACATGAGGTCCTGACCCAGCATGCCCCTCACCTAAAGACTTTGCCTTTCCTATCACAACTGTTTTTATTCCAGGGCTCCTGTATCAGGAATACCGAGATAAATCGACCCTCCAAGAAATCGAAACCAGGAGGCAACAGGATGCAGAAATACAGGACAATGAGGAAGGGTCCCCGGCCCCGGAGGACGCTCCCGAGGAGGAGGAGGAGGAGGAGGAGGAGCTGGCCAGCCCGCCAGAGAGGAAAGCCCTGCCCCAGATCTGCCTGCTCAGCAACCCCCACTCCAGGTTCAACCTCTGGCAGGACCTTCCAGAGATCCGGAGCAGCGGCATTCTGGAGATCCTGCAGCCGGAGGAGGTCAGGCTGCAGGAGGTAAGGCCAGGGGCTTTCTCCAGAATGGCAGAGGGGTTCGTCCTCACTGGCAGGGTTCATCTATGTAGAACACCGGGAAAGGGTTACCTTCTAGGACAGCTCATCCTGGACATGGGGGTCAAAGCACCGCTGTCCTGGGAGGCAAGATGGAGTGATTCCATCACACACGGCAGCAGGCCTGTGCTGAGTGTGCTGTGGCTCTGAGGTTGCTCCAGGTGCCTGTGGGTGACGGCAGTCTGCCCTGTGTGCTGTGGCTCTGAGGTTGCTCCAGGTGCCTGTGGGTGACGGCAGTCTGCCCTGTCTTTCCACGAATGGTCTCATCCCACAACTTCATTGTGAGA
Organism: Muscardinus avellanarius; assembly: GCF_963383645.1. Taxonomy (NCBI): domain Eukaryota; kingdom Metazoa; phylum Chordata; class Mammalia; order Rodentia; family Gliridae; genus Muscardinus; species Muscardinus avellanarius. The sequence goes on from NC_137787.1 coordinate 7,413,186, forward strand.
CCGTATGAACTTTGTATGCGCAGGGACTCTGAACAAAATCCCCCCCACCGCACCCCCTCCTGAGACGGTGCAGAGATCTGGGCCTGTGTGTCTGGCCCCATCGTTTGATGGTGCAGGTGGACTCCAGCAGGCAGAGGCAGTCGTGGGCTATTTATTTTATTTTATTGTGGTACTGGGGGTGGAACCCAGGGGCTTTCTACCTCTAGGCTATACTCCCAGACCTATTTTATATTTTTATTTGGAAACAGGGTCTCACTAAGTTACTGAGACCCTTACTAATTAGCTGAGGCTGGCTTCGAGCCTGAACGATCCTCCCGTCTCCGCCTCCCAAGCGCTGGGATTACAAAGCGTGCGCCACCACGCCCGGCTAAGATTGTGGTTTCGAGAGCCGAGAGCGTGGTCAATAGTAAAGAGACAGCGCAGAGAAATTGTGACTGTATGTGTGTGTTTGTTTTGTGGCTTTTATGGGGCTGGAACTCATGCTAGGCCGGCGCTCTACCACTGAGCCACACGTCTAGCCAGCCCTTTAGGCGTGAAAATTTTAAAGTGGGTTCAGAAGAAACAAAGGAAGAGAGTGGGCATGTCAAGCACTTGGTTGAACCAGCCCCGGGGCCCTGGCCCTGCCCCTGGCTGCCCGCCGCCTGGCCTGCGTCCGGGGTGGGAGAGGCACCAGGGAACTGCCCGTCCTCACTCCTCCTGTGCAGATCCCACAGAGACATTTGCTCTTGGTATTTACCTAAGAAGCAAAACTGCCCAGATATTTTGGAGGCTGCGGCAGGAGGATTGCTTGAGTCTGGGAGTTTCAGGCAGCAGAGTGAGACCCATCTCTTAAAAAATAGAAAAAACTAAAAAGCAAACACAGTGGATTGCATAACTGCCGAGGACCGGCTGAGAAGAGCTGTTGAGCTGGAGCATCTGACTCGGACAACGGGTGTGTGGATAGAGTTGGTGCTAAGGAAGGGAAGACACGTTTGAACTCTGACACCTCTCCGGACTCGGGCGTGGTGATTTGTAAATGGCTACATCAAGAGTTTGTTCATTTTGTGGAACTTCTGATGTGAAACTTAGAGGTAAATCCTAGAATGCAGAACTTTAAAAACATATTAAAGCCGGGCGTGGTGGTGCACACTTGCAATCTCTCTTTTTTTTATTTTTTTGGTGGTACTGGGGTTCCTGGAAGCCCTTCTACCTCCGGGCTACACTCCCAGACCTATTTTTACATTTTTATTTGGAAACAGGGTCTCCTAAGCCAGCGCACGCGGCTGGCTTCGAACCCACGCGATCCTTCTGTCTTTGCCTCCCAAGCGCGGGGATTACAAGCATGCCCACCACGCCCGGCACACTTTTGCAATCTCTGCGCTTAGGAGGCTGAGACGGGAGGAGCGCACGGGTTCGAAGCCAGCCTCAGCTACTTAGTGAGGCTCTCAGCAACTTAGTGAGACCCTGTTTCCAAATAAAGTATAAAATAGGTCTGGGAGTATAGCCCAGAGGTAGAAAAGCCCCTGGGTTCCACCCTTAGTACCACCACCACCACCAAAAAAAAAAAAAAAAATATATTAAAAGCTTTTTACAACCTAAAGCTAAAAGCAAAAAAAGAAGGGCCTTGTAATATGTGATATACTTCGTAGGAAAGAGAAGACAACAGCAGAGAAGAACAGACAGCAAATAGCTCCAAATAAGGTGGCCGAGTTAACTCGTGAACACGGCTGACCGCTACAACAATAAATGTAAATTGCTAAAACTCTTCCATTGAGGACAGAGATTCTACCAGGGATTACACGGCTAAACCACTGCATTATCAGAGGGTAGAATTACAGGGGGAAATTAACATAGTGAGTAAAAAGTCTTTTGTACTGGTAAAGGCGTCCTTTACAGTGATGAAGGTGTCACTTTGTTTTAAAGTGTTTTTTAATTGCCTCAGCAACTTCCTGATACATTCTCGTTATTTTAGAAAACGCATAAGAGGCCAGCACAGCCAGGCCCTTCCTCTGACCATAGGTTCTCACGGGAGGACCAGAGTCTCCGGGTTTGCCTTTTGTGATGAAGTGCAGCCTCAAGGCGGCATCTCCTTGGGACCCGTGAGGATGCTCAAGTGCACGGTCCCTCCACGATGCTGCCCCGGCGTGTAGCTCTTGTTTTCAGCTCCGCCCTGCTTAGCAGCAGTTCGGTCTGGTTTATAGCAACTTGCATTTCCTGCACCCTACAGAGCTTGCAGCTTCGTTTTTTATAAGATCAGTCCCCTTTGCACTGATTATTAATTGGTTTTTAGTATTAAGTAATAGAATTGTGTCACAGGTACAACTAGCTGGAATAAGTTGAAGGCAGAGCTTGAGAGACTGTAGGCGGGGAGGAGCCACGCTGGCCGTCTGCCCAGATCCGGAGCAGGTGGGTGAGCTCCGTGTGCAGACGGCCTCCTGCTCGTGTGAGGCCGCAGACGGAGTTCAGGGGCCTGGCAGCGGAGTTGCTGGCCAAAAATGCAGTGCCGTTCGCTGGGCGTGGCGGCGCACACTTGTCATCCCCGTGCTAAGGAGGTGGAGACAGGAGGGTCACGCAGGTTCGAAGCCAGCCTTGCTGGCTTAAGAGACCCTGTTTCCAAATCAAAACACACACACACACACACACACACACACACACACACACACGTGTGTGTGTGTGTATGTACATATTAGGTCTGGGAGTGTAGTCCAGAGATAGAAGGGTTTCCAGGAACCCCAGTACCACCAAAAAAGAAAAAAAAATACAGTACAGTTCAATGGTGGTGGAGCCTGCAAAACTGCCATTCAAAAGGCAGTACACAGCAAGCGTGCTGGCTGGGCCTGTAACCCCAGTACTTGAGTTAGAACTGCATTTCATGTGCCAGGCATGGTGGCTCACCCTTGTAATCCCAGTACTTGGGAGGCTGAAACAGGAGGATCTCAGGTTCATCACCAGCCTCAGCAACTGAGTGAGGCCCTCCGCAACTTCGTAAAACCCTGTTTCAAAATAAAAGGAAAAGAAAGTAGGGCTGGGGTGTAGCTCAGATGTAGAATGCTCCTGAGTTCAATCCCCAGCACTACAAAAAAAAAAAAAAAAAAAGAAAAGAAAAGAAAAAAAAAGAAAGAAAAAGAAAAGCACGCTTGTAATCCCAGCATTTGGGAGACTGAGCCCGGAGGATCACGGTTCACAGACAGCTTCAGCTACTTAGTGAGGCCCTCTGCAACTCAGTGAGACCCGATTTCAAAATAAAGAATCAAAAATAGGGCAGGGCGTGTAGCTCAGAGGTGAATGCCCCTAGGTTCCATCCCCAGACCCGCAGAAAGAAAGGAAGGAAGGAAGGAAGGAAGGAAGGAAGGAAGGAAGGAAGACATTTCCAATGCGGCATAAAATAAACGCATATTCGAAAGTGGCTCAGCAAGTCGAATTTTATCTTTTGCAAAAAGGGATCCTGCCATCGGGAAAGTCAGGCAGGCAAGAACCACCCGGTGAACGCTGGGTGTTTTATTTTCAGCGTGGGGCTGCTGTGCTGTGCGGCTTCTAGTGCTAGCATGGTCTTCCCGTGTTTACACCATCGGTGGCGGGATGCTGAGGGAGGGGCCGGCACTCACACTCTCCAGGAAATGCCGTCTCTACAAAATATATAAGGTTACACAACGGCAGTTCTAGAAAATGGAGTGTAAATAAAGCTATTCCTTCGATAGAAAAGATCTAATTATAATCTCACACTTGGCAGGCTAAGACAGGAGGCTAGCAGGTCGGAAAGCCAGCCTTTGCTACTTAGCAAGACCCTGTTTCAAAATTTAAAAAAATAGAGCTGAGAATGTAACTTATAGGTAGAATGCCTCTGAGTTTAACCCTCAGACTCTTGTCTCCTCCCCAAAAATAAGTCAGTACAGACCACACGACCCTAACCCAAACATTTGAAACCAGAAAAGCTCCAAAATATACACCATAAAACTTTGTTTCATGAGTAAAGTTAGTAAAAAGTACTTTATTTGTTTTTGTTTTTTTTTAATTTTTTATTGTTGCTCTGTATTCATAGATCATAGTGGGATACAAAAAAACTTTTGTAGACAGACATGCACACATCGCCCAGTCAGCCCCCACCCGAACCCCACCCCATTCTCTCCCCATCCCTCCCTCCCATGCTTGGCTTAGTGGTTGACATCTAGTATTATAGCAATTTATCCAAAATTAAAAATGATAATCTCACATAACAGTTTCATTTGTCTGATACCAAGCTTTTGATAACTTAAAGATGACATTTCAATATTTCTTTTTGCTTTCTTTCTTACCAGAGAATATTTTTTTTCTTTTTTTTTTTAGGTGAAACTATCATATATTTATATATTTATTTTTCAGAAAAAATCTATTCTAATATGGAATATGGACTCTAGATACCCAAAATAAAAAGTACTTTAAATAAAATTACCCGTAGCCCGTGAATACAAAGAGTTAATGGAATGCAAACGAACTCCATGCTTAGACCTGGATCCTGTTCCCAAAGTACCTCATTATGTGTGTGTGCAAAGATCCCAAATTCCTCCCCTGCCTGCCCAAGTTGCAGCCGCTGCTGGCCCAAGCGTCTTGTCAGGGGGAGATTTCACCCTCTCTCAGCCGTCGCCGTCTCTCCCTCGCTCCTCCGTCATCCGCTTTGTCTTCTCCCCCTGTGTCCATGTCGGCCAAGCACCCTGCCCTGCTCTGGCCTGCCGTCCTCGCGCTCGCAGCTCAGCAGCTCTGTGTTCACTTGCTCCTTCCATTTCTTTATCATCACTCGGCTGCTCTGGTCTGGGTCTGGCTCTCTAGGCTCTCTAGTGAGTTTTTTCCCACCAGTACTGGGGATGGAACCCAGGGGCATTCTACCTCTGAGCTACACCCCAGCCCTATTTTTTTTTTTTTTTTTTGGTGGTACTGGGGTTCCTGGAAGCCCTTCTACCTCCAGGCTACACTCCCAGACCTATTTTTACATTTTTATTTGGAAACAGGGTCTCCTAAGCCAGCGCGCGCGGCTGGCTTCAAACCTGCGTGACTCTCCTGTCTCTGCCTCCCAAGCGCGGGGATTACAGGCGTGCACCACAATGCCCGGCTCCCAGCCCTATTTTTTATTCTTTATTTTCAAACAGGGTCTCACTGAGTTGCAAAGGGCCTCACTAAGTAGCTGAGGCTGTCCTCAGACCACGGTCCTCCTGTCTCAGCCTCCCCAATGCTGGGATTACAAGCGTGCACTACCACACCCTGCTTCTATTGGGTTGTGTTGATTTTCTGACTTATTTGCAGTTGTTTCACAATCTAGATATTAATCTTTTTTATATATTTTCAAACGTTTTCTCCTACAGTAGGTATAGGGGAAATGATAGACGTTACCCAAGAGCCATCTAGGTGCTGATTCTCAGTTCCACTACTTCTTGGCTGTGTGACCTTGGGCAAGCCGTGCAGTGCCTCTGTGCCTCGGTCACCTTCTGTATAAGTAGAGGTGATGTAGCCCGTTTTCTGTTGCTATCATTGTACCTGAGGCCGGGCGACTTGTGAAGAGAAGAGGTTTCTTTAGCTCGTAGCTGTGGAGGCGGGAAGCAAGGTCAGGTGGCCGCACCTCGGGTGTCTGGGAAGCGAGGAGTCCACCTCTTGTGAATGACAGCCAGGCAGGACTGCGGGAGGGCCACCCACCCACTCCCGAGCTCACCCCGGGACGCGGACACCCCAAAGCCACCTCCGCGCAGCTGTGGGGACCAGAGGAGCGGCGACGGCGAGCCTGGGCCCAGTCCTGACCCGGCCAACTCACCTGCTCACTCTGTTGCTGTCCTCTGTCTTCATCAAAAGCTTGTTTTGCTAATTCTTTTTTTAGAAAATCTACCCATCTTTTATTTAAGCCTGGTCTTCTGACGTTGTTTCAGGATCAGGGAGGCCGAGCTCAAGAGGTCCTGGGTGGGGACTGGCGCCTAGAGTCAGGCAGGATCTACCAGAAACGAGGGCCGGGGCTCCCAGCCCGCCACGCTCTGCTGCGGGAGAGTCTGGAGACACGGGCGCAGAGATCACAGCTCTGCAGCAGGAGCAGATTTTATTCTGGAATAAAACCTGAAAAGAGGCAACTGACTGGGGGAGCGCCGGAGCCCACTTCCTCACAGAGTTGGGGCTTTATTTTTTTTTCCATACTGAGGATAGAACCCAGGGGCATTCTGCCTCCAAGCTACACCTCAGCCCTATTTTTTATTCTTTATTTTGAAACAAGATCTACTAAGCTGCAGAGGGCCTCACTAAGTAGCTGAGGCTGGTCGCGAGCCTGAGATCCTCCCGTCCCAGCCTCCCAAATACTGGAATTGCAAGCGTGCGCCCCCACGCCCGGCGGACTTGGGGCTTTTGATGGGGCGTTAGGACAGGGAGAGCAAAGCAGTCGTGTATTTCTCCCATCGGTGGGCTCGACACCGGGCCAGAACAGCTCAACTTGTGGGGCTGGGGGCGGGGGCTGATCAGAGGCGGTTTCTTACTTTACTGCTCTTCCTGGATTCCCTTGATCTCAGGATTCTCTAGCCAGGCCTCACAGTCAGACCTCACAGTGCCCGCGCACGGGACACACGGACCCGTGCAAGGACAGCTAGGTCGATGGGACGAATCCACGCTGCACCCTGTCTGCAGCTGTGCTGTCCGCCCCGGGCCACTGGCCGGAGGTGGCCGAGCACACCACCGAAAAATGGCGGATCTCAAGCCACGAAGGAGGGCTCCTTACGTAGCTACTGAAGTTGCACAGACCATAATCTCTTGCTGCAATGCAGCTAGACAAATTAAAAAATCGCTACTATCGCAACATCAAATCAGGCATGTTTCTGTGGAGCTGGGAGAATAAATTTTACAATAACAGACTACTTCAGTGTGATGGGAGGCGCGGGGCTAAATTTCAAATCCTGCGGAATGCTCAGAGAAGACCCCCCACCCCAGCACCCTCCTGAGGAGAGAAGCGGCGACAGAAACCCAAGAGGAGGCTGCAGAAGCCCTGAGAGACTTTCTAGGAAATCACAAGCTACCAAAAACTGACCCCAAACAAACATTTTAGCCAGGCACGGTGGAGTTTTCCTGTCTCCAGCTGCTCACGGGGCTGAGGCAGGAGGATCGCTCGGGCCCAGGACTTCCAGACCAACATAGTGAGACCTCGCCCCAGCTCTTAGTTAATTTAATTTTAGTTAATTAAATTAGTTGGTTTGAAACTTAATTAATTAAAAAATTTAAAGAAAGATGTTAAAAGCAGGAAAATGTATCAAAAACCTGGCAGGTAAGCGATGTTCAGGTGCAGGATGACCCGTCTCAGCAGCGCACGTCCCACAGTGATGGGCAGGTCCTGCGGCTGTGCCTCCGTGGTCACCAGCCGCCTGGGAACGTCGCTCATTCAACCACGGATCTGAATGTTCAGTTCAGCTCATTCTACACTAGCGTCCATGTAGCTAGCCACGTGGTGCTAGAACAGAGGTCGGCAAACTTTTTTAAAGGGCCAGAATTTGCAGGCGGCGGTGTCTCTGTCAGACCATTCCACTCGCTGTTACAGTGTGACGCAGCCATGGACAGCGGGGAAAGGGATGAATGCGGCTGTGTTCCAGGAAAACCCTTCTTCCACCGCAGGTGGCCAGCTCGTGGGCCGCAGTTTGCTGACCCCTGGTCGAGAGCATGGAAAAGAGGGAGAGACACAGGTTACTTGAAGCTGTACAATAGTGATAACCAAATCTGAAAATGACAGCACATATACATACAAATATCTTAAAATCCACAATCACAGTTGACATATAGGGAGATTACATACAGAGAAAGACCACGTATGTAGAGAGAGAGAGAAGGCATATACATGTATGTATAAATAGAGACGACATATCTATGAAAATTAACTCAAGTGGATTGTAGGTCTAAATTTTAATGCAAAACCTTTAGGAGAAAATCTGCGTAACCTGAGGTTAGGCAAAAAGTTATCAGCTGGGACGCCACACAGATGACACGTAAAGAATAAATGATGGGCGGCTGAGATGGTTGCAGGTTCAAGGCCAGCCTCGGCAACCCAGCAAACCCTATTTCAAAATCAAACATTTTTTTAAAAGGTCTGGGGGAGTAGCTTGGAGGTTAAATGCCCCTGGCTTCAATCTCCGGGGGGCGGGGGGGGGAGGAGGAGGAGGAGGAGGAGGAGGAGGAGGAGGAGGGAATGAGTGTAAATGAGACCACTCTAACTGAAGCTGTGTGGTCACATTCAGTGGTAGATAGCTCAGATCTACAGCCTCTTGTGTGTCTTGCTCGGAGCTTTTAGAATTGACCCCTTATGTTTATTTTAAAGACCTTAATGCGAGCTTTCAGTTTTGTTTTTTTTTTTGTTTTTTTTTTTTTGGTACTGGGGTTCCTGGAAGCCCTTCTACCTCGGGGCTACACTCCCAGACCTATTTTTACATTTTTATTTGGAAACAGGGTCTCCTAAACCAGCGCATGCGCGGCTGGCTTCGAACCTGTACGATCCTCCTGCCTCTGCCTCCCAAACGCGGGGATTACAAGCGTGCGCCACCACGCCCGGCGAGCTTTCAGTTTTGATTGTGGACACAGCACTTGAAAGCATCCAGGCTCATGTTCCCCATCAGTGACTTGTGTATGGCGCCTTCTGTGGCTGCACGTGATGAAGCCAGAGGCAGCCGGGCAGCTCGCGGCCGGGGCGCGGCCAGGTCCTCAGCTCTTCAGCCCGAGGCGGCAGGTCCGGGTGGAGCCTGTTCACGTCCACGTGATGCCCACGAGGATGGTCTTTTGTTAGGCCGGAGTCTTCACCGTGGAAGAATTAGGAATTAGGAAGAAAATAGTATGCCTCCCTCCTTTGAGAGGTGAAGCCAGCTGGCTGCGACGGGAAGGCTGCCGTGCAGGACTGTCTGTGTTCAGCTTCTGTTTTCTAACTAGTCTGAAGCTTAGTTCCCGCTCTCCTCTGAGGCTTTTTGGTCACCAAGAACACGACAGTTTGGAAAGTAACTGAAGTATCTTCAGATGAAAAGCTCAGGGAGGAGGAAGTGTGGAAGGGGTAGATGTTCCGAGGCGGGGGCTTTTCCAGGAAGCAGTGGGAAGGGACGCAACACAGATTGTCCCGAAAGGACATCGAGGGTGGGCTGCCACCCCCAGGGGCAGCTCTTCACAGGGCCTCCCCGTGCCTCTGACGTATGAAGGGCAAGGGAGGCACGGTGGGCTGACTCCATCTTCTCCACGACCCTCTCTGTGCAGGTCCAAGATGACCCGGCCTGGTGCCCTGGCCTTGGCGGCAGGCATGCAGAACCGGAAGGGTGAGCGGGGAGGGACGTTTTGAGTATCTCCAGGGGGACAGGGACACACAGGTACCAGCTGGGGCGGCCTGCCAGCTGGTGCTGGGTGGTGGCTGCAAGGCCCCGGCATGCCGAAACAGGACCGGGCCTGGTCCTGCTGGGGGATGAGAAGGGAGGGGACCCAGTGTCACCTGCACAGTCTGCTCAGCCGCTGAAATCACTTGCATTTTGTTTCTCAAAGTGTCTTCACAACCTGGAACTTAAAGGTATTCCTCTCCCACACACGCAAAAAAAAGTAAACTTTTAGAGGGAAATTACTCAAGATTTTTTTTTCTTTTTTCTTTTTTCTTTTGCGGTACTGAGGATGGAACCCAGGGGCATTCTACTTCCAGGCTATACCCCCAGCCCTATTTTTTATTCTTTATTTTGAAACAAGGTCTCACTGAGTTGCAAAAGGCCTCACTAAGTAGTAGCTGAGGCTGTCCACGAACCACGATCCTCCTGTCTCAGCCTCCCAAGTGGTGGGATTGCAAGTGTCTGCTACCATGCCCCTTAATATGATGAACTTTTATTTAAAAAAAAAAAAAAAAAACTTAAGCCGGGCATAGTGGCACACACTTGTAATCCCAGCATTTGAGAGGCTGATTCTGGAGGGTTGCGGTTTGCGGACAGCCTCAGCTACTTAGGCCCTCTGCAACTTAGTGAGACCCTTTTTCAGAATAAAGAATAAAAAATAGGGCGGGGGGTGTAGCTCGGAGGTCAAATGCCCCTGGGTTCTATCTCCAGACCTGCAAAAAACAAACCAAAAAAAAAAAAAAAAAAAAAAAAAGAATAAAAAAACTTAAACTGGCCAGATACAGTGGTGTAGACACCTGTAGTTTCTGTACTTGGGAGGCTGAGACAGGCTAATCACAGATTGGATTGGAGGACAGCCTCAGCAACTTAGTAAGACCCTCAACAGCCTAGTGCGACCGTTTCAAAATAAAAAGGGCACACACAACTTCACTTGTGGTTTTATGTAATTTGCTCATTGGTCACATATTTCTCTCCTTAGGATAAACCCTAATAATTGAGCAAATGAGTCCTAAGCTAGGAAGGGGCAGAGAAGTTCTGGCCCTGCTCTGATGGTGGGGCATGGCCATCACTAAAGCACCAGGTGTCTCATGGGCTGCTTAGAAAGCAAGGACCAATAACCCTTCAACAGAGCAGCCAAGGAGCACTTTCATTTTTAAATTAATCTTTCGGATAAATAATTTATGCATCTGATATAAAGTTCAAAAGGAGCTAAAGTATCTGCAGTTGAAAGGAAGTCCCTCCCGCCCCAGGCCCGGCGTGCCAGCCCCCTCCTCAGACGCGCGTCTTGTTGTGTGTGTACATATGTGCACATTCACACTTGATGCGCAGGTGTTAAGCTTCTGTGTACACTGTTCTGAGCCTTGCTTTTCCCTCCACTTAGCAAAGCATTTGCCGTGTCTCCATATCAGCCCGATTTTTGCAGCTTTCTGGGGCTCCCTTATTTACATGTTCCATAAAGTAAGCATTAGGTGTATGGAAATTCACCCAGTGCTCTTCAAAAGACATTTAGAATTAGAAATGTCATGTGTCAAGGACATTCGCTGCAGCATTATTGATTTATTTAATGGTACTGGGGGTGAAACCCAGGGGCTTTTCAACCTCGGGGCTATACTCCCAGACCCTTTTTATACTTTTGGAAACAGGGTCTCACTAAGTTGCTGAGAGCCTCACTAAGTAGCTGAGGCTGGCTTCGAACCTGTGCGCTCCTCCTGTCTCTGCCTCCCAAGCGCTGGGATTCCAAGCGTGCGCCACCACGCCCGGCTCTGCTGCATTATTTTAGATCCTAAAAGACTGAGCATGCTCACAGCGGAATGCTGCAGGGATAGAGCAGTTAAGTGAAGTGCTGGGTTACAGGTTAAACTGCTTTTAAGTGTCGTGACCTCTAGCCCAGCACCATTGGGGTGCATTACCCAGCAATTTTATCTTCACTCATCTGCTAGGTGAAAAATGATAGCTTGTTATTGGTTGCAATTGGTTGCAGTCTGCACTTTTCTTGCTATGAGTGAGGCTATATGTAATTTTTATTGTGCCCATTTTAGTGTGTGAATGTTTGCAGATTATTTTGTTGACCAAGTCATCTTTCAAAAACCTAACGATTGGGCCCTCTGGCAGGAGAGCCTCCTGAGGCTTGGGTTTGGATTGCTGTGTAGTGGGGGACTGCGGGCCCCCAGCTCCTGCACCCTAGGGCTGCGTTTAAAGCATGACCCCATCCCACGGCAGCTCCGGAGGTAGTTAACCCCTTCACGTGGGGCAGGCGAGCCTTGGCACGCGTCCGGGACCCTGGCCAGGGCGCCTTTGCGGTTCCTGCTGCGCTCTCTGGCGCCGCCCTGCTGGCGGTCTCCTGAAGTCACTACAGCCTCTGCCCCAGGAGTGGAGGCTCGGGCTCCGGGCGCCAGCTTCCCATGGTACTAGCTTTGAGGGGTTTCTGCCTAATCAGAGGGCGTTCTCAAGGCACTCTGTGTACCTTGGGCCTGCGCCAGCTTTAAGAAGGGACAGCTCTGCCGCCTTCATGACAAAGCAAGAAGGGAGTTTGGCAGGGCAGAGTCCACCCCGGCAGCAGCTGCTGGCAGGAAAAGGTCTCTGGGGGCCGGAGGCAGTGGTGCCACCGGGCACCTTCTTCTGCCCCTGCCCTTCCCCTGCTGGCATGGCGGCCCCAGCCCTGGGTCTGTGTGTGCAGAGGGTCAGCACCTTGAGCTAAGGCCAGTCCCCCAGGCTGAGGTCACTGCCATAACCACCACCAGCACCCTGGGACACAGAGCCTGGACAGTGGGTCAGTGGCCGCGTCAGTGGGCAGCGTCCCGCCGCCTCTACGGCTCGAGGAGAGACCCAGACCCTCGGCATCCTGGCTCTGAGGGCTCTGTGTCCTCGCCTTCATCCGGGCCAAAGCACCAACATCTGCCCCAAGTGCCTGTGCTGGAAACCGGTCCCCAGCGCAGCCACGCGGAGAGCTGGGACACTGAAGAGGCGACGAGGCCGTGCAGGCAGGGCCCGCAGAGAGGACTGAGGCCGTTCCAGGGGAGTGGGCTCATCGTGGTGGGAGTGGGTCCCTGAGAGGAGCCGGTGCCCCCTTCCCTCTCCGCACACAGGCCGCGCTCACAGGTGCCAGCCCGCGCTTGAGGCTTCCCGGAGCTGTGGGAACCGAATCCCTGCTCTTGGTCATCTACGTGGGCCCGGCCGTTGGTTTAGTAGCAGCAAATGCAGAGACAGGTCGGGCTGGGCATGTGCCTCACGCCCTAGGCTCAGGGCAGCAAGTGTAAGGGACAGACGCCCTTGCTGAGGCTCGGGACCCCAGCCCAGCCCTGCGCACTGTGTTCGGCCCCGATGTGGACATCTGCTTAAAAGACAGGTTGTTGGGGGCCTGGGAATCTGCACCGTTCCTGACACCTGTGGGACCCTGGAGGACCACACTGAAAAATGCCAGCCTCCTCCTTTTGGCCTGGCTGACGCTTAGGACATCTCTGACTCTGCTTCCTCCAGGACGAGGATGAAGAACGGGGTTCCTGGGGCGGGTGGGAGATCAGGCGGTACCTTAGCGCTGCTGCGGGCTGAACAGTAGCTGTTTGTTTTCTTAGTTTGGGAGGCTGGAGGCCCAGCAGGGTTGGTCTTTGGGACCTCAGCTGTGGATCTGGGCACCTTGGGTCTGTAACCTGTGGGGAGATACCGGCTGCCTGAGGCCCGTGAGGGGAGCAGATGGAACTCAGCCCAGGCCCCTCAGATGGGCCACTGTCTGAGAAGAACTGGCCCTGAGGGATGGGGGGTCCTGGGACCCTGGGGGTAGGCTGCTTTTGTTCTCTGGCTGTGCAGAGGGGAAGAGTCAGCCAAACACTGGGTGGCTCAGTCTATGGTCCAGCTCTTCTTCCAAGCCCTACAGAGGTTTAGGGTGAGTCAGGACTCACAGACAGCCAAGACAGAAGTCACCTGTTACGGCCAAGGTCAGGGAAGCCAAATCTCCCATCCTAGGCCCGGGAGAGCCCCAGGACCAGGCAGGGAAGTGGCTGAGATGGAGGCGACTGCCCAGAGGGGAGCAGCAGCCACGGGAGGGTGGAGATGGGCAAGTGACACACAGGCCGCGCTGCGGACCGGAGGCGCGGGTCACGCCCTCCAGTGAGGCGCTGGTGTGCACCCTCCTGCCGGCGGGTTCTGGTTCCGGGGCATTTTCTGACACTCCTGCTTCCTTTCCTCCATCTCCCTCTGCTGACAGATCAGAAGTTTTCTGTTTCTTTTTCCTTCTCTCCCTCCTTCCCCCCTCCTTTCCTCCTATTTTGTTATTGTTTTTATACTAGGGATTGAATCCAGGGACATTTTACAAACTTTGAGCTACATCCCCAGCCTTTATTTATTTTTTGAACAAGATCTTGTTAAATTGCTGCGGCTGGCCTCGAACCCGCTGACCACCCCTCTCAGCCTCCCAAGTACTGGGTCTGCCGGCGTGCACCACCGCGCCTGGCTGCCTCTGTTTCTTAAACACGTTATGTAATCAGGGTGGTCCCGGTGGACGTTGCTCGGGCGCCTGGCCAGTCTAAGGCCACCGGGCACCCTTGCCCCCGCCAGCACTGTGCTGTGCTGCATTTGGGGTCCCACCAACCCAGCCTCAGTCCTGCTCCCCCTCCCTGGTGGCAGCTTGGTTCTGAGGGCGCCAGTGGTGTCCAGCAGGGCGCAGAGCTGGCGGGCCTCTCTCCCACTGGGGGAGACCTGGCTCTACGAGGCCCTCCACTGCTGCTGTCCCTCTGTGGGTGCCAGACTCCTGAGAACGGGCTTTCGTCACCCTTTGAGCTCAGTCCCAATGTCGCCTCCTAGGACGGGCCCCTTGTCGCTCTGGCAGAGCCCAGACACCAGTCAGGCCAATTCCCGCTGCTTCGCGTGTCTGCCTCACAAGTTTGGAAACTGAGGCTGGTAGGATTGAGCGGTTGTCACTGTGGCAGCAAAGCTGGTCAGCTGCCCCCCGCCAAGGCCTCCCCGCTGCCCAGCTGCCCACAGTGGACGCCAGCCGTGTCTCAGCCTAACGAGGGCCAGGCCACCTGGACTCATACACACACACACACACACACACACACACACACACACACGAAACGTCCAGGAGTGACTGGATTTTACTCTTCACCGGGAATCCAGGGCGAGGACAGGCTCAGTCATAGCCGTGGTGGAAAAACACAGGCGCGTCACGGGATAATTGGCAGATATCAGATGGTCGTCAACAGCTGAGCACGCCACTCGGGGCCCCAGCTGTGATTCATGAATTTGGGTCAGTCTAACTGAGCATTCCCTGAGGGAGACGATTCCCGGCAGCGAGGGCTCACAGAGCAGCCACCCCCGGGACGCACCATGCCGCCCGGCTGGACTCGGCTGCGGGAGCTGCGGGCTTGAATAGGAGGGACCCGTGACCCGTACTCACCCCAGTAGCGCGCCACGCTCACCCCACCCCCCACTCCCACCTTTCCGCTGCTCCTTGGCCTCTCAGGGCCTGGTCTCACCCCCCCAGGATGTGAGCCACGAAGGCAGGGACAGTGCCCTGTCCTCACTGGGCTGGGCACTCAGCCCAACACATGCAGCAGCGGGTGTCGCAAGTGTCTGTGGCTCCGGTGGAGGGATGAGTGAGGAGGGGCAGCCGGGCCAGGTCTGGTTGGCTCCTGACGGCCATGCCTGAGGAGGGGGGGGCATACGACTGCGTCTGTGTGGCAAAGAATGTGACGTTCGAGGCCAGCTCGCAGATGACTAACCAACTCTAAATGGATGAGGGGTGAGCGGGGCAAGCAGCCCCCCAGCGCCGGTCCCCGTGGACAGGCCAAAGCCTGCTGCGTGCGGCTGCGAAGGGCAGGCCCAGCTGCCCGCCACCCCGTCCCCCACGACACCAGGGCCAAGATGCCGCTGGCCGGGGACTGGGCGGAACCGGGCCAGTGTGGCGCATGTGTGTGTAACAGGAGTGTCTCTGACAGGTATCCTGCAGGGTGGCAAGTACGATAGACACACTGTGGTTTGGGCAGGGCCGGTGTCCCACCTCCCCCCCCCCCGTTTTTCTTCAGTACTTGGGATGGAGCCCAGGAGCATTCTACCTCCGAGCTACACCCCCAGCCCTATTTTTTAGTCTCTTTAGTTTTGAAACAGGGTCTCACTGAGTTGCAAAGGGCCTTACTAAGTAGGTGAGGCTGTCCTCAAACCGCGATCCTCCCATCTCAGCCTCCCAAATACTGGGATTACAAGCATGCGCAACGACGCCGGGCCCACCCCCATATCTTGATGCCCATCTGCATCCGTTTTGCTAGTTGTATGTGCTTGGAGCTCGGGAATGGCGAGGGCTTGACACTTTCTTGAGAAAATTAAATTGAGCAGGAGGAGAGGGAGACTCTGGCAGCATCCATAGCAGAGAAGCTTCCAGAATCTTCTCACACAGCATGGTGTCATCTGTGCCAGTTGGGCCCACCCGAGGTCAGTGCTGGACTACAGTCCCGCCGCTGGGAGCCCGGGCCATGTGCTTCGCGTGGCTGTTGTTTTAGTAACCAGGCAGTGGGGTCATGAGGACAGGCGTGAGGGGCCCCGGGCTCCTGTCGGCCTCTCAGCCCTCCTGACCCTGGTCAGGGGCCACCTGGTGGCCAGGGCCGACTGGAGCTCTGTCCCCGCACCCGCCTGCCGCTGAAGCAGGACATTCTCAACTTGCAAATCTGCCCCTCCCCTTAACGGTCCTGCAGGCTGCTGCGTGGCTGGGGGTGGCGGGTCCTGTGATTGCAACACGGTAACCACGGCTTTGTGCAGCCCGGTGTGCGGATCAGGCCTGGCCAGGGAGAGCCCTGGGGTGCATGCGTGGAGACGGTACCTCACCTCTGCACCCGCTTCCTTCAAATGAAAAGGGGCGTCTGCACCTCCTGGGGGGACCTTGAAGATTACATGAGACAGCATACGAAGCCCCTCCCTCCCCCCCTCCCTTCCCGACCTGGGAGCTGCAGCTGGCAGGGCTGGGGGGGCGGAGCCCCACGATCCCCTGCCCCGCCCTCCCTGTGGCTGCCTTAGCAAATTCCCACACACTGGGTGGCATGGGTGTAGCTCAGGTGTGGTGGCGCACGCTTGTAATCCCCGCGCTTGGGAGGCTGAGACAGGAGGATCGCACAGGTTCGAAGCCAGCCTCAGCTACTGAGTGAGGCTCTCGGCAACTCAGTGAGACCCTGTTTCCAAATAAAGTATAAAATAGGTCTGGGAGTATATAGAGCCTGGAGGTAGAAAAGCCCCTGGGTTCCACCCCCAGTACCACACACACACACACACACACACACACACACACACACACACAAGATCCTCAATTCCATTGCATGCACAAAGACCCTTTTTCCAAACAAGGTCACTCGTGCGGGTTCTGAGAGCTGGGACATGGGCCTAGCTTTCCTGGGGGCTGCAGTTCTCCCCATTACCCTTCCCTCCAGGGCCCTGCACACCCGGGACAGGAAGGCTGGGACATCCCAGCGGGTCCCAGGGGGCGGAAGCAGGGAGGAAGGAGGCCAGGGCTGCCGCCGCTGGCAGAAGGACCGCAGGCGCCATGGCTGCAGTTTTGCTGCTCGTAGCTTTTGTAAGCTGGAAATAACCGTGGTATAGAGTCAAGGCACCTCAGAAAAGCTTGTTGGATTATGGATGTCTTCTTTTTTAAAATGAAAATTGCCTTGTTGATGTTTTATTACATTATAAATTCAAATCTTGAAAAAAATATAGGCTTTTTTTTTTGTACTGGGGATTAACCCCCAGAGGCATTCTAACCTCCTAGCTACACTCCCAGCCCTATTTTTATTTTTATTTTGAAATAGGACCTCACTGGGTTGGAGTCTCACTGCTTGCTGAGGCTGTCCTCGAACCTATTATCCTCCTGTCTTAGCCTCCCAAGTACTGGGATCACAAGAGTGTGCTACCATGCCTGCCTTTTTAGCTTTTTTTTTTTAAAAAAAAGGGGTTCTTTTTTTTTTTGTCTTTTTTTTTTTTAATGGGGATCGAACCCAGAGCACCAACACCTGCAAAGCAGGCGCTTTGCCACTGAGCTACATCCTGGCCCCTTCCCTTGATAGGCTCAATCTTCATATTTCAGACAACTTGAAAGGTAAAATGAAAAGAGTAAAAGTCACTCCCAGACTCCACCCTGACGATGCCCGAGTCCACATCATGGCCTGTTTCCTTCCGGAGGGTTTTCTTAGCATGCAGAAATGGGGATCTCAGCCAGGTGCACACCTGTAATCACAGTCCTTGGGAGGCTGAGACAGAAGGATCACAGGTTGAAGGCCAGCCTCGGCAACTTAATGAGAACCTGTTTCAAAATAAAAGTATAGGGCCAGGCGTGATGGTGCACACTTGAAATCCCAGCATTCGGGAGGATCGCGGTTCGCGGACAGCCTCAGCTACTTAGCGAGGCCCCCTGCAACTTAGTGAGACCCTGTTTCAAAATAAAGAATAAAAAATAGGGCAGGGGTGTAGCTTGGAGGTCAAATGCCCCTGGGTTTCATCCCCAGACCCTCAAAAAAAAAAAAAAAAAAAAAGAAAGAATAAGAATTAGGGCTGAGGGTGTAAGGGTGTGTAGCTCAGAGGTAGAATGTCCCTGGGCTCCATCCCCAGTACTGCAGAAAGAAAGAAAGAAAGAAAGAAAGAAAGAAAGAAAGAAAGAAAGAAAGAAAGAAAGAAAGAAAGAAAGAAAGAAAGAAAGAAAGAAAGAAGAAAGAAGGAGAAAGAGTGAGTAAGGAAGGAAGGAAGGAGAGAAAGAGAGAAAGACAGATGGACAGACGGATGGACTGGAGGTTTAGCTCAGAGCTAGAATATCCCGGGTTCGATCTGCAGTACCACAAAAGAAAAAGAAAGGGGCCCCCGCCTGCAGGCTCCCCACTCTGCACCAGCACTCCTGGGCCAGATCCCCTTGCACTGGTGTGTGCAGCTGGCCCCGAGTGCTGATCCTTGTTCTTCCTCGGACCCCAGCTTCTCCGTGTGATTCCAGAGCACTGCGCCTCGTGCACTGGTCAGCTGTCTCTGAGGGTCAGGTGGCCGCACCTGCTCCAGGAGTGCTCGAGGCAGCGGCCGCAGGTCTCCCGCCTTGTGTCCCCTCCCTGGTGCAGGCCATGTTTGAGCTGATCACCTCCGAGGCCTCCTACTACAAGAGCCTGAGCCTGCTGGTGTCCCACTTCATGGAAAACGAGCGGCTGAAGAAGATCCTGCACCCGTCCGAGGCGCACATCCTCTTCTCCAACGTCCTGGACGTCATGGCCGTCAGTGAGCGGTGAGCGGGCGGCCCCGTCGGCTTCTCACACCGGGCCTCTCCACTGTCAAATGTGTGGAATTTTCCATGATAAAACAGAGTCAACAAGCATGGTGGTGGATGCTTGTGATCCCAGTACTTGGGAGGCTGACACAGGAGGATCGCAGGTTCAAAACCAGCCTTGGCAACTTAGCGAGGCCCTCAGCCACCTAGTGAGACTCTGCTTCAAAATAAGAAATAAAATTGGGGGGGGGGGTCTCTAAAACACACAAATGTACTTAAACATATCGAAGTCAACCACTTAGCCAAGCAAGGGACGGAGGGATGGGGTGGGAATTGGGTAGGGGTTAAATCAGTGATGTGTACATGTCTGTCCACACAAGTTCTTTACCCCAATATGATGTATGAATATAAGGCACCAATAAAAAATTAAAAAAAAGAAAATCAGGCTGGGGGTGGAGCTTAGAGGTAGAATGCCTCTGGGTTCCATCCCTAGTGCCCCCCCATGTGTATATTTATGTACACATATACGTATATACATATATATGAATATATACCTATATGTATGTGTGTACATGTAAATCCAAAGATCTCCACCCCCTCCCAGATGTGCCGACCCAGAGTCGAGTATGTAGTGAGCCCCATGCGCTGGCCTGTGGCCGGGGCGCCCCTGAGGTCCCTTCCCACCAGAGAGCCCGCTGAGCTGTGGGCCGAAGGGACCGCCCACCTGGTTGCATCCTGGCCGAGCCGGGCCCTAGGGCATAGAGCCCGCAGCGCCCCCTGCAGTCCGCCCCTCAGGCGGGCCCTGGGCAGGTGGGGCCTCCCTGGGCAGGTTGTCCGCCGCCCCGCAAGGCCCCCGCTCCAGGCGTGCGACCGAGGCCCTCTGCCAGCACGTGGTCTGGATTCCTACTTCCTTCTCTCGGATGCATTGTGCAGCCATTGGGAGACAGTGGTGGAACTCAGCTGATGGTTGGGCCTGCAGGAAGCAGGGTGAGCGCAGAGGAGGAAGAACAGAACAGACAGCCACAGAGTAGAAACAGATCCAGTCTGTGGTTAGGATGAAAGCCCGCTCAGCACGCCCCTGCAGCCCGTGGAGTTGTGCTGCTAAAAGCGATACAGGGACCAGCAGGACCAGCCCCAGCTTCAACCAGGGGACCACTCTGTGCCATGGCGGTGCCCGCCCCGCACTGGCACCTGCCCTCTGTGTGGTCCCTCCTCCTCTGTGCACAGCACCATCTGGTGGGTTCTGGACACAGTGGCTGACCAGGGCCAGTGCCTCCGAGACCCTCGGCCTCAGCCGCTGCACTTAATTTTGAATAGATTCATATTTTACTATGGAAAAATCCCAGATGTGTGCAGAGACGCATATGTAATAAGCCCCGGGTGCCTGCCACTGGCTTCAACGGGATGGCATGGGGCTGATCTAGGTTCACCCTGCCCCGGGGGGCCTCCTGCCACCCAGGGGACCGTCCTGAGGCAAGGCAGCATTGTCACTAACTCCATCCACAAACAACAGTCTGGACTGAGGGAGGAAGAGGGGGCCTCCCACTCTCTCCCTCCTAATGCTGTGATCCATATAAAATGAGACCATAAATCCCCGATGTACCCACATATGGCCAGGTGTGCAGACTGCCCGCCGGCCTGCGGGCCCGGCCCAGCCAGGGGGATGTTTTCTGGCCCTGAGCCCTCCGCTGCCTGTCACAGGTTCCTGCTGGAGCTGGAGCACCGGATGGAGGAGAACATCGTCATCTCTGACGTGTGCGACATCGTGTACCATTACGCGGCCAACGACTTCTCCGTGTACATCACCTACGTCAGCAACCAGACCTACCAGGAGAGGACGTACAAGCAGCTGCTGTGAGTGCCCCACGGTGGGCGCCTCGGCCCCCACTCGCCTCCCCGGTCCCCGCGGCCGCTGGGAACACGGCCTGGAAGTCAAGGTGCCGCGGGACCGGCCTCGAGGGCCGATGAGATGTCTCTGTGTGTGTGCCGACGTCGGCAGAGCGTCTGGACACTGCATCTTGCTGGCTTTTCTGCCAAGCCACGGGGCTGGGTGTGGGCATGTCACTGAGTATCCGGGCACTTGAGGGTTTTGCCTAAGTGTTTGGGAGTTGGAACTGGTGGTAGTCAGGACGCCATTTTCAGGGTCAAACATTGAGAAGACAAGCATTAGCGGATAGGTACCGTCCAGGGCAGCCAGGGGCCCCGGTGGCCCTTCAGTGCGCCACGTCAAGCCGCGTCCAGCCCGACGTGTGCCCAGTCCACGGCGGTCTTCCCAGCTTGTCAGCGCCGCCCGGCCCACCTGTCAGAAATAGCCGTGCTCACGTGGCCGCGTCCCCAGCCTGCCTGCTCCCTTCCCTCCGTGGGTTTACCTTGCACAGCTTCCTGCTGGGTGAAATCATCTAATTGTGTATCTGATTCATATCCCTGGCCACGCGAGGGGCTCTTGCCCTCCCACACAGAACATATCTTGCTTAAGTCTTCATGGCTGGGCTGCGCAAGCCACTGTTGTTATTTGATTCATACACGCACACTTTATTTTCCATAAAGGAGAGAGAGAGAGAGAGAGAGAGAGAGAGAGAGAGAGAACACCACACAGCCGGGCGTGGTGGGCACACTTGTAAGCCCAGCATTCGAGAGGCTGAGACAGGAGGATCGAGGTTCGCGGACAGCCTCAGCTACTTAGGCCCTTTGCAATTCAGTGAGCCCCTGTTTCAAAATAAAGAATACACAATAGGGCTGGGGGTGTAGCTCGGAGGTAGAATGCCCCTGGGTTCCATCCTCAGTACTGCAAAAAAAAAGGAGCTGCACCCAGAGACCACTCCTGCGTGTCTGTCCCCAGCCAGGAGAAGGCCGCCTTTCGGGAGCTGATTGCGCAGCTGGAGCTGGACCCCAAGTGCAAGGGGCTGCCCTTCTCCTCCTTCCTTATCCTGCCCTTCCAGAGGATCACACGCCTCAAGCTGCTGGTGCAGGTACTGGCTGCCCCCCCCCCCGGCCCCTGCCGCAGTGTTCCACAAATACTGATGAAACCCCTGCGATGTTCTGAGCACCTTCCTGCAGCCGTGGGGCTCAGGCCCTGCCTCAGGGAAGTGGAGGGAGGCCCCAGGCGCCCCAGAGCAGCCCTTGGGGACTCGCCGCTGGACGCTGTCTACTAGTGCTCCTCAGCCACTGCGAGGTCTCTGCCTGTGACTCCGGCGGGCCGGGGGCCCTCCTGGTTAGCCCCAGGAGTCTGGCTCTATGGCTGTCACTCTGCACCCGCGAGGCCCTGGGTCAGGACCTCTATGGCCTGGCTGACGGTCCCCTGCCTCTATCTACTGGAGGCTGTGTGTGTGTGTGTGTGTGTGTGTGTGTGTGTGTGTGTGTGTACGCGCTGTGTGCCACACAGGCTGCTGGGCTGGCACAGCAGGCTACTGCTGCCAAGGAGAAGAGGAGGGCGAGGGGGAGGGAAAGAAGGGTGGGAAACGCTGAGAATGAATGCAGCCCCTCCCTGCTCTAGAACATTCTGAAGAGGGCAGAAGAGCGGTCTGAGAGAGAGTGCACCGCCTTGGACGCTCACAAGGAGCTGGAGATGGTGAGTGCGCCTCCCTCCGTGTGTCCCGGGGTCTGGTTCCCCACCTAGACACCCCTCCTGTCCAGCCCCTCCTCCGTCCCGTGTCTTTACATCGTGCAGCTCGTTTTAAGATTTGCTTTTGCAATTGAGGCTAGAAGGCGCCTCTGCCGTGGCCGGGGCAGGGCCTCTTCTGCCCAGCCGCCCCGCGCCGTCCTGCTAAGCCCCGGGTGCAGGGCATGGGCCGCGGCGCACTCAGGAAACGTTCCCAGGTGGAGGCTGGCCGACTCTTCCTGAGCCTTGAGAGCTCGTGGTCCCAGACCCACCCCGCCAGGCCTCCCTCGCCGCCCCGGAGAGTCGCCCGCCTGTGTGTGAAGATGCCCTGGGCCTGGCTGCGAGTCAGCCCCTGGCAGGCGGGCCGTGCGGGCAGGGCCGCGCCTCCTCCGTCCTCACGCGGCGCTGGGCTCCCGCGCACACAGCCAGCCACGCTGGGCGACCCGCCGCGCTTGAGATGGCTGCTTGCTGTTGTCCTGTCTGGGCTGCTCCTCTGTCCTTGGCCCAGGCCAGCGGACCACCGGAACCTTCCGGCAGGACGCCGCCTTGGCGCTGGTGAGGACGGCACGCCCTGCTCACCGTGCGGGGAAACGGCTGGAGCTCGAAGGGGCTGGCCAGGGAGGCCAGCAGCCCGGGAGCTGGGCGGCGCCCCCAGGCGGTGTGGGAGGCAGGGCCAGGCGGCGTTCCGGGGTTCTCTTCTGCCTGCATCTACCTTTCCCTTTCGATGAAAGAAAAACAGTAAGCGGTTTCTCACAGCTTACTTCTTCATAATATGGGTTTTTCTTTCCAATCTATAAAAGTAATTGATGCTAAATGTAAGATAATTCAGAAAATGCTCATAAGCAGCAAGACGCTGACAAAGGCGCCCACTGCTCAGCGCCCGCTGCCGCCACCCGGCCCTTCCAGCCAGGCACCTGCGAGACACACACACACACACCGCACACACACACCGCACACACCGTGTGCACACACACTGCACACACACACTGCACACACACACCGCACACCACACACACTGTGTGCACACACACCACACACACATACCGCACACACACACCGCACACACACACCACACACATACCGCGCACACACACTGCACACACACCACACACACCACGCACACACCACGCACACACACCACGCACACACCACGCACACACACCACACACACATACCGCACACATACTGCACACACCGCACACACCGCACACACACTGTGTGCACACACACACTACACACACATACCGCACACACACCACACACACCGCGCACACACACACCGCATGCACACACACGTTGGCTCTCTGGTCTAGTGCGTGTGTGTAGTTCCCTGCGTGGCTCGGAGGCAGTTGCATAGACGCACTGTATTTATTTAACCACCCCTATTTGATGGGCCTTCGGGCTGGTGACAGTCTTCTCACTCTTGGCAACACTGCAGGGGCCATCCTCGTAGGCGCTTCCGCGAGCTTCGTGCTCAGACACCGACAGTGCCTGCGTGTCCTGGGCTCTGTCCAGACCCCCTGAGCCAGCGGGGAGACCTGGTTCTTCAGAAGGAGGCCCCAAAGTCCTGGGAAACACAGCAGCCTGGGCCTCTGTGTTCAGGGGTTGCCTCCCGGGAGGGTGAGAAGGTCTGCATGCCCCCAGTGGCCAGCCCGAGGGCCTTGTCAATCTGTCTGTCCCAGCCCGGCCGGTGACAAAGGCTGCCTCATCCAGACGCTTTCTGGAGTCGATGCCCAGTGGGGCGAGAGTCCTGCGCGTCCACTGGAACTCAGGTTCCCCACCTTGGGCAGGGCTGGGTCGCAGCGGTGGCTGGCTGGCTGGACGGACTGGTCCGATGGCCTCCTTGTCGTAGGTGGTGAAGGCGTGCAACGAGGGTGTCAGGAAGATGAGCCGCACGGAGCAGATGATCAGCATCCAGAAGAAGATGGAGTTTAAGATTAAGGTGAGCCGGCCGGAGCCGGCCTGCCCGCGCGCCCACCTGCAGCAGAGCCCTTGAGCCGCCTCCCCTGGCCTCCCCCGCTAAAGCCGTCAGAGCCAGACCTGCAGGCCCGGGGCTGCCTGCCTGGGTGTGCGCCCCCTCTCTTAGCCTCATGGCCTTACCCTCTCTCTTAGCCTTGTGACCTTGGGCTGTAGGTTGACAGTGAGCGGCCGCTCCAGGGATTCTCAAGTTGGGAGGGTCTGCAAGCTACCAACCTTCTCCACCAAACTCCACATAAATTTCAGTGTCCCTAGGGCGTGGGTTTCTGCTGCTTGGGCACCTTGGCACACTGCCCTCCGAGGGGCCCCAGAGGTCAGGCTATATTGGGCTGAGCCCTGCTGGAGACTCTGCGGTGACTTCTGGGCACCTTGTAGCTCCGGCTGCTGGGCTGGTGGCCGGTGCCAGGCTCCTGCCCTGCACCCGAGTCAGGGCCAGTGGCCATGAGCTGTAGACCAGGCCTCCTGGCTGCTGGGTGCCATTTCCTCTTAACTCTGTGATCTTAGCTCCTCTGCTGACTCCACCAAACAGGCTCCAAATAGTGGGGTGTCGATCACACACAGACACACACGAAAACACAGACGGACACACCTGGACACGGGCACACGCTCAGAAGCTCAGGTGTGAACGTGTGTACAGCACAGCCCACATGCATACGGAGACGCACACACTCACACAAGCTCACATCCACTGGTGCTTCTCCACTCTCCCCATAACCCCGGCCGCCCGCCAGACCCCACACAGCCCTGCTCGCGTGCGGGCGGGCCTGACACCCCCCTCCCGCAGTCGGTGCCCATCATCTCGCACTCCCGCTGGCTGCTGAAGCAGGGCGAGCTGCAGCAGATGTCAGGCCCCAAGACCTCCCGCACGCTGCGCACCAAGAAGCTCTTCCGGGAGATTTACCTCTTCCTCTTCAACGACCTGCTGGTGATCTGCCGTCAGATTCCCGGGTGAGCCCGCCGGGCCGGGGCCGGAGCTTGGGCTCAGCAGTGGCTGGGACAGGCGGGAGACCGGGCAGAGCTTGGGTTTGGGGTCAGATGGTCCAGCGTGGGACCTTTACTTGATCTCACCGTGCCTCCGTTTCCCCTCCTGTAGAGCAGGATTTTAACTTAGGGCTGAGGAGCTCGGCGTCTGACACTGGGCGGTGCTCAGTAGAGGGGCTGCTGGGCACTCCCTGCTGGCCAGGGGCCCTCCCGAGGGCCGGGTGCAGGGACACCTCCAGACGGGGTGGAGAGCGGCCGCGCAGCCTGGCCAGTTCTGATACCCCTGCCCTGTCACCCTGGGTCCCAGAGACAAGTACCAGGTGTTTGACTCGGCCTCGCGGGGTCTGGTGCGCGTGGAGGAGCTGGAGGACCAGGGCCAGACGCTGGCCAACGTGTTCATCCTGCGGCTGCTGGAGAACTCGGATGACCGGGAGGCCACCTACATGCTGAAGGCCTCCTCCCAGTGAGTGCCCGGCGCTAAGCCGCAGGCCCAGTCACGGCCCGCCAGGCCCAGCACCCCCCGTGAGAGACCCATCCCTGCCAGGCCCGCTGTGGGGGTAGGGAGCTGCACGATCCTGCACACACGTACACACACGTGCACGTGGCTGTACCCTGCTGTGTGTCCTCCATTTAGCCCCCCCCCCCTCTGAGCAGCCAGGGCAGTTGCCTACAGCTCCAGAGCTTTCAAAGGACTCAGAGAAACGGGAGACGCGGTGAGCAGCGGAGCACGCAGCCCCGGTCCAGCCCAGGGCCCACTCTGCTCGGCAGCTGCCCCCCTCCCCGGCTGCTCCCCGGGGTCCCTGCTGCAGGGTGTAGGGACCTAGGGCTGAGGCAGGGGCGCTGGCCACTCTCCGCGCTGCCCTGCTGACAGACTTCAGTGGAGTGGCCTCGACATCCCCGGCTGGAGTTAGTGTGTGGGGCCTCGCGGCGGAGCCTCACTGCCAGGCCTTTTAAAGGCCCCATGAGCGGGCATGGGGGTGCACGCTTATAATCCCAGTACTCAGGAGGCTAAGACAGGAGAAGCATCACAGGTTCGTGGGCAGCCTCAGCTACTCACTGAGGCCCTGTCTCAAGATAAAAAATAAAAAAGGCCTGGAATGTAGCTCCCAGGTAAAATGCCTCCGAGTTTAGTCCCCAGTACCCACTCCCAACCCCAAAGGAAAAAAACCAGAAAGGTACTTCACAGGGTGAGCCCGGAGGGAGTGCCCGCGCCCAGGAATCCTGGGGTGGGTTGCTCTTGCAAAATGGTTGCTGTGCTGCCCCCCCGCCGTGCTAGGAGCGAGATGAAGCGCTGGATGACCTCGCTGGCCCCCAACAGGAGGACCAAGTTTGTCTCCTTCACGTCCCGGCTCCTGGGTAGGTCCGGGAGGGGGTGCCGCTCTCTGGGCCTGGGCTTCAGGAGCTCCTTGCACCCCGGTGGGGGAAGCACCAGGAGACCTCTGGGCCCCTGGGGGCCGCTTTTGCTAGCCCAGGCCCAGGCTCACACTCACCAGGCCCAGCACCCACCAAGAATGCGGCTGCCCAGGCTTTGCGAGTGGGGGTGGGGTGAAGCGGTGACCAGCACTGGGGAGGAGCCAGGAGGAGCCTGGGCCCAACTCCAGGGTCCTGTAGGGGTTACGGGTTGTCTGGAAACATGTAAGAGCCCAAGGAGACACCTGCCCTGAACCCCGACGCCCCTCCCAGGGCCACACGCAGGCACGGGGGCTCCCTCTCAAGTGCTCTGAGAGCCCCCTCGCAGTG
Source organism: Muscardinus avellanarius (assembly GCF_963383645.1). Lineage (NCBI taxonomy): Eukaryota > Metazoa > Chordata > Mammalia > Rodentia > Gliridae > Muscardinus > Muscardinus avellanarius. Next base: position 7,440,004 of record NC_137787.1, read on the forward strand.
GACCCGCCTCCTGTGATTCCCGGCCCCCCAGCTTCTGCCTGGCTCAGCCGTGCTCTTTGGACGCAGACCCTCCTCTCCGCACACGAATCCCTAGTCCCTGGGAGCTGCCTCCCTAGTTTATAGGGCCCTGTGTGCTGCCAGAAGGAGGGGCCATGATGGCACGCGCCCTCTGCCCTCCCCTCAGACTGCCCCCAGGTCCAGTGTGTGCACCCATATGTGGCCCAGCAGCCTGACGAGCTGACGCTGGAACTGGCAGACATCCTGATCATCCTGGAGAAGACGGAAGACGGTGAGGCCCCGGGGAGGCTGGGCCCCTGCTCTGAGCTGAGCCAACCTGGTGGGGGCGCTTTCCTGGCTACCCCAGGCCTCTGCTTTGCTCCCCTGGAGCCCTGGGGCCCACCCTAGGCTGACCAAATGCACACAGCCTGACCCCCTCCCAGAGGCGACCTGCAGAGGTCACGCCCCAGGCCTAGCCTGGTGGGAACTGCGTGTGGTTCAGCCCCCAACACACACACCCTGCAAAGACCTCTGGAGGCCAAGGGGCGAGGGCACTGTGTGACCTGAGGTGTCGCCAGCCGCCCCTAGCTGGCCATACTGGGAGGAACTGACCAAGAAGAGGGTGACCTCCCTGTCCAGGCTGCGTAACCAAGTGGTCAGCCACCACCCACCTCCTCTCGGATGCCTCTCGCTTTTGGGGCGGCCCTTGGGGTCTCCTGGGCTGGTGTGGACTGCTGAGGGTCCCAGGATGGGCTCCGGGCAGGGTGGGACCACGAGGCAGCTCCTGCCCCGCAGCTGCCCTCGGGGAGAGGCCACTGGACTCCTGATCGCCCCTCAGCTTCACTCCCACAAAGACTGGGCCACAGCCGGGCGGGAGCCTCCCAGGCCAGCCCAGCCCCTGTGGGCTGCCAGACCCTGCCTCCTCGCCTTCTCAGGGTGGATCTTTGGCGAACGCCTGCATGACCAGGAGAGAGGCTGGTTCCCCAGCTCCACGACTGAGGAGATCCTGAACCCCAAGATCCGCTCCCAGAACCTCAAGGAATGTTTCCGTGTCCACAAGATGGACGACCCCCAGCGCAGCCAGAACAAGGACCGCAGGAAGCTGGGCAGCCGGAATCGACAATGACCCCCGGCCTGGGCACCAGGGCGGGGAGAGCAGGCCTGATGGGGCCTGACAGACAGACACCGGGCTCTGGAGAAAGACAGGCCAGGCCGGCGCCTCCCGGGCGGGCAGCAGCAGGAGGGTCTCTGGTGCACGCCTTGGTCCTGCTCATGGGAGCACGCCAGTGTCGTGGCCCCTGCTCGCTTATAGACTGGACGGGCTGTTTCTCCTGGCGAGTTAGTGAAGGAGGGAGAGTGTTGACGCAATATTACTCGGCGGCCTCCCAGGCACTGGAGGAGCCCGGAGCCCGCGTCCCTGGCGGAGCCAGGGGAAGGTGACAGCTGTCGTGACCCTGCACTGCACGTCCCCTCCCCCCCTTGGAAGCCGCTAGAATCACCAGGCACGGCGGGCCCTCGTCCACACCGCGTGGCGAGCGGCCCCTGGTCTCCGCCTCGCCCACCCTCCCCCGTGCCTCTGCCGGCCTCTGGCTGTCCGGCCCTCTCCACGCAGGCCTGCCAGAGCTGGCTGAGCCGTGCCGCCTCCGCTCCGCCGCGGGCCGATGCAACTTGTGTCTTCTGCCCCGTGAGGAGCCCAGGTGTTTTATGGAATGAATTGGTCACTGCATCCTGTATGGTTATGGTTCTGAGAAAAGCAAATATCATTTTTTGGCTGCATTAAAAGAAGCATCATGTATAAAATAAAAGAGGTGAAGGTCTGTTTTTCAGCGCCCTGATGCACGCAGGAGGCGCTTGGTCTGGAGCTCGGGACAGAGTCAGCAGGGAGGCGTGTCCTCGAGGGCTGAGGAGGCGTTGGGAGAGGGGGCGGCTAGGGCCAGGTCAAGATGGAAGTGAGCTGGGCTAGGGCCAGGTCAAGATGGAAGTGAGCTGGACCGCCGCCTGCGGAAGGAGAACGAGAAGGAGCGGGGTGAGGGTTTGGGGACTTGCTTCAGCTGCAGCCAGAACAGGTTTGCAAGACCCCAGGGGTGCCGAGGTGGCCGCACAGAGGTCTGACGCCAGCCTGGGGCGGGACGCCCTGCCTGGCCACACACAGGCCTTGGACGGCGCTTCAGTGGCAGGCAGTTACCCAGGACTGCAGCTCCGCCCTGGCGCCCTGGGCAGCACAGCCGTCCACCCCGCCCCGGCCTCTGTCCCGGAGCGAGGGCCCCGTGCAGCGGGGACTGCACTCTGCCAGGACAAGTTCCCCCGCTCACCATGGGCCTTCGCCTCCGAGCAGGGAACACTTTGCAGCCTCTCCCCACAGACCCCGCAGGTCTCTTCTTGGACCTCAGACCTTTGAGCACCCTTGAAGGGTTAGGGTTGTGTGGTGTGGGCGAGTTGAGAGGGAGGGCCGGGCCCTGTGAAGGGTGCATGTTCGTGGGGCCTCTGAGACACACCTGAGGGGGAGCACTTGCGCTGGAGTCCCCAGGCATGGGCGGGGACAGGCCATTTCTGAGCCCCGTGGGAGGCGTGAGCTAGGGCCTGTGGCCCAGGCTTCCCAAACAGCATATGGTTTGGATCATCCGCTCCAGCGAGGGCTCTGGCTGCTCAAGGTTATATGAAATACTAATTTAAATAGCTTCATAAAAACAGTAAGCTTTATAACACTCCTGTATAAACAGAAGTTTAACCCGTGATGTGCTTTGGGGCAACTTCTGGAGCAGGAAGCTGTGTGCCCCTGAGGTGTTGAGAGGTGCTGTGCCGAGCTCGCCGGAGCATCCAGGAGGAATGGGTCTTGGCAGAAGATGCTCTCCACGCTCAGGGAAGCCAGAAAGGCCAAAACAGTTATGAGGGACGGGGGTGGGGGGTTCAGTTCCCTCCACATCCCTGCCTAGGATCTTTCTTTCTTTCTTTCTTTCTTTCTTTCTTTCTTTCTTTCTTTCTTTCTTTTTTCTCTTCTTTTTTTTTTCTTTTTTTTTGCAGGTCTGGAGATGGAACCCAGGGGCATTCAACTTCCGAGCTATACCCCCTGCCCTATTTTTTATTCTTTATTTTGAAACAGGGTCTAAGTTGCGGAGAGCCTAAGTAGCTGAGGCTGTCCTCAAACTGCAATCCTCCTGTCTCAGCCTCCCGAATGCTGGCATTACAAGCATGTACCACCATATCTGCTGCCTAGGAACTTTCTAGTGGCTCTAACCATCACCAGGGCCTTGCCAGCCTCCTCCAGGGGTTGGGGCTGGAGTTGCACCTCTGCCCTGCACCCCGGGAGCCAGCCAGACACTATGAAATCTCTTCAAGTGATCAGAGTGGGAGACAGGGGCTATGACAAAGGATAGTGTGCCTGGGGGCCGGGCCAGGGGCCTGGGTACCAACTGAAGGCTTCTCTTCCCTTGACCCTGCGCTCCAAGGCTCCGGTGAGGGCTGCGGGGCTTGGAAAGCTCGAGGGATGCCTAAGGCCTAATGGATGCAGCACTGCCAAGCCAGGCTGGGCTAGGTGGGGGAGCCAGACACCAGCCAATAGCGCCCACCCTGTACTTGACCCCTTCTGGGCTTCTCTGGGGAGGAGGGGCCCCCAGGGCCCTGAGGGTCTGGGGGCTCAGCCTAAATCAGAGTCAGAAGATGCCATGGCCCCTAAAATACCTGGGCCTCTGGATGGGAGGCTGCTGCCAAGCTTCTGACATCCCCAGCTGGATGGGAGCAGGGCTGCAGCCCCACAGGCTCCCCAGCCTCCGCAGCAGAGGGGACAAACCCAGGATGCAGCAGGGGCAGGGGCGGGCCCAGGGGAGCAGGGACACACACACCCAGGTGCTGGCGGCCCGCGCATGCACACGCGCACGCACACACACTGGGCTCGGACCTGTGCGCACAGCACACGTGAGCCCTGGAGCACATGTCCACGAGCCCTCCCCGGCCGCGCCCTCACTCACATGGGGTGCACGTCATTGTGCTCACACCGTGCACGCGTCCACGCGCTCACACGCATGCGGACACACATCCTCGTGCTCACACGCATGCAGACGCACACGCAGACACAGGGCGCACGGGAACGCAGCCGAGCGGCGCCGCCAGCGGGCGCGGCTCCTTTATTGGCTTCAGGAGGCAGAAAACTTTCTCAGCGCGACGACCACCAGCGCCAGCACCACGCAGGTGGCCAGGAGGGCGGCGATCACGATGGCTGCGATGGCGCCGGGCCCCAGCGAGCCTGCGGAGGGCGGAGGACAGAGAGTGTCAGCCTGCAGCCAGGCCCGCCCACCCCACCCGCCCATCCAGCTGGGGCCTACCGCCGCCCTGGTCCAGGTGCTCCCGGGCAGTGCTGTCCTCAGGGCCCTGCGCCCAGGTGGGAGCCGGCGGAGCGGTGGCCACGGCCTCCTGGCCTGGGCTGGTGCTCTCCAGCGGGCCTTCTCCCGAAGGCAGCTCGGCGGGCTCGTTCCACAGCGTGGGATCAGGCTCCTGCGGCCCCTCGGCTGCAAGACCAAAGAGAGGCCGTGGGGTCCAGGCAGCAGGGCAGACGGGACTTCATGCCCCCTTCCCAGGTCAGTCAACAAAGGCGCTATGTGTCGGCTCCAGGGTTCCACAAGACACGAAGGAAGTCCACCCCACCACCAGGAGGCCACGTGTCTGTCCCCCAGAGTCCCTGCCCCATGCAGGTAAAGGGACCAGCAGCCCTCGGGAAAAATCCCAAGCCCTGGGCTAGGGCAGCGAGGCAGTCCAGCCCCAAACTTCAACACCTTGGCTAGTGCTTGCCCCCTCCCAACTGGACCGAGGGCTGTCTGGGCACTTGTGGGGACTCCCCCCCCACACACACACCTGCAGTCAGACCCAGGTCCACCTTCTCAGGACAAAAGCCTGGGACCCAGGGTCCCTGTGCAACCTGAGACCCCCGAGGACTCCACCACTGCAGGGAGAGCAGAGGAGAGGCCCACCCAGGCCTGGCTCGGTGGCCCTGTTCCCTCTCCCCTCCTGGGCCTGACAGGACAGCCCTGTAGCCTCAGGACAGGGTCCATCCAGGCGCCTCTACTGAGGCCGGAAGCCAGCGCTTTGCTGCCTCCTGAAGAGGAAGGCGGGCAGTGCAGCGGAGGCTAGCACCTGCCAAGGCTCTGCCGGTAGCAGCCCACGGGTGGCCTTTTCTGCAAGAGCCCCTCTCTGCTCGTAGGCCTGGGAGACAGTAGGATTAGCGGACCCAAGGAGCCCAGAGAACAGGAAGGAGGCAGCCTCAGTCTCCCGGAAAGCACAGAAGATGCCTGAGTGACCACCTACCCCAGGTCCCAGCCAGGCCTGCCAGGTGCACCCCACCCACCTGCCCCAAGGAGCCCACAGCACCACCCACCAGCCCCCACCAACCCCCAGCCCTAACCTATCACAACCAGTGTGCGCTGTGACCCAGGGTCGCGCAGCCCCAAGCAGGCCCTAGAGTGGGTTCATACGATGTCCTGTTCCATCGCAAACGCCATCTCGTTGACTCCAGCTACTGCGGCAGGCAGACATCTTTATCTCTTCCAGAGGCAAGAGAGCCAGGGCTCAGGTGGAGCGGAAGAGTCCCCGCAGGGGCAGCCTGCGGCCCTGCACAAGGTGCCAAAGGCCCTCGGGCGGAGCAGGAGAGCCCGGGCTCACGAGCCTCAGTAGGAGCCAGAGGGGCAGGAAGGCCTCAGGGACCCCTGGAGTTTCCCTGCCAGAGGCGCCCACCTCAGACAAACCAGGAGGCACCATCAGCAAAACCAGACACAGGGAGGCTTTAAAATAACTGGGCCCGGCTTTGAATGTGCCTGCCTGTAATCCCAGGACTTGGGAGGCTGAGACAACAGGATCGAAGGTTTGAGGTCAGCCTCAGCAACTTAGAGAGTTCCTGTTTCAAAAATAAAAAAATAGCCGGGCGTGGTGGCACACGTTTGTAATCCCCGCGCTTGGGAGGCGGAGAAAAGAGGATCGCGCAGGTTCGAAGCCAGCTGTGCTGGCTTAAGAGACCTGTTTCCAAATAAAAATATAAAATAGGTCTGGGAGTGTAGCCCGGAGGTAGAAGGGTTTCCAGGAACCACAGTACTACCAAAATAAATAAATTAAAAAATAAAAACTGGGGCGGGGGTGTAGCTTGGAGGCAGAATGTCTTGGATTCCATCCCCAATACAAAAATAGTTAATTAAATTGCTGAAAAAGTTGAGGTCAGGAAAGGTAAAGGGAGGCTGAGGGCTGGCTCCACGTTAGAGGCGTGGAGACAGAGAAACAGGGCTTCTGGATGGGGCAGGCCAGGGCCTGTTATAAAAAGCCTGGTAGAAGACATATGAGCCAGGAGTGGTGGCGCACACCGCACCCAGCCTGTGGCGGGCTGACACAGGGGGATCACAGGTTTGAGGACAGACTTGGCGACAGGAAGACGCGCAGCAAATTAGAGTTTCTGTTTCAAAATGAAAAGACAAAAAGGGCTGGGGTGTGACTGGTGATAGAATGCCCTGGGTCCAATCCCCAGTCACTCACTCTCACACGCGCGTGCAGTCACTCACACTCATACGCACGCAGTCACTCACACACACACACACACGCACACAGTCACTCACACTCACACGTGCGCACGCATAGTTACATTCACACGCGCAGTCACTCACACACACGCGTGTGCAGTCACTCACACTCACACACACGCGCAGTCACTCACACTCACACGCACGCGCACGCACAGTCACTCACACTCACACACACGTGCGCAGTCACACACATGTGCGCGCGGTCACTCATACTCACACACACGCGCGCGGTCACTCACACACACGCACATGCGCGGTCACTCACACTCACACACGCACATGCGCAGTCACTCACACTCACACACACGCGCACGCGTCTGGGATCCATCGGAGAGTGCTGTAGCTTAGTAACTCTATCGGTGGTCATCTGGTTTTTGGTTTTTTTTGTTTTGTTTTTTGGGTTTTTTTGCAGATGGAACCCAGGGGCATTCAACCTCCGGGCTACACCCCCAGCCCTATTTTTTTTTTAAACAAAGTCTCACTGAGTTGCAGAGGGCCTCACTAAGTAGCTGAGGCTGTCCACAAACTGCGATCCTCCTGTCTCAGCCTCCCGGATGCTGGGTTACAGGCGTGCCCACTGCGCCCGGTTTCCCTGTTCATCGGGTTTTGATGGTGAGCTCTGGTTGTGTAATGTCCTTGTTCTTAGGAAAAGCTGGACATGAAGAGGCATCATCAGCAATGCTCCAGAAAGCAGGTGCCCCGTGGCAAGATGTTGATAAGTCTCGCTGAAGGGTCCATGGCATTCGTCAGACTATTTTTTGTCCCTTTTCTGTGAACCTAAGATGTTCCTCGGGCCCTGGCTTCACAGACCCTGTCCCTGCAGCCTCCCCCAAGCCCAGGCCAGGTCAGTTCTGAGGCTCGGCTTGCAGGCACATTCCCCCGTGCTTACCCTGGACAGGGACCCCAGAAGCCCGTGGGGTCCACTCGTGGGGACGCCCCCCTGGCAGGCCTCGGAGCTGCAGGGCTGCTGTCTGCCTGGCCCACCTCCCACCGCCCGCTGAGCAGAGCCAGTGACCCAGCCAGGCCCCCATGTAGCAGCCGGGGAGGCCAGGGGCCTGCAGCCTTGAAGTCTCCAAGAGAGGCCCCCGGCATGCTGGCCTCTTGCTCTGGGAGGCTGGGCGGAGGAAAGGCCTGAGCTCGCCCACTTCTGGGCAGGCCCTGAGGTCTGGGGCTTGCAGACTGTCCATCTGCCTGAGCAGTGCCAAGCCGCCGGTCCCCTGCTCAGTCCCCCACACACCCAAGACAGGCCGACAGGCAGGCACCTCCGTGTCTCACCGCTGCCGGCCGAAGCACACCTCAGATGCTGGGCATCCGGCCAGAGAGACCGCCCCAGGGTGGTAACAGGACTGCCGGCCTGGGCTGGGTGTTGTCTCCAGGCCCCGGCCTGGGCCGACCTTGCCCCAGCCCACCAGGAGAGGATGGGCAGCGGTCTCTCTTGCTCTGCCGCCACTGCCATCTCCTCACCTTTATTTATTTATTTTATTTATTTATTTATTTATTTATTTATTTATTTATTTATTTATTTATTTTTCCAGTACTGGGGATGGAACCCATTGGACCTCCAAGCTACACCCTCGGCTCTATTTTTTAGTGTTTTTAGTTTTTGAAACAGGGCCTCACTGAGTTGCAAAGGGCCTCACTAAGTAGTTGAGGCTGTCCACAAACAACAATCCTCCAGTCTCCACCTCCTGAATGCTGGGATTACTAGTGTGCGCCACCACGCCTGGCTTTCTTCCTTTCTTTCCTTCTTTCTTCCTTCCTTTCTTTATCTCTTTCTTTTTGTACAGGGAATTGAACTCATAAGCATTTTTCCTCTGAACTACTCTCCCAGCCCCCCTTTTTTTTTTTTTTTTTTCGGGTCTGGGGATGGAACCCAGGGGCATTCTACCTCTGAGCTACACCCCCAGCCCTATTTTTTATTGCTTATTTTGAAAAGGGGTCTCACTAAGTTGCAGAGGGCCTCACTAAGTAGCTGAGGCTGTCTGAGAACTGCGATCCTCCTGTCTCAGCCTCCTGAATGCTGGGATTACAAGCGTGCACCACCACGCCTGGCTGCTCCTTCTTATTTTTTAAAATTTTGAAACAGCGTCTTTCTCAGTTGCTGAAGCCTCCTGTCTCAGCCTCCCAAAGACCAGGGTTGCAGGTGTGCACCACCAAGCCCGGCTGGCTCTGCCTTTTCTGAACTTGCGGCAGTAAGAAGGAACCAAGCTTAAAGGCAGTGGCCCACCTCCCCAAATCCACCCTGAGGTGCTGGGAACAGAAGCCACTGCCAGTGTCGGCCACCGCCAGCAACAGGAAGCCCCGTCATAGGGTGTAGACGGGGAAATCAGGCATGGCAGGGGACCCGCGAGTGTCCAGTGGGCCGAGCCATGGTGAGCAAGGAGGGGAAGGGGGAGGCCGCAGAGGGCCCCAGAAGGTTCTATCCACCTTGGCAATGGCAGATCCAGATGCCATGGACCAAGCGTGTGGTGTCAAGGGACTTCACGTTCCAGCCAGAGCGAGCAGGGAAGGTGGGGGCCTGGGCACCTCAGGCACCCCAGCCCCACCACCCCAGCCACCCTGCCTGTCGGTAAATAAGTTTGTTTAACGCTCAGTCTGACCACAGGGCCCCGAGGCCAGGCGCCGTGCTCACAGACGGCCTTTGTGTGACATGAAGGGCCTCTTCATCCCTGTCCTGGCCTCCTGCCTGCTCACCCTGGCTTGCTCCCCCACCTCAGCGGCTGTGGCCACTGGCCGAGGCAGGGGGTGGCAAGCCAGGCCTCAGCCTCAGCCCCAGACCACCCCTTCCCCTTCTGCCTGCTGCGGGACCCCAGCCCCAGAGAGAAGCCGGGGGCCCATGGACTTTGTACACACCTGTTCAGAGCTTCTAGCCCAGATCCATTCCAGGAGCCTCCCAAACACCCTCCTTCCCACAATGGCCAGGGCGGGTTGGCGCACTCTGGCCCTTGGCCTGTAGGGCCTGCCCACTCTTGGGAAGACACACGGGAGGAAGCCGGGGTGAGGCCAGGTGAGGCCGCGCTGTTGCCAAAGCCTCCCGTGTTGGCCCATGTTGGTGGACGGAGCCCACCCCGGGCTGTGTCCACAGCCGGAGGCTGGAAGAGCCACAGGAGCCTGGAGGGGCTTCACGGGGTGGAGAGTTCAGCCCCAAGGTCCCCGCGATGGGAGACACCCCCTACCCTTAGGTCACTCCTCCAATTTCAGAGGTACCACAGGAGCTCACCTAGCGGGCACCCCCTCTCCACCAAGAGCTTTGGTTCTCAGCTCACAGGAGGCGGAGGTCCTTCCCCAGCCCAGCCTGGGCTCATGGAGGGGCTGGGGGTGCTGGTACCCGTTCCCCGATGTGGAATGAGTGCTGGCTGGCTGCCTGAGAGCTCCCCAAGTCTGAGCTGGTGAGGCCTCATGGTCCCCGGCCAGGGAGGCTGGGTGGTCAGGGTCACCTCGCAGGAGGAGAGGCACAGTGGGTGCCAGGCGGGCACGGCCCAAAGGCCAGCCCAGGCACAGATGGCTCCCTAGGTGTCCAGCAGAGGCTGCAGCCTTCCCCAGGTGTGGCCGGGGTGGGGGTCCCAGCAGCCGGCCCAGGCCACGCTTTCACAAGGGTAGAAAGCCCAGGCTGCCCGGCTAGGACACAGGCAGGCTGCCCTTTGGCTCAGCTGCTGGCCACTGGAGGGGAACTGCTGTCTTCCAAGAGCAAAGCCCGCCTGAGACCCACACCCAGGGCAGGGCCCTTCTCGTGGAACCCCAGATGTGGCCATTTGGGTCTCAGTCCAGAGGCTGTCCTGCATCTTGACTATTCCACAGAGAAATCTCAGGTCCCTGTCTCTGAAAATTTCCCAAAGGTAGGGACAGTCAGTCCCCCGTCCTCATGCTCTAAGAACATCGCAGACAACCAGTGGGCACAGGTTTGCGGGCTTTGGAAGCAATCCGCAAGGCTGTGTGGTCTCCTGCCCAGCGCGGGGCCTTTGCGGGCTCGGCCTCTTGCCCTGCGCCTGGTGTTCCCCCTGACCCCCAGATCTGAAGTCTCCAGATGTCCCTGTCCTAGAGGAACCCTATGTCCCCAGGCTGTTACGTATCCCTGGCCCTGTTCCTTGGGTTGTTCTCCAGCTTTGGAGAACACCATCCCTGTTACTAACGATTCCCTGAGCTGTCCGCAGACTCGCCCCCAACGGCCACCCCCTCTCCTATGAGGGGTTCTTGCCTCAGGGGACACCGAAGACTCTGGCCTCAGGGTGGTCCTTGGCCCTTAGAGGGCGAGGGACCGCGCCCCTTACCTGTGAGCACTGCGGGGGCCAGGACCCCAGAGGCCAGCAGCAGCAGCGCCACGCGCAGGGCCAGAGAGGACGCCATCCTGGGGTGAGAGCGAGGGAGCGCTGAGCTGACCGGTGCCGAGGACTGAGCCGCTGCGCTTTGGGCCACAGCAAAGAGGCATCAAAGGGCTGGGACGGGCTTTCATCAATGCAAACTCTGTCCTCCTGGGACACCGTGCCCGCCCCCACACGCACACACGCACACGCACAGCAAAAGCTCACAGAACAGACCTGCTTTCCTGAACTCAGAAGCAGCCCCACCCTCTGAGAGGGAAGGAGAAAGTCTCTCACACACACACACACACACACACACACACACACACACGTGTGAGGATACACACCTCCCACATGTACTATGGGGCCACTGGAACTAAGGTGCAGGAGAGTCCTCAGGGAACTTGGAAGCGCCTCCGACCCACCACCGTGCGGGGCTGAGGGGCAGGCGCTGGAACATGCGCGTGTCTGTGGCCAGGCCTGGGGGACGGTCCGAGCGGTCAGCTGGGCCAGCCGGGCTCTCATCCGGGTTCTCCTTGCCTGGCCAGGAGCAGGCGCTCCGCAGAGCTGGTGAAGCACTTATTTTAAAGCAGTTTCCACCCCAGGCCTCTGGCTGCCCTTGGCTGGCCCCAGGAGCCCCGTGTCTTCTCTCTGCTCCTGCACTCTCCATTGGTCTTTTTCTTTTTTTTTTTTTTTTCTTTTTTTGCAGTACAGGGGCATTTTACCTCCAAGCTACACCCCCAGCCCTATTTTTTTATTCTTTATTTCAAAACTGGGTCTGAGTTGCAAAGGACCTCACTAAGTAGCTGAGGCTGTCCTCGAACTGCGATCCTCCTGTCTCAGCCTCACAAATGCTGGGATTGCAAGCATGCGCCACCATGCCCGGCTTTCCACTGGTCTTGAGACAGGGAATCCCACCCGAGTTCTGAGGTTATCACTCCAGCCCAGGCCGGCAGCTCTGGCCCCATGCCTCCGCCTCCAGCCGGCTCCACAGGGCATCTAATACCAGAGTTCAAGCCCTCAGAAAGGCCTGCCGAGACCCCTCATCATTTCCCAGTCCCAGTCCCGGCCACTGGCTTCGCAGAGGCTCCTCTGGCACCAGCCTCCCCTACCTGGGGCTCTTGTTCCATTTGTCCTGTCTCCCAGATGCGACTGGGGGCTCTCCGTTCCCCTCAGCTCCACAGGCCTCCCACCTGCTCTGATCATTTTTTATTTCTTCTAAGCAGGTATATTATTATTATTATTCTCTTTTTTGTTAATCCTTGGAAGCATAGCCTGTAAAGGACACAAGATCTGTGCAGTTAAAAAACCTGGAGGCACACAAATCCCGTCTACAGACTGATGGACTTTTGTATGTAACCACCACCCAAACAAGAGGAGTTCTCCAGCACACAGCAGGCTCCACGCCCCCAGTCACTCACCAGAGCTCTGCCTGCCTCTGGCCGCGCAGGGGCTGGCCTGCTCTTGAACGTGGATGAATAGGAGCGCGTGGCGTGGCGTGGACTTGCATCTCTGGCTTGTTTTTTTTTTTAATTTATTTTTATTGGTGCATTGTAATCATACATCACATTGGAATATAAGACTTGAGAGGATATACAAGCACACATCATCCAATTAGCCCTCATCCAGTCCCCATCCCATTCCCTCCCCCTCCCTCGATCCCATGCTTGTTTGGTGATTAACTTTGATACATATGTTTATGTACCTCCTGCTTTTTAAAGAGGCTTCATCCTCCCTTATTCCATACCCTCTGATTGGTCACCTTAGTTGCTTCACTATAGGGCCCTTTCTACAGCTCGACCTCTTCCTGTTGCCCCTTTCCTCATAGTTATTGCTGATTAGGGGAAGCGTCTGGTTTTAATTTTCTGCGATATTTCTCTGTGCATGCTGCGTTGAAAATACCGATCCCACTCTTGATGGCCCCAGTTGTGGCCTGGCTACCCGGTGGACGGATCAGACCTCGCTGGCTCAAGCAGCGGCCTTGCCTCATGGGAGGCCCCGGTTCTGGCCTTGCTGGCCCCGACACTGGCCTAACCCCTCAGCTGGCTCCGATCCCGGCCTCGGAGGCCCCAGCATTGGCCTTCCTCATGGCAGGTTCCGATGTTAACCGATGGCCCCGGGAATCGGCCTAACCCCTCGGCAGGCTCCGATCCAGGCCTCGGAGGCCTCAGTAGCAGCCTTGCTTCACGGAAGGCTCCGATGCCAGCCAGTGGCCCCGGAACTGGCCTAACCCCTCAGCAGGCTCTGATCCCAACCTCGGAGGCCCCAGCATCGGCCTTCCTCGCGGCATGCTCCGATCCCGGCCTCGCTGGCCCCAGCACCGGCCTAACCCCTCAGCAGGCTCTGATCCCGGCCTCAGAGGCCTCAATAACGGCCTTGCCTCATGGAAGGCTCCGATCCCGGCCTCGCTAGCCCCAGCACCGGCCTAACCCCTTGGCAGGCTCCGATCCCGGCCATGCTGGCCCTGGCACCGGCCTGACCCCTTGGCAGGCTCTGATCCCGGCCTCGCTAGCCCCAGCACCGGGCTAACCCCTCGGCAGGCTCTGATCCCGGCCTCGGAGGCCCCAGCACCGACTTTGCCTCACGGCAGGCTCCGATCCCGGCCTCAGAGGCCTCAATAGTGGCCTTGCCTCACGGAAGGCTCCGATGCCGGCTAGTGGCCCCGGCACCAGACGAACCCCTCAGCAGGCTCTGATTCCGGCCTCGGAGGCTCCAGCACCGGCCTTGCCTCATGGCAGGCTCCGATCCCAGCCTCGCTGGCCCCAGCACCGGCCTAACCCCTCGGCAGGCTCCGATCCCGGCCTCGGAGGCCTCAATAATGGCGTTGCCTCTCGGAAGGCTCTGATGCCGGCCGTTGGCCCCAGCACCGGCCTAACCCCTCGGCAGGCTCCGATCCCGGCCTCGGAGGCCCCAGCACTGGCTTAACCCCTTGGCAGGCTCCGGTCCCAGCCACGCTGGCCCTGGCACTGGCCTGACCCCTCGGCAGGCTCTGATCCCGGCCTCAGAGGCCCCAGCACCGGCCTTGCCTCACGGCAGGCTCCAATCCCAGTCTCATTGGCCCCGGCACCGGCCTAACCCCTCGGCAGGCTCCAATCCCAGCCTCAGGGGCCTCAATAGTGGCCTTGCCTCACGGAAGGCTCTGATGTCAGCTAGTGGCCCCGGCACCAGCTGAACCCCTCAGCAAGCTCTGATCCCGGCCTTGGAGGCCCCAGCACCGGCCTTGCCTCGCAGCAGGCTTCGATCTCGGCCTCGCTGGCCCCAGCACCGGCCTAACCCCTCGGCAGGCTCCGATCCCAGCCTCGGAGGCCTCAATAATGGCCTTGCCTCACGGAAGGCTCTGATGCCGGCCGTTGGCCCCAGCACCGGTCTAACCCCTTGGCAGGCTCTGATCCCGGCCTCGGAGGCTCCAGCACCGGCCTTGCCTTGCGGCAGGCTTCGATCTCGGCCTCGCTGGCCCCAGCACCGGCCTAACCCCTCGGCAGGCTCTGATCCCGGCCTCAGAGGCCTCAATAACGGCCTTGCCTCATGGAAGGCTCCGATGCCGGCCATTGGCCCCAGCACTGGCCTAACCCTTCGGCAGGCTCCGATCCCGGCCTCGGAGGTTCCAGCACTGGCCTTGCCTCGTGACAGGCTTCGATCCCGGCCTCGCTGGCCCCAGCACCGGCCTAACCCCTCGGCAGGCTCTGATCCCGGCCTCAGAGGCCTCAATAACGGCCTTGCCTCACGGAAGGCTCTGATGCCGGCCGTTGGCCCCGGCACTGGCCTAACCCCTCAGCAGGCTCTGATCCGGCCTCAGAGGCCTCAATAACAGCCTTGCCTCACGGAAGGCTCCGATACAGGCCAGTGGCCCCGGCACCGGCTGAACCCTTCAGCAGGCTCCGATCCCGGCTTCGGAGGCTCCAGCACCGGCCTTGCCTTGCGGCAGGCTTCGATCCCGGCCTCGCTGGCTCCAGCACCGGCCTAACCCCTCGGCAGGCTCTGATCCCGGCCTCGGAGGCCTCAATAACAGCCTTGCCTCATGGAAGGCTCCGATGCCGGCCGTTGGCCCCGGCACTGGCCTAACACCTCAGCAGGCTCCAATCCTGGTCTCAGAGGCTCCAGCACCGGCCTTTCCTCACGGCAGGCTCCAATCCCAGCTTTGCTGTGTCTGTCGCCGGCCTCACCTCTCGGCAGGCTCTAATCCGAGCACCCTCTTCGCCCAACTATTTGTCCCACGTTCTCGAGGGTGCGTGGTGGTAGCATTCTGCCTCTGGAGTCATTACTTCAAAGGTTCCAGGTGTAATGCATCAGATCTCTGCCTCCCCTGAGTACTGGCCACTGCCATTGCCACTGCCTCCACCATTTCAAATCTTTCCCAAGATCTTTTTCCATCTGAATGTTGTCCAATCTTCCTAAGCATGCGTGACGGTAGCATTCAACCTTTGGTGTAATTTCTCCAAAAAAAAAAAATAATAATAATAAGGTTGGTAGGCTCCGATTTCTGATTCTCCTGAATACAAGTCTTCACCGCCAATGCGGAGACCGCTTTCAGCACCGCCTTTCTCCTTGGTCTCCGTTAAAGTCTCTCTCCTTACAGGTGATGTCACGACGCATCCATTCCCTTACCCATGGGCCCACTTATTTACCCCTCTATTTGGGTTGTCTCCAGGTTAGGCTTTTACTAAGCAGCTTCTGTGAATATTTTCGTACATGTCTTTCTGAACGCAGGCTCTAACATCTCTTGTTTGCGTACCTAAAGAAGGAACTTGCCGGGCATGGTGGCACACACTTGTAATCCCAGCATTCGGGAGGCTGAGAAGGGAGGATCGGGGTTCATGGACAGCCTCAGCTACTTAGTGAGACCCTAGGCAATTCAGTGAGACCTTGTTTCAAAATGAAGAATAAAAAAAACAGGGCTGGGGGCGTAGCTCAGAGTAGAATGCCCATGAGTTCCATCCCCAGTACTGAAAATAAATAAATAAATAAATAATAAAATAAAGCTAGACCGTCTGGGTCCGAGGCCAGGTAAATGCTGAGCTTCTGTAGACACTGGCGGGCAGAGTCCAAAGCATTCGCCCAGCTCACGCTCTCGTCAGCAGCGTGGGAGTCCAGTCCTATTTTTTATTCTTTATTTTGAAACTGGGTCTCACTAAGTTGCAGAGGGCTTCACTAAGTAGCTGAGGCTGGCTGCAAACTGCGATCCTCCTGTCTCAGCCTCCTGAATGCTGGGATTATAAGCATGCGTCGCCACGCCTGGCTTCTTTCTTCCCTTCCCTTCCTTCACTCCTCCTCCTCCTCCTCCTCCTCCTCCTCCTCCTCCTCCTCCTCTTCCTCCTCCTCCTCCTCCTTCTTCTTCTTCTTCTTCTTCCCTCTCTCTCTCTCTCTCTTTCTTTCTTTCATGGCACTGAGGATTGAACTAAGGGGCATGCTGCTTCTGAGCTATGCCCAGCCCTGTTTTATTTTTTTATTTTGAAACAGGGTCTACGTTTCTGAGTCTGGCCTTGAACTTGTGATCCTCCTATCTCAGCCTCGCAAGTCCTGGGGTTATGGGTGTGTGCCATTGTGCCCGGCCAGTCTTTGTGTACTAGCATCTCACTGTAGGATTTTTTTTGTTTTTGTTTGTTTTTGGTATTGAGGATTGAACTCAGGGGCACTCTACCTCCGAGCAACACCCCAAGCCCTATTTTATTTTTATTTTGAAACAGGGTCTCACTAGGTTGATGATGAGAGTCTATTTGAGAAGGCTGCCCTCAAACCTGCGATCCTCCTGTCTCAGCCCTCCAAGGACTGGGATCACAGACATGCCACATAGTATGAGTGGGTGCAGAACGTCTGACCCCCAGGAATAAAACAGACCAGCAGCCTACTAACACTTTATTTATTTATTTATTTATTTATTTATTTATTTATTTATTTATTTTATTTTTGCAGTACTGGGGATGGAACCCAAGGGCATTCTACCTTGAGCTACACCCCCAGCCCTATTTTTTTATTCCTTATTTTGAAATAGGGTCTCACTAAGTTGCTGAGAGCCTCACTAGGTAACCGAGGCTGGCTTTGAACCTGCATAATCCTCCTGTCTCCCAAATGCTGGGATTACAAGCGTGCGCCACCACGCCCAGCTTAACATGTTATTTGATAAATAAAAATGAGCAGGTGAGCAGAAAGCAGAAGTCTGTATTTACTACAATAGAGCATGAAGCCTTTGCCCAGTTCCCAAGCCCAGACTTTGTGTATTTGTGTGTGTTCCTGGGAATTGAATCCAGGGGCATTCTACCACAGAGCTATATCCTAACCCTCGTTTTTTATTTTGAAATAGGGTCTTGCTAAGTTATCATGCCATGGCCTCAAACTTGTGATCTTCCTGTCTCAGCCTCCCAAGTACTGGGATTACGGGCATGTGCCACTATGCCTGCCCAGATTCCTGACAGACAGGGAGGCAACTTATTTTTTAAGGAGGGTCCTTGTAAGATGGCCACAAGTATAAACAGTAAGTCTTCCAAATCCTCCCCAAGAACTACATTAACATATGCATACCCATGTTCATAGCAGCACAGTTTGTAATAGCCAAAATATGGAACCAACCTAGGTCTCCATCAACAGATGAGTGGATTCCAAAATTATGGGAAATACACACAATGGAATTCTATTTAGCTATAAAGAAGAATAAAATAATAGCATTTGCAAGAAGATGGAGGGAACTGGAGAGCATTATGTTAAGTGAGGTTAGTCAAGCACAGAAAGGGAAGGGACATATGTTTTCTCTAATATGCCCAAGCTAGGGAGGAGTGGGAATACCAGAGGGACTCCAGAAGATGGAGGGGAAATCTCAGCAAAGCTAGAATGGAAGGATAGGAGAGGAAGAAAGCTGAGGTTGTTCAATGGAGGAGCTACATACGAATATGTGTAATAGTATAAATATAACATGGTTAACCTGGACACTTCTTTATTGGGAGGGGGGAGGAGAATGGGGGGAGAGGGCACAAAGCACAATCTAAATGTACACCATTTTCAATATGTTCCACATATAAATGAAATAAAATATGTAAAAAAATAAAGCAAAAAAAGAACCCCAAAAAACAAATCCCCAAAAATGTTGGCAGCCAGAGGCTGGGAGAGCGGTGCACCTGTCTCCCAGGTATCATCAGGCACTGATCTCGGGGTACCCTGATGCCATGGTGTGCACCCCCAGGGAGCTCATGGGAGCCAAGGGGTAGGTGGGACTTTCCCTGAGTCCATCCCAGGGGGTAGGGAGGGAGGGAGCTGTCTGGGGAAGAGAGGCCCGGTGGAGAGGCAGCCCAGGGTGGCAGGACCATGCAGGAGTCATGCTCCAAGCCCCTGCCGCACGATCCATTAGTCCATCAAACTTCACTTACACAAAAATTCTAAACAGAAATTAAGAATTTTAAGGAGCTAAGCGCATGCCTGTAATCTCAGTACTTGGGAGGCTGAGACAGGAGGGTTTCAGGTTCAAAGCCTCAGCAACTTAGTAGGCTCTCAGCAACCCAGAGAGAACTTGTTTCCAAATAAGAAAAACTGGGATGGGGGTGTAGCTTGGAGGAAAAATGCCTCTGTGTTCAATCTCAAGTAATGCGCGCGTGCACACACACACACACACACACACACACACACACACACATTCAAGGAACTAGAGGTAGAATTTAAGACGTAGAACTTCTATTAGCATATGCAAGTGTTCATTCCCTAAGAACAACAACAAAAAAATCAAGTCAGTGAATTGTCTTGAAATGATGATTATAACTATACTAAATGGAGAACAAGTACTCTGCCTAAGTTACATAGATTGTTACAATGAATAGCCTTGTAGGTATGTATTTTTGTAACACTGGAAGTGTTTAATTTTTATTTAAAATTTTGACAGTACTGGGGTTGGAACCTAGGGGCATTTTACATCTGAGTTACGCCCCAGCCCTATTTTTTATTCTTTATTTTGAAACAGGGTCTCACAGAGTTGCAAAGGGCCTAAGTAGTGGCTGAGACTGTCCTCTAACCGTGATCCTCCTGTCTCAGCCTCCCAAATGCTGGGATTACAAGTGTGCACCACCATGGCCGGCCATAAAGAGTTGATTAACACAAATTTTATAGGTCATGAGCCAAGCGTGGTGGCGCATGCTTGTAATCCCAATGCTTAGGAGGCTGAGACAGGAGGATGGCAAAGGTTCAAAGCCAGCCTCAGCTACTCAGTGAGGCTCTCAGCAACTTAGTGAGACCCTGTTTCCAAATAAAGTATATAATAGGTCTGGGAGTACACCCCAGAGGTAGAAAAGACCCTGGGTTCCACCCTTAGTAACACACACACACACACACACACACACACACACACACACACTATAGGCTATTTGTGTTTCAGGGAAATATTTGCAAGAATTCTGAGCTCACTTAATTTACAGAGAGAACTGCTCATGTGGGGATTATCAGCAGTGCACAGTGCTATATATGTATATTTAATTTACTTATATTTTTGCAGTGCTAGGGATGGAACCCAGGGGCATTCTACCACTGAGCTACATCCCCCAGCCCTATTTTTTATTTTTTATTCTGAAATAGGTTCTCACTAAGTTGTGGAGAGCTGCACTAAGTAGCTGAGGCTGGCCACAAACTTGTGACCCTCCTGTCTCAGCTTCCCAAGTACCCGGATTACAAGGGTATGCCACCACACCACACCCAGCCACACAGTATTGTAAGCAAATGCAAAGTGAGTTCTCAGCAGTGGGAGGTCCTACATTAGCATAGCTCCAAGTACAGTGTGTACCACGGTTAACACCTCTGACTGTGTGCTAGGGACTGCACCGGGGGCGTTTGACCGCCACCCACCCCAGCCCTCTGCCTTTTTAGTGTCTTGCTAAGTTGCTGAGGCTAGTCTTGAACCTGCGATCCTAATTCAGCCAGCATCCCAAGTGCTGGGATTACAGATGTGTGCCACCACGCCCAGCTATCACACTTAATCTGATGCAGTTATGACTTAATGATGCATCTTTACGTTTGTTTACATTTTCCTCCACTGGATGTGGTGGAACACACTTGTAATCCCAGAACTTGGGAGGATTGTAGGTTTGAGGCTGGGACAGGAGGAATAGCAATTTAGCAAGGCCTTCTTCAGCCATTAAGAAAGACCCTGTCCAAAGTTTAAAAAAAATAAAATATGGCTAGGGGTATAGCTCAGAGGAAGAACAACCCTGAGTTTAAATCTCAGTAAGATGCACACACATATTAAAAAAAATAATAACTTTTTTTTTCTGTACTGGGGATGGAACCCAGGGGCATTCTACCTCCGAGCCACACCCCCAACCCTATTTTTTATTCTTTATCTTGAAACAGGGTCTCACTGAGTTGCAAAGGGCTGGCCGTAAACTACGATCCTCCTGTCTCAGCCTCCCAAATGCTGGGATTACAAGTGTGCGCCACCATGCCCAGCTTTCATCTTTCTTGACTGAAAGTGGTGCCACATATGGTCTGTAAGTATATAAGTTTGAAAAGTTTATAATAGATGTGTATTATTTATGGCAGTAAGCAATTTAAAAATGGAAGGCTGAGATAGGAGGATCATAGGTTCAGGGCCAGCCTCAGCAATTTAGTGAGGCTGTGGGGGCTGGAACTCAGAGGTAGAATGCCACTGGGTTCAATCCCCAGTACCAGGAAAAAAGTATCTACACATATTTTATGTATTCCTGATAAGATTTTTCTTATTATTCTTCTATATTTCTAAGTTACACAGTTTCCAAGTTTTTTCATATTATAGCAAACCTCCTAAGGAAGCACTCCAGAGATGAGAGGGGTCCAGGCAGGCAGTTCAACCTCGTGGTTCAAGGGCCAAGTGTACACTGAGCATAATGGCACCAGGCTTCTCACCGTGGCGAGGGGAATTACAAATAGAAAGGAGATGGTTGAGAATGGACCCGTGGCACTGACCGCAACACATGGACGTATCTGAACTTAAACACATACAAACTCCCTGTCTATGGAGACATTAGAGGGCCAACAGCGCCCGGTAGCAGTAAGCACACCCCACACCTAGATTTTGGTTTCTAGACACCATTCCCTATGAAATGGAGCCAGGGATGCTCTTTAGAGACAGAGCTAATTCCAGATCTGCGAAAGGGAAAGTAGACTATGAGCCTAGACTAGCTTATGTCAAAGTAAGGAAGTTCTCCTGGAGTATGGCAAAAGGTCACAAAAGCCAGCTCTAAGTGGATAAATTGCACCCCAAACGGTATCACTTTACAATCCATATGGAGTGTCTGTGTGTGCGGATCAAAAGTTCTTCCTCCTGCCGGGCGTGGTGGTGCACGCTTGTAATCCCCGCGCTTGGGAGGCTGAGACAGGAGGATCGCGCAGGTTCGAAGCTAGCCTCAGCTGCTTAGTGAGGCTCTCAGCAACTTAGTGAGACCCTATTTCCAAATAAAATATAAAATGGGCCTGGGAGTATAGCCCAGAAGTAGAAGACCCCTGGGTTCCACCCCCAGTACCACCAAAAAAAAAAAAAAAAAAAAAAAAAGAGAGAGAGAGACCCTGTTTCCAAAAATAAAAGTATAAAATAGGTCTGGGAGTGTAGCCTGCAGGTAGAAGGGCTTCCAGGAACCCCAGTACCACCCCCTCAAAAAAAAGTTCTTCCTTATAGTAGGCTGTTGACTAACAGGTGTAAAAGGATAATGTTGGCAAAATCTTCAAGAATCATTCAAGCAAAAAATGTAAATGGATGATAAAGTTTGTGGGTATAGTGTGTGTGTGTGTGTGTGTGTGTGTGTGTGTGTGTGTGTGTGTGTGTGTGTGTGACTTCAGACTGAGGCAGGGGCATTTGACCAGAGCTACACCTCCAGCCCTATTTTTAATTTTTCTTTTGAAATAGGGTCTCACTAGGTTGATGAGTGAGAGTCTTATTACTTGTGGAGGCTATCCTCAAATCTATAATCCTCCTGTCTCTGCCTCCCAAGTACTGGGATTATAGGCATACACCACCACGCCTGGCTTCATGGGCACATTTTGAAGAGGAGCTGGATATTTACAGAGCCTCTGTGTTTCCAAACATAAAAAAATCATTTATTTGAGTCAAGAAACCTGGCAGACACCATCTTTTTTTCTTTCTTCTTTTTGGTGGGTCTAGGGATTGAATCCAGGAAATCTACCTCTGAGCTACATCCTTAGCCCTACTAATGTGCTAAAGCATATGGTTATTTTGTATTTTGAAAGAGGGCCCCACTAAGTTGGTGAGGTTGGCCTCAAACCTGTGATCCTCCTGTCTCAGCCCTCCAAGAACTAGGATTACAGGTGTGCGCCACCATGCCCAGCTTCAGACACCACCTTTGACCAAGCGATTATTACTAGTATCAGTAATGGACGGACTACATCGCCCGCCCCCTGACAGGATCCACAGACATGACGCCCTTCTGCAGTATCCCCCCAACTGCATCAACAAGGAACACCAGGCACATCCAAACTGAGGGCATCCTAAACAATAGCTGTCCTGCCCCCTTAAAAAATGTCAAGGCATAAAAGTAAAACTGACTAGATGAAAGAATACCCAAGAAACCTGAGAGCTCACTGCAAAAAGCAATGGAGGTGACATCCTACAACATTTTGTTCCCTCATAAAAGACAGTTGGCGCAATATGAACAAAGCCTGGATAGCAACAGCATCCATCTCCTAATTTCGATAACTACATAATGTGTAAGAGAATGTCCATGTTTTGAAGAAACACACCTTTAAGTATTCAGAGATAAGAGACAGAAGGTATCAAACTTGCTCTCAAAATAGCTCAGTAAAAAACACTGAGTGTGTGCAGGTGTGGGTGGCACATGCTTGGAATCCCAGTACTTGGGAGGCTGAGACTGACCGGAAGATCGCCGTTCACGGCCAGCCTCAGCAGCTTAGTGAGGCCTCTGCAACTCAAGTGAGACCCTGTTTCAAAAATAAAGAATAAGCCGGGCGTGATGGCGCACGCTTGTAATCCCCACGCTTGGGAGGCAGAGACAGGAGGATCACGCAGGTTCGAAGCCAGCCGTATGTGCTGGCTTAGGAGACCCTGTTTCCAAATAAAAATGTAAAAATTGGTCTGGGAGTGTAGCCCAGAGGTAGAAGGGCTTCCAGGAACCGCAGTACCACACACAAAAATAAAAAAATAAATAAAATAAATAATAAAAAATTAGGCTGGGTTGTTGCTCAGAGGTGGAATGTCCCTGGGTTCCGTCCCCACCACACACACACACACACACACACACGATCTGATGAAACCGCAGATATTACTGATAATGTCACTAACGTGCTAAAGCATATGGTTAGCTCTTTTTTAAAAGGGTACTCTGTTAGGGTGCCCATTACAATATTTATGTTGGTATCTGGGATTTGTTTTTATAAAGGAAAAAAAGGTGGGGAAAATAAATGGATAAAAGTAATTGTTCAAGCTAGGTAATATGAGGAAAATCTTGTTAGTCTATGTGCACGCGCGAGGGTGCATGCGTGTGCGTGTCTGCAATGCCGGGGCACTCTACCTTCAAGCTACATCTCCAGCCCTATCTTTTATTCTTTATTTTGAAACAGGGTCTAAGTTGTGGAGGTCTTCACTCAGTAGTTGAAATGGGCCCCAAACTTGAGATCTTTCTGTCAGCCTCCCAAGTCCTGGGATTACAAGTATGCACCACCACACCCAGCTGAATTTTTTATTAAAAAGTGGCTGGGTGTGGTGGCGTACACCTACAACCCAGTATTTGTGAGAATCACTGGTATGAGTCTTTCTTGTAGCTCCTCACATGTCTGCATGCTGGGCTGAGCGGAGAGCTGTGCCCAGCCTGCTGGGTCGGGTTGGCGTCCTAGCAGGCACTCTGGGCCATGAGCGACCTGAAGAATGGAAGCCAGGATGGGACGGTGACAGGGAAGTGCTCAGGCCCTGAGCCACACACGGGCCTTGGGCGAGGCGACCCCACTTGCCTGAGGAACCAACTTGAGTCATGGGTGCTTGGAGTCTCCTGAGATGCACGACCAGACTCAACATGACCCACTGACCACTTCCAGGACCGCTTCTCATTCTAACAGAAGAATTCAAAGCGAAAGCCATCTGCCAGCAGTAGACACTCAGGGGACGTGGACCACGGTTAGTCTCCTCTGCTTCACCATGGGCCGAAGCCACTGAACTCCAGCCCCGCCGTGCTGCGAGGTGAGTGCGGCAGCTGCTGAGGACCAACCCACCTGCCTTCCTCCTCAAAGCTGCGGTCGCTACACTGGCTGTAGAACATTCCCACTGGTGATTTTCTGGCTGAACTCTCCTCTTGGAGGCTTCGGACCCCCAGACCAGAATGAACACAGCAAAACCGTACCCAGCCATGATTCTCAATCTAACACCTGTTAGATAAGCACCGTGCATCTGGCTGCTGCAGGTTCCCAGAAGCCTCAACGTGACAGCAAGCACTGCAGCATTCTCCCCAGAAATGGACTGCGCCCAAGCAGGAGCACAGACACCCGAGGGCTGGGCTTCCACTGTACTAGGGCCGACTCCCAAGTGTGCGCTGCAGCTGTTCCTACAGACAAGGTGCACACCGGCTGCGCGTGATGGAGTTCCGCACCACACTCCCATCCCCGCGTGCTCTACCGTAGGGATACCTTGACATCCAGGGCGTGGGAGACAGGCCCATCCCCAACCTCGTCCTCGGAACCCCCCCCCCCAGTGCCACACACAACACAGGAGACCTGTGCACTTCTGCCTGCTCTCCTGGACTGGCCAGCACCACCTACAAAGTCCTGGCTCTGGACTGAGAGCCTCCATGCCCACCAACTCCGCCAGGCTCCAGGAGGCAGCCAGTGTGGACCGCCAGGCACTGAGACCTTGGTAGCCCTCACTAAAGCAGCCCCAGCGACACCTGACCACCACCTCAGGGGACCCCACACAGGACCACACAGTGAGCCCTTCCCAAACTCCTGTCCACGACACCGCCAACAACGAAGCAGCCATGGCGAGCCGCTGTGGAGGCAGTTTGTTATGCAGCAACAGAGACGGGAACAACTATCTTGAGGAAAGCCTCCATACTCAACGTGGGGAGGGACTATTTTAAAATCTCAATAAAAACAAAACCCTAGAAGCAAGCAGTATACGAAATAATTACAGCTGGCCCTCAGTATCAGCAAGTTCTGCATCCTCAGATTCAAACAACCCTGGATGAAAGTTTCTGGGAGGAAACTGCTGAACATGTGGACTCACATGGTGTAAAAACTTAGAGCATTTATATTGTATTAGGTGTTGACTGGAGCCAGGCGTGGTGGTGCACGCTTGTAATCCCAGCATTTGGGAGGCTGACCGGAGGATTGTGGTTCCTGGACAGCCTCAGGTATTAGGCGAAGCCCTGCGTAACTCAGTGAGACCCTGCTTCAAAAATAAGAGACTAAAAAATGGGGCTGGGGGTGTAGCTCAGAGGTACAATGTCCCTGGGTTCCATTGCCAGTACTGAAAAAAAAAAAAAAAAAAGATTGGAAGTATACAGGAGGATGCGTACACACTATACACACTATATGCAAATACCATACATTAGGATGCGCAGCACCTGCAGATTCTGTTTCCCACAGAAAACACTTCCTGGAACCAATATTCCCTGCAGGTACCAGAAATAACTCTAAAACTCAGGAAGGGACTAGGTATGTACCGTTCCGTGATAGAGCCTGGATTTGATCCTTAGCACCCCCTGGCGGCCCATACTCCCCCCCTCCCTGCTAAAGAACCCCAAACAGGAAGAACTAAGATAATACAAAGAAGAGTTGCCTTGAAACGTTCCACATACACCTAAAATGGCTTTGTTCTACCAACCTGACCACTCTAATCAGAATGTTTTTAAATTCTAGTTTAGAAGATGTGGACAGGCTATGGGGGGTACATTGGAGAGGGCATCTGTGGTGCCAAGGCAGCAGATCCAGAGGTCAGCAGAGAGGGTATCAAAGGAAGAACACCGCTGGCCAAACTCTAGCAATTACCTCGACTCACCCTCCTCAAACGCAGGCAGCCAGCGCCGTCCCAGGGCTCAGGAGCAGCAGTTTAGTACCAAACGCAGCCTTGATGACGGCGAGAACAGGGTGAGCTCAGAGAGAACACAACCACGTTTTATTTAAGTTCTTTTTTATTTTCCTCCACACTGGCAAAAGTTCCGAGGGAGCTTAGAGTTTTGTAAACATTTTAACTATCCCTTCTCCCACCCCCCACTTTTGAATTTACAAAGCAAAGGAGAGTAGGAGCCCTGGTTTTAACGGTTCCATCTCCTCGTGCTATTTGATCCAAAAACTATATACAAGTCTGTAGCAGTCTCTGTATAGTTACTGTACATGTTTAGGAGGGAGGGAGGGAGGCAAGAAGGGATAGAGAGAATGGTGACCCAAAGTAATAAAAATAGAAACCAAATAATCCTCCAAGACAAACTGCTCTCAGAGCAACTCCGGCCTCCCTAGGCACCGAGGACAGGAAGAAAAGGCGCTTCCCCAGGAGCTGCTGGGAGCCACGGCACCTCTCCCACGTGCGGCCGTGACCGGCTGTCCCGGGTGGATTCTCTGGGGATGCGGTGGAGGCAGGATGAGTGTCTGTACGCAGAGCTCGAGTACATTTCTACTTGACGTGATGGGGTGGGAGGCGGCCCTGGCTCCCGCCCCCGCCCATCCCTCCATCCCCGCATCCTGCTACGTAGTGGTTTCCATGGATGAAGGTGTCAAAGATGGTCAGGTTTTGCAGGTTCTTTCCAGAAAAGGCAAGCAACTTGCCATCCCAGAATCTTTAAACAAAACCTTTTCAGGGCCACAGCAACACACACACGCAATGCTCTGAGGAACCAGATGAAATTCCGGGCTTTTATCGGAAGCAAGTTTATCCCTATCCCAAATGAAATTATACAAATTCATACATATGGTAAAGATCCTAGCTGCCTCTTAAACGAGACAAATTTTCAGCACAAGGGCCCAAAACAAACTGGTCCTAGTCCTCTGAAGTAAAAATATTTATGGGAGAAAAATCAGTTTTTATAAGAAAGAAAAATTAAGAATAGGTCCCTCTCCTGGGCCGTAGGGTTTCCTTTGTCCGACCGGGGTGGAGTATGCCAGGGAAGAAGTCGGCTTGCTTGGAAGTCACTATCTAATGAAGAAAAGCACGAATCCTTTCTCTGAAAGGATGCTTGTAAAGAACAGGCCAGGGTGTGCAACATCAGACCAATGCGACCTACACTGCACCCGCTCGGGGCTTTGTGATGTGATCCCCAAGTCAGCAGCGGCAAAGCAGGTTCCAGACCCGACAGCTCTGACTCTGCTGAACACCGGCCAGTCTGTTAACCATCAACTCTCTTCATGATCGCACCAGTTAGAACAAGAAGAAGAAAAAACAAAACAGAAGGGAAAAAAGTGACAAGAGACAGCTGCTATTGGCAGATCCCAACACACTTTCAGGAGGCAGTAGATGAAATCACGGCACAGTGAACGCGTGCTGCCAAGACCAGCCTTGTTGGGGAGCAGCCCCCGCCTCCCTGAGCCACAGGGTCTGGTCCACTTATGCAGTCTGACATGCTCACCGACAAAAACGGGCTAAAGGGACGTGGACACAAAGGGCTAGAAGAAAAAGCCTGAGATGATCGTTCTGTGATTTGTTGCAGTGATAAGAGAGGAAATGGTGAGTACGTGTGTGTCCAGAGGTGGAGAATCCACGGTCGGCAGACAGGAGAGGAGAGGCTAGTGCAGTGGTGGGTGCTCAGTAGTCGTCCAACGTCTCAATTTCACCCATGTTGAGCCGTTCTGATGACGCATTGACTGAAAACCCTGCAGGAGAAAAACTGGTTGTGAGCAAGTGACCAAACCCAGACAAGCAAGCGGCTCCAACCCTAGGCAGTGAGACGGGCTCAAGTGTCTTGTTTTTGAGCACACTATGTGGGGGCTGAAGGGAGAGAGGAAGCAGAACTGCCAAGAAACAGATAGCAGTGTGCAATATTGGATTAAACAAAATGGACTAAAATTCTGGCTTAGACAGAGCAGTACTAGTAGGAAGGCCACCGGGAGCACTCACAAACACCACGACATCTGAAAACCTAATGCCACAGCCAGGCGTGGTGGTGCACACTTGTAATCCCAGCATTCGGGAGGCTGAGACAGGAGGATCGCAGTCCACAGACAGCCTCAGCTACTTAGTGAGGCCTTTTGCAACTCAGTGAGACCCTGTTTCAAAATAAAGAATAAAAAAATAGGGCTGGGGGTGTAGCTCAGAGGTAGAATGCCCCTGGGTTCCACCCCCAGTACCACACACACACAAATGAAATAAAACTTAATGCCAGAAGTTCCATGTAATTTTTTATAAAATCTATAATCAGTGGTTGATAAGAATTATAATGAACGGGGCCTCTTTGGAAAGCTTTCTAGTTCCTCTACCCTGGATGAATTCCCAAACAGTTTCAGCCGCTGTCTGAAAACCACAAGCAAACAGGCGGTGCTGGCCTTCCAAAGGCAGCTCTGTTGGCATTAGGTGGGTTTTCACACCCTTTTGTCAGGCTATGTCCAAGTTTTCAAACAAATAAACACATTTGAAATGTTTTAATAACAAACAAAAATGCCTTACATAATAAAGCAGATTAATTAACTGACTAAAAATATCATGAATTTCAAAAATAAACGTGGCTGTTTACTGACCACGGAAGCAGCAGTGCAGCTGCTCCAGGCCAACGCAGGCAGACTCCAAGCCCGTCCCCGCCCCACCAGCCACTGCGTGCCAAGCCTGCAGGACTCCCCTTCAAGACCACCAACAGCTCAGAGTTCATACTGCCGAAGTAACGGTTGAATTAGGTAAACACAAGACTCTGAGGACCAAAGAGTCTATGAAATGAGCTATCACTCCATTATTCTTTGGCTTCATATATCTATGTCTCAAGAACAGATGAAACGTGACAAAAAAACAATACTGCGCTACATGCAACAGAAGTGGAAACATATTTATTTGTATGTATATACGGTATGAAGAATCAAAACCAAGGGCATTCTGCCTCCAAGATATACCCCCAGCCCTTTTTATAATTTTTACTTCGAAACAGGGTCTCACTGAGAGTCTTACTACTTGCTGAGGCTGTCCTCAAACCTGTGATTCTCCTGTCTCAGCCTCCCAAATACTGGGATTGCAAGCCTGGGCCACTATGCCAAGCTGGAAATGTAATTTAAGAATGAACTAAATTTACTTTAATCATACAAAGACAGAAAGGAGGAAGTGTAGCTGGGCATGGTGGCTCATGCTTGTAATCCCAGCATTTGGGAGGCTGAGACAGGAGGATCATGGTTCAAGGACAGCCTCAGCTACTACTTAGTGAGGCCCAAGGGCCTGTTTCAAAAATAGAGAATAAAAAAATAGGGCTGGGGGTGTACCTCAGAAGTAGAATGCCCCTGGGTTCCATCCCCAGTACTGCAAAAAAAAAAAAAAAAAAAAAAAAAGGGAAGAAGTGTTTAGTGAAAACAAAAGCTGATTATCAATGTTATGTGCTGATCACTTAGACGAGGCTTACTGGCAAACATGGCCTTGTTTACTTGTCATTACCAAACCCAGCAAGGTATGCAGGGACAACCCAATAAGGTATCCCAGGGAAAGCTGGGATACCAGAAGGAAAAAAACATAAGTGAGGATGTAACCGCAATGCCTGGCCCTACACACCATACTCTTTTCTAGATTCAGAACAGATTCTCATTCACATGGTTTGTTTGATTGATTGTTTTACAGTACTGGGGAAGGAACCCAAGGGCATTCTACCTCCAAGCTACATGTCCAGCCCATTTTTTATTTTGAAACAAGGTATCACTGAGTTGCAAAGGGCCTCACTACAGTAGTAGCTGAGGCTGGCCTCGAACCCAGATCCTCCAGTCTCAGCCTCCCAGATGCTGGGATCACAAGCGTGTGCCACCACGCTCAGCTTCATCTACAGTATTCCAGTAGGGTTTTTGAGACTATTCTTAAAGTAAGGCTGGTGGGAAGCTGCAGTGTGTGATGATAGTTACCATGTCCACATGCAGACTGCTGGCTCGCGATGGCCGCCCGTGAGCTCTAAAATGCGAGGGACCACAGCACAAGAGGCCCTTGAGAACCAAAACGAGGCTGGGGCTCCCTCTGCTGGCTTTAGAGCACAGTTCTCTTTTAGTCAGACCCTGCCCTTTCAATAGACACTTTTAGGTCAGCTTAGAACCGACCTGCCCATTTTGTACAGGGCATCTTGTGACTGATGGATAGTTATTACATGTTCTCAATCATCTACAAGGTGAAATTAAAAAATTTAGAAGGAAACGAGTAGGTGTGGGACAAAAATGAGTAACTATGAGAAGTTCCCAAGACTCAGTTGAACAGTGATTTTGTCAAATGGTCCATGGGAAAGCTATTTCCTCAGGACTTTTTTGAATGGTTTTAATTCTCCTTACATTTGTTCATTTTCCTCCCCTCTGATTTAGATTTCTTAAAACTCATTTCTAGGAGGACCTATCAATCTCCCATTCCTTTATAAAGAGAGGTGTGTGTGTGTGTGTGTGTGTGTGCGTGCGTGTGTGCGCGTGTGTGTGAGGGGGGGGGATACACACTGGTGATTGAACCCAGGGGCGTTTACCTCTGAGCTACACTCCCAGCCCCATTTTATTTTGAGTTCTTGAACAGGGTCTAAGTTGCTGAGGGCTTTGCTAAATTGCTGAGGCTGGCTTCAGACCTGCAATCCCGTCTCAGCTTCACAAGTCTGGGGTCACAGGTGTGTGCCGCCGTGCCTGGTCATAGGGGTGTTTAAGTCCACTCCTTTTCGAGGTCTACAGCTAAAGGTGGGATGCAATAGAATATATGATCCTAATGGATTTTCTACCTTCATTTGCAGAAAAGCTTTTTCCCTGACAGCCTATCACTCAAGTCGAAAAGCCAACCTGCAAGATGTTCTTAGCTAGAACCCACACTTAGAATTCTATTCACCTATTTCTGTCAAAATGGGAGTAAAATTTTGATAGTTTTCATCATCTTCACCATTAGCTTTTTGCGCGTGTGTGTGGTGCTGGGGGTGGAACCCAGGGGCTTTCTACCTCCGGGCTACACTCCCAGACCTATTTTATACTTTATTCGGAAACAGGGTCTCACTAAGTTGTTGAGAGCCTAAGTAGCTGAGGCTGGCTTTGAACCTGCCGGATCCTCCTGTCTCGGCCTCCCAAACGCGGGGATTACAAGCGTGCGCCACCACGTCTGACTCCATCATTAGCTTTTAACAGAAGAAGAAAACAGATGGCAATGTTCAAACCCAGCTTCCAGGTACCAGTCAGTCACTAAGGGCAGTCCTCTAGTGGGTCAGGATTTTGCCCCTGGCATGCTGTTTTCCTTGAGGCCAATGAGGATGCTGCCAAGGGCAGGGGAAGGTCACATCTGCCGGCCTCGCCATCCACGGCTGCACGGGCATCTCATGCTGCACCCCAACACTCAATTCTGCGCACTCTTCTGTGCCTGCTCCATTTCCTGTGCTCACTCTTTCAACAAACTGCAACACCATCCATTGCTCCCCCAAGCCCGACACCTTCCTCTTCTCCCTGGCCAGGTGATCTGTCTATTCTATTTCTGAAACCCATCTAACCCTCCCCATGTCCAATACCAAAACCTATTGCAGGCCACCTGTACCTGCTATGGTTCATGCTGCAGCCTATTAACTAGTCTGCCTCTGGAATGGGCCAACATCCCAAACTTCATGGCTCACTGTATTATAGACAAAATGGTTTTATAACAGGCCATTTTACACTGCTAAGACAATTATAATTTTACCACTGTCTGCAAGGTTGTTAGGCCAATTTAAGAAACACATGCAGTTTGTTTGTTATTCCTGAAGCACTCTTCCCCAACCTTCCTATTAGTCTTTCTTTTCTTTTTTTTTTTTCCTAGTGTGATACTGGGGGTGGAACCCAGGAACCTTCTACCTCTGGGCTGCATTCCCAGACATATTTTCTATTTTATTTGGAAACATGGTCTCACTAAGCTGCTGAGAGCCTCCCTAAGTAGCTGAAGCTGGCTTCAAACCTGCTCGATTCTCCTGTCTCAGCCTCTCAAGTGCGGGGATTACAAGCGTGCGCCACCACACCTGGCTCTACGAGTCTTTCAAAGCCCCGATACAGATGTCACCTTTACCAGGAAGTTGCTGGAAGGGACCAAATAGTTGTATATAACACAGAAGGGTAGAAAGCAAACAAACAGCCTGGCTCTAAAACCCCCGCTCTATGACTGAGAGCTATGTGACAGTGGGAATGCGCTCCATCTCTCAGGCCATGGCTGATTCATAGGGAGAAGTGACATTCTAAGGCTATCAACAAATATTGGTTCTTTGAACACCTGATTGTATTTATGGCCTATTACTAACACAAATCAGAATTTACATTTCTAAACTATTTTTACTGTTTTTAATGATTACTTTCTCCCCAATCTGAAAGGCCCTCCAAAAAAATTCATATTAAATATGAAACAATGCTTTAAGTTTAAAGCACTATACAATGGAAGCTATTACTTTTCTTACCGTAATATCACATGAGGTACAGCTCCTGCTCTAAAATGCCCAGCAAATACTGGTTAGCTATTTCAAACCAGTTTAAAAAAAAAAAAGGAAATTTTACAAGGAACCCCACAGACCCCCACCTGATCACTTTTACCATCGGTACTTCCACCAGACAGCAGGGGCCCCACGCCTGTGCTCACCTAGTAAACTGGGATCTGCTCGCACCATCTTCTGTTTTTTCTTCTTCTTGCCACTTTGCACAGCTTCAAAATTGGATTGTTGGTTGTTGCTTTGATTGGTCTGAAATACTGAATGGAGTGTACTGTGGCTCATCCCCCATACAGAGTCCTGTGAAGTGAGACAGCAGAATTGGGACCAGGCTACGGAACAGGCCTGGGCGTGCCCACCGACGGCAACAGCTGATCTGCCTTTGAATACAAAGGCCTACCAAGGCTCCTTGGCACTGAACACAGCAGCCCGCGGGCCTCCAGCTCCCAGTTTACACCCTGATGTTCCCCAAGATCCACGCTGCTGTGCCAGCACTGGTGGACTCTGTGCCATCCACCAGTAAGTGAAATGTTCAACAAATAATCGTGAAGGAGACTGCGCTGTGGCAATGTATTTTTTTTTTTTTAGGGTCCTGGGGATTAAATGCAGGGGCATAGCCAGGCGTGGTGGCACACACTTGTAATCCCAGTGTTTGGGAGGCTGAGACAGGAGGATCACACATGTTCGAAGCCAGCCTCAGCTACTTAGTGAGGCTCTCAGCAACTTAGTAAGACCCTGTTTCCAAATGAAGTATAAAATAAGTCTGGGAGTATAGCCCAGAGGTAGAAAAGCCCCTGGATTCCACCCTCAGTAATACACACACACACACACACACACACACACACACACACACACACACGGATAAATGTAGGGTCATTCTACCTCTGAGCTACACTCCCAACCCTATTTTTTATTCTGCAAAAGGATGCCACTTTTGCAGAGGGCCTTTCTACATAGCTGAGGCTGACCAAGAACCTGTGATCCTCCTGTCTCAGCCTCCTCAGTACTGGAATTACATGCAAGAGTGAGCCACCATGCCCAGATGGCAATGTATTCTAAAGCAGAATTTCTATGTTCTCTGCCCCTCACCCCTGACAGGGGATACGCTGAAGACCAGATAGCATATTACCAAAAGAAGGCTAGCTATATACATTATTCCTATCAACAATTCCAGAAGATATCTGGCCCCAAAACACTGTCTATATACTTTATACCAACTGATTAGACTATGAGATAATCACCAGCCCTTTGTACTTACTACTGCTCTTAGTTGAGCTTTTTTTTTGGTAGTACTGGGGATGGAATCCAGGGCCATTCTACCACTGAGCTACACCTCCAGCCCTAATTTTCTATTCTTGATTTTGAAACAGGGTCTCACTGGGTTGCAGAGGGTCTCACTAAGTAGCTGAGGCTGTCTGTGAACCACGATCCTCCTGTCTCAGCCTCCCAAATGCTGGGATTACAAGCGTGCACCACCATGCAATTCACTTTTAATTCAATTTCAAAGAGCAGGTGGCAGATGTAGGAAGGAATAGAGAAAGCGCTGTGGAGTGGCCTTCTCCGGGGGTGTGGTAAACAACTTGCCTAGTGTTATTCCAGTACTGAAACCTTTTGTTTCCTCTTAATTTACTTGCTAGCCTATCTACACTGCTGGATTTTAAATGCCTGGCCCTTCCTGTGATCACCTACCTCTCAAGTGACCTACGGCAAACGTTTATCTCTAGTATGAGAAATGGGATTTAAGGATATAAATATTTTTATGCCTCTACAAACTTTGCCAACTTGTCTTTCAGAAAATTTATAATACAGATTTCGTATTTGTGAATTCACTGACTTATTGGTATCCCTGAATCAATCCTCCAAGTCTTTCATGGTCATACTGTTCCCTTCCCAGTTGAGGCAGGCAAAGGAAGCACCCTGCCTTCTTGTTTCAGTTCTTGTCCTATAAACAAGTGTGTTTTCAGTCTACTCAGCGCAATGTTTTATATTTTTCTGCTTGTTGGTGATTTCCCTGTTCAAAATGATAAGTGCTCTCAATGACTCCCTAGTGCAAGATGGCTGTGCTGCCCCTTGAGAAGAAAATACATGTGTGTCAGATAACTTCACTGCAGGCAAGACCTGCAGTGCTGCTGGCAGAGTTCAATGTCTTTAAAAAGAAACACATATAGGTGGGTGCAGTGGTGCACGCTTGTCATCCCAGTGCTTGGGAGGCTGAGACAGGAGGAACACACAGGTTCAAAGCCAACCTCAGCTACTTAGAGAGGTTCCCAGCAACTTAGTGAGATGCTGTTCTAAATAAAATATAAAAACAGGTCTGGGAGTATAGCCCAGAGGTCGAAAGCCCCTGGGTTCCATCCCCAGTAAAACACACACACACACACACACACACACACACACACACACACAAAAAAAAAAAAAAACACGTATAAACAAGATTATGCCTTTATGAGATGATGAAAATGTTGTGGCCAGAGGCTCACAGGAAACTCTGTGTATTCCTTGGGAGCAATGGTTTAGTATTTGCCAATTCATTATTCACAAGAACGTCATGGAACTAAACTACCATGAGTAAAAATGAAAATAGATTATACCTGCTACCTCCCCACCAACAACATGTATCTGACATGCCAGTGTTGTCAGTTCTGGGCATAAAGGCTTCTAAGCCATGAAATCAAATATATGGGTCTGTGATATGTTGAAATTTGTAGTCTCACACACACACACACACACACACACACACACACACACACACACACACACACAGGAGAGAATAAAAAACCAGGACTGACATATTTAATGCAGAACAAATGGCTGTACTGGCTATCGGGGAAATTTTCAAAAGCTCTCTAGACATGTAATTTGAAAATCTTAAGTCTATACATTTTTTAAAACCTTTGGTCATTGGATGTACAAAATAAAATTTTGGTTTTAATTATCATTTCTGCGGCCACTCAACATTCAAGGCACTGATACTCAGAAGTACTGCATGCACTGTGCCACTTTATACCTGCTGCTGCTGCTGCGGCTGCTGTGGCTGCTGCTGCTGCTGCGGCTGCTGACGCTGCTGGCTGGCTTTCTGTTTGGCACGGCGCTCAAGGAACTGCTTGGCAAACTCCTTGGCCTCAGAAGTATCTCCTAAGTAGGCCCTGATATAATCATGGACCTCATAAGGAGATTCTACTTCTTTTAGGAAAGAAACAAACGTGGGAACTGCAATATGAGAAGGAAGAAGACATAAAGAGTAACAATCAAACAATAGCACCACATCTAATACAGATGATGCTAATGACAGAAACTCAAAAGGTATGCATCTATTGTTAGTCTTCAATTTACTTTGCAGAAATGAAAAAAACACTGCCATAATGCCCAAAATTATCTGAAATAGCATATTATCAAAGACATCATGCATGCTTAATTTCACTAAATGTTATTCTGGTTGAAATTTTTTGTTATGTTGAATGAAACAATTACTTGCCTATGACTACAGCAATTTAGGGGTTAACTCCTTCTTTCCTTAAATCCAATCAATATTTATTAAGTGCTATGATGTGTGCCAGGCACCATGACAAATACTAAAGACAATTATATCTTCCTGGAACCTGTAATCCACTAGGGTATTATATATTTAGAAAGAAATCAAATGGAAAATCCAAGTAGTGTGGTACTGGAGAAAAAGTATGGGTACCAGAAATAGACAGACATGGGTTAAAACCTGACTGTAATCTGCTGGCTGTGTGACCTTGATGAGTTACTTAACCATTCTGAGTCTGTTTCCGAATTTATAAAATGGGAACAATACCATCTACCTTTGTAGAAGTCTCTTTAAAAGTTACTGCATAGAGCGAGTAACTAGAACAGTGTGTTATCCCTACTAGATTAGATAGTGCCTAGCTCATGGTGGGTGCTTAAGGAATAGCAGCCATTGCTGTTATCTGTGACTGTTAAAATGCTACAGAGGAACCCTTCAATTCCATAATTGCTCTATTTTTGACATCTCGGCTTTAGACCAGATTTCAGAGGTGGACCAGCTCGACTTGGTCTATCAGCTATGGGAAACTGTGCTGAAGCCTTTCACTTGTGCACATAAGTGTAAGTCCACATAAAATGTATCTTCTTACTCTATCAGGATTCCCACTCCCTCCCCAAAGGTAGGATGGGAACAGTATCACTTCACTTCAAGTCATTCCTTGCCAGGCTGACACTGGTCCCGCCATCACAGTGCCTTCTCTTGGACTTGATAGAGCCTGCAACGCCCTTCATCAAATAAGCTGCAGGGAACTATACCCTCCTCTGTCTTGTACATCATTAAGGCAGCCTGAGATGGTATCTACTTTTTGGCCATCCCCATTACCTCTCTGAGCTTAGTACTACAGGACTTTTCTCACAAGGATTACTGCTATCGAGTCAAGCTCTCCTGGGTATAGGACTTGGCCTCCCTCGGCTTCACCGCCTGAATTCTGGCCCCCTGTTCTGATCTGCCAGCCTCTGTGGGTCCTGCTCTGTCACTTCACATGCCGGGATTCTCTCCCCAGTTCTTACCATCCAAGTTATTTGCCGTATTGAGGGCGTGAAGCATCTGTTCACACCACTGGGTGAATCCATCCTGGGCTTTATTTACTCCCTGAAACAGCTTCAGCAACTTTTCTTCTTCTTCTACTTTCTTATTCTGCCGGTTAGACACACCTACAGATTTACTAAAGCAAACAATAGGGTGATGTTATATTCCCAGAAACTGTTACAATTATACTACACCATAAATAATGTCTTGCGAACACTGGATGGCTACTGAGTAATCCAATTCTTGACTCAAAAAAGTAAATAAAATACTTGGATTGGATATCACCTTAAAATTTAAGCTTCAGCTAATAATATATCCCAGTTTGTGAATGCAGTGCTTCTACTTAAAAGAAAATGGTGAAATTCTTCCTATGTGTCCTTAGGGTGTGTTGTTTAATTCTACTAAGCCTCCGTTCTCTCATCTGTAAAATGGTGCAAGAGTAGTGTCTGGCAAAGATGTTCAATAAACTAAGACAGTAATTATTCTTTCCATGACACAGCAGGTCCTCAAACAAAGAAAAGACTACGACGAGCCAAGCGTGGCGGGCACTCAGGAGGCTGACAGGAGGATCGCAGTTCACGGCCAGCCTCAGCTACTTAGTGAGGCCTCTGCAAATTAGTGAGACGCCATTTCAAAATAAAGAACACAAAATAGGGCAGGGGTGTGGCTCGGAGGTCGAATGCCCTAGGTTCCATCCCTAGACACACACACACACACACACACACACAGTGACAACAGTACCATTTACTAAGCAGTTACATGTACCAGCACTTGACACATACTCATTTAATCTTTACAACCACATCCACGTAGCTGTTACTGTTATCTTCATTTTATCAATGAGGGAACTGAGGCCCAAAGAGGTTCCCTTTTGCCCAAGGTCACACAGCTGGTCATAGTGCTGGGATGTGAGTTCATGTACTGAACACTAAAACCCATGCTTGCTCAAGAACACTGTCTACTGAGGAAAGATGAAATGTAACTAATTTATTATGAAAACAAATAGGTTTAAGGTTACTACAGAAGTATTTGTCTAAATAATCTTAAAATATAAATGTAGAAAAATGCTAATATATCTAGAGAATACCTTGGAGAAAGGTACAACAAAAAATATATTATTCCTAATATTTACTTAGTGGTTACCACTGACAGGCAATGGATTAAGTATTTGGAAGTAGAAATGGTCCCAAGAAATAAGAGAAATAATACAGGTGAGTTTCTATGGGGAAAAAAGCAATCATCATAATTATGATTCATTATAATAATCATGGTGTTATAAATATTATTGTGGTATATGATTTATAAATTATAATTTCTGTACTTAGTGATGAAAACTGTAAATAAAAACTGTTTCTTTCTCTGCCCACCCCAAACCCCACTCTCACCACTCTCACCCACCTAGTCAAGGTGCATGGTGTGATCATTTTGAGACCTACCTGAGACTGGCATTGTTTTTGTTTTTATTTGTTGAGTTCCTAGGTCCCACCTCTTTCACTGCATCATCCCAGAACCCCATGTTGGAGTTTTTCGTGTCAGCATTACTCCAGATATTACTGACTAGGTCAGGTGTCCACTGGTTAGGAGGACCAGTATTTATAGAGCCCCAAACAGAATTCCCAATGCTGGTGTGCAGGTTGGAATGCTGGTAAAGAAAAGGAGAAAATGGTTACGGTTAACAAAGGAGGGAAAAGATACCACACAACAGCCAGAAGCGCTGGCTTCGTGGGATCAGCTCCTTACGAGGCCAGCCTAGGAAAAGGAACCCACCGTACTGTTCCGGGCTCTGCTTGGCGGCTGCTGCTGCTGCTGCTGCTGCTGCTGCTGCTGCATCTGCCTGGCTTCCTCCTGCTGGATTTCCACTAGAGACTTCGTGGAACCTGCAGGTTTGCTAACATGTCCCCAACCAGAGAGTTTCTGTTGCTGCTGCTGTTGCTGCTGTTGCAAAGCTTTCATCAGTTCCCTCTGCTGGCGCCTTTGCTGTTGCATAAAAACAGAAGGTGGCTCAGGATTCCTCTCAAGTTACAAACATCCAATTTGCGAAATGGAATGCTAATGAACAGTAGCTAAGGAAAATCAACTTGGTTGGCTCTTTTGTTGCAAATAAAGATGCAGATTTCTAGAGGTACTAAGAGGAAAACAGAAAGATCAAATGCAAAATTACTTAAGAATTAATAGATGGGGTGGGAATTGGATAAGGGCTATTTGGGTGATATGTACATGTATGCCTCCATCATCCTGTACCCCACTAGGATGTATGACTACAATGCACCAATAAAAAATAATAAAAAAAAAAGATTTAGTAGGCCTTTTGGTTAACACAGAAATGAAATACCTATGTTTACTTCCCAAAGTCCCACCAAGATGAGAGTAAATATATTTTTTTTCAACAAGTATAAACCATTAAGGTCTGAAAGAACAGAATAGATTTTGTGTGTGTGTGTGTGTATGTGTGGTACTGGGGGTGGAACCTAGGGGCTTTTCTACCTCTGGGCTATACTCTCAGGCCTATTTTATACTTTATTTGGAAACAGGGTCTCACTAAGTTGCTGAGAGCCTAACTAAGAACTGAGGCTGGCTTCGAACCTGTGCGATCCTCCTGTCTCAGCCTCCCAAGCACTGGGATTACAGGCGTGCGCCACCACGCCCGGCCAGAATAGATTTTAAAAGCTAGAAAGCAAAAGGATAACCAGTGCAACAGACCCATAAAGAGAAACCTAAGTATGCCGGGCGCAGTGGTGCACACTTGTAATTCCAGTACTTAGGAGGCTGAGACAGCAGGATCCCAGTACGCAGCCAGCCTCAGCCACTTAGTGAGGTCCTCCGCAACTTAGTGAGACCCTGTTTCAAAATAAAGAAAAAATAGGACTGGGGGTGTAGCTTGAAGATAGAATGCTCCTGGGCTCAATCCCCAGTATTCCCCTAAAAAGAGAAACCTAAATTAAAAAAAAAATAAAAAAGCTCAGAAACAGGCAGATTCATAGAGAAAGCTCAGGACTAGAGGTGCTTGGCATTTCAACCAAAGGAAGACTGGCTGAGGTCTGTGAACACAGGCCTAAGACCAAAGACTGCCTCCCTAACCCTGTATAGCTGGGCAACTGTCTATTACCCCAGCAGAAAAAAAAAAAAAAAAAGGCCTCTATTTGGTAGTCCAAACCAGGTTGTCAGATTATTTTAGGGGAGGTGGACCCACATGAGAATATACCTATAGGTACCAACAGGTGGGAACACTCCCCATGAGTGAGGAGAGGGTAGTATGTGTAAATGGGTCAAAGAATGAGGCACCTACAGGCCAGCCCCATGAGTTACTCATTATCTCCTTTCTGTAAAACCTTCTCTACTCCCCTTTTCTACTATTTCGTATACTTACTATCCTAATGAACTGCAGGATATAGATCTAAAAGCAGAGATCCTTTATTTTTGTCATATTTTAAGTTTTTCTCAGGCTAGTCAGAGAACCCAATAACCTTTACAGAAAGAAAAATGTATTCCGCACTCTAACATCAAATTTACAACAGGATACTGACCCAGAAATCACCCACAATCCTGAACAACCCACATACTTCTATTTGTGAGCATTCTTCAGAGCTACAATAAAATACCATGTATGTTTCCCAATCTTAATGTTATTCCTATTAGATCCTTCACATTTCCCAAGGTGAACAAATTACAGACTCGTTTAATAATGAGCATACAATTTAGACCCAGAAATTGTGACAGGAACTACTGTCTTGAGGCCCAATAACCCATAACGCATACAAAATCTTCGCCTCTAAAACTTTACCTCTTCTCGAAGCTGCCGTTCTCGTTCTTCTTCCAGTTTTTGGATTTCAGCCAGTGACAGTGTGGCCTGGGATTGACAAGCTGTTGAGTTAGACTGCTGGCCCCACGTTGAAGAAGAGGGAAGCTAGTGAAAATAGAAGGCAGGAGAGTTCATGAAGAATTGCAGATGGAAACAGAGGCAAGTGTGTGTAGGCAGAACATCCAGGCTCCCTCCACGCCATTTACAGTGTTCGTTTCTAAGTTCCCTGCTCATTCTCCTTCCATATTATTCCCTCAGTTGGTCTGCCTTTCGCTCAAGTTTCTGTGACTGTCCCCATCTTAGTGTATTAAAAAAACGAGCCATACACATATACATTAATATCTGCTCTGCCATTTTAGGTGGCAAATTTGCTACATCGGGCATCGACATATATACAGCAATATACAGTCAAAGAGAAGCCGCAACAGGAGAACTAAACTGTCTTGAGGATTCTGAATCCGAGAAGGTCACAAAGGACACGGCACACTACTGTCCAGTGAGCGGGCTCAGGACAAGATCTCTGAAAGCAGAGTTGAGTGGCAGGTAATGGAGATGCCAACAATAGTTCTCAGTCTTTCTTGAAAGAAGTCACTGTTAGCCAGGCTATAGCTCTAGTTATGAACATTAAGCTATTTTTAATCAATAATTCTACTTTTCTATTCTTTAAAAGTACTAACTAAAATATAAATATGTGGGTCCTGTAAAACTGGACTTTTCATAGCCTGGTAATTCTAAGAGAATCCCTTGCTCCTTTTATCTAGAAAATTAAACACTTTGAGACATCTTATGGCTCTCTGAACAAAAACAACAAGCGATGATTCTAAACAGACTTTTAAAAAATATATGCTTAATAAAAGTAACATTTGAGCACAGATTAAAACAAAGTACCAAACAGTCCCCCAAAAGAATGAATCTACAGTAGAAATAACTATGGGTAAAGGGTATAAATACTTTTAAGTTGTTACCAATATTGCCAAAAAAAACAAAGAATGTCCACAACACTATAGAACATAATCAACCCGTAACATCTGTGCCCAGTGAGAGAGATGTACATTTCTCTTGGTTTAAGAAAGGGGTCCAGAGGGAAGCTAACATAGGAGAGACGACAGGTGGGGACAATGGAGGCCAAATTGAGCAAAACCTCTTTTTCTCCATAGGACATGATACGTTCTGAAGACATGATCAAGTAGACAGCAGATCTTAAGCCTGGCACCATCACCTGAGGAGACCTATAAAAATACAGATGGCCAGGTTCCACACCTCTAATCAGGCAGATCCAAAGGGGAAGCCAGAGAATCTGCCTATCTCTGTGATCTGATGCAGCCAATCTTCCAGTAACTACAGATTTTGTCTAAGCCCAGCATAACTAGAAAACAATCCCCAGCCATTTTCAAAAGAGGTCAGGAATAGAGGCACTGCCTCTAGAAAATTCCCTCTTTGGCACCTCTGCAACCCACTGCATTGCTATGCCAAAATACGTTCATCCTCTCCTTCCCTCTCCCTCCCACTTCCTGTCCTCATCTGTCTACCTACTATCTACCTATTTATATCCATCCATCCATACACACATGTTATATACACACGTATGAAATATGTACTCTGTATCTCAGGGGTCTGCTTTCTGAGGTAACAAAGACAGAAATCTCATGTACTGCTGGTGAAGACAGCGCAGCCACTATGGAAAAGTCCGGCGGTTCAGTGTTAAGCAGTTGTCACGTGGTAACATTGCACACACAGGCTGAACGCGAGTATTCACAGCAGCACTATTCATGATAATCAAGAGGCGGCCAGTCCATGTCCAATGGATGGCACGGATGCATAGAATGGGGTACACCACTCACAACAGAACACACCACAGAGAGGAAGGAGGCGCTCACACATACTAACACCACAGAGAGGAAGGAGGCGCTCACACATACTAACACCACAGAGAGGAAGGAGGCGCTCACACATACTAACACCAAAGACAGGAAGGAGGCGCTCACACATACTAACACACCACAGAGAGGAAGGAGGCGCTCACACATACTAACACACCACAGAGAGGAAGGAGGCGCTCACACATACTAACACCACAGACAGGAAGGAGGCGCTCACACATACTAACACACCACAAGAGCTGAAGGAGGCGTTCACACATACTAACACCACAAGAGGAAGGAGGCACTCACACATACTAACACACCACAAGAGGAAGGAGGCGCTCACACATACTAACACCACAGACAGGAAGGAGGCGCTCACACATACTAACACACCACAAGAGCTGAAGGAGGCACTCACACATACTAACACACCACAAGAGGAAGGAGGCACTCACACATACTAACACACCACAAGAGGAAGGAGGCACTCACACATACTAACACCACAAGAGGAAGGAGGCGCTCACACATACTGCCAAACCTTGAAAAGATCAGGCTTAAGGAGAAGCAGCCAGACAAATACAGAATGATTTCATTTATATGCAATATCCAGAATAAGCGATCTACAGGGGCAGAAAGCAAATTACAGATTACTCAGGACTGAGGAAATGAGAAGGTGGATACAAGAGCCAAAAGAGAATTTTTATTGGGGAAAGGGAATATGAAAATGCTCTAAAGCTAACTGGCAACAGTTGCACATACCTGTAAATACCGTAAAAATGACTGAATTATATGTGCTATAACTTGAATTATATGATATGTGGATGATCTCAATAAAACCCCTTTCAAAGCTGGGCTTGGTGGAGCATGCCTGTAATACCAATACTTGGGAGACTGAGGAGGATCACAGCTTCTCTGCTAGCCTCAGCTACTTAGTGAGGCCCTGCTTCAAAATAAAAAACAAGAAATAGGGCTGGGGGTGTAGCTCAGAAGTAGAATGCTCCTGGGTTTAATCCCCAATACTGGGAAAAAAAAACTGCTTTTCTAGGCTGGGCGTGGTGGTACATGCTTATAATCCCATCATTCAGGAGGTGGAGACTGGAGAATCATGGTTCGCAGACAGCCTCAGCTACTTAGCAAGGCTATTTGTAACTCAGTAAAACCCTGTTTCAAAAAATAAAAATATTGCTGGGCATGGTGGCACATGCT
Source organism: Muscardinus avellanarius (assembly GCF_963383645.1). NCBI lineage: Eukaryota > Metazoa > Chordata > Mammalia > Rodentia > Gliridae > Muscardinus > Muscardinus avellanarius. The sequence goes on from NC_137787.1 coordinate 7,483,799, forward strand.
TGTAAACCCCATTCTTGGGAGGCGGAGACAGGAGGACCGCACTGGTTCAAAGCCAGCCTCGCTGGCTTAAGAGACCCTGTTTAAAAAAAAAAAAAAAAAAAAAAAAAAAAAATATATATATATATATATTAGTGGGAGTATAGCCCGCAGGTAGAAGGGTTTCCAGGAACCCCAGTACCACAAAATAAATAAATAAATAAACAAACAAACAAACAAATAGGACTGGGGGTGTAGCTCAGAGGTACAGTGCCCCTGGGTTCCATAAAAATTGCTTTTCTAGCCAGGCATGGTGGTGCATGCTAGTAATCCCAGCATTTGGGAGACTGAGACAGGAAGATCGTTTTTTGAGGACAGCCTTAGTGTCCTCAAATACTTAGTGAGGCCTCTGCAACTCAGTGAGACCCTGTTTCAAAATACAGAATAAAAAATAGGGCTGGGTGGAGCTTGGATGTAGAACGCCCCTGCGTTCCATCCCCAGTACCACAAAAACAAAACAAAAACCTAACAAAAAAAAAACTACTGCTTTTCTCGTAAGATCTTTTAGCAATTCCCTCATGACAATCTTGAGTTCTTTATCCTCATTTAGAACGCTTATCTATAAAATATCTTCATTAGAGGATAAGAGGCAAAGACCAGATACACAAACTGTAGAAATCACCCCCACTGTCTTCCTCCTCACCCTATATTCTCATCATTCTGTGACACAGCTTTTTAAAAGGGTCTTTGACAGACTTTTCATGGCTCTGGAGCCAAAGACATCCGCTACCAACTCTCGGTTGACAAGACACAACTGAGAAGAGGGCTCAGCTTCTCAGCATTTCTCCTCTTTGGTAAATACAGATTTCAACATTTAGGCATTGTAAAAAAGCCTTGTAAAGATTTAGAGACATAACACATGGAAAACCATGAGAACCGTGCCTGGCAAAGCCAGCACTCAGCGTGGTCCCCCCCACCCCTGCTTTCCAAGCACCCACAGCAGGCCTCCATCAAACCTCCCTCCCTCACCTGGCCAGCAAGCCTTCGGTTCTGATCCCTTCAGGTTCATCTTCTCTGAGCTCTTCTGCAAGCCTCACTGTTGGTGCTACTTTACACTTCAGGTCCTGAGTCTCTAGCAGGCCTACACAGCCATGGCTCTAGGAATCCTGCCCACACTTACCATTTCACAATAGTAACCTGCTTTCTACTTTTCCCCAAAGGTTCCACAGTTTCTAAACTTCACACCTCTGCTCAATCCATGATGTCCCTTTCACAGTCTATCTTGCAAACTACCTGTTCAGCTTAAAAAAATGTTTACAACCCGGATGTGATGGCGCACACTTGTAATTCCAGCATTCGGGAGGCTGTGACAGGAGGATCGCGGTTCACAGACAGCCTCAGCTACTTAGTGAGGCCTTCTGCAACTTAATGAGACCCTGTCTCAAAATAAAGAATAAAAAATAGGGCAGGGGGTGTAGCTCGGAGATTGAATGCCCCTGGGTTTCATACCCAGATGCGCCCCAAAAAAAGAAAAAAAGTTTCCAATCTGAGCCAGTGCAGTGGTACACATTTGTAATTCCAGTACTTGAGAGGTTGAGACAGGAGGATCTCAGGTTCGAGGATAGCCACACCAAGTAGTGAGGCCCTCTGCAACTCAGTGAGACCCTACTTCAAAATAAAAAATAAAACAGGGATAGGGGTGTAGCTCAGAGGTAGAGTGCCCCCAGATTCAATCCCCAGAGCCAAATAAATATATAAGGCAGGCAGGCTGGCTGGGAGTATAGCTCAGAGGGAGAAGGCCCCTGGGCTCAATCCCTAGTACCATCAAACTGAAAATTGAAGATAGGTCCTTCCCTAAGAATTGTCTGGAAGCTACCATTTTCAGGAAGCCTTTCCAAGTGCCCCAGATGGGCAGTGATTCTCACCTTTCAGTAAGCATCAAACTCCCCCTGGAGAGTCTGTTCACACAAAAACTTGCTGGGCTCCACCCCGCAGGCCTGGGTGCTGCTGAAGGGGTACAGAACAGGCAGGCCAGGGACCATGGAGCCCTATTAGACTATGCACCAAACCTGCTTACGCCTGTATCACTGTGTCCTAGCACCAAACCTGCTTACGCCTGTATCACTGTGTCCTAGCACCAAACCTGCTTACGCCTGTATCACTGTGTCCTAGCCTTTCCGTTCATTCCTCTCATCTAAGTGATTGACACAAAGCAAATATATCAGATTCTCAGTTGAAGATCAAAACACTCAGTGGTAATATTTAATGATAACGAAAGTTCAGTTTTACTGCTACTGACACCACCTGCATCCATCTAGCTAAACAGGTTGCCAGTGGCTCCTCTTGCTGGTCCTGGGCTCACCTTCATCTGTGCCAGCTGCTGCTGCTGCTGCTGTTGCTGCAGCCTCCGCAGGGCCTCTTGCTGCTGCTGCCTCTGGCGCATCATCTCTTTCTGCCGCTGCAGCTCCAGCTCTTTTCTCTTCCGCTCCTCCTCTTCGTGCCTGAGTCTGGCTGCCTCCTCTTCCATTCGCAGCCGGTTCTCCTCTAATCGACGCTGGGCTTCTTCTTCTTCCCTGGCCCATTTGGCAGCCTCCTCTTCCTTTCCAAAAGGAAAAATGACAGAAAATTAAAGAAAAATTATTAATTGTATGGAAAAAATCAGAATCACTTTTGAAGGCTTCAATCAAATGCTTTATAGAAATGACAGAGAAAGCTGGGCGTGATGGCACACACTTGTAATTCCAGCATTCGGGAGGACGAGACAGGAGGATTGCGTTTCGCAAACAGCCTCAGCTACTAAGTGAGGCCCTCAGCAACTCAGTGAGACCCTGTTTCAATATAAAAAGTTAAAAACAGGACAGGGGCTGTCACTTGGAGGTACAATGCCCCTGGGTTCCACTCCCAGTACCGTAAAAAAAAAAAGAAGGAAAAAAAAGAGAAATGACAGAGAAGGCAGAAATCTTAACCAGGATGACAAGGTAAAAATGAGTTTTGCTTTTTCTTTTGTAGTCCTGGAGATTGAACCTGGAGGTGCACTACCACTGAGCCACATCCTTAACTCCCCCACTCCTTTTTTCAAAGGAAAATAATTATGTGCCCTTGATATGATGTATGAAAATATCATTTCACCTCTGTGATTTTCCTCCCAAACACCTATAACCTCAGTCTCTTAATGAGAAAAACTTCAGATGAATTCCAATAAAGCACATGGGCATTCTAATCTCATCTCCTAAGTCAAGACACATGGCCTTTCAAATCCCAGCCCCCAAATCAAGTAAGTTCTGAGAAACTGTCATAGTCAAGAAGGGCCTAGGGAGACATGACAAACATAACATGACATGACATTTCAAATCGAATCCCGGGACAGAAGAAGATTAGGGAAAAACCCTAGGAAATCCATATAAATTTAGTAAAACTCAACTGGCTTATTAGCCATACGAATCTATTAATAATTAGGAAAAACTGTACCAAGAGGCATGAGAGCCTTCAATAATATTTTCCCCAATTTGTCTGAAAATCTAAAACTATTCTAAAAATAAAGTTTAATAATAAATAAATTCATCTATGTTTCTTCTGGGTTTTGGTACTGGGGATTGAACCCAGGGGCATTCTACTTCCTAGCTACAGCCCAGCCTTATTTTTATTTTGAGAAAGGTCTCGCCAAGTTACTGAGGATCTAAGTTGCTCAGGGTAGCTAAAAACCTGTGATCCTCCTGTCTCAGCCTCCCAAGTACTGGGATTACAGGCATGTACCACCACACCCAGCTCCATCTACACTCATAAACAATAGAGGAAAGTGCTTTGAGATTTTTTTTTTTTTTTTGCGGGTCTGGGGATGGAACCCAGGGACATTCGACCTCTGAGCTACACCCCCCACACCCTGCCCTATTTTTTTATTCTTTATTTTGAAAGCAGGTCTCACTGAGTTGCAGAGGGCCTAAGTAGCTGAGGCTGTCCGCGAACCACGATCTTCCTATCTCAGAGTCCGAATGCTGGGATTACAAGCGTGCGCCACTACGCCTGACTTGCTTTGAGGATTCTTGCTTCTTTTAATGCCATAGTGTCATGACTAGAAAAACTGCTCCACATTAATTACAAAAGCTGAGTAAATTTTAAAGAATCTAAAATAAAAACCAGGATACCAGAGGGTAATCAAAGAAGAATATACCTTTAAAAAATAAAATGTGGGCTGGTAGCATAGCTCAGTAGTAGAGCACTTATTTGCCTAGCATTTTTTGAGGCCCTGGGTTTGATTCCTAGCAGATAAATAAATAAATAAATAACCAAATGTAAGGTTTACAAATTTCTTTCTTTCTTTCTTTCTTTCTTTCTTTCTTTCTTTCTTTCTTTCTTTCTTTTTGGTGTGGGGGGAGGACTGGGGGTGGAACTCAGGGGCCTTTTTTTTTTAACCTCCGGACTATATTCCCAGACCTATTTTTTTCTATTTTTATTTGGAAACAGGGTGTAAGTTGCCGAGAGCCTCACTAAGTAGCTGAGGCTGGCTTCGAACCTGTGCGATCCTCCTGTCTCAACCTCCCAAGCGCTGGGATTACAAGCGTGCGCCACCACGTCCGGCTTAAAGGGTTTACAAATTTGTAACCTTTTGCCTGCGGACACTCCCCAGGTTCACAAAGGGCTCAAAAAGCATGAGAAGGCAAAAGGGAGAATTCTGGGATAGAACAGCAGCCATTAAGTTTAGGGGGAATGTTAGAGAGGAGGGAAGAAGGTACACGAGAGATGAGCCTGCTCTTTCTGGGTTTGACGGAAAAGGTTCCAGCTCTGCCCTAACGACTGATTCCTGGCTTCAAAGGAGCCGCTCAGAGGCTCTTCTGGCCACCTGCTTGCGTAGCAGCTCCTCCTGCTTCCGCCTTTCCTCCTCTTCTCTTCTCCTTTCTTCCCGTCTTCTAAGGGCCTCTTCTTGCTGCTGTCTTTCTTCTTCCTCTCGTTGCCGCCTTAACGCCATCTCTTGCTCCCTCTGGCGTCGCAGAGCCTCTTCCTGAAGGAACAAAGAGTCGGGAGGAGGGTGAAATGCTGGGTTTACCCATCAATATATTGTCATAACTTGAAGAAAAAGAGATTATATGCTGCTAAGTTTCTGTTAACAGGAATTATAAAGAGTACATATAAAGAGTGTGTAACCAGGATCTAGGATGAAAAGTATCTATGTGAATTGGGGAAGTCAGCAGAGAAGAGTAAAAAAAATTTTTTAACTATTTAAAATATTAATACTTAGCCAGGCGTGGTGGCGCATGCTTGTAATCCCAGGATTTGGGAGGCTGAGACAGGAGGATCGTGGTTCTCGAACATCTTCAGCTTAGTGGGGCCCTTTGCAACTCAGTGAGACCCTGTTTCCAAATAAAGAATAAAAAATAAGGCTGGGGGTGTAGCTCAGAGGTAGAATGCCCCAGGGTTCCATCCCCAGTACGGAGGGAAAAAATGAATAGTTAAATTGCAGTACTTTGTGAAGTCTATTCCGGTTTCCATATTGGCTAAATAATTTACTTTTGTAAATGTAAAGGAGGCTACCCTGAATTCATGATCTGGTTTCTCCATTGGTAACCTTAGCTGTCCCCACCCCCATCTTTTTTGTGCTACTGGGGCATTCTACTTTTGGAGCTATACCTCCAGCCTTATTTTTTATTCTTTATTTTGATACAAGGTCTCACTTAGTTGCAAAGGGCCTAAGTGGCTGAGGCTATCTTTGAACCTCGATCCTTCCGTCTCAGCCTCCCAAATGCTGGTATTACAAGCATGCACCTCCATGCCCAGCAGCCCCTATTTTTTAATCCAAGGACTAAAGAGAAAATATCAACAAAGCCATCAGAGATTCCTAGTTAGGTAAGAATCAATCTTCCCAGTTAGAATTACTGAGAAAGCCATGTATCCCAGAACATGTTCTAAAAGTACAACAGAGAAAGGAATCCTGTTGTCAAAATCGTTTAGAGAACACTGAGCCCTATAGAATTAAATGGGTATCCTTGCTGCAACACTTAGAGCCTTTTTATGCCGAGGCACCAGAGGACTCTAGGAAACGCCAAGCGGCTCTCACCTCAGCATGGACCGCCCTTCTCATCATAAGCCTTCTTGGGGCAACCAGGTAGTCTTTGGGGTCAGTAGACAGTGAGTGGATTCTTACCATTGGAGTCTATAAACCCCAATTAAAAAATGGATCAACTGCATGAACAGTGAATTCCCAAAAAGAAGCACAATAAAAATTGTTAAACTTTACTGGCTATGCATACTGAAGCCAAGACTTAGCTATAAGGATTTCCAATCAACATTCTGATGTAACAGTAAAAAGATGGGCACAAACCTCATCTCTAACAATAGGCAATATGCTAAATTATTATAATTTAGGAGATGAAATTCCATACAGCCAGCAAACATGCTGATACAGGTTTATAGATGTGTATTTGACATGGGAAGATGGCATAATTCATTAATGTAAAAGGTTAGGACACAAAACACTAAGCACAAATAATACATACTTTAAAAAGCATACATTTGGCCCTCTGCATCCACGGGTTCAACAAACCACATACTGAAGATATTTGGAAAACAAAAACTGTGTCTACACTGACCATGTACATTTTCCATGCCATTGTTTCCTTAAAAAGCAAAGGTATAATAAGCAATTGCACAGTGTTTACGTCACATTAGGTTTTTAAGTCATCTAGAACGAGTTAAAGTATAAAGGAGATATGCACAGTGGACCTGGGCATCTGTGAATTCTGGGGCCTGCAGGGCGTCCTGGAACCACGCCCCTGGACACCAGGAATGACTACATACAGCTATATGCATAGTTTGCTTTTTCCTCCCTGTTTTGAAACATCACTAAAACACAGAGTAGAAAAGATTAATTATAAGGCCGGGCATGGTGGCGCACGCTTGTAATCCCCGCACTTGGGAGGCTGAGACAGGAGGATCACGCAGGTTCGAAGCCAGCCTCAGTTACTTAGTGAGGCCCTCAGGAACTTAGTGAGACCCTGTTTCCAAATAAAATATAAAATGGGTCTGGGAGTATAGGCCGGAGGTAGAGAGCCTCTGGGTTCCACCTCCAGTACCACCCAAAAAAAAAAAAAAAAAAAAAGAAAAGAAAAGAAAAGGTTAATTAAAAAAAAGAATACAGGGTACAAGTCAAAGATAAATATACTTTAAAAAGTATAATGGAATGAATAAGCATGTGAAAAGAAGCTCAACTAATCATTAGGGAATGTAAATCAAGAGCACAACGAGATACTATTTTATACCCGGTACAAAGGACATTATCAAAAACCCCACACACAAAGAAAATAACAAGTGTTGACAAGAATGTGAACACACTGAAACCCCTGAGCATTGCTGACGGGAGGGGGGGGGGGAGAAAGTGTGTGTGTGTGTGTGTGTGTGTGTGTGTGTGTGTGTGTGTGTGTGTGTGTTAGTGTTAGGTACTGGGGGTGGAACCCAGGGGCTATACTTCCAGACCTATTTTTTTATACTTTATTTGAAAACTGAATGCTGCACACCATACTTCTTCACATTTTAGAGCAGAAAGGATAGGACTGAAATCTACCTGGTTTATAAAATGCAAGAAATTACGCAAAAGAAATCAATTCCAATACTGACCTACTAGGAGTGCAGAACAGCCCTCCCATGGGTATTGGTAGAAGACAGTAGTTCTTTCTCAAGGTGAGTTAAACTTCTATCTACAGTTCATGCCCAGTCCTGCTAACAGCCCTGCCATAATATGAAGTCAGCAGGACACCTGAGCGCGTCACAGGCACTGCTCTACAGGCAAGTCCGCAGAGATATACCTGTTTCCTTCGGGCAAGCTCTTCTTCCTCCCGTCTTTTCCTCTCTTCCTCCTGCTGCCTCCGAAGGATTTCCTCCTGTTGTCTCCGGAGCTCTTCTTGCCTCTTCCTTTCCTCCTCTTCCCGTTTTGCCCTCATTTCTGCCTCTCTTCTCTCCTGCTCGAGCTGGAATTACAAAAGAACATTTTCAGAAACTTGAAACCACGCAGAGGAGCACTGCAGAAGCACTGAGCACCACTGGCAGGAGTTGGGGTGTAGACACCGCCATGCGCTCAGATGAAGCCCAGTACCGACTCTCAGCTGTGACATGTCACAATACTTGAGTCTCACACTCTTGTGACTGAGTGCACTTTTCCCACCATGGCCACCCACTCCACACACTACGCTGCAGACAGAAAGCAGTCCTGAGGACAGTAACAGCACGACTCTCCTGAGGTGGTACATCTCGAGTTTCTTTACTTGCCCCTACAAAGAATTTTCTGATTGAAGATCTAAGTGTGCTTCAAGGTTTAACAGCTAGGCTGGAAGGCTGGTAGTGTGGAAAATTATGTAATTCTCTAAAATCTGAAGACCAATCACTTAACAAATTTTATCATGTACAGTTCCTAAATACTAGTCAAACTCAACACCTAGCCTCCAGTCCCACTGCTGCAGCTAAGTCCAGGCCTTCAGCTTTCTTACCCACCCCTAAGGGTCTCTTACCCAGTTTCCCAGATTCAGCTCTGTCAATGTTTCCCAGCTCGACATCTAATCACCTCCAGAAAAATTCAACAGTTGCCAGCACTCTTCACCCTTCAGATAAATTCTAAGCCCTAACAAGCTATGTGCAAGGATCCTCATGGCCAGTCCACCTCGTTGTCTCTGGTTTCCTCTCACACATTACTTGGCTGTTTACTGAGTCTAGCATGCTCACCTTGTCTTCCAGTTCTTTATGGTATGAGTTCTCTAGCTGTAATTTAATTTTCTCTCCTTGTACTGAGTTATCCCCAAACCATTCAACTGAGCTAAATCCTCCTATCCTTAAATGAAAACTAACTCAGATATTACTATCTATTAAAAGTGTTGCCCAGCCGGGCGTGGTGGCGCACGCTTGTAATCCCAGCATTTGGGAGGCTGAAACAGGGAGGCTCACGGTTCAGGGACAGCCTCAGCTACTTAATAAGACCCTTCAAATTAAAAAATAAAAGATAGGGCAGGGGGTGTAGCTCAGAGGTTGAATCCCCCTGGTTTCCATCCCCAGACCCCCACACACACACACACACAAACAAAAGTGTTGCCCAATTTCTGATCCCTACCTCTCCTGTTAGGTAGCTGAACAATACACGGTGACCACCCTGTGCTTCCTGTAGTGCCCCCTCCACCAAACAAGACTGAAAACTTCCCAAAGACCCTATCTCCCTCATCTATATGTCCCAGCACAAAGCAACAGGGAACAAAAGACAGGCATGAATTAGACAGACTATGGTCTCTCATTCATTTATGGAAACAGACATTAACCATGAAACTTTTCCACCTCAGGGAACAGGAAGGTATTAAATATAATGACAAGACACTTTGGGGCACATGAGAACCCAGAAGCCATTCTAAATGACACTTCTTTTTAAAAGAAGTCCCAAAATTCAAGATTCCTAGCTGCTTCAGAAAATGTGAATGAAACAAAGGATGGAATGATAAGGATGGAATTCTGATTTCATGTCTCGAGAGACTAAGAAGTTACTACAAAGATCCAATGTGAAAACTTGATCACAGATCAGGAGTCTAAACAACGCAGTGGATCTCATCTCAGTATTTAGAACAAATGTTCCTACCATAAATAATGTGACTAAAGCATACCTATGACACTAAACATTAATGTGTCAACTAGCAATCAATCACTAATTTTAATTATATTTTGAGGTCTTTCTTGGGAGAAAAAAAACACAGTGAGGACTGAATATGAATGCACTCATATCAACTAGCTAGCAACAGACTAAAGAAAAAAAGAGTAGCCAGCGAGAGAGAGATGCATGCTGGAGACGCTCATGTCCGGGGAGGGGAGGGCCGAGACCTTTACAGCTTTGGCTTTCTCCAGCTGCTGAAGCTGCTCCAGGGCGGGTCCCGGCGCTGAGGTGTCCAGGGGAAGATCCCATACACTGCCACTTTCCCAAACTGTAGTAAGACAAGGGGAAAAATAAGGGCGGTCAGAGCTTATACACATGGCTACATACCCACACTACAACAAACTGCTTCCTGGGCCTAAATGAGCTCCATCATAAACATCTGCTTTGCTTTTAAGTAGAATGACCTGCCAATGGGCTTTAGTTTTGACCAATATCCTCCAATATATCTAGAGTAAAAGGAAGTATGAGGGATTTATTAGGAAATGGGTTACTCATCCTCACTAAGCTTTATGAAAACATCTGTTCATATATCCCCATCTTTACAGGAGGATTACAGGTTTGAGGCCAGTGTGCAATAACTTAGCAAGACCCTGTTTCAAATTTTAAAAAAAATAAAAATAAACTTTTTTTTAAGGGCTGGCAGGTGTAGCTCAGTAGTAGAACTCACTCTGGGTTCAATCCCATGTACATATGTATGTATCACATGCACGCACGCATGCACACGCACGCACACACACACACACACACACACCCTTCCGAAGGTGCAAGGTAAGTGTGTGGCTATGCCAAGGTCTCAATCGGTATGTTAAGATGGATTCCAGAGCTCGCTGATTTCTAGTAGCGGTACAGCCTCTTAATACACAGTGATTAAAGGGAATTAGCTGGTTGCACACTGCAAATGGATTCAATGCCACTGAACTGGTAACTGCAACATGACATTGTGTGAATGTCATCACAATCAAAGGAGTGTGCGCTGCAGTACAGCGTAGCGAGAGATCTCTGGAAAGGCTGGGCACACATGCCACTGGGCTGGCTGATCTAAGAGTCAGCACAGGGTCAGTGTAGAAGTAAACAGATAAGTTTCTTTAAAGTCCACCTTCCTATGGCCAAAGAAGCAGCACTTTTCAGCATTCCCTATTTTGTACATTCCTATTAAAATCTACTATTAATGAATTATTAAATACTGTTTGTGTAAAACCAAGGGTCTCACTAAGTAGCTGAGGCTGACTGAGAACCGGTGATCCTTCTCTCCCAACCTCACAAGTCCTAAGATTACAAGCACGTGCCACCACACCTAGGGCTTTGATTGTAAACAAACCCAATGGAAAAAAATGTTTAATAAGGTACTTAAGAGTTTCTAAACCTTTGGAGAATATTTTAACATTCTAAATATAAAAGGCTATCAAGAAAAATAATGTACACATAGCATGCCAAGATAAAGGAAGATAATCAGTCCTTTCATTGCCACAACGGACAGGGTCAGTATTAATGGCTTGATGGCTTTCAGTACCTCCAGGAAAACACTAATGACAATTATGGTCTCTGAGAATTTTCAACACCAACTATTATCTCTTATAAGGACTAAGGACTACTCATTATTCAAACTTTCTACCTCTGTAGATACTAATCCCTAAGAAATAGAAGTACCTACTTTTCAATATCAGGACTGAAAAAAACAAAACCAACCCCCAATTTTTTAATTAGATGCAAAAAGATGAGTAAGTGAAGGAAGGTATTCACTTCAAAGTAGACCTTTCTCTTCCCAAAATTCCTTGGTATCTTCAATGTTAACACAGCTGGCAATCCTTAACTCAGAAGAGAAGACTGCTAGCCGGGCGTGGTGGCGCACACTTGTAATCCTAGCATTTGGGAGGCTGAGACAGGAGGATCGCGGTTCGCGGACAGCCTCAGCTACTACTTAGTGAGGCTTTCTGCAACTCAGTGAGACCCTGTTTCAAAATAAAGAATAAAAAATAGGGATGGGGGTGTTGCTCGGAGGTAGAGTGCCCCTGGGTTCCATGCCCAGTACCGCAAGAAGAAAAAAAAAGAAGACGACTGCTGTTACTTATGTTTTTAGTTTTTTGTTGTTTTCCCACACTGACCAAAGAGAGCAAACACAAAGAATTTTTCCAAACTGGCTAGAGCAACATAAAAGGAGAAACTGGCTAGGCATGGGTGGTACACACCTGTCACCTCAGTATTGGGAGGCTAAGGCAGGAGGATTGTAGGTTTGAGGACAGCCTCAGCAAGTTCGCAAGACCCTGCTTCCAAATGATAGACAGACAGGAAGGAAGGAAGGAAGGGAGGACGGACAGACTAGAAGGAGGAGCCTGGAGGAATATGCTCCTGGTTCAAAGCCCAGCACCAAAAAATGAGGGGGGAGGGTGAAGAAGACTCAAAATTCAAGAAACTTGAATATACTAAATTCTTAACATTATATTTTCAACAATTCTTTCCATCTTTTGCTGGAATCTATTAATAATGAAACATTCTGTTAATATTCAATACAGAATAGATCAGAGTCCTTGGAGTTGTAGTAAAGGCCAGTCTGTATTTTTACCTGTAGGCTGTGAGGCTGCTGGCTGAAGCTCCCAGATAGATCCAGTGTCTGGTACTGACACAGACCTAGTTACTGAGGGAATGATGTTCTGATCAGATATTCTGCAAAAGGAAAATTAAGAAAAAAATCAACGTGTTCTTGTCACTTGAAAAAACAAGAGAAATTTCTAAATTATTTGTTTTCTGTGTTATTAAGCCAGAAAAACTCCTACATTTTTTAAAGAAAACCTACCATTATTAAAACAATAATTATTAGGAAAGGAACAAAAATTGCAGCAGTCATTATATTTCTGGAATCTTCTATGGTATTAGCAAATATTAATTTGTAAATGATGGCTATATCTATTTTTTAAAAATCCAGATTAGGCCAGGCGTGGTGGTGCACGCTTGTAATCCCAGTGCTTGGGAGGCTGAGACAGGAGGATCGCACAGGTTCCAAGGCAGCCTCAGTACATAATGAGGCTCTCAGCAACTTAGTGAGACCCTGTTTCCAAATAAATTATAAAATAGGGCTGGGGAGCCGGGCGTGGTGGCGCATGCTTGTAATCCCTGCACTTGGGAGGCTGAGACAGGAGGATCGCACAGGTTCGAAGCCAGCCTCAGCTACTGAGTGAGGCTCTCAGCAACTTAGTGAGACCCTGTTTCCAAATAAAATATAAAATAGGTCTGGGAGTACAGCCCGGAGGTAGAAAGTCTCTGGGTTCCACCCCCAGTACCACCAAAATAAATAAATAAATAAATAAATAAATAAATAAATAAATAAATAAAATAGGGCTGGGGTATAGCCCAGATGTAGAAAGCCCCTGGTTTCCACCCACTAGTGCCAAAAAAATAAAAAGTAAAGTCCAGATTATCCCCATAAAGGTCAAAGGGGCAGCATGTTATAACAAAAAAGCCAGAGGTCTGCATTTTAGTTCTGTCTCTGAAATGTCCTGTGTGTTGGGTTAGTCCGGCCTCTTAGCACATCAACCCCAAAGTGGCCCATCTTTAGAACAGAGGTCCCATCATTAACATGCTGGATGAAGGTTCAAATGATAAACTGAGTCCTTCTAATTATACTGGACAGTAAAGATCTGAGAGCAGGAGCCAGGCGTGGTGGCACACGCTTATAATCCCAGCATTTGGGAGGCTGAGACTAGAGGATTGCAGTTTGCGGACAGCCTCAGCTACTTAGTGAAGCTCTCTGCAACTCAGTGAGACCCGGTTTCAAAATAAAGAATAAAAAACAGGGCAGGGGGTGTAGCTTGGAGGTCGAATGCCCCTGGGTTCCATCCCCAAACCCGCAAAAAAAAAAAAAAAAAAAAAAGATTTGAGAGCAGTAACTGACACGGGGACTAAGGCAAATACCCCAAAAGATAATATGAAATAGCAGAAACCTAAAACTTTATGTAATTTTCCTTTTTCCTTACTTAGTGGTTGCCTTATCTTACCTTAGAGGTTTGGGAGTTCCAGAAGATCATAACTCTGTACAGTATTATTAATATATTTCTGGGATATCAATCATGTGTAAAAGTGAAATCAAAATTCTAGACTATAATTTTGTTACAGATTTATAAGGCTATACTAGTTCCCAAGTGTTATCCTCTGGTTATCCTTCAAAAGTATATCCTCTATAAGTAAAATGATCAAATAAAGGCTTACTTCCAACTAAATTATTTTTTAAAACTATACTGTTTATACATAACATATAATGTATGGATATTCTGAAACCAGAGTTACCGCATTGTACCAAATTTTCTTTTCTTTCACAAATGTATGTGTATGTACACACACACACACACACACACAAACACACACGGACATGGAAGGACCACCAACCTCATCTTCAGAGCCTGGAACTGCTGGAGAAGAAGAGCCAACTGCTGTTGCTGCTGGGACGACAAGGCTGCTTTCTGTTGTTGAGTCAAAACCTGTGCATATTGTTGTCTTCAAAAAGTTAAAAAAAAAAAGCATAACCTATTTATCTACACTTAGTTTATTTGAATGAGGCACTGAAAGATGTTTAGTTCACTGCCTCCCAAAGCCACCATCAGAAATGGCAAAAAAGTCACACAGGAAATTCCTTAATTCATTTCAAAAGATGACATATTTCTAGTGAGAAGACAAAAAAATCCAAAAACCAAATAATATATATGTCAGATATTGGTAAATGCTCTCAAGATTAAAATAAGACCCCTCCCAAATTACATTTCAAAATGAAATACCCTTTGTAAAGACTAAGATCATGTCTATAAAAATGCTCAAATTTGTGTGTTTAAACTTGGAATTTTTTAGGTAATTTCTTTTCTAGAAAGAAAAAAGATCTGAAAAAAGATCTGAAAATGCCAGTCTTTTCAGCTCGTCTCTGCTTCACTAGTCAACTCTGCCTTTGTGAGGTCAAAGCATCCACAGTAAACCTGTAGACAAATGATGTGTCTATGACCCAGTGACACTGGTTTATTATAAACAAAAAACAACAACAAAAAAAACCACGCAAGTCTCCAAGGCCTAACTTTTTGCCGATCTGTGCAACAGAGCAAATCTTGATTCTCCCACGAAAGGGACCCACCACCCGAGTGGCTCTGCCATCGTCCACACCTCTCCTAGCAGTATAGCCTTTAATGTCTTCCCACTATATCGCCTCTGCATTGCCTGCATGCCATGGACAGCAAGCCTCGGGAGGCACTGGCTTCTTCAAAGGTTTGTTGGCTGCTCTCTTAGTAAACACAGACCTTAAAAGTTAGAATCATGGGTTGTTATGGTTGGAGTCTAGAATAGCCCCCCAAAGCTCCTGTGTTGAGTGTATAACCCACGGCAGCAAGGTTCAGCTGCAGGGTGTGGCTAGAGCTGGGGAAGGCTTTTTGGGGAGGGGACTTGAGGATCATACGTGTCCCCAGGCACCCTCCTCTTGATCTGCTTCTGGCCACCAAGACAGGGCGGCTTTACTCCACCATGCCCTAAAGACCTGTCACCAAGATGTACTGCTGTAGTGAGCTGGCTGACCACAGATGCCCTATGAAACCTCTGAAATTGTGAACCCTAGATAAACTTTCTTTCTCTAAGCTGTGCTTGTCAAGTATTTTGTTCATAGTGACAGAATGCTAAAAACATGTCATCTTCTGCAAACTTCTGGCATTTAAGAAGATAAGTCCATACAAGTTCTCACTACCAATCTCACTAACATGCATGGAGGGGGTGGCAGGTAGACAGAGGGGAATAAACTAAGTGATGTATCACTTTTTATCTCATATGATGTATAATTACATTTCACCAATAAAAGTATTTTTAAAAATCTAAAAGAAAAAGAAAGGAGGACTGAAATTAGAATGCACAGTGAATAACGTGCCACCAGTACTCCACTCCAGTGCCCAGCCAGCCTCTGCTCCTTGCTGTAAGGCGAGATGTGGGAGCAGACTGTATCTGAAGTTCTTTGGGTGCTACAGTATAGCCTATGCCTTACTGCTCTTACTGTATTAAGAACTGCTGGTACTGGAGGTGCTGCATCTGGTACAAGGCTGTGAGTTCCTGTTGCCTGGTTAGTCGTTCCTGGTCCAACTCTCCCTGTGAGGACAAGGGTAGAGGAAAAATCGTATTAAGCAAACTGAAAGTAGTCTAAAGACAGTACATGTCTCTGCAAACAAAATGAATCCAAGACCTTTACCTCACATTTCACCCTTTTGCCAAACCCTTAACTAAAAATTCTAGCATCTTTAGAAACTAAATAATGCCATCTAGTGGAATAAGATGATGTCTAAATTATAAGAGCTCCTCTACGGTGAGGAATTGCTAGGATTCTTCACTCCTGCTCTTCAGGTAGAATGTGGGTCTGGGGATGGAACCCATTAGCATTTGACCTCCAAGCTATACCCCCTGCCCAATTTTTTCTTCTTTATTTTGAAACACGGTCTCACTGAGTTGCGGAGGGCCTCACTAAGTAGCTGAGGCTGTCCGCAAACCGTGATCCTTCAGTCTCAGCCTCCCAGATGCTGGGTTTACAAGTGTACCGCACCATGCCCGGCTAGCCCTGTTTTTTATTATTTAATTTGAAACAGGGTCTCACTGAGTTGCAGAGGGCCTCACTAAGTAGTTGAGGATGTCCTTGAACCATGATCCTCCTGTCTCAGCCTCGCAACTGCTGGGATTAAAAGTGTGGGCCACCACGCCTGGCTTCCTTTCTATTTTGAAACAGGCTTTTACTAAATTGCTGAGGCTGGCTTTGAACCTGTAATACTCCTGTCTCAGCCTTCCAAGTGCTGGGCTTTTTATCTTTATTAATATATTCTAAGTTAGACAAAGTAAATTGCAATAAAATCCTGGGTTTTTAGCTTATATTTCAAATATGGTTATAATCTAAGTTAAAATTGTGAAAAAGAAGGAAATGTGAGGTCTATGATAACAGAAATAAAAACATAAGGGTACTACAGTCTAGGTTAGGCAAATCATTTCTTATATACTGATTATAGTTTTATGTGCATGTGTGGTACTAAGGATGGAACCCAGGGGCATTCTACTTCTGGCTCCACCCCCAGTCCTATTTTATACTTTTTTTTCCCTATTTTTGAAAATAGAGCCTAAGTTGCCTCAGTAAGTTGCAAAGAAACCTGTAATCCTCCTGACTCAGCCTCCCAAGTGCTGGGATTACAAGTGTATACCATGCCCACCCTGCTCACTGATTATAGTTTGAAATAAAACATTTAATATACAATGGCTTAGGGGGGGATCATCTAAAACTCAGGGACATTTGTCTTACTCATTAAAAACTCAGGACAGAAACAACTATCGGCAAATTTAAAACTGCTATTTTTTCTTTTTTCTTTTTTTTTTTTTTTTTTTTTTGCAGGTCTGGGGGTGGAACCCAGGGGCATTCGACCTCCGAGCCACACCCCCCCTGCCCTATTTTTTATTCTTTATTTTGAAACCGGGTCTCACTGAGTTGCAGAGGGCCTCACTAAGTAGCTGAGGCTGTCCGCGAACTGCGATCCTCCAGTCTCAGCCTCCCGAGTGCTGGGATTACAAGCGTGCGCCACCACGCCCGGCTGCAAACTCTGGTTTCAAGGAAGAGTCATTGTGAAGGCAAGCTCTCTTCTAATCAGTACTTCTGGAGCAAAGGCAAAGGCAAAGACTTTTGGGCGTGGCAGGGGCTCCGGCCTGGAAATACAAATTGGGAATGGGCCTGAGCAAGATGCCAAGATTTCAGTGATGAGCTTTTGGCTCCTGACACATAAGGAGAAAAAAAATTAAACTTCAGAGAAGGAAAATAAGGCTCAAGTTTGGTATGTAAGCCTGTAAGTAATACACAGTATAATTTCTCTTTGAACTTAAAAACAACTAGGAGAATGTCACAAATAATTCTCTTCACCTAAAATTCTGAGTCATAGAAAACGTGAGTGTCACTGTGCAACCTACAAACTCCTCTGTCAGCCAGGGTTATGCTGTACTTGTCCTCATCACATAAAAACCTATCCCAGGGCCTGGCACAGGCCCTCAATATAGGTGATGAATACGTAAATTAGTTAACGTAGAAATACAGAGTTCACAGTAACAGTTTTTGTCTTTTGTTTTGTGGTGGTACTGGGAATGGAACCCAGGGGCTTTCTACCTCCAGGCTATACTTTCAGATTTATTTATTTATTTATTTGGTGATGCTGGGGTTCCTGGAAGCCCGTCTACCTCCAGGCTACACTCCCAGACCTATTTTATATTTTTATTTGAAAACAGGGTCTCTTAAGCTAGCGAGGCTGGCTTCAAACCAGCGTGTTCCTCCTGTCTCTGCCTCCCAAGCACAGGGATTACAAGCATGCACCACCATGCCCAGCTATATTTATTTATTTATTTACTTATTTATTTACTTATTTATTTATTTATTTATTTATTTATTTATTTATTTATTTTTGGTGGTAGTGGGGGGTGAAACCCAGAGGCTTTCTACCTCCAAGCTATACTACCAGACCTATTTTTTTTTAATATATATTTTACTTGGAAACGGTCTCACTAAGTTGCCGAGAGCCTCATGAAGTAGCTGAGGCTGGCTTCGAACCTGTGAGATCCTCCTGTCTTAGCCTCCCAAGCGCAGGGATTACAAGCGTGCGCCACCATGCCCAGCTTAGACCTACTTTTATTTTCAAAAGGTCTCAGCTGCTGAGAGCCTCACTAAAGTAGTTGAGGCTGGCTTCAAACCTGCGTGATCCTCCTGTCTCTGCCTCCCAAGTGCTGGGATTACAAGCATGCACCACCACGCCCGGCCTTTTTTTTTTTTTTTTTAAACTATACAGCCAGGCACCAGTCATTCTAATCTGGAGATGGAAAGGGCAGGAGAGTAACAACCAGAGATCACTAAAAGGAACTCCACTGGGAGAAGTCAGGAACAGTTTCAACGAGGAGGAGGGGGGGTGAGGAGGAGCAGCTCACAAAGGCTAGGAGGCAGCCGGGCTGAGAGGTAGGTCAAGAGAGATTTGGTCTCCATTCTGTAGTAGCTGGAAAGCTACTGAAGGACTGCGTGGGAAGGCTGTGGTCTTTTGACAGTCACTAGAGCTGTTACTCAGTCTCCATTTAGACCTGCCATCACCATTCCAATTACTTTCCAATAATCTATTCCTTATTAGCTGTAACACTGCCTACTCTGTAGTCAGTCCAGGCAAGCTGGAAGGTACTCACCATATGAGGAGGCGGAGCTGGACCTGGAGAGAAGGGAACTCTTCCCCACATCTTCATGATATCACCAAGAGGTTGGAAGCTTTCATCACATGCTCTCTTCACCAGCAAAGACATAGTAAAATAGCCCGCCTGAAACCATTCCGCCATCTCCTGATTATTGAAAGGACCTATAAAGATATCAATCAAACAGAAGGGCAGTAAGAATCCACTTAGGCTTAAAGCAAAAAAATATTCCCTAGGTCTGTTAAAAAAAAAAAAATTATAAGCCGGGCGTGGTGGCGCACGCTTGTAATCCCCGCGCTTGGGAGGCAGAAACAGGAGGATCGCACAGGTTCGAAGCCAGCCGCGCGCGCTGGCTTAGGAGACCCTGTTTCCAAATAAAAATGTAAAAAATAGGTCTGGGAGTGTAGCCCGGAGGTAGAAGGGCTTCCAGGAACCCCAGTACCACCAAAAAAAAAAAAAAATTATAGCATTCTAATTTACCTCCAAAGGCAAAAAACCAGCTTCTAATTCACAAAATACAACAGGAACAATTTTGAAATAGTCCTACATTTATTTGTTTTGTGGTACTGAGTGGTATTAAAGATAAAAACCCAGCACCTCGCTCATGCTAGGCAAGCAGTCTACCACTGAGCTACAACCTCAGCCCCAACTCTTGTTTTTATAATACATGCCAAATTCTCAGCAGTGTGTTCACTACTTTAAATAGGATCATTGTCTATATCTCATTTAATCTCTATAGCAACTAATTTTTCAGAAAAGTGATATAACCAATAAGAACCTGGTGGACTTTTCATCACTTTAGTACAGACAATACAAATGTTCAGGGCTGAAAGTGTTCTTTAAATTTTATGTTCTGCCAGAGACTAGCAAAAGCTGGAAAAAATATAAACAAAAATCAACTAAACTAAGACAAATTACAAGTTATTGCTCAGTTCAGACTAAATCTGGTCTTGGGAAAAAATAATGTTTTCTACATGTTTTACAGTAAGAAATAATGAAGGATTTTATATATAAAATCAACAAAGCACTATAATCAATAAACCATTAATGAGTTTATTCAACAAATATTTACTGTACTCTGTGACCTATAATAAAAGACGGTAACACTCCCCACTCAACATTTGGTAGAACAACTAGACAAAAAAAATTAACAAGATTATAGAAAAACTAGTATATGAACCAACAGAAGCAAGTTGACATTTTTAGAGCATTCCAAAGACAGTAAAATATATTCTTTTCAAGTGTACACAAAACATCCAGCATTAGTAGACCACATTCTACACCACGAAAACAAACCTTAAATTTTTAAAAACTGGAATAATATACAGTGTGCTCTTTGATCACAACAGAACAAAGCTGGACATCAACAAAAGATAACAGGAAAATCTCCAAATACTTGGAAACTAAAGTGTCCTTCAAAATAATTCAAGGGTAAAGAGGAAGTTTCAAGGGAAAGCAAAATATACATATGCAAACAAGTGAATGAAAATAAGAATATATCAAATTTCATGAGACACAAAAAAAATGCAGACAGAAAAATTTGTAGTATTGAGGAGGTAAAAGGGAAGTAGGCAGATAGGGAAGAGGCCTCAGTAGAAAAAGTTAATTTCCTGAGGGGCAACGAATACTAATTAACTTCCAAGGCTCCTAAAAAGAGACCAGCCCTTCCAAGGTTCAGAGAAAACCATCTGTTTACTAATCAACAAACCCAGGAGACATCCCTGAAGCAAGTCTGACACCTCTACTGAAAGAAGGTGACCCCTCAAGGACATGCAAATACCCTATGCAAATTTTAAGAACTGCCTCCCAGACTCCAAGTAACAGAGGACATGCCAAGATATATAAACCCCTGGACCAGTCACCAGGATGGTTACCCACTCTAGGAACCCCTCCCCGTTGGGGAGCTTCTCTCTCTCTTGCAGGTCGCCTTAGCTTTGAGAGAAGGTGGAGTGCAATTGAAGGCACTTGGCCCGGGGTACACTTGGGTAGTGACCTGAGGGCCTCCACTGGACATCAAGGCCGACCAGGGCCCCTAGGGGTGACCTGCACTTCCTTTCTGGCAGATCGCGTGAACTTTGGGAGAAAGCAGCTTGAAACTGAAGGCACTTGGCCCGGGCTACACTTGGGTAGTGACCTGAAGGCAGCTGCTGGACATCAAAAGTTCTGACAGCCCTTAGGGGTGTTCAGCCACTTTTCCCTATTCCCTGCTGCTTCCAATAAACCTTTTACTCCCCTTCCTGCGGTCTGCGGGTATCATTCTTTGCTCACCGCAGACAAGAATCTGGTAAGGGAACGCCGAGTTTCTTCTCAAGAAACTCCGTTTCATCTTAAGGAAACGCCGGGTTTCTTCTCAAGAAACCCCGTTTCAGTATTAAATGCTCACATTAGAAAAGAAAAAAAGCCCCAAATCAATAATCTAAATTTCTACTTCAAGAACCTAGAAAAAATAAATAAATAAATAAAGCCTAGGCAACCAGAAGGGAAAAAATAATAAAAAGCATAAATCATATAATCCCAGTAATCAGGAGGCAAAGAAAAGAGGGTTAGCAGGTTGGAGGCTAGCCTCAGCAATTTAGCAAGATGCTATTACAAAACAGAAAATAAACTGGACGTGGCGGCACGCGATCATCCCAGTACTTAAGAGGCTGAAACAGGAGATAGCAGGTTCACAGCCAGCCTCGGCTACTTAGTGAGGCCTTCTGAAACTTAGTGAGACTCTGTTTCAAGATAAAGAATAAAAATAGGGTTTAGGGTATGGCTCAGAGATAGAGTGCCCCTAAGTTCAATCTGCAGTGCCATAAAAAAAGGAAGAAAAAGAAAAAAGAGAGAGAAAGGGGGGGAGGGAGATATAGCTAGGAGGTAGAATAACCCTTTGTTGAATCCTCAGTACAAAAAAAAGTAGAAATCAATAAAGCTGAAAACAAAACCAAGAGAAAAGTTGATGAAAAAGAGTTGATTCTATGAAGATTCATAACACTGATAAAACTCTAATACAAATGATCTAGAAAGATAAATATACAAATTGCTACTATCAGAAATGAAACTAGATATTACTATAAAATCTATTGATTTAAAAAGATAATAAAAAAATACTACAAACAACTCATATTAACTTTCACCCACATTACATAATTAGCTATGTAACTATTAAAGAAATTGAACTTATTAACTTTTAAATTTCCAAAAAAGAAAATCTCCAAGTGGTTGGACTGAAGAATTCCACCCATCATTTAAATAAAAATTAACACTGACGCTGGGCATGGTGGCTCATGCTTATAATCCCCGCACTTGGGAGGCGGAGACAGGAGGATCGTGCAGGTTCAAAGCCAGCCACGCTGGCTTAGGAGACCCTGTTTCCAAATAAAAAAATAGGTGTCTGGGAATGTAGCCCGGAGGGTAGAAGGGTTTCCAGGAACACCAGTACCACCCGCCCCCCCCAAAAAAAAACCTCTTCCAGAAAATAAAAGGAAATACTACCCAATTAACTTATGAAACTAATATTAACCTAATATTAAAACCACAGACAATACAAAAAACAGTATCTTTTACAAGTCTCGGTAAGGATTACACACAATGATCAAGTCGAGTTTATTCCACGGATGCTAAACTGGTTCCGTACTCAAACACTAATCAATGTAATCTACCATATGAAATGGCTAAAGAAGAAAAATCTCATTATCACATCAATATATGCAAAAAAAGCATTCGGCAACATCCAATACCTACAAATGATGAAAATTCGGAAAATAAAAGTGTTTCCTCAATTTGAAAAAGAGGACCTGACTGTTCCCACTAAGAGTAGAACGCACAAATAAGAGGCCAAGATGTCTGGTGTCCACTCCAGCTCATCAGAGTGATGGGATGCACGGCGAGGCACAAGGGAAACAAAAGGTCTTCACAACAGACACTGCTGCCATCTCCACTGCTGTGTAGACAGGTCTACACAGAATCTCAAAGAAACTACTCCAAAGAACGGAAAACTAAAAACTCCTTAAATGAATGAGTGAGCTTAGCAAGGTCATAAACAATTAAGATAAATGCCCAAAATCCAACTGTATTTCTATAAACTAGCAACGAATACATAAACATTGCAATTAAAAACAATTTTAATTACAATTGTAAAGTTAAAATTATACTTTAATATAATTTTGGGCGTGCACCTGTAATCCCAGCACTCTGGAGACTGAGACAGGAGGCTTCAGTTTAAGGACAGCCTCAGTAACTTAGTGAGACTCTCAGCAACCTAGCAAGGCCGTTTCAAAACCAAAACCCAGACCGGCTTGGGGTGTAACAGAGAGGTAGAATACCCCTGGGTTAAATCTCCAGTACCAAAAAACCCAAACAAACGTACAGAGTCAGATATAAATCAATCTCTCTTTCTCTCTCCCCCTCCCTCCTTCCTTCCCTCCCTCTCCCTTCTCTTCTTCTCTCCCTCTCGATTGAACCAGAGGCATTCATTCTACCTTTGAGCTACACCCCCAGCCCTATTTTATTTTTATTTGGAAACAGGGTCTAAGTTGATGAGAGTCTCACTACTTGTTGAGACTGTCCTCAAATCTGTGATCCTCCTGCCTTAGGCCTCCCACGTTCTGTGATTACAAGTATGTGCCACTATCCCCAGCTAGGTATAGGTATTTTATACTGAAAAGTACGCAGTATTAATGAAAGAAATAAAAAAATCTTAATTGTTGGCATGTTTATGGATTGGAGGGCTCAACATGGTAAAGATGTCAATTTTCCTCAAATTTATACAGATATTTAATTATAACTATAAAAATATTTGCAAGTATTTGGTAAATACAGACATTATTAAAATTTATATGAAAAGGCAAAGAAGCTAAAAATATAAAAGTGAACCTGGACAAAGGTGGAAGAAAGCAACTTAAGGGAAGAAAGACTGCCTTGGTCCAGAAGCAAAAGGATATTCACAGGCAAAACCAAACAGGGAGATGGGCGTGGTGGCCCACGCTTGTAATCACAGCATCAGGAGGCTGAGACAGGAGGATCGCAGTTCCAGGACAGCCTCAGCTACTTAGTGAGGCCCTTTGCAACTCAGTGAGACACTATTTCAATATAAAGAATAAAAAATAGGACTGAGGGTGTAGCTCGGAAGTAGAATGCCCCTGGGTTCCATCCCCGGTACTAAAAAAAAAAAAAAAAAAAAAAAAAAAAAAAAAAAAAAAAAAAAAACCCACACACAAAAACACCAAACAGGAAAAAGTGAAACAAAAAGACCTGACTTAGAAAATCCCTGCCTTACATAAAAATTAACTCAAAATTAATCATAGAGTTAAATGTAAAACACAGAACTTATGTGAAGAAAAATGTAAGAAAAATCTTTGAAACCTAAAGCTAGGCAAAGAAATCTTAGATTTCAAAAAGAGCAATCCATTAAAAAAAATTCTATTTAGTTTCATTAAGACTTTTTGCTCTGTTAAAGATTATTGTTAAGAGGATGAAAAAAAGCTGGGTGTAGTGACAAACAGCTGTAATCCCAGTACTTCAGAGGCTGAGACAGGAGGATTGTAGCCTCCGCAACTTACGGAGGCCTTTGGCAACCTAGTGAGATCCTGTTTCAAAATAAAAAGGACTGGAGGTATATCTCAAAGGTAGAATCCCCCTGGTTCCAATCCTTACCATCCCCCTAAAAAAAGAGAAAAGATTGGCAGAAAATATATGAAAACCACCTATCTGTTAAAGGATATCTTACATTGGTAAAAATCTGGCAAAAAGAAAAGTCCTGGATAGGCTGCACTGACAAGTTCTACCAAACACTAAATACCAATTCTCAAAAAATTTTCCAAAAACAAAAAAAAAAATCAAAGGGTAGTTAATATTTCCTGTCATTCTATAAGCCCAGTATTATCCTGATAGCAAAGCCAAACAAACACACCACAAGGAAAACACAGACTCAAATCCCTTTTGAACACAAATGGAAAAAATCTGCAACCAAAAATTGTAAACCAAATTCAGCAGCACATAAAAAGGATTATCTACCATGACCAAGTGCAATGTATTCCTAGAATGCAAGGATGGTTCAACGTATAAAAATTCACCAATGTGATACAACACACTACAGGATAAAGGGAGGAATAATTATTTCAATTGATGCACAACTGAAATAAGTTTGATAGAATTCAACAATTTTTATAATAAAAAGCCAACTAAGAATAAAAATCTACTTCAATATACTAAGTTATATGTAGAAAAACCACAGTGAACATTATATTCAATGGTAAAAAACAAAACCTAAAAATAAATTTAATTAAAACACACATACACACACAACCCTGCTCTCAGGTATTATACTAGAATGTAATAATAAACAAATATATACAACACCAGGTAGCAATAAATGCCAAGAAGGAGAAGAGCACTGGGTGTGACAAGTGAGTGTTGAAGAGCGGTCAATACATTAGTGCAAGTTCACAGGGTAGTCAGTAAATGCTGTCCTAAACGGGATGCTAACACAGTAAATAACTAATTGCAGGTTATAAGCAAAGATTTTTAAAGGCAGAAATGAAGAAGCTATAAATATCCTTTACGGCGTTCTCTTCCATTCTAATCTAATTTATGCACCATAGAAACCTTCTAAGAGATTCATCTGTAGTACAGTACTTTTCTCAGACGCTTTTTAGTAGTTTTTAGATCAACTTTCTGAGACCATATTTCCAAATTTAAAAAAAGTGAGGAGTGTAGTTCAAAGGTAGAAAACCCCTGGGTTCCATTCCCAAGCACCAGAGAGAGAGAGGAGAGAGGAGAGAGGAGAGAGGAGAGAGGAGAGAGGAGAGAGGAGAGAGGAGAGAGGGAGGAGGGGGGTGGGGGGAGATTTGATTTGGAAATAATGGCAGACAGGTCAGCATCTGAAGCAGACAGGAACAGCTTACCTTGAATTTCTCCCTGAGGATCTTTGTAATACCACTTCTGCATTGCTTCGTGCATCAACGGAATTGATACTCCTTTAGCTCTGTGCTCTTGTAGTTTGGATGCCAATCTCTCATCATCTAGTGCACTGTCTTGAAGATAAGCTACCATCTTCTCAGCTTGCTAATAAAAGAAAAACAAAAGTCAAGGAAACGATGATCCTAAACTAATACTTACAAAAATAATAATGCCCATTTTTTTTAAACTACTTGATTTCTGAAAGACACTATTTAAGGAACATAACAGGCAACAACCCAATTCTCCCGAGAACACTAAAAAACAGGCACTATCCCATTTCCAGAGTAGGAAACTAAGGCTCAAAGACACTTGAGTTTTTTCCCAAGGTCTCAAAATTAAGCAAACTGAGTGAGATTGAAATAGAGCCGGGTATGGATCAAAGCCCAGGTTTCTAATCAATACAGTAATTAGTTTTAAAACTAATAAGCCATCGGTCAACTCTAAACTGCATGAACTATAAAATAAACCTGTAAAAGCAGTGATATTAGCTGGGTATGGTGGCACATGATTGTAAACCCAGTACTCAGGAGGCTGAGACAGGAGGATCGCAGGTTTGCTGCCAGCCTCGGGTACTTAGTGAGGCCCTTCGCAACTTAGTTAGACCCTGTTTCAAAATAAAGAATAAAAAATAGGGTTGGGGGTATAGCTCAGAAGTTAGAATGCCCCTGGGTCCACTCCTCAGTAACACACACACACACACACACACACACACACACACACACACACATGCACACCAGGACTATTAATAAAACAAAAGGCTTAAATACAATTGCAAATAAAATTTTTTACAAGCTTTATTAAGATACTGCTCCTCTCTTTCTTTCTTGGACATTTCCTGTTTCTCATCATCCTATCCTTAAAAAAAAAATCTTTTGTAGAAAAGCAAGCTATAATTTTTACATATAACAGTGCTATCCACAATCTTAGAGAAATTGAGAAACATGAATAAAGATATTAATATACTGAGACTTTTAACTATATTCTTTGTCACACTAGAGGGAAAAAAAAAAGAACAAGACACAGTGACCATCCACAGCTGCTGGTATTTGCCATTTTTGACATTCCATTAATGTCCAAAAAGAAAAGTAAACAGCTAAGGGCAACCTTAGAAGAGCAAAAAATAACCTGACATGATGACTACTAAATAGCAGAAATTTATAAGCATGAAATGATTTGAAAGACAATTATTCATGCAAATAGATACTAAATAACCAAACTTTTCCAGTACTTAAAATCTAGTGTGCAAAAGTTCTACATCTGAATGTTCATTTAAGACTTTCTAATATTTATGGCAGTCTGAAAGGAGACAAGAGTAGCATAATTTCTACCTGCTGCAAGTGTTTGAGACCCTCTTCATCATCTGGCTCCGTAGACACACTGCCCATCCCGGGAGCACCAATGGCTGGTATGTCAACTGGCTGCGGGGCAGGACCAGGAGCAGGAACAGGAGGTGGGAGTATGAGAAGAGGAGAGGTTGTGTCTGGGGGAAGCTGTGTCAAGGGTTGTTGGACATCAGGAACCATTTCTAGAGGAAAAGAATATAGAGCAATAAAAATCTCTGGAAAAAAGAGACTCTAATTAATGCGAACTCTAAATCAAGTTGGGCAGCCTGCCGATTTGATCCAACAGAGCCATGGACGCGGTCGTTAGCACGGCCACTATTTCCTATGAAGTGCAGTATTTCTCCCTAGAATGATAGTACTCCTTTCACAAGTGGCAACAGATAAAGATTAAAAGGCCTTCTAGCCGGGCATGGTGGCCACGCTTGTAATCCCTGCGCTAGGGAGGCTGAGACAGGAGAATCACGAAGCCAGCCTCAGCTACTTAGTGAGGCTCTCAGCAACTTAGTGAGACCCTGTTTCCAAATAAAATATAAAACAGGTCTGGGAGGGTAGCCTGGAAGTAGAAGGTCCCTGGGTTTCACCCCAGCACCACAAAAAAAAAAAAAAAAAAAAATTAAAAATAAAAGGGCCTTCTACAATGCCTACTTGTGTCGCTAGAGCATGTATTCACCAGTTATAGGTTAGGTTGACCCTCTCGGCAACAAAGTCAATATAATTTCTTCTTCATGTTTCTTCAGATAATAAAAAAGTTATCAAAGCAACCAAATCTTCTCAAAGATATGTCATATCTCATCAAAACACTTATTTAAATATCTGCAATAAGCTGGGTGTGGTGGCACACACCTGTAATCACGGTACTTGGGAGGCTAAGACAGGAAGAGTTCAAGTTCAAAGTCAACCTCAGCAACTTAGTAAGACCCTGCTTCAAAATAAAAAATTAAAAATAGGGCTGAGAGTGAAGCCCAGAGGCAGAACATCCCCGAGTGTAATACCCAGTACTTAAAAAAAAATCTGTAATAACCTCGAATAAGTACCTATTTCAAATCATAAAGTTAATATAATTTAATACAATATTTTACCGAAGACTCTATCTGAATAGTATATAATGACCTCACTAATAATAAAAATTACAAAAGGTGTTTTGTCTTGGTTCCTAGTTTCATCTAGTCAGTATGCAGGCTCTTAAGAAGGAAGCTGGGGGTACAGCTTAGTGGTAGAGCACTTGCCTAATATACTAAAAAATAAATAAAAAAGAAAGTGTGTGGGGGTGTAATCAACTACAACTGCAGTTTCTCCCTTGCAATCTTGTTTGTTCAATAGCTTCTCCAAATTTCTGTGCCTGTTCATCTCACTTTGCCTGTCCTTTTTAAAGGACAGTTCATACATGCTGCCTCCACTTCCCCACACCCACACCCACACCCACTGCAGTGTGACTTTCATTCCCCATCTGTCCAGCAAAGCTCCTCTCAAACACAAGCAGTGGTACAAAGCTGTCTAACTCAACCGCTTTTCCTCATCCTCAGCACCCACTGTTGGCAGCACCTGAGACCACCGGCCTGATCCTAAGCAGGACTGTCTCCGTCCTGCCCCCTACACTCGCTCTCCTGGCTCTACCTGTGCCTCGGGAGATCTTTGTTCCCCCTTCCTCCACTTGCCACTAAAACCAGGAACTGCCCACGGCTTTGTTCTCAGCCCACTCTTTCCTCACCGGCACCCAGTGCGTACAATCTCTTAGATTCTTATTCTCTTCAATCCTGTACTACTCCCATCCAGCCACAATACTCACACTGCTTTCTGGCCATCTCTAATTAGCTTCTCATTATTAACACTTCAGAGCCAATGACCAAAACTCTCTTCTCCACCCTGACAGCAAGCCAATGATGAAGTCCTATCAATTCTGACCTTTATGTGTGTGGTACTGGGGAATGAACTTAGGGACATTCTACCTCTGAACTACATTCTCAGCCCTATTATTTTATCTTTATCTTGAAACAGGGTCTCACTAAGTTGATGAGAGCCTCAGTAAGTAGCTGAGGTTGTCCTCTAACCTGCGATTTTCCTTTCTCAGCCGCCCAACCACTGGGATTACAGACATGCGCCAACCACGCCCAGCTTCAATTTTGACTTTTAAATCTTGTCTGCCACCACCTCCCTTTACAAGGGTCACTGCTTACAGCAGGACTGCTCAGGAGTCTTAACAGGTCACGGTGTAGCTCATCTCTTCTACAGCCAGCTATCAAAGCTCCAATTAGGGTTCCCGCTGGCCTCCTCCTCACACCTCAGACCACATGGAATAAAAAAGGACTGATTCTTTCCCTGCCTCAACCGCCCCACTGCCTCACCTCAGCTTTCACTGCTGCCTGCAACTGGAATGCGCTTTCCCAATATTGCCTGGACCTCCAAGTTCCCTCACCATTCCAAGATGTGTTCAAAGACTACCTGCTTTCTCAAGCATTCAAACAGTCGCCAACAGTGAAGCTCTATCATTTCTGCCTTGCATTATTGATATATGCATTAATTAACTCCCTACAGACTATAAATCCAGAATGTTAACCTTTAGTGCATGAAGATTTCTCAAAACACACATGGTTGACCTTGATCCTAAAATCTCCTAGAGTAAGACTTTCAGGTATGTTCATTCATTAAAGTACAAGGAATCCTGAGGCACATCATAACTGAGAAACAATGACAATTCAAACAGGTCTCAAAAGATAAAAATCCCACAGTATCTAACATAGATTCAAATCCTTGAACTCATTTAGCTTTGTGCAAGACATAAAAGGCTGAAAAGAAATCCTTGGTTCAAAGCCTCAAACTATTCTTCTATGTGAGAGAAAAATGATCTTTTTACTATAAATATATGAAAGAGTGCTGGCTGTTTAAGAAACAGGAGAAAAGATGACAACCTAACTTGGAGGCCTGTGGTAAAGCTCAAGCATAGAGAAAAACATGAACACAGAGACCAGGGCACAAATTAGGACTTAAAAAGCCTAAAGGCTCACGAGCAGAGTGTGAGGGAAACCAAGAAGCTAGCATATAACTTGTGTGTGTGTGGAGGGCGGGGGCAGATGCTGCGTCAGGTGAGGTCCTCTAGGCCATGTTAAAGGCTGTGGATTTTTAGGGCAAAGCAATCAATTAAACCATAAACATCAGAAATATATATGAAGGATGATGGGAATAAGCACTAATACTGCCTAAAAGGGTATATGAGCAGTTAAAATTGATACAGTAATGTTGAAGGAGATATTTTATAAGCTTATTTTCTAGCAAAGCTGATAAAACTTCCAGATTCATCTATGTAATCTTTTGTCTTCTCTTGGAACAATGGCATTTTGGTGTGATGTTGGGCACACAAATATCATTATAAGAAAGAAGGTTAAATGGTATGGAAATCAAACCAGTGCAGAGGACACCAAACACAACCTCTACGTGAGGCCAGGACAGCACACTAGGAAGTGAGACTCCTGAGCACCACTCTCAGAGTCTAACTGTGCTTCTGAGGAGTCCGTATGTGGGGTATATTGTATGACTGGGTTCACTAGCAAAAATCATCTATTGCAGGTCTTGGAGACAAACACGTACCGCCCCCTCTGCCGGGCACTTTGGCTGATAAGCTATTTTCCGTCCGACTCTCCTCCTCAGCTTTGTCCATTTGCCCAGTTTTAGCTTCATCTTTCCTTTCAAACTGGGGTGCTTCCTGAGGCTGCTGGTCTGAAGGTGTACCTGGTCTAGCCGATGATGATGACATCTGGGGGACTTCCTCACTAGTTTCTGGAATGCAAAGCAATCTTAAATGAATCTAGAAGGTTTGGGGTTGATGGGGGTGGGGAAGCAAAAATGGACCATACCAATTCCTACTCTATCCACTTTCTCTCCTTCTTTCTTTTTTGTTTCATCGGGTTCTTTGGCCTCTTCATTATGGCTGCCCTCAGAGTCAGAGCACTCCTCCCCCTCTTCCACGGGTCGGAAGTCCATTTCCTGCTCTTCAGGAATTGGCTCTTTCTGCACTTTCTGTAGCAAGAAAATAAAAGCAAAGGTCAACAGCATACTTGGCTTAGGCAGAAGGTCAGGGCCTGCCATGACACTTACAGAACGTTTCTTACCTTTAAGGACAGGAATGCTCCAGAGGAGTCAAAGGTGCCCATTTCTTCTTCTGCGTCCTCTAAGCACCACTCAGGCAAGCTGTCTCTGTCGTCGTCTATGCTCCCACTGCCCGAGCGCACCCGCCGGTAGCCCCGCTCATCATCCCGATCTCGAAAGTCAAACTCAAACCTCCGCCGGCGCTCCATGTGCTCCCGCCAGCCTGCAGAACGAGGGCCATCTGAGGTGAGGAGGACACGAACCTTAGAGGCTTTATGACAGTATCTGAGAAAGGAAACCACGGGGAAACTGCAACTGGCAGCATATTCAAGTGGACTGATCTAGTAAGGAGAAAATTAAGCAAATTTCAGAGCTCAGAGGACTAATCCCAACACTAAGTGACAATACTTCCCCTTCATTAACTAGCCATGTAAGATGGTCTAAAATTTAAGACGCATTTAAAACAAAGCACACTTAAAAGACACTTCAGTCGAAGCACGCACTTCTAGTGAGCTTCAGGTGTCTGCGTAGAGTGATGAGCCGTTCACGTGTCCTACTCAAGCCAGCACTGGGTCGTCTTCAAGACTGAAGACCAGCCCCTCTATCAATTCAGAACAGCAAACTCATCGTGCCTACTTTTCAGTGCCAACTTCTCATTTGTAATTTTGATTCCCAACAAAAAGTCATGGAACTACTGCACTGACAAATCATTAAAGATTTTATATGTCCTGCTATCCTAATTTTACAAGTTAAGAAGAATCAAAACCTGACTGACAGTAGAAGAAACTGGTGCCATGGCAAAGCAGAGGTAGAATTCAGTTCTGTGTCCTCTGATGCTTTTCCCCACAGTAATGTCACTCCCTGCCCCCCTTTGTGCTCATTTCTTAACTCTCCCTAGAGTTTTTATTTCTATGTATTACCCCCACGGGCATTCTTAAATCCACCCCAGCATACTATTTATTGCTTCTGCTTTCCAATAGAAAAAGAATGCCTAAGAATGAAAGATCCTACTTATGGTTTTGATTTTTTCGTTGTTGTTTTTGTTGTTTGGCGGTACTGGGGGTGGAAAACAGGGGCATTTTAATGCCAAGCTACAACCCCAGCCCTATTTCTTATTCTTTATTTTTTGAAACAGGGTCTCACTGAGTTGCAAAGAGCCTTGCTAAGTAGCTGAGGCTGTCCGCAAACCACGATCCTCTGGTTGCTGGGATTACAAGCATAGGCCACTACGCCCAACCTTAAGGTTTTTTAAATTAAATTTATTATTATTTTTTTAAAGAAAATCCTTGTTAAAGTCAGTCAAACCTGAACATAAACATATTAAAAAGAAGGGAGGTTTATTTTATTTTTTTGTGGTACTAGGGGTAGAACCCAGGGGTTTTCTACCTTCCGGGCTATACTCCCAGACCTATTTTATATTTTATTTGGAAACAGGGTCTCAGTAAGTTGCTGAGAGCCTCACTCAGTAGCTGAGGCTGGCTTCAAATCTGTGTGATCCTCCCGTCTCAGCCTCCCAAGCGCAGGGATTACAAGGATGGACCACCACGCCCGGCTCAGAAGGAAGGTTATTAACACCACCTTAGAAGGAAGGAGAAACACCAAAAAAAATGTGGCCCAAGTGAAATGTTCTTACTACTGAGGCCCAATTTGCCAGGGCCAGCAATATAAAAATCAAACTGAAAAACAAAGGATACAACATTCAGATGCCAAGTATAGGTAGCATCGTAGAAAGACACCAAAAGATACTGCCACACCCCCACTGCTACTTACAACAGCAAAACACTACTTACTACTTTCTATGTGAATAAATAAATTTTATACCTAGATTGCTTAAATGTAAACCCAGAGCTATTACTCAAAATAAGCCTTCCTGATCAAATGCTGAATTCCAGCGTCCTCGGTCCACTAGCAGCATTTCTGAACAGTCCAAGTATGCACCGCGATAGGAATCTCTCCTTCCGGGCACCTGGCTCATGTTTCCCTCTTACTGTTTCCTAAGTTCAGCTCCCAGAGCAGATGCCTCAGCGTTCTCCATGTCCAACTCCAGCCATATCCAGCTGGGTGGGAGGGAATGTCCCTCCTTCTCTCCCTCCTCCCTACCCCCACCCTCTCTGGATTGATACAGGGGCATTCTACCTATAAGCCACACATCCAGTCCTGTTTTATTTTCTCGCTAAGTTGCTGAGAGCCTCATTACTTGCTAAGGCTGGCTTTGTTCCTTCTGCTTTAGCCTCTCAAATACTGGATTACAAGTGTGTGCCACTATGCCCAGCTTGTGAGCCTTACTACATTCCAGCCAGGCAAAGTACTACCCGCTTGTAAACACAGCTACTCAGGAAGCTGGGAAGAAGGACCATAAGTTCAAGGCCAGCCTGGTAAACTTAGAGAGACTGTGTCTCAAAATTTAAAAATAACTTTAAAAAACTTATATTCCATAATTTTGTTGTCTTTCCAAGAGTTAAAACAATCTTACTAATGAAACTAAGTGTAATAGACATGGCAAATGAGGTTGACTACTGCTTTATAGGCCTAACATCTGAGTTAAAAGTTGGACACTATTTCAAAAGATAAAGTCAGTCAAAATAATATTAAAAGCTTTACCCAAATTTTTAAAAAATCAATTATAACCGAAGAAATGTTAAGGGTTAACCTATAACAGCTATAAGCAGACTAAACGTTCAATATGCTGAGTTAGAAAGTAAAAGATCCTCCCCCCCCCCCCAGTACTGAGGACTGAACTCAGGGGCATTCTGCCTTCGAGCTATACTCCCAGCCCTATTTTTTATTCTTTATTTTGAAACAGGGTCTTACCAAGTTGCCAAGGGCCTCACTAAGTAGCTAAGGCTAGCCACAAACCTGTGATCCTCCTGTCTCAGACTCCTAAGTACTGGGATTACAAGGGTGTGCCACCATGCCCAGCTAAAGGATATTTTTTTTTGAAGAATATATGTTAAATTTTTGGGCCTCTATATCTTTATACCCCCAAAACTGTCTTTTAAGAACATATGGATAAATAAGTATGGTAGTGCACACCTGTAATACCATCAACTAGGGGGGACTGACGCAGTAGGATCACAAGTTCTAGGCCAGCCTGGGCAACTTAACAAGACCACTTCAAAATAAAAATAAAAAGGGCTGGAGATGTAACTCAGTAGCAGAGTGCCCCTTGGGTTCACTTTCCAATCCCCACCTTACATATAATTACTTTTGGAAGAGTGTTAAATTGGTAACAAAATTGATAGGAAAATCAAATTAGGAAGAAAAAAGATGAAGAAAGACAATACATAAGCAAGTGCGAAGCGTTGGTGAAGGTGGGGGAGGGCAACAGTAGAACACTAAAAGTTTCATTTAACTGCCTTCAGGAGACTTAATATCTGTCATCTGGATCCAGAATCACCGTCCACCTCCCAAAACATTCACCTTGTTTGTTTCTGACCAGCTGGAATTTCTCTTCTCTCTCAGCCCAGATCCTATCCATTCTTCACTGAATGCTTGTTGGGAACATAGTCTACAAACCCTTCTGCTTACAGGCAAGCTCAGCAAAAATTGCCACAATGGCTTGAAGAGAACTATATAACTTTGGTTGCTCGGGACACAGAGTGATGAGAACTGCCTAGATCTGGTGATGTAAACAATGCCCACTGATGACAGAAAACCTGACCACGAGCAGCCATGAAGAGACGTATAAACGCATCACAACCATTCCCAAAGATTAAATTCTACCTATCTACAACTTCAGAAAATACTAAGAATGCCTGTTATAATGCTTACTCAGACCTAGGCTAGTGGTTTTGCTAATAAACTGCTTTTTCAAACAAAAACCTTTAAATTATTATAATTTACTTATGGTAAGGTTCTTTGGAAGACGGTTGTTAATATTATGCACATGAAGTTCACAGGGCCGATACACACTTCATATGCTTAATTTCTGCATGACCCGCGACCCAAGCACAGTTCATCTGATCATCATGAGGCATGGAGTCAGCACTGCAGAAGGGAATGGACTCTAACACAGAGCTCCAGTGTCTTCAATTACCAGCAGATCTCATGTCCGAGGAAGAACAGTTGGGAGCATTCTTAAGAACCCAACAGAAGAACCTAAAAACTACTCATCACTACTATTCTCTCTTATTTTTCTACAGTTAGAGGGACAAAAGAATAAACTGATGACTATTCTCTGGCCTGTGTTTAAAGTTTTTTTCCCCAAATAAGTATAAATCACATTTTCAGAAGAAAAAAACTTGAAAGAATAAACCCTTTCTTATTCGGGCAAAATACTCATTTGTGGGGAAGACACAATCTAGTTATAACTATACATTTCTAAATTTTTTATTTTTTAGCCCCTCCCATCATAAACAAGTTCTAAAGTAGGCTAAGGAAAATAAACTAAGAGCTGGATGAAACTGAACGAAGCCCTGTCTTGTTCTCGGTTGCAGGCAGGTGCTCTGTTAAATTATACTGTGTTCTGCCCCAGGAAAACAAAGAGTGATTTCTGTCAACCGAAAGGGTGTGCTGGGTGACCTTCATGCTTAACTTTTTGCAGCAGTAAGACTGAGTGTGACGGTCTAAATGGCCACTCTTTCTTCTTCTCTTTTTAAACTGACTTGCCTTTTCCACTTAATCCCTAGCATTTCCTTCAAACTCCCGCTTACTTCATCTCCTCTGTGCTTTTTCAAACAGAATTCTCACCAGGGCTGTGAGGCCGCCACCTCTCTCCATCCCTTCTTGGCCCAGCTAGTCGCCAACCTCCATCTTCATCTTCTCCATTTTGTTCCTCTCTAAAGATACGCCAGTTTTCACTTTCCGATCGTATAAATTCATGCTTTCTCCCTACTGATGTTGGTCCACTTTCCTCAAAATTTGGTCTCCCTATAAACAAAATTTAAAAACATGGTTAATATATATAAGCCCTTGCCAGTGAAGATTTTTGAAACAGTTCAAATCAAGCTTTCCAAAATATATGTCAATTTCAGTGTTCAGAAGTACCAATAAAATAACTATAGATATATGCATACATTTTAGACACTTTTCTAAAAGCTAAATGTTCAAAGACTGGGCACTGAGGAGAGAGGAAAGGGCACTGGGGATTGAACTCAAGGGCATTCTGCCTCTGAGCTACACCCCACGCCCTATTTTATTTCTTAGTTTTAAACAAGGTCTTACTAAGTTGATGAGACTGGACTCAAACATGCCATCCGTCTGTCTCAGCCTCCCAAGTATTGTGATTATAGGCGTGCACTACCACATCTGGTTATTTTTCAAACAAAATTTAAATGTGCATTTAAAAAAAGTATAAAGAGCCTGGTATGGTGGCACACACTTGTAATCCCAGCATTCAGGAGGCTGAGACTGGAGGATCGTAGTTCGCAGACAGCCTCAGCTACTTAGTGAAGCCCTCTGCAACTTAGTGAGACCCTGTTTCAAAATAAAGAATAAAAAACAGGGCAGGGGCTGTAGCTCAGCAGTTGAATGTCCCTGGGTTCCATCCCCAGACCCGGAAAAAAAAAAAAGAAAAGAAAAAGAAAAAGTATATAAAGTGAACCAATCTTCCTTCTACATAAGACTCTGGAGTTTTAATCCCCAGAAATAACAACCATCATTAATTTCTTAGGAATCCTCTCAAAAGCTGCCCATGAGTGGGCTTCTGTGTGGGCACGTGCCCCTGCTCCATTCACACAAGCAAGCGCTGCCCTCAGGACCCTGGGCCTGTCTGCTCAGCCCTGCTGTCTTCACTTCATGGTGCGCCCTGACAATCCTTCCCAGCACCTCATGTTTAGGATGACTCTCTAAGTTATGTGATGTACTTTAATTTATATAACTACCTTTATTGATGATTCTGCCCAAACAAAACATCAGTATATTTCAACCTCTTATCTCAAAATAGGCCATAAATTTAAAAAGAGACTGTTATAATTTCCCATTTACTCTAATACCTAATGCAACACAGGGATACAACAAACAGCTTTTGGATAGACTCCAAAGCTAAGGTATAGCTAACTGAACATCTCAAGAGATGCATTAATGATAAAGAAACCTAGTATACCAAATAAATTGGTACTTGAAAAAAGACAAGATAATTCTAAATTATGCAAAAATGTGAACATGCTTTAATCATATAAAAGCGCACATCAAAGTAGCTGAAAACCCTGGACAATACTTATTAATATCCTCCATTTATAACAAAGTTTACACATTCTCTCAGTGAAAACTCCTTTCTATTAAGCCATTCTAAAGTGGGAGGAATTTTAAAACAATGGCATCTGATAAAGAAGAAACTCTAATTCCTGGTCATCCTCTTATATTCCATTTTACACATACTAAAACCCAATGTTCTGTTTACCCTATAGTTGTTAAGGTTATTACCAGGTATTGCTCTATTAAAGATTAAAATATTATAAGGGGAGAGAGGGAATAGGCTGCTAGAAAACATAAACTCGCTTTTCTATTGTGGTCAGCAGCCTCTAAGTGCACCCACCAACCCTTGTCTGCTGGTCTTCATGTGATGGCACCCGTAAGTGTGGCCTGGACTTTATCATAATCATAACACAAAATACAGCCAAAGGTACGCGATGCCACTTCTGAGGCAGGCCAGCTGTGCTGGGGCAACCTGCAGAGAGCTCATGTGGCAAAGAAGTGCGACCTGAGTTTGGAAGCGAACCAAACGCTGGCAGAGCCCTGAGACAGCTGTGGCACAGACAGCTGCGGCAGCAACCCTGACGGCTGCCTCCTGAGGTATCTGGGCCAGAACTACCCAGCTAATAAGCGCCGCTGTTGCTCACTCTGTGGCCCACAGCCCATGAGGTGATAAATACTTGCTGCTTTCAGCCTCTAAGCTACTCACTGTACAGCCACAGACAAAAAACACTCACTTATCTGACTTCATCTACCTAACAAGCCTCAGCAATAGAAGTTATTTTTCCTATTTTACAGCTCAAAATATTGGGGCAAAAAATAACTAGAAGGGTTATTTAAAATCATACCAATATTAAATAAATAGCACAGAGAAGATTCAAATGTTTATCTTATCCTTCAAGAAATATTCATAGCAGTGCCGAGTTTTATGAATTCAAGTGAAGAACTACTCCACATCTGCCCCTGAGTCAGAAGACTTCTCAGGCTCTCTTGCTGAGACTGAGAGGGAAAAATCTACTTAACAAAGGACCGTTATCATTTAAGACATGAAAAAAGTAGCTATACATAAAAAATTTAAACAAAGTAATCCCTATTGTATATAAATTTGAAAAGAATGAGGAATGGCTTTTGTAATAAAATCAGTCACAAATATTATGTGCCAGCAATTGAGCTATGACTTGAAGATACAGTGCTCAACACATGATAAATAAGCTAGTTGGACTACCCATCTTTTTTTTTTTTTGGTGGTACTGGGGGTGGAACCCAGAGGCTTTCTACCTCCGGGCTATACTCCCAGACCTATTTTATATTTTATTTGGAAACAGGGTCTCGCTAAGTTGCTGAAAGCCTCACTCAGTAGCTGAGGCTGGCTTCGAACCTGTGTAATCCTCCTGTCTCAGCCTCCCAAGCTCAGGGATTACAAGCGTGCGCCACCACGGCAACGTGGACTACCCATCTTTACCAGCTTTTACACCATGCCTTTGCAAAACTAATGAATGTGTCAGTGTAAACAATACAGCACTGAGGGGAAAATGCATAACTCATCAAAACCAATTATTATCATTTTTCCTAACATGATAAATATTAAAGGTTTTATTAAAATATTAGTATCACACAATCTTAAAAGCAGAAGCCTGCACTTGGCGTTTACGTTGCCTGCTTTGCGATTTCCTCCCTAGGTGGCCTTAGACTCCTGCCTTCCTGGGAATCCTTCCCTTAGACTCCCAGGTAGCGGGGACACATGTGCCTGTCACTGTGCCTGGTCAAATTGCTTATGTTTAGGTAGTTGTGGTCTGTGTGTCTACTGTTTTTTATTTTTCACCTATAATAGCAAATGCTTCACAATGATTATTTACTTTCTTAATAGTGCACATACTAGCTATATCTTGCCTAGGTAACAATGTATGTTTTAGCCAGTAATATTTTTTAACTACTACTTCTGAGAAAAACCTAAAAGAGTGAAACTACTAGTCCAAATGACAAACTTGAGATACTTAAGCCATGAAAACTGAAAGTCAGCCAAAGCACCATACTTATTTTGCATGATCTACACTAAGCGCTGTTATTCTTTAAAACTTCTACCTTAACCACTGTAAAATGTGGATGGAACTGAGGACATTATGCCAAGTGAGATTAGTCAGTCACAAAAAGTAAGAAATCAGATGCTTTCTCTAATATGTGAACGCTAAGGAGAAATGGGTCATAGGAAGGACTCTGGATAAAAAAGGAAATCCTATAGAGGAGCAAACAAGACAACCTCAAGGAGGAGAAAGGAGGGGGGAAGAAGGAAAATCTCTAAAACACGCAATCTACTTAAGCATATCAAAGTCAACCACTAAGCCGAGCAAGGGAAGGAGGGACGGGGAGGGAATGGGGTGGGAACTGGGTAGGGGCTAAATCAGTGATGTGTACATGTATGGACACACAAGTATTTTAACCCAATAGGATGTATGAATATAATGCACCAATAAAAAATTAAAAAATAAAAATAAAATAGTTGTAAAATGGTTTACTAACATGGTTCGAATCTGAATTTTTTATGAAATACTTTTCATGTTGCTTTGTCTTTATTCTGCTTTATGTAAATTGTCTGCACATTTTTTCCTAATACAGGAGCTTCTTTATCTTTTAAACTATCAAGTCTTATTATTATGGCGGCATAAGAAAACCTATAAAGGTCAGGACAAAGTAACTGGTAGAGAGTAACTACAGAAGGAAAAGTATCTGGCTTTTCTACTCACTGAAAACTGTCTTACAGAAGAAAGATTGATACAAAAATCTTGGAGATGAAGAAGAGTGGCCTTAGAATGAGACCTACTTAACCTCCAGCTTCAGCTCTCATCCATTCCCAACGAGGGAAGTGGTGAAGAGCCAACTTCTCAGGGGCGAGATGAGGGGCAGTCTGAGGGAAAGCAGCCTGAATTTAAATGAACACTAATCCATTCTAGCTAACAAACATGTAAGAAAGTAGTTCAAATTTTGTTGCCACATAATTATTTCCACAAAATAATTTCTAATGAGTTAAAAAGTTAACTTATCAAATATTACATCATGAATGACTATAATAGATTTAGATTAGTCTCTGATAAACCAAGAAAAACAAAAATAACAACATTCTGCTTTCAGAGGTCACAGTGATTTTCATTAAAAAAGGTGAAATGGATTTTGGAATTTATAAATGAACTTTGTTAATCTCCTCTATCCCCTTTTGCCTTTTCATTGAAATTTAACATTCTAACTGGGCGTGGTGGCACACGCTTATAATCCCAGCATTTGGGAGGCTAAGACAGGAAGATTGTGGTTTGTGGACAGCCTCAGCTACTTAGTGAGGCCCTTTGCAACTCAGAGAGACCCTGCTTTAAAATAAAGAATAAAAATAGGGCTGGAAGTGTAGCTCAGAGGTAGAATGACCCTGGGTTCCATCTCCAGTACCGCAAAAAAAAAAAAAAAGAAAGAAAAAATTTCTTACAAAAATGTACAGAAAACTTCAAATGTACAATTCAGAGTTTTCATAATGCAAATATATAAATTTAATGAGAAAGATTAAGAGTTCTCAAAAATCTTCATACACGCTCCCAAACAATCCTTCTCAAGGTAAGCACAATCCTGACTTCTAACCCCCCAAGTCGGTTTCATCCCTTTTGAGCTTTCTTATGTAAAAGGTCTATTTGCCGTAACTGGCCTCTTCCTGAACATCGTGGGAAATGCACTCACTCCCTTCCAGAGAAGAGAAGTCTGTTCTTCCACACGGCTGCACAGGCCCTCACTGTATGAGTAGCCTCAGTGGGTTCTTCTTGCTCATTAGGAAACATTTAGGATGTTTCTAGCTTTTTACCACTGAGAATTATATTTCTATGAACATTCATAGATACAAATTCCAGGGACTGTATGTTTCATTTCCGTTGAGTATGTAGTGTACGCAGGTATGAAACTACTAGGTCATGGAATGTTCAACTTTTATAATTACTAACAAATATCTTCTTAAAGAAATTGTATTACTTGTCAGGCATGGTGTTGAATATCTGTAATCCTAGTACTTGGAAGCCGAGACAGGAGGACTGCACGCCTGAGGCCCGCCTCAACAATTTTAGGGAGACCCTGTTTGAAATTTAAAATAAAACAAATCTGGGGTTGTTGCTCAGACATAGAGCACCCTAGGTTCAATTCCCAGTACCTCCTCCCACACAAATATTCACACTCACAATTTTTTTTTTGGGGGGGGGTCTGGGGGGGTAGAACCCAGGGCCATTCAACCTCTGAGCTACACCCCCAGCCCTATTTTTTATTCTTTATTTTGAAACAGGGTCTCACGGAGTTGCAGAGGGCCTCACTAAGTAGCTGAAGCTGACCGCGAGCCACGATCCTCCGGTCTCAGCCTCATGAATGCTGGGATTACAAGCGTGCGCCACCACGCCTGGCTCACACTCACAATTATACTACCTTACTATTTGATTGTTTTATTCAAACTTCTAGCAAACATGAATACTACTACCTCTACAAATAAATATAATTAGACACATAGGAATGAATATAAAGAAAAGCCTTACACACAGCATCTGTCCTCCAGGCCCATGGTCCAGGGACACACATGTAAAGAAGTGACCTGATATATTAACTGACACAATTCATCGATATATTTCATCTGTTTCTCAAAATAACTCTATGTGATTAAGTGAAACATTACCATGCCTACTGTTCTGTGGAAAGGGATACCTGTAGGGTGGTTTCCCAATATGACAGAGCTGAGTCATAACCAAATTAGAATTAGAATCTAGGCATTCAACTCCTAATCCAGGATTTATTTTTACTACATTATTATTAGAGGTTTACTCACAAATTAGGCCCACTGGAAGCAGCCACGAATTCTAAAAAACTGGAAGAAGTAGATCTCAAATCGAAGTCTGACAACACCTAAAGGGGCATTAGACATGCTATGCATTGTACAACTTGGGGACAGTCTGCAAATATTTCCAAAAGGGGAAGGTAGAATTAAATTTGTTCCAATCTTCATGCAGAAATAATTTCAAAATACATACCCCCGAAAAAATAAAACCAACTTCTTCAATGTAAAATCTTTATTCTAGAAATTATTTTTATTTATTTATTTATTTATTTTATTAGGTTTTTTTTTTTTTTTTTTGGTGGTACTGGGGGTGGAACCCAGAGGCTTTCTACCTTTGGGCTCTAATTTCAGACCTTTTTTATACTTTATTTGGAAACAGGGTCTCACTAAGTTGCTGAGAGCCTCACTCAGTAGCTGAGGCTGGCTTCGAACCTGTGTGATCCTCCTGTCTCAGCCTCCCAAGCGCGGGGATTACAAGCGTGCGCCACCACGCCCAGCTTTAGAAATTATTTTTAGAATAAATAGCTTCACACACCATTATAAAAAATATACTTCCAATTACTAATATAAAAATTATACTGTTGGGCTAGGTATTCCTAGGTGCTTAATCTATAATCCTTGGGTAATCTGTAATCCTACCTACTTAGGAGACTGAGGCAAGAGGATTCCAAGTTCTAGGTCAGCTGGGTGACTGAGAGAGACTCTCTCAGGAGAAAAAAATATTAAAAGCACTAGGAACGTGTGGCTAAGTGGTAAAGCACTCTTGTATTCAATCCCTCTGTACCAAAATAAAAAATTAAATCCTATCTAACCTGATTATAGTATATCTGTCCTTGCACAAATTAGGTGTGTAGTTAGAAACGTCAAAGATAATTTCACCTGGTTAACTTGGGATGGATATATATATATATGTATACACGCGCACGCACACACACACACACACACACACACATACATTACACACATACACACACATATTTGTGTATTTCTGACGAAACTTAGAAAGACAAACATTAAAATAATTCATAAACAATTTAAAATATGATATCTCAAGTTCATGCCTAAAATCTCTAGCATTCTGTATTGACTTGGGCTAAATAAGCGAGGAATACCCACAGTGCTCTTCTTCACACTCAAAATCAAACTCCTTTCTGCAATATGTCAGCACCCGCCAGGCCCAGCGGCCCAGGCCTGGAATCCTAGTACTTGGGAGGCTGAGACAGGAAGACCGCAGGTTCCAGGCCAGCAACTTAGTGAGAGTCTCAGCAACTTCCAACACCTTTTCTCAAAATAAAAAATAAACAGGTGAG
Organism: Muscardinus avellanarius; assembly: GCF_963383645.1. Lineage (NCBI taxonomy): Eukaryota > Metazoa > Chordata > Mammalia > Rodentia > Gliridae > Muscardinus > Muscardinus avellanarius. The sequence continues at coordinate 7,527,290 of NC_137787.1, forward strand.
GGGTAAAATGCTCCTGGGTCCATCTCCAGTACCACAAAAAATATATCAGCACCATGATGCTGAGTAACCAAGTATTTTAGCTGACTTTTTAAAATCTTAACAGGTTAACTTATAAACATGAGGATTTAAAAGTATATTTAACTGAATAATTTTAAAATGCATGCTTGTAAAAAACATCCCCAACCTACAATCAATAAATGAGCTGAGGTCTGTGATCCCCTGGACAGGAAACACACTGTGAGCCAGCATGACTGTTAACAGAGTCCTAAAGGCATCTACTATGACCATCAAAAGTTCTCAAAATGTATTTTTTCCTATTCAGTAATAGCAAATATGGCCAGTTTACGAAGAAACCACTACCTATTTTATGTTCTAAGCCACAGTAACTTAAATTGTATTTTAAAAAGCTAAAATACTTACGTAATACAATATATAAAATGACATTCCAGTGATAGTAAATACTTGTTTCTGCCCTAATGTAGTCAATATAAATAGGAGTCTTCTAGGAATTAAATTACAGTGCAGCGCTGGTTCTGCCAGGTTTGACTGCATGAATCTCCTGAGGAGAACGAGCAGATGAAGGCACCTGTGTGCATGTTTGTCTCACAGCCAAAATGATGTTTATGGAAAACTTCAGATGGAGCAGAGAGGCACCCAGCCAACAAAATCTACAGCTGTGAGACTTGGAGCTTACAAGAACCCATCTCCAAAAGCAACGTGGAATTATGGGACAGACTTTGAAGCTTGTTTATGTGCAAATCTTTTTAACCAGTGACTTTGTATTCCTCTATGCAGATATATAGTCTCTGATCAACAATAAAAATAGTTTCTAACACTAAATAAAGAAAATGGCAAAAGGGAATGCTGCCCAGATGTTGACATTTTCTTCCCCTTTCTCCCCCATCAATTACATGTAAACAAAACTCAGGGCAGCTTTTAAATTCTATACCCAGGGACTTGCGACTCTTCTTGCAGGCTAACCCCCGAGGGATAACAACTTACTCCGCTGCTGGATCCTGAAAACGCAGCAGTTCCTGGCCTGAGTAGGACTGAGAAGCTGCTGCATGTCAGAACTTCTGAAAAAGCACTGCTTAGAGCTGGCGTGTGCCCCACGCTCACCATCTACTGGTCCACACCCAGAAGCTGCCTGAAATATCTGAGGAAGGGAACAGGTATGGCGCTGGACATGGGGAAATGGAAAGAGACTAGAAGTCTTTGAAAGAAAGCTAAAAATATTATACAAGAAAGAATCCAGGCTGGGTGTGGTGGTGCACACTTGTAATCCCGGTACTTGGTAGGCTGAGACAGGAGGATCGCAGGTTCACAGACAACCTCAGCCACTTAGTGAGGCCCTCCACAACTTAATGTAAGATCCTGTTTCAAAATAAAGAATAAAAAATAGGGCTGGGGCTGTATCTCCAAGGTAGAATGCTCCTGGGTTCAATCCCCAGAACTGCAAAGAAAGAAAAGGAAAGGAAAGGAAAAGAAAAGAAAGGAAGGAGGGAAAGGAGGGAAGGGAGGGAGGGAGGAAGGAAGGAAAGAAGGACGGATGGATGGACGGACGAGCTCAAAAGCCAGGTATGGTGATACGCATCTGTAATCCCAGTAATCCCAGTACTTGGGAGGCTAACAGTGAATGATCAAAGTTTCCAGGCCTGCCTTGGTAAATTAATGCGACTGTTTGAAAATAAAAAGGCCTTAGGGTGTGGCTCAGAGGTAGAACACCCCTAGATTCAACCCCCCCAAGACCGGATGGAAGATTACCTGTATACATAGGCAGAATACTGCACTTCAACAAATGGTTTTGTATCTTCAAGATGGTGGTATATGTGTGGGTTATATAAGGGACTGCTTAGAAGATAAGTTAAATACCTCTAGGGACAGAGAATTTGGATTTAATAAAGAATAATTCAGCCAGGTATAGTGACACATGTCTGTAATCCCAGTACTTGGGAGGCTGAAACAGGAGGATTGCAAATTCAAGGCCAGCCTCGGCAGCTCAGTGAGGCGCTCAGCAACTCTGTGAGACTCTGTTTCTAAATAAAAAATAAAATAGGAATGGGAGTAGAATTCAAAGTTAGAATAAGCATCAGTTTAATCCCCACCACCACATTCACACTTGGCACCAAACTTGATCCTTATAATTTTGAATAAAAAACCAAATCAAGTCAGACAAGTGGCCCACACCTATAGCCAAAGTACTTGGGAAGCTGAGAGGAGGGTCACAGGTTTGAGACCAGCCCCAACATTGTAGGGAAACTCTCAGCAACCAAACATGAAAAGGGCTGCGGGGCGTGGCTCAGGGGCAGAGCCGCCCCTGGGTTCAGCTGCTAGGACCACCACCAAAACACCCCAAACAAACAGGCAAAGAGCAAATCAATTAATGCGCAGGTATCTAGCATTAATGTTCATCCACGTACGAGACGCTTTAGAGCCATCTCCCCTCAAAACAATAACCAACACTTCTGTTCAGATGGGCGGGACCGGGCGCTGTAGAGGAAGTTGGCACGTCATCTGTGCCACCATCAGTGTCATCCCAGGTCACTTGGCAACATCCACCAGAAATGAGTTTCAGTGCTCAGACTAAACTGGTCATGGTGGCGCACGCCTGTAATCCCAGTACCTGGGAAGCTGAGACGGGAGGATCGCAGGTTCAAGAGCAACCTCAGCAACTTAGTGAGGCCCTGTTTCAAAATAAAGGAATAAAAGAGAGCTATAGCTTGGAGGTAGAATGCCCTTAGGTTCCATCCCCAGTGGGACAAAAATAAGTGCACCCATGCTCAGACTACTGCTGTGGGAGTGCTCTGCTCCTTGAGTGAACACTCAGCAGCTGGTTTACAATATTTACAGTTAGCAACTAGGCATCGTTGTCTAGCAGACCTTCTAACTGGAGAAATCCAGGCATCAGATGACTTCACTTAAGACATTTCTTTTTTGAGGATCTTTTTTGCCAAATTATTTTCCTATCAATATATTCTGGAATAAGCCCAGTGTGGCGGCACACATTTGTTGTCCCAGTACTTTGGAGGCTGAGACAGGAGTATTGAAGGTTTGAGGCCAGACTCAGCAACTCAAAAGGAAGATACTGTTTCAAAATAAAAAAGGGCTGTGGGTGCAGCTCAGAGGTAGAATGCCCTTGAGTTCAATTCCCACAACCAAATTAAAAAAAAAAAAAATAGAGAAAGAGAGATTACTGAAAGAGAACATTGTTGAAATCTCTAAGTTGAATAAAATCCTTTACTGCCTTGCCTAACTACAATGTTCATTCAAGACACAGGCAGATACATTCAAGCGCATTTGCTTTCTGGAAGACAATGTTACAGACTTGCTCCAGGATTTTCCCCCAAGGAGAAAGATGGGAAACAATACCAAGTCTAACCCCACCGACATGTGTAGAATGCCCTCACCCAAGTACCTCCCCGGTGCTTTTACCTTCACTGAAGGTAAAAGGTCAAAATTCTGAAGGTCAAAATTTCCAAAGCTGTGTCTGAACCTGTACTGAAATGTTTGGCATTAATGAAACAAAGAAGGAATTAATGTATTTTTTAAATTGTGGGGAGGGGAGGGATCTACAAAGGCGATTTCCCTTCCTAAGTAGCATTATATTGGTCTACATTAATAATTTTCCCAGCAGGCCTTCCATGATTTCAATTTTGAACAATCACAGTCTTTGTTTTTCAGATCCTCTTACATGTGACATTTGATCAAAGTTTTAAAATCAGCAGCCAACAGAGAAGGGAAAAGTTCTGCTCACTAAGGTATTACACAAAGCCATAACTCGGTTCATTTTGAGGTTGCTACAAACTGGATCACAGGTATTTTCTAATTAAACACTACTTCAGAGTTGGATTAAACTTTAAGTATCCTGAACACTATGTTTCCCTCTACTTCATCACAATTATCAGAGAAATGTCCCCTAAATATCACACTAAGGCAAGCCTTGAGAAAGTTTTTTATACAGGTGTGTTGTTTAAAGATAAATACAAAGTAACAGTTACTTTTATTTCTAGTCAAGGTTTTTTGTTTTTTTTTTGTGTGTGTGTGTGGTACTGGAGCTCCTCCCAGATCTATTTTATACTTTTTTATTTGGAAACAGGGTCTCTTAAGCCAGCACGGCTGGCTTCCCACCTGCATCCTGTCTCAGCCTCCCAAGTAGTCAAGGTTTTTTTAAGGACCCTTTTAAAAAATTATATTTCTGCATAGTGACACGTGCCTGTAATCCTAGCACTTGGGAGGATGAGACAGGAGGATCACCCCTGGGTTCAATCCCCAGTACCAAAAAAATAAAAAGAATCTGTTTCCTTGGAATATTTTTAGAAAGGTGTTTCGGGAAAGTAAGTTACCTAGTGTTACTACTTTATAGTAGCCTCCTACTATATTTATAGTAGCCATTCTGATGAGATGGGATATGAAAGGAGAACTATGAAAACCAATTCATTAATTTATGACTAAACACTCTATCCAAATAAATCTTTCCCAAAGAAATTGTGGAAAAAATATTAGTGAAGGATTTATCTCATACTCTTAACATGCTACATAAAGAAAGACAGCTGAAAAGAAATCTTACAGGGAATTTTATCCCTTTGAACTTTCAAATAAAAGTCTTAAGTAAGATTATGCAAACTTACTAAAAACCGGTCCTGATTAGAAGGAAAAAAATGCGCCCCTTCTCCAAGTCAGTTCTGGAGGCTTTCTCCAGAGCTGCCGGGGTTTGTGTTGGGTAAAGAAAGACCTCCTAACAAACCAGCATTCTTTTCCACATCATCAGAGCTAATTGGCCCCCCTGCAGACTAAGTGACCAATCACATCAACTTCAGCTGAAACCAGCCCCCACGACAGTATAAACACAGGAATGTAAGCTGTAAGCCAGTCTAGGAAGAGAACCTGCCCACTGGTCTTGTGTACTGAAACTACCTGATCAAAAGGACAGACTCTGCAGGCTTCCTCAGGACCTACGTTGGCATACAGGCTGACTCTCACAAGAGCCGGTGAGTACACAAAATAGCATTTATCCTCATTTCTTAAGGGACCAGAAAGAAACTGACCAGCAAATAGAAAGAGATAGATTACTTCCAACAAATTTTTAAAACAAGACATTAGCTACAGGGTCCTACAAGGTCTTACTCTTTTTTCTTAAAATTTAAAATTGGAGTAATAGTTGTAACTTACAGCATTACTGGACATTTTCTCTTAACTACTTTACTAAATGCATACTAATTCTCAGTTGTGATGGATACATGGGCAGACAAAAAAAGGCCCTAGATGAAACTCAAGTGGCTGTTTAAGAAAAAAACAAAGTATATTTGGAAGGGTTTAAAGAAACCCTAAAATGAGTACAAGAAAATCAACATCAAAAGAACAAATCACTTTATTTTTTTAATCCATGAGAAAAGTGATTATTTTAATTTTCTTTTTAAACATGGATTACTGAAATTAGTATATGCTTTTGCAATTAAGAAGCTAAAATATGAGAGGATCTCTAAGCTTATGTAATAGGGTTAGATTTCACACTGTTTATCTTAATTACAGGGGCAGGCGAGGTGATTATAAGACTCTCAATACACTCTGAAGGTCTTATCTCACCCCAGATGTAAACAAATATTGCATCTAATACTTGTAAGTACAGCTGTACCTTAACTGTTTAGGATGAACTACAGATTACTCTGAAACATAACAACAGAAAAGGCATAATTTTAAGGACTACAAACTAAAGAATAGAATGAAAACATCATTCTGACAAACAATGAAGCTGTCAAACTATCACTTATACTGTATAATAGAGTACTATTTTTCCAACTAACAGTTTATAAACGGTCTAATATTTTACAGCCCATACAGAGAAAAACAATCAAACTTTCCCAATTATTCCATTCCATATCAATTTTCTGTTGGAATCCGTTCTTGAGATTTATAGAACTACAAACCACGACAAATACATTCAAAAAGCACTCGTGCCTGTGGAATATAAAAATTTGAGAACATAATAATATACACATGTCTGCCTATTATGTATATCAAGTAACAAAATTTTCTTTATTTACAGACATAAAATTATGTAAAAAATTATGAAATTATATAGGAAACCTCAATCAGTGGAAGGAATTGAAAAAAGGTTTACAAATTTGTAGATTTTATCCCCATCCCTTTCTTTGTTTTTATCTAAGGACAACTGGCAAGGAAAGCAGGTGGCTTCACCAAAAGGACACAGCTACGTGACTAACACAGAGCCTGATGGCGATGCCCCTTTATCCGACATTCTTTACAGTACCCCACTCTGACCAAAGGAGTCCAGAAAATGGTTATTCAGAAAAACTTGTTAAGTGAGGATCAAAATCTTACTCCTCTCAACCACTTGCCAATATAAGCAGAACAAGATCCTGCAAACTTTCATATAAAAAAAGATATTGCTTCACTGTTTTGATACTGGCCTGTTGACTTCTCTGTTCATGGCTTTCTTTGTGTTGTTTAGTTATTAGAGAAAAAAATAAAATTGTAAAGGATCTAAAGACTTCTATTAAAACTGTAGGTCACAGTAATAAAAGACCTACATGAGCATAATTTTGTAAGGTATAGTATATATGGAAAGTCTCTCACCAGAGAAGAAATTTTAGAACATTAATAAAAAAGTAGGTTGAAATCTAGAAGAATCATGGAACTTTTAATTACTCAAGATTTTTTTTTTTTTTTTTTTTTTTGCGGTACTGGGGATGAAACCCAGGGTATTCTACCTCCGAACTACATCTCCAGCCCTATTTTTTATTCTTTATTTTGAAACAGGGCCTCACTGAGTTGCAAGGGGCCTAAGTAGCTGAGGCTGTCTGCGAACCACGATCCTCCTGTCTCAGCCTCCCAAATGCTGGGATTATAAGCGTGCGCCACCAAGCCTGGCCCATTTTATTCTTTATTTTGAAAAAGGGTCTTACTAAGTTGTGGAGGGCCTTACAAATTGCTGAGGCTGGCCTCGAAACTGTAATTCTCCTGTTTTAGCCTCCCAAGTTCTAGGATTACAAGTGCACGACACCAAGGCCAGCTTACTTTGAATACTGAGGAGTATTTACCATGACAGTGGTTTCAAAAGTAGAACAAGCACCACTGCCCAGCACTAAAAGAAACTTTTCAACATAAGCAAGATGCAAGAACAATGAAGTGTTTGTAAAAAGAGCCAACTAAATCAAGCAAGGTGGCACATTCTTGGAATCCCAGGAGGCTGAGACAGGAGGATCACAGGTTCGAGGCCAACTTCAGCAGCTTAACAAAACCTTGTTTTAAAATAAAAAGTGGGGGCAGGGGGAGGGATGTAGCTCAGAGGAAGAATGCCCGTGGGTTCAATCTCCAGCTCCACAAAAAAAGAAAGCAGTCAACTATTTTACATTATAATATAGTTCTTTAATTTTCTTCCATAAAATTATGCTCGGATTATTTCATTTTTAAAATAACCTTCTTACTTGGTAAAATATAAACATGGCAATGCCTCATAAGAATTCTCCTCTCCACATTGTCTTAATTAAACCAGTCAGCATAATACAACTTAATAACTACGTTGTAACTTTCAAGTCTCAAGAGAAGTCTTCCCTAACTAAGAATCTATTTCTTACTTACAAATCATAGGTATGAACCTAATAAGCATTCCTGAAGAACAAATATTTTGTAGACTCTTCAACAGAATGGAATAGAATAGCATGCTATCCAAAGGCTAACCAGGGTCAAATGTCTGTTTCTGAGGCAAAACAGCACTGACTCTGGAATCCAAGTGCAAAGGACTGACAACCACTCCCTACCCTGTGATCTTAGACACTAACTGTGCTCAGGTTCAGGATCTGTAAAATGGAATAATGGCTGCACTTACTACCCAAGTTAGGAAACATTATTAGGAAAAAGAAAGCAACTAACACCAGAATTTTTTTCCTATGCCAGGCACTGCCCAACTGGCTTCACGTAAGTCAATACCTGTGAAATATCTGGAATGCTTCCTAGCACATAGTAAATTATACATATTAGCTAATACTATTCTTACTGTATGAATCCTGTGTAAAATTAATAGTAGTTTAATTACTTGAGTTACAGGGCAAGAAGAACATCTAATAAAAGTGTTTAAAAATCTAGCTATTGAAGACTAGCTTTAGATGACAGTACGAGTTCTCTTGGAAAATATTTTCATTTCACCAAACTCTGAACAGACAGCATCTTGTAATAAAAACAAATGACAACAGAAAATCAACTGGCTTCGCCCTTTGCCAGACCTAGATAAAAATCCAAAGCTCTCGTATGCTCTGTAATCTTTTTTATCTAAGCCTCAGTGACTTAATCTGAAAAACATAGGTAATAATGTTTATCTTTCTGAAAGACCAAAGAATCAGAGGTAACATAGCATGAAAGCACCCGGCACAGAGCCTTAAAGATTGTGTGTTATAACTGTCTTTTTTTTTTTTTTGGGGGGGGGTATTGATGATTGAACCCAAAGGCTTTCTACCTCCAAGTTATACCCCAAGACATGATTTCTACTTCTTATTTGGAAACAGGGTCACACTGAGTTGCACAGGGCCTCTCTACTTTGCTGAGGCTGGCGTGAACATGCAGTCGTGACCCCGTCCCGCCTCCCCTGGGATTACAAGCATGGCTTAGTGGTAAAGCTCTCGCCTCACATGCACCATCCACAGGTTCAATACCCAACACCCTCCTAAAGGCTACACCAAGAAAATAAATACACTACATAAAATGACAGGATAACCTCTTAGGGTAATGAGTTATAAACATTAATATCCGAGTTGGGGAGACAGCTTATTAGTAAACCATTTGGTGTCAGCCTCTGGGTTCAATCCCTGGCACTACAAAAAGGAAAAGAAAAAAAAAAAAAAAGCAAATTCTATCTAGGTTTGTCCTTCTAGAATTTCTTATTTTGCCAAGGAAATAACTACCCCTCTATCCTGCAATCTCACACTCTAATCAGAACCTAGAATGTTAAAAGGGGCAGCAATGCCGGGCGTGGTGGGCACGCTTGTAATCCCCGCGCTTGGGAGGCGGAGACAGGAGGACCGCAGAGGTTCGAAGCCAGCCGTGCTGGCTTAAGAGACCCTGTTTCCAAATAAAAATATAAAATAGGTCTGGGAGTGTAGCCCAGAGGTAGAAGGGTTCCATCCCCAGTACCACCCAACAAACAAACAAACAAAAAAAAGGGCAGCAATCAATCAAGCCAGATCAGAAACAATCTATGAACATATTGACAAAGTGACACACACAAAAAAAGCTTAGCCATAAAATTTTTCTTCTTTTCTTTGGTGGTACTGAGGATGGAACCCAGGAGCCTTCTACCTCCGGGCTACACTCCCACACCTATTTTATATTTTATTTGGAAACAGGGTCTCACTAAGTTACTGAGAACCTCACTAAGCTGCCGAGGCTGGCTTCAAACCTGCACAATCCTCCTGTCTCAGCCTCCCAAGTACTGGGATTACAAGCGTGGGACACTACACCCAACTCTAGCCATAAAATTCTGAACAGACTAATTATAAAACATATGAGAACTGCAGATCTCTAAAAGCTTACCACAAATTTAAGTCTTGTCCTAGTACTAAGTCTGGCTCCAAAACATTTGCAAACTGTTTAACATTATTTCTAAATAATTTCAATTTATTTACACAAAAGACTGTAAATAACTTACTCCTTTTAATTATGAATTCCTCATAATTACGAGAAGCTATTACTTACACAAAGTATTTGGTCAAGTCAATAAATACTTGATGCCTAGACTTGTGCAAAAGAGGACAGAGGGGTGTGAAACAGGCACAAATCATAACCCATACTCTCCTCAGAAATTCGACAACATACTTAGAAAATGTTAAAATATCCCATTATTTCAACAGTCATTCAGGGACACAGTAAGAGATATCCTAAGGTAACATGTGATTAACGAGCAAATAAATGACTTCGTCAATAAATGCCCCTTACACAAACAGAATACAAAAGCCTATCTAGGTTATAACTAGCATTTTCGAAAATAGCAGAAAGTAAAGGTGGTTTTAGAATTCATGAATATTAACTAAATATTTAACAGCTGACTAGTTTACTCTTAATTTCAGAGAATTACGGCCTGAGATGGAAAGCAGTAATTGCAAAGTTATTGCTCCTCTACTAAGTCAGAGATACCGAAGGATGGTCACCAAAGATGGTCACAGCACACTTCAAATGGACGGCGCACAGAGAGGCCTTGCGTATCTTCGAGATGCGTGGGGAATCCTAATGGACATGCGCTGGCGCTGGATGATGCTGGTCTTTTCTGCCTCTTTTGTTGTCCACTGGCTTGTCTTTGCAGTGCTCTGGTATGTTCTAGCTGAGATGAATGGTGATCTGGAACTAGATCACGATGCCCCACCTGAAAACCACACTATCTGTGTCAAGTACATCACCAGTTTCACAGCTGCATTCTCCTTCTCCCTGGAGACACAACTCACAATTGGTTATGGTACCATGTTCCCCAGTGGTGACTGTCCAAGTGCAATCGCCTTACTTGCCATACAAATGCTTCTAGGCCTCATGCTAGAGGCTTTTATCACAGGTAATTGTCTTTGTTCTTCAAAAAAACAACCAATTGCAAGTATTTTGGAAATAATATAGTCAGATATAAGCAATTCTGTTATAGAATAATTTATTTGCACTCGTATCAGGGACTGCATAAGAAAGAAACCAGTTAGGGCAAAACAATAGAAATATGTAAGGAATCTGACTCAATTCTTTAATTTTACCTACTGGAACTACTTAAGGAAAAAAAGAACCATTATGACTCTAATTTATAGGAATATCCTATTAAAAAAACTTAACAAAACATCTAAACATAGTTTTCCACAGAAGCTAAACATTTATTAAATAAGTGAATAAATATGTTCAATGCCTATTCTGATAATCATTTACCCAACAGAGAAATTCGGGGGTTTTCTTTTTGACTGTGCTACAATTTTCCCCTCTGAGATTATCAACATTTACTCAACACCAGTGAGCCCACAGCACCAGCAGCATTAATGTTAGTGGAGAAGTTACGTATGCATATCATTAGCAAAGTGCAATGAAAATTTGGCTTTAAAGATTAAGAAATTCTGCCCATTTATCTGTAATTCCAGTACTCGGGAGATTGAAACAGGAGGATCAAGTCCAAGGCCAACCTCAACATCCTAGTGAGACCTTGTTTCAAAACAAAAATCAAAAAGGCTGGGGGTGTAGGTTTGGTGTAGAATGCCTCTGGGTTCAATTCCCAGAACCCCACCCCCAAAAGAAGACTTTTAAGTTTTGCTTTAATAAACTTGGCAACATATAAGACTCTCTGTTCTAGCAAAGTAGAGCTTGTGTCCTTTTAATGTGACATATACAATTTAAAAAAATAACAGAAAACCTGACTTTAACATAATGGTTCTTTAGTGACAAGAAGGTAGGCACTGCAGGACAATCTGACATTAAGTCCCCGTGTGTTAGCAACAGACTCTACATCTAAAACAAATTATTAACTTCTCTAACAAGGGTTCTTACACTAGGTCAATTCTTGGATAAATTCAGGAGATCTGTGAATTTAGCTGGGGAGAAGTCACTAATCCCTAACTGAATTATGAATGTAGACAACAAAACTAACTGCATCAGAGCTGGGTGTAGTGGCACACGCTTGTAATCCCTGTGCTTGGGAGGCTGAGACAGGAGGGTCGCACAGGTTCAAAGCCAGCCTCAGCTACTTAGGGAGGCTCTCAACAACTTAGTGAGACCCTGCTTTCAAATAAAAATATAAAATAGGTCTGGGAGTATAGCCCGGAGGTAGAAAGCCCCTGGGTTCCACCCTCAGTACCACCAAAAAAAAAAAAAAAAAAAAAAAAAAAATTGCATCTGCATTACCAGTTAACTTTGATACAAACAGAAATCGCAGATATTTTTAATATCAAACTATAACACTTTAAATATCTGTATTAAATCTACTAGATTTAATGCATTAATAAAACACATATAGTGTTATATTTTTAAATGTTCAACCGAATTTCAATATATTTGATTTCCTCTGTATATAATTTCCTTTCCTTTGAAGCATTCTGGTAAGGGTTGCAAGGACCTCACCAACCTGCCAATAGGATCAGTTGCACAAAAATGGTTAAGAAACCCTCATAGGGGGCACAAGGAGGGTACATCTGAAGAGTGTACAGAATCATCTGATAGCCAGAATCCTCCCCAAATAAAAAGGTTTATGTTTCACAGTTGATCATGCTTCTGGTCCCCTCTCAACCCCCAGCATTCTGCTTTGACTCTAGTCTCTACTTCAACTTGATGTCATTTGGTTATAACCAAATTACATTTATTTTCTCTGACTTTGTTTTTTTAAATGAAGCCATGAATATAGGAAATGGCCAACTCTCTGGCTTTGTAAGAAACTAGGATAAAGTCTTTATATTTCTATGACATAAGATCAGTTTTGCTTATCTATTTTGAAATCACAGGTTTTTAACAGAAATATATGTATACTCTGAAAAATTCTTCAGGCAAATGAAACTATCCAAACTAAATTAGCAATGAGTTGAATTCCTGACTCACTTGGAAAGCATAGCACCAAGAAATGTATAATTATTTGATAAACTCTTCTCAGTCAGGAAAGGTTATTGACATTTAAAGTCTTCCTTCAAAAAAAAAATTAATGATTTCTAATTTAGGTGCCTTTGTGGCGAAGATTGCCCGGCCAAAAAATCGAGCTTTTTCAATTCGCTTTACTGACTTGGCAGTAGTAGCTCACATAGATGGCAAACCTAACCTTATTTTCCAAGTGGCCAACACCCGACCCAGCCCTCTGACCAGTGTCCGGGTCTCAGCTGTGCTTTATCAGGAGAGAGAAAATGGCGAACTCTACCAGACTAGTGTGGACTTCCACCTTGATGGCATCAGTTCTGAGGAGTGTCCATTCTTTATCTTTCCACTAACCTACTACCACTCCATCACACCATCGAGTCCTCTGGCTACTCTGCTCCAGCATGAAAATCCTCCCCACTTTGAATTAGTTGTGTTCCTTTCAGCAATGCAAGAAGGCACTGGGGAGATCTGCCAGAGGAGGACATCGTATCTACCGGCGGAGATCATGCTGCATCACTGTTTTGCATCCCTCATGACCCGAGGGGCCAAAGGTGAATACCAAGTCAAGATGGAGAATTTTGACAAGACTGTTCCTGAACTTCCAACAACTCTGGTCTCTAAGACCCCACATAGGACTGACATGGATATCCGCATCAATGGACAAAACATTGATAATTTTCAGATCTCTGAAACAGGACTGACAGAGTAAGATTTTTCTGTAGCACCCTATTTTCTAATGTGTTAAATATGCCCAGCCAGTTATGAAGCTACTTTCCCTTCACCGTATCTCACGTTTTCTTTTCTCAATGCTGATTACATTGCTCTGACTGCATCATCATAATCATGCCTATGCTCACAAAAAATGGCTAACAATATACATTCCAAAGCAAAACATTTTACCTTCCCAAGCTTATAACTGTGGTTATCTGCTGAAATAAACCTGACTCAACCTGACAGATATTTATACAGGAATGTGGCTGGTGTGTTTATAAGGATGTGGTATGACACTGGTAAGGAAGATAAAATGGACAGTTTTACACAGATGAACTCTAAGAAAATCAACCCTAAATCTCTCATTTCCATCTGCAAATAGAAATGGTCTAGCTTCAAACCCAGCTCCCTGGGTGGAAAGACAATTTCACAATATTTAGTGAACATCCTTTTACAACTGCTTTCAAGACAGCAAAGATCAATCCTTTGGTCATTATACAAAACTGGGGTAAGTACTACCTCCTAGATTTTTAACAGCTAAGAATGAAAATTTAAAGTAACGACACAGTACAGATTTATACATAAACCTAAAAGCATCTGAACAGGACACTCTAACACATGTGCATGCTTGTATGCTTGTGGCAGAAAGAAATCTCAGCAAGTAAAAGATACTTCAGCCCAAGCAGCCCTTGGGTAGGATTTGTGGCAAGGAGATGCAAATTTCTATCTACTTTAAGACTAACTTTCATAATAGCTAGATAATGGCTAAAAACTATAATCACCTATTCTTCTGAATGACTTCTAACCCAAGTAAAAACATTCTATTCCCATTCAAGAATATAAAAACACATAATGGCTCTAAATAATAATTCATAAATGCAAATAGATATTTAAGCCTTTATAGAAATGAAGGTTTAGTTAGATGTAACTCAACTAGGAGAAAGATCTCTAGTAGATAAAGCAAAAAATAATTAGGCAACAAAGTATTTTCAAACCCAAATTCCTGTTTCTAACATCAAATAGTTTTTTCTATAAACACAAAATGAGTGTTTATTCACCAGTAGGAGGTTGGACTAGATGATCTCCACTACTTCTTTCCAAGTCTAATACCCCATAAAAATTATGCTTTCTTTGCCTCAGTTCTTATTTTATGTATACAGCTTACATCCAGCTTAATTTAAGACACTTCTTTGAATAATTCCATTTCAATTAAAGAATGAAATGTCCTCAAGCAAAACAAGAACCCAAATGACACCCTATCAGGTTTCAAGCAGATCTGTAGCTGCTCTTCTTTTCTGAAATTTCCCTTATTCAGGCTCAAGTGGGAAAAGTGAAAGATTAGCCTTCCCCACTGGTGATGACCCAGGCAGGAATCATCGCTTGAAATAAGTACTCGGTAGGAAAGACAAGCAGCGGTAAAGAGCAGGACACCGCAGCAAGCCACATTTTTCTACTCTCTGACCAAAAGGAAAAGAAAATATAGAAGAACTTTGGAGTTGTCTAAGCTAATAATATCAGAAGAAACCTAATTATTGTGAACGTTTGCTGTTTAAAAATCCTAAGAATTCACTATTGTGTAGTAGTAAGACCAACAGATTTTTTCCAACCCAAAACTACTGTAACAAGACAGCAAAAATTATTTCTATAATAAATTAATAAGATTCACCTAATCTGTGAAAATAAAGTAGTATCAAAGACTCACGTGGTATTTTTTTCCTAAGAGCACTATGGTCAAACTACATATAAGGACAGCTAAGTGAAGCTGCCCAAGGCAATGACAAGTAAATGGGTGAGGCTCTGGCTCTGAGTCCCCCTCAGGAGGTTCCTGTCCCCTGTTCCAGTCAGATGAGTGGCAAATCAAATTCATTGTTAATACACTTGGTATATCAAAAACTAAATATGACTTCCCTTATACACTACCAAAAAAAAACAAAAACAAAAACAAAACTCTTGGGCACGCTAATGCTACTTAATACTTTACAACCAGGAAATGTGAGTAAAAAAAGGAACTTCTACCTAGGATATATAAAGTTTCTGGGAACCCTGTTAATAATTCTTTAACTTATTATTTGAAAATCAGTTTCTAGGTTACTGATTAAGTTTTCTGCAGAGAAACCATTATTCTATCAAGAGAACAAAATGCAAATGGAAAGAAAAGTCAAGTGTGGTGGCACACGCTTGCAATCCCAGTGCTTTGGAGACTGAGACAGGAGGATCACAGGTCGTGGTCAGCCTCAGCTGACTAAAGGCCCTCTGCAATTTAGTGAGACCCTACTTCAAAATAAAGAATAAAAAATAGGGCTGGGATATAGCTCAGAGATAGAATGCCCCTGGGTTCCATCCCTGGTACTGCAAATAAATAAATAAACAAACAAACAAATAAATAGGGGGATTTCTAGGAAGTAAGAATGGCAACTCTGCCTTTCTGCGTCTTATAGCTCACAAACTTGGGTCACGAGGCTCTCATATCCATACAGACAGCATGATAGTTCTAACGAACTCAAGTGGTTACTAGAAATCTTAACAGTCCAGATATATGTATATAAAAGCCTATATTACCATCTGCCAGAAGCAGTCCAGAACAAAATATTCTATATCCATTTCCAAATATTTCATACCGAAATGCTCTAATCAGTAACACACTTGCCTAAGCCTACTGGTATCAGGCAAATCATTTGTCTTACATAATGACCCTTCAATTTCATCCTCATGAAATCACACTGTAAGATGATCACAGAATTGATCTTCCTCTGTGCAGATATAAGTTCCTGCTGAAAGGAATTGAAATTCAAATATCATGGGTCTTTTTTCATTTCCACATTCTCTCATGGGTATTCAAAAGGAATATGTACGATTCAGCTGAGATATCTCTAATTCCATCATTTTCCTTCACATATAAACATATACAGAGCCTTTGGGTAAAACTCAGTGACAGTGCATTTGCTTGGCACACATGAGGCCCTGGGTTCAATCCTCAACACCACGAAGAAAGAAAGAAAGAAAGAAAGAAAGAAAGAAAGAAAGAAAGAAAGAAAGAAAGAAAGAAAGAAAGAAAGAAAGAAAGAAAGAAAGAAAGAAAGAAAGAAAGAAAGAAAGAAAGAAAGAAAGAAAGAGAAAGAAAGAAAGAAAGAAAGAGGAGAGAAAGGGAAAAAGAAAAAGAATGATCTCTAATTATAAAAGGAATGAATTATTCTAAAATCGTTAATGCTTCAATCATCTAGTCTGATGTCACAGGAGTCAGTGTGTTCACACAAACTAGTTTAGTACTGCTCTTCTTACATAGGATTAACATATAATTATGGAGCCAGGCATAATGGCACACACTTGTAATCCCTTTACTTGGGAGGCCGAGATAGGAGGGTAGCAGGTTTGAGGCAACTTAGCAAGACCCTGTTTCAAAATGAAAATATAAAATAGGGCTGAGTGTGTAGTTCAGTAATAGAAAACCCCAGGGTTCAAGCCCCAGTACCCACACACACAAAAGATATAATTATAAACAAATTTTAAATCTTATTACTTTTTTTTTTTTTTTTGCGGGGGTGGTACTGGGGTTTCCTGGAAACCCTACTACCTGCGAGCTACACTCCCAGACCTATTTTATATTCTTATTTGGAACCAGGGTCTCTTAAGCCAGCGCGGCTGGCTTCGACCCGGCACGATCCTCCTGTCTCCGCCTCCCAAGCGCGGGGAATACAAGCGTGTGCCACCACGCCTGGCAAATCTTATTTTTTAAATTAAAAGTCTTCTGTTTTTTTTTTCTATACCACTTTTAATAAAAGTAGAAAGCTTACAGAGAGATTAGAATCCTTCACACCGTTAACCTGAAGTGAGCATTTATAAAAAAAAAATTTAATAAAGGCCACTATATTAAAATATATGAGTGTACACACATGGGAACTGTCATGATATTTTAATACACTAGTGGCTATAAGCATATTAGCTTCCTGAGTATTCTTAGAATTCATGTCATATTTCAAGAACTTTGATTTTTCAAAGATACACCTATGGGATGGCAAAGAAAAGAACCTTTATTTTTTGGGGGGAGGGGTACTGAAGATTGAACCCAAAGGCATTCTACCTGAGCTATACCCACAGCCCTGTTTTATTTTGAAACAGGGTCTCCCTAAGTTGCTGGGGTTAGCCTCAAACCTGCGACCCTCCCATCTTAGCTCCCAAGTACTAGGATTCTAAATACGCACCACCATGCCCAGTTAGAACTTTTGGTCTTAGTAAAGGATGAGCAGGAAAACCAGATTAATATGAGAACCACAAATAATGAGGAAAAATAACTTCATACTTATCTACTCCTACCACATATTGAAAACAGGTGTCAACTATTAGTTAAAATTAAGCTATTTTCATCCAGGGAACTTACTACTTTCCCAAGGAAAACCAAGACACTGTCAGACAACGCCAACTATTAGACCTGCTTCCTCGAGCCACCTTCTGTTGCTCAGCCCGTTGCTGCCCTGGAGACTCATACAGGTCAAGTCTAATTTCACTTTCACATGATCATCAAGCAAATGCTGGCAGACAGTGACCCTCTAATCTCTCCTCCCCACTCTGTCCTGTCTACATTCTGGTCTTCTACAAAAAGAGCCCTATTTCCTTGATGCAGTCCCCATAACAAAGCTTCCAGGCGGGGGCCACCTACCACAACATACAAACCTTTTCAAGGTGTGGCCCCAAGACGGAGAGAACGCTGGAGCTGCCGTGTGACAACATAGAAGACCGGGGGGGGGGGGGGGGGGGGCGCTCTCTACTGCAGCCAGCTGTGCGGACACCAGCCAGTCAACACGCAGTGCGGTCCCGAGCCTCTACCTGGGAGGCTGCTGTTGCACACAGCTACTTCACACTTTAAATTCAGTAATGTGTATATATAGGTAAAATATTTATTATATATAATATTTTGCATTTCCACTGTTAAATTTCCATGAAATTCAATTTGGCCAACTGTTCAAGCAGAGGTCTCGAAAAGTCCCTAAAGATAAAACTTACCCATTGTCTACAATATAAATAAAGCTGACAACAGATTATCCACCCAATGACCCAAACTTTTTCATGTAACACTCATGTCTTTTCATGAATAAAACTACCAAGTACTCCCAATACCATGTTAATGAAAGCAGAATTTAAATCACTGATATGTTTAAATAACTTTTATATGGAAACAGTAAAGAAAAACCAAGTGTTATAACTACTTTGTTTTCAAAATAAAATACAAATTAATCTATGAATTTATATATTTAGCATAGATTTATGAGAAATGCTCACAACTGTCAGATGACACAGTAACACTCTGGAGATCTTTTTTGGTACTTGTAGGAATTTGGAAATGATGTGGTAATTCCATAACTGCAACAGTAATAGACTCCTTTTCTTCTTTTAGATGCAATCATCTACTGACAGTTTATAAGGTAGTACCTTAGTTCAGTCAGAAAGTCCATCCGGACATTATAGATTCTTTTATATGAACTATGATTAATTCATCCAAAACGCCAAAGTCCTGTTCCTTTATTATGGTCTTCTTCACTAGATATCTTAACTATTTATATATCTTATCTCAAAACAAGAAAAGCTCACACCAAAAAAAATTTTTTATTATAAAACCAAGATTCTAGCATTTTCCCTATTTTTTCCCATGTGTGAGATGCTATCTATCTTAAAAAAGAAGATACTAGATTGGTGCCTACTTTGAAATTTTGGTTTAAAAAAGGGCCCTTACAGCCAGGCGTGGTGGGCACGCTTGTAATCCCTGCGCTTGGGAGGTGGAGACAGGAAGATCGTACAGGTTCGAAGCCAGCAATGCTGACTTAAGAGACCCTGTTTCCAAAAAAAAGTATAAAATAGGTCTGGGAGTGTAGCCCGGAGACAGAAGGGTTTCCAGGAACCCCAGTACCAGCAAAAAAAAAAAAAAGGGGGGGGGGGAGCCCTTATGACAAGCCTATGATTCTACCTACTCTAGAGGCTAAGGCAGGAAGCTGGCCAGTTCAAGGCCAGCCTTAAAAAAAAAAACTCACTAAGACCCTGTTTCAAAATTAAAACTAAATGTTTATGCCAGGCCTGATGGCACATCCTTATAATCCTAGGGCTTGGGAGGCTGAGACAGAAGAATTGCAGGTTCACGGCCAGCCGTAGCTACTTAGTGAGGCCCTCCGCAAGTAGTGAGACCCTGTTTCAAAATAAAGAATGAAAAAATAGGGCTGGGGGTGTAGCTCAAAGGTAGAATGCCCCTGGGTTCCATCCCCAGTAACAAAATAAACAAATGCCCACAGGAAGGGATTTGGGGGGTGGGGTGGATTTATGCTTTGCAGAGAATATACAAACCTACAAAGTAAATCCTAACGGTTAATTCATCACCCTGGTTTGATTCAATGGAGACCTTAAATAAACATCAGAAAGTTCCACATCACCAGGCATGGTGGCACATGCTTCTAATCCCAGCATTAGGGAGGCTGAGACTGGAGGATCATGGTTTTGCAGACAGCCTCAGCTACTTAGTGAGGGCCTCCACAACTTAGTGAGACACTGTTTCAAAATATAGAAGGGGGGGGGGGCGGGGGGGGATAGGGCAGAGGGTGTAGCTTGAAGGTAGAATGCCCCTGAGTTCCATCCCCAGACCCGCAAAAAAAAAAAAAAAGTTCTACATGTACTTAGTGCTACAACCCCATCTACTGGAGACATAGGGGTAAGTAAGTGAGTCAATGACACATAAGCCTCGCTAAGCACTGCGGAGGTCCAATAAATACTTCCAAACAGTAAGAACCTTACCTACATCTTTTCGCCCTGGTTTTTCAAAACGTCTGTCACCCCTAGAAAAGATAAAATAAGTTTGAAACAAGGCTTTAGAGTAATATATAGATTTCCCATCCACAACACTCACTTTCCTCTATTTCCTTTAAGAGAAGTTCCTTTTTTTCTCAAATTATTGCCTAACTTTAGAAAATAAAGTACAAAGACAAAAACAAAATCCCTACCACTCCCCACCAAGCATCTCCTGGCCTAGAGTATAATTTAATGAGATGCACGGTATCGAGCTCCATGTAGTTCTCATAGTGTGCTCTCTCACATCACTAAATGTTCATAATCAGCCTTCATTCTTCTAGTGGGTATAGTATCCCACGATGGAGTTACCCATCATAGAAGGGCAGTATCAATCTGTCGGCTTGTTTTTAGTTATTTTTATTATAGATCTCACCACAGTGAACATCTTAGACATTCATTTTTATGCTACAGCCCTCACTCATCTTGAGAGACTTCATATAAAATCACAAACAACACAAAGATAATACCAGCAAACACTGAACGCTAATCAAAAAGCAAATCAAACACACTGCCCATGCTGTACTAACAACTATTGTATTTGTCTAGAATGCTCTTCCTTTAAATAAAGTTCGTTAAAAATTTCTATCATACAACTTGATATTCAATAATTAACAGCATTTTGATTTTAAAAAACGAAAGCCTGTAACTGTTCACAGAGACTTGTCTGTGCATTATATACCAAGAAACCCTAAGGCCAAGCTCAAGGTCCTTTAGTTACCTTTCCTCCCAGCTCTGCGATCTATGCATTTCCCTGCCACCTCCTCGACCGAAAACACCCTCTACTTCATCAAAACTTCTTTGGTAGAAACCACATTCACCTCTACCTCTGCCTGAAAATAAGGAAACAGAAAAAAATGATACAAGTCAGCATCCAGCACACATTGAACACCACAAATTATCCTGTAAGTTCCATCTCTATATAAGGCAAGGTATCTCTCTTTAAATATTTAGCAAAAGATGGGTGTGAGCCGGGCACAGGGGCGCACACTTGTAATCCCTGGGCTGGGGAGGTTGAGACAGGAGGATCGCACAAGTTCGAAGCCAGCCTCAGCTACTTAGGCTCTCAGCAACTTAGTGAGACCCTGTTTCCAAATAAAGTATAAAATAGGTCTGGGAGTACAGCCCAGAGTTAGAAAAGCCCCTGGGTTCACCCTCAATACCACAAAAAAAAAAAAAAGAAAAAGAATTACTGCACAGCGGGCATGGTGGCACACTTGTAATATTGGTACTTGGGAGGCTGAGACAGGAGGATCACAGTTCACGAACAGTCTCAGCTACTTAGTGAGGCCCTTTGTAACTCAGGGAGACCCTGTTTCAAAATAAAGAATAAAAACAAATAAATAAAGCTATGGGTATCACTTAAAGATAGAATGCCTTCCCCAGACCCACAAAAAAAAAAAAAAGCCAAAAGCTTTCAACTTATGCTCAATTCTTGAGGTACAAAAATGATCAAGATTAAATTCAAACCACTGAGTTGGTAAGTGTATGTGGATGGAAGAACTTGGAGAATCTGGTGGTTCAAATACAAACTGGCCTTTACACAGACAATTTGGTTAAACCTATTAACACGTGACTAATGAAATCTACTCAGAATGAATCCCAACAGAAATATCTGCACAAACATACAAATACAGTCATGCAATCTGTTAGACAATGACAGATTGCTTATACAACAGTAGTTCCCATCAGATTTTTGGGGGGGAGTGTGGCACTAGGGCTTGAACCCAGGGGTTTCTACCTCTGAGCTACATCTCCAGCCCTACTTTTATTCTTTATTCACTAAGTAGCTGAGACTGACCTGGAACCGAAGCTCCTCCCATCTCAGCCTCGCCAGTATTGAGATTACAAGCATGCACCACTATACCTGGCTTCCATCAGATTATAATGAAGCTAAAATCTTATCCCCAGATATGTACTACAATCACAATGTTGCCTGAGAGCAATGTGTTATTCATGTATTTGTGGTGATATTACTGTTAAAATTTAAAAAAAAAAAAAAAACCTAACAACTACAGCTGGGTGTGGTGGTGCACACTTTTAATCCCAGTACTTGGGAGACAAAGACAGGAAGATCACAGCTCTGTAGCCAGCCTCAGCTAATAAGTGAGGCCATCTGCAACGTAATGAGATCCAATTTCAATATAAAAAAATAAACAGGACTGGGGGTATAGCTCGGAGGTAGAATGCCCCTGGGTTCAATCCCCAGTACTGGGAGGAAAAAAACGACTATACAGCCAGATGTGTCAAAGCACGGTGCATACAGCAGTGTACAATAGATAGTACTTGGTAATGATAATACGTGACTGTTACTGGCTTATGCACTTAGTACTTTTATTACTATTTTAGAGGATACGCCTTTTCACTTATTAAAAAATAAGGTTTACTATAAAAAGTATGCCATATTACATTAGCAGCAGCCTCACACATTCTGTCTTTACTGTGTCTCTTAAATGTGACAAAAAAGCCAAATCAAATGACGAGCCTATACGTACTGTCTTGATTTGTGAGTGTCACACAAGACAGGAATCTGCACCACCGGATGGCGTATTCTCAGAATGTATCCCACTATGTATGTGTATATTCACTACGATTTAAGAAAACCAGAAAACCTAACCAGTAAAGGACTGGCTAAATAAATAATGTTGAATCTGAAGAAGATAAAGCACTGAAAACAAAAACCTAACTTCATACGTTTTCTATGTTTTTTCCAACTAATGCCCACTAATATCTATTTAATGATGTATCTGACAAACTAGTGAGAAAATGGGGGCTAAATCCTAGCCATCATTTCTATCTAGGTCAATTTCTTCCACAATACAAAACAACCTAATGGAAAATGATAGATTTTATATTTTGTGGTGCAAAGGATGGAACCTAAGGCCTCACAGACACTAGGTAAGCTCTCTTCTACTGAACTACTTCTTCAGCCCCAAAACAATAGATCTTGAATAAAAGTATGAATACATTTCAAAACCAAATCGAAATGAGCTAAATAATTATTTCAAATATTCAAACAGTATTTCTACTTCTTCATTATAATCTACCAAGAACTGACTCAAAATACAGCAATACTTTACTGATTATGAAATAGTAAAATAATGCATAGAATTGTATGTGGCTAATCTTAGAAGCTGTCTTGACTACTCTTAAGTATCTGTTTCTTCATCTGTAGAATGGAAGTAAGGACCACCGCTCAATAATAATAATCTTAAAAGTTACTTTCCAATTATACCAGCGTCACTCCATCAACTCACAGATTAAGTACCTCTCCCCTTCATGAAATGTGCACGTTTTAAATTCCTAAAATAATGCAACACAAACCGTAACACTTCGGTATTCCTCTACAATGATGTGTTTCAGATGGGAAAGTTCCCTCTACTTTTAGACAACAATCTTTTCGAACAAAAGCAATTACACACATGTCACCTTAAAAAAGAGTATTATTCTAGAAACATATAAATAGAAAATAGAGCCAGGCATGGTGGTGAACGCTTGTAATCCCAACACTTGGGAGGCTGAGACAGGAGGATCGCACAGGCTCAAAGCCAGCCTCGGCTACTTAGTGAGGCTCTCAGCAACTTAGTGAGACCCTGTTTCCAAATAAAGTATAAAATAGGTCTGGGAGTATAGCCCGGAGGTAGAAAAGCCCCTGGGTTCCACCCCCAGTACCACCAATAAATAAATAGTAAATAGTCTTCAGGTTACCAAGAAAACACATATTAAATATTGTCTGCCAGTCAGAGACAGAAGCTTCCTTAATAAGCACATAAAAATAATCCAATTCTAGAGCTTTCCAGCTCTTCCAGTTTAAATTATCTATAAAGAGCTCCAGGCGTGGTGGTGCACGCTTGTAATCCCAGCGCTTGGGAGGATGAGAAAGGAGGATCGCACAGGTTCCAAGGCAGCCTCAGTACATAATGAGGCTCTCAGAAACTTAGTGAGACCCTGTTTCCAAATAAATTATAAAATAGGGCTGGGGAGCCGGGCGTGGTGGTGCACGCTTGTAATCCCCGCGCTTGGGAGGCTGAGACAGGAGGATCGCACAGGTTCGAAGCTAGCCTCAGCTGCTGAGTGAGGCTCTCAGCAACTTAGTGAGACCCTGTTTCCAAATAAAGTATAAAATAGGTCTGGGAGTACAGCCCGGAGGTAGAAAGCCTCTGGGTTCCACCCCCAGTACCACCAGAAAAAAAAATTATCTATAAATATAAATCCCATATCAGCATAAGAAAGAAAATACATTATGATGAACCTTTTATGTAGCTAATTTCATTATGGTGGCACATAACTATAATTCCAGCTACGTGGGAGGATGAGAGAGTAAATCACAGGGTTGAAACCATCTTGGGCCACTTAGAGACCCTATCTTATAACGAACTCAAATAAACTTGGGATGTAGTTTTAGAGAGGTTGAGAGCTTGCCTATCAACAAGGACCTGGGTTCAATCCCTACAACCAAAAAAAGTCTAAATTTAAAAGACTGTCTATTCTCTGAGATTTTGCCCTAATCTTCTGCAGATTAAATATACATTCTTTTAATAATGCTGAAGACAGCCGTGTAGACTTGCTTTATTTTTAAATATCCAGACCAAATAAAATAGACAACAGTGCTATGTTGTTCCCTCCATTTACTTGTTTAAAATTCTATTAGTTCATAATTGTTTAAAAGTCTAAAAGTCATTTTTTTTTTTTTTTTTTTGGTGGTGGTACTGGGGTTCCTGGAAGCCCTTCTACCTCCGGGCTACACTCCCAGATCTATTTTTTAACTTTATGTGGAAACAGGGTCTCTTAAGCCAGTGAGACTGGCTCTGAACCTGCGCGATCCTCCTGTCTCCGACCTCCCAAGCGCGGGGATTACAAGCGTGCGCCACCACGCCCGGCGTAAAAGTCAATTTTTATGGCAAAATTTCCCCAAGTTTAAAAGACTCAGAATAGCTGAGCGTGGTGGGGCACACTTACCACGTGCTGGGGTGTAGCTCAGAGTTGGAAGTGTCCCTGGAATCAATCCCCAGTAGCACATATATATATACATACACACATTCATACATACATACATACACACACACACACACACACACACACACACACACACAGCTAGGGGTATAATGCTCCTGGAGTCAATCTCTAGTACAACAAGAAAAAAAAAAGAAGAAAAAGAAAAACCACAGTGGTTGTAAAACTAGTGTTAAAAGTATTTTCTAAAGTCAGGTATTCACTTGACTAGATTCATGCTGCTACTTCACATTAACATACTAATTTAGCCCTGCTTCTCGTATGCCACAGCATCTGTCTTTAAACCTATCTTGTTTAGGCTGGGCGTGGTGGCGCACGCTTGTAATCCCCGCGCTTCAGGGGCTGAGACAGGAGGATCACATGGGTTCGAAGCCAGCCTCAGCTACTTAGTGAGGCTCTCAGCAACTTAGTGAGACCCTGTTTCCAAATAAAATATAAAAAAGGTCTGGGAGTATAGCCTGGAGGTAGAAAGCCTCTGGGTTCTATCCCCAGTACCACCAAAAAAATAAATAAAAATAATAAAATAAAATAAACCTACCTTGTTTAAGTTCTCAACGTAGGAGTTCTTTATCATAACCTCACTTCAATGGAACTACCACGTAGGGAGAATCCACCAATCATTCACTAGCTTCTCAATAAGGGTTTTGTTTTTTTGGTACTGAGAATTGAACTCAGGGGCACTTAACCTCTGAGATACATTTTTTTAAAAACAGGGTCCTTTTAAGTTGCTGAGGCTGACCTTGAACCTGCAACCCTCCTGTATCAGCCTCCAGGTACTGGGATTACAGGCATGTGGCACCACGTAGAGGCTTACAGAGACGGACTGGCATGTGAAGCACACAGGGTCAGTGCGGCCACGCCTCTCAGTGAGGGAGCTCTCTCCCTCTCCGACTTGCTCTGCAAAGCGGCGAAGGCAAGCTGCCTAACTGCGACCTCTCTTCACGGCCAGGAAATGCACTTACAGAGCCAGGCAGCCAGCCCGCCGCCCCACACCGGGCACCTCCAAGACACACCGAGTGCACACAAAGCCTGCACCAGAGGACTCTAGCTGGGTGTGGGACTGAGCTGCCTATGGAATGTTAGTATGCAGAAGCTGACACACTTTGATCTCACCATCCAAAATTCTGTGGAAGATGCATTTTTTAAACAAGTTTTGCAGATGCATCTAACAAAGCCTCAGGTTGAAAACCAGTGTTCTAGAGATGAAGAAATAAATTTCAAGTAAAAACACAGACTGGGTACGGTGGTGCACACCTGTAAGCCCAGTACCTGTGAGGGTGAAGATGGAGGACCGCAGGTTTGAGAACAGCTTGAGCAACTCTGTGAGATTCTCATCAACCAAAATAAAAAATAAAACAGGGCTGGAGGCGTCGGTTAGAGGCAGAATGCCGCAAGGCTCAATCCCCAGTACCACAAAACACACAAATACGCACACAACTATGTAATAGTACCTAAATAATCAAGTAAAACCAGGTGCAGTAGTAAAAACCTCTAATGCCAGTATTTGGAAGACTGAGACAGGAGGATCACAGGTTCAAGGCCAGCTTCGGCAACCTAGCAAGACCCAGTTTCAAAACAAAAAATAAAACAGGCTGGAGGTGTAGCTTAGAGGTAGAAAAACTCTGGGTTCAATCCCCAGTACCCCCCAAAAAATAAAAAATTAAAAAAGATTTTTAGTTAGCCTCTTCATTGTTCACAATACTTTCATCCCCACATTCAGAATGGGCTGCTGAAAGAAACTGAATTGAATACGTTCTCTATAAAGACTGTTGAATACATTATTCATAAGGAATAATCTTATAAAGTTTAAAAAGATTCTTCTACACCCATGATCATGCCAATCTGGTAGTGTGAGAGGTGAAGACCATGGTCTCTGTCATTGAAGACACTCAATGTGTCCAGTTCTCAAGCATCTCTTAGAGAAAGCGACATAATTAAATGTTTTAATCATAATTTTGCCAATATAGGGTTAAATTCTCAAGTAAATATAAATATCAAGAATGTCCTATTTAGCAAAAAATCAATGAACCTTAAATAGGAAATAGATGATCAAAGAATCAATTAATAGCAAAACACATTTGTTTTTCTAAAACACAAGCCTGTAACACGACATGAGTGCTGCCTTAACTGCTTTTTGCTCCACCCCCTAAAAGGTCTTATCATTGATGCTTTTTGCTCAAGTCCCTCTAAGGCTGGAGCTGCTCCTGGCACGTGGCTTTCACATAAAAACTACACATCACAAAGAACCACAGGGATTCTAGTGCTGTTCCAATGCCAATACCCATCAGGAAGCGCTGGCTCCCAAAGCACAGGGTCCTCTGGGCACAAAGGACATGGATACAAGAATGCAGCCATTAACTGGGACTGTTATCTAGACGTCTTCAAGTTCGAGTCTACAGAGCTAGAATTATATTCCTCAGCTCAGAAACAGGAGTTATAGGGCAGACCCCTTGAGAAGTGGTTCAGAAGATAAGTGTTCAGCCGGGCGTGGTGGCGCACGCTTGTAATCCCAGCACTTGGGCGGCTGAGACAAAAGGATCGCATAGGCTCAAAGCCAGCCTCAGCTACTTAGTGAGGCTCTCAGCAACTTAGTGAGACCCTGTTTCCAAATGAAGTATAAAATAGGTCTGGGAGTAAAGTCCGGAGTAGAAAAGCCCCTGGGTTCCAACCCCCAGTACCACCAAAAATAAATAAATAAATAAACAAACAAATAAATAAAAGTTCAAAACCAAGTGTGATGGTGCACACCAGTAATTGCAGTACTTGGGAGACTAAGGAGGATTGCAAGTTCAATGACAGCCTCGGCAAGTAGTGAGACTCTCAATCAACCTAGGGAGACTCTGTTTCAAAATAAAAATAAAATAAGAGTGAGGGTATAGCTCACTCCTATTAAGGTAGAATGTTTCTAGGTTCAATACTCAGTACTGTGAAGAAAAAAAAACAAAGAAAATAAATGATCAGATGTTTAGTATGCAGTTTATGTAAAGAGCAGGTTTTTAAAATCAGAAATTAAAATATTTAATAAGTAATTTCCCTATCCTCCTCTGTCATTACTTTTTCAACAAAAGCTCACCTCTCCCTCTTGAAGAACTTCGACCTCTAGGAGCCCCCACCACTGTTCCTCCTCCTCCTCGTCCTGTCAATCGCAGGACAGCGGCACTATTTACAGACATGGAAAAGTTTCTCTGCCAAAAAATAAAAAAGAAAGAAAATGGATGAAACAGATAAAACTACATGATGCTTCTCCCCACATCCCATTAAAGGCATAAAGTATCATCCAATTACTACTAGCAATGGGAAACCATAGCTACATGATAAAGAGATGGCCCCAAATCTAGTTTTGCCTAACAATTTCAAGTTAGCATTTCAGAACAAAACTGACAATAAGTGCCTTATATAATGCTGGGTTCCTTAAGGAAATATACAAACAAACTAAATGCCGTATGTATCTCGAAGCAGACAGAGTAAATATGCAACAGAAAAGGCTAGGTAAAAGAGATCTCGTTTGAAGGGTCCTTGAAGCTGATCACTGAGAAAATCATAAAGAGTATGCTGTCAGAGTGGCCTTGTCCTGTTCAGCCTTGTGAATCAGCCACTCCGAATGGCACTGGCAGAGTGAGCGGGATCAGTCATCAGTGGGGTAAGGGCTCGACATAAGATCAACCACCTGGTAAGACATGAGTGGGGAGAGAGCACTTGAGGGTGAGGGACTCGGTGACATACACTCATCTCCAAGGTCAATCCAGAATAGGCCAAGAACGTGATTAGAGGGAGGCATTCACATAGGAAACAGGGAAGCCAAGCTAAAAACATGTAGAGTGATTCTTTCTTTCTCCCTCCCCCTGCGTGGTACTGCAGATTACACCCAGGAGCATTCTGCCTCTGAATATACCCAACCGTTTGTTTTCATTCTGAAACAGAGTCTCACTGGGTTGCTGAGTCTAGCTACCTGCTGAGCTATCCTCAAATGTGCAATCCTCCCATCTGAGCCTCCTAAGTACTGGAATCCTAAGCTATGTTCTACCACACTCAGCTTTACAGTAATGCTTCTAGATAATGGAATAAGGGACACTTCGGAAGAGGTAAAACAAGAAATAATCATAAAATCTTGAGCTAGGTACAATAGTACACATCTACAATCCCAATACTTAAGAGGCTAAAACAGAAGGACCGCAGGTTTGAGGCTAGACTCGGCCACTTAAAAGGGACTATTTCAAATTAAAAAATAAAGAGAGCTGCAAGTGTAACCCAATGGTAGTGTAACACCCCTGGGTTCAATCTCTAGTCACACACACACACACACACACGCACGCACACACACACCCTCTTAAAATTATTTATAAAATAAAAATACTAGAAATCTGATGGAGCATTTTCCCAAGAGGGCTCTAAACTAATAAAATTTGAGCAGATCCTTAGTTGAACTGAATCCCTCTGAGCACTTGGAACCTAAAAGACGTTTACAAAAATGCAGGTATAGTACTGAACGGAAAAATGAACCCTGGGCCTGGCTGGAGCCAAGGGCCCTCTGAGTAGAGGAGCAAGCAGTGAGCTCACGAGATGCAGTCAACGGGAACCCTGCAATCCAACACGTGCTTTAGTTCTAAGTGGTTCCTGCTGCTTTTCTACTTTGATTTCAAGTCAATTGAAATAATATTCATACTTCCCTCACTTAAACTCTTCTGCTTTCATTATTGAGCTTCTTTTTTAATATATAGCTGATTTTCTCCTCATTGCTTGACTTCTTCACAATTCTAGTCACTACAAGTTTGCTCAAGTAAACTCTAGAAACATAATCAAAGTAAAATTTTCTTTTCGTCTTACAAATAACCATAAAATCAAGTACATCAAAACAAGACTTAAGATGTAACTGATAACTAAAATGAAAGAAGCACCTAAGGAAAACAAATATTTCAAACTATATTATATTTATTGTGTGTGTGGCACTGGGAATTGAACCCAGGGGAATTCTACCTCTGAGCTATATCCCCTGCCCTATTTTTTTTTTTTTCCCCTTTATTTTGAAACAGGGTCTCATTAAGTTGCAGAGGGCCTCACTAAGTAGCTGAGGCTGGCCGCCAGCCTGCAATCCTCCTGTCTTAGCCTCCCAAGTCCTGGGATTACAAGTATGTGCCACCATGCCCAGGTTCAAACTATGTTTTAATAATAAACTTACTTAAAAAGAAAATTGGTTGAAATATACACATAAACTTACCTTTTGGCAGACAGTAAGCAGTGAGAAACCTAATAATGTCTCTAGGCATTACTATAATTAAGCAAGACTATGAAATTTCCAAATGTGGGTTAATATATTATAGTACTGAAAAAAATAGGTCAGATCTAACTGCATTTTATATGCCAGGATCCCACGCAACTGAACACCTTACTAAAAACTACCACATGTATAAACCAAATGTACCGTAAGTGTAGAGAAACTCATGTATTTTCTTATACTATCAAATAGCACTGCTTAAAGCACAAACTGATAAAATCTCTTTGGAAGGAGATTTCTCAAAAACCATTTAAGTGCCCATACCATTTAACACAAAAATTCTACTTTTTACTGATGTGGAAAATAACATAAGTAGAAAAATTTTCAAATGTAATACTGTTTATAAAAGCAAAAAATGGTAGTCAGGAGACAGAGACAAGAGAATGGGTTTGAGAACAGCCCAGCAACTCTGGAGACACTGTTTCAAAGCAAAACTGTAGCTGCGCACTTGTAATCCCAGTATCTGGGAGACCAAGATAGGCGGACTGCAGGTTCATGGTCAGCCTCACAACTTGGCGATGCCCTCCACAACTTAGTAAGACACTGTTTCAAAAATAGGCTGGGGGTGTTGCTCAGAAGTAGAATGTCCCTGAGTTCTATCCCTAGTGCCACCACCGAAAAAAAAAAAAAAAAAAAAAAATCAAAAAGGCTAGAGGTGTATCTTGAGAACAACAACAACAAAAAAAACAAAAACAAAAAGACTAGAGGTGTAGTTTTTATTTACCAAAACAAATAAATAAACAAATCCAAAATACACCCACATGGTCTTCTGGGGCTACAGTGAAAAATTTCTAATCTTTGTATGAAGCCTCTGTGACCATAAAACGCAGACATTAACATGAACAATTCCATTATAAAAACAAAATTAAGATTGCGCCTCTAATCATTCTAGAACTAATTTTGGTGTGTAAGTGTAACGACACTCTTAATTTTATTCTTCTGCAAATCACTAACAGTTCCCAAGCAACACATATTGTTGCATAACCATTGATTTTTCCAAATGATTTCGGCAGCTACTTACTACATTCTTTGGTTTGTTTTTTTGTTTGTTTGTTTTGGTTTGGTTTGGTTTTTTTGGCAGTACTGAGGATGGAACCCAGGGTCATTCTAAGCTGCAGAGGGCCTCACTAAGTAGCTGAGGCTGTCTGCGAACCATGATCCTCCAGTCTCAGCCTCCCAAATGCTGGGATTACAAGCGTGTACCACCATGCCCGGCTTCTACAAAAATTTTTTGACTGTTCAGGTCTTGAAATTCCAAATGAGTCTTAAGATGGGATTGCTGGTATCTCCCAAGAACTCACTGGAAACTTTTGAGGGCCTTCACTGACTCTGTAGACTACTTTGGGAAGTACTGCCATCTGCACAATACAAGTCTTCCAATCTGTACCTCTCCCTTTTCTTTTCTTTTCCTTACTGGAACTAGAAATTGAACCCAGGGTCATGCTACCTCTGAGCTACATCCCCGTTTTATTTTATTTTGATATAGCGCTTCACTAGCTGCTGCCGTGGCCTCTAACCTGCCATCCTCCTACAAAGCCTTCCAAGTTCAAGAGTGCTACCCTTCAATTCCGTCAATGCTGTCATGCAGTTTACAGTGTGAGAATCTTACACCACCCTGGTTAAATGTATTCGTCGTTATTTTATTATTTTTATGCTATTATAAGTTTTTTTAATTTCCTTTGTGGATCATTCATTGTGAATACAAAAATACAACTGATTTTTGTGTAATCTTGAACTTACAAATGTGCTAACAGTTTTGGGGTGTGTCTTCTGTAGCAAAATGAAAGAAACTAGAAAATATCATGCTGAGATCAGTCAACCTCAGAAAGCCAGGGTCCTATGTTTTCTTTCATATGTAGAAGCCAGAACAAAAATAGGACGCCAAAGGGACTTCGTCAAATAAGGAGGGAAAGCAGTAGAATAGTGGAAGGGGTTGGGGGAGTGAGCTGGGAAGGGAAAACACGAGGACTGAGGAATGGGACAGTCCAGACAGGGTTATATCCATACAAGAAACGCTCACTACCAGTCTCACCATCGTGTACGGGAGGGAAGGGGGAGCGTGCATATGGAAGAAAATCAAAATGTGATGTAGGCATGCATGTTTGTATCATCCTGAATCTCACTATGATGTACACTTACACTGCACCTTTAAAAGAACAAAATAAAAAAAAAACCCAAAAGCTGGAAAGGCTGTATAGAAATGTCAACTCTGGCTAGGAGTGTGACTCAGCAGTACAGCACTTGCCCAGCATGCACAGGTCCTGGGTTCAAACCCCAGCACAGGCCAGGAACAGTGGTGCACACCTATAAGCCCAGAACCTGGAAGACTGACACAGGATACTGCAGGTTTGAGGCCACCCTCAGCAACTTTGCAGCTTGCCTAGCATGCACAAGGGGGAAAATACGAATGCTCACTGAGGCATAGTCTATAGCACCAGAAATGAAGCAGCCTCAATAGGCAATATGCGGAGAGGAAGGTACAGATGAATGGCCTAGAGCTACCATGCCGGCCCTGGTGAGTCTGACACCAATGCTGACAGGAGGAGGCTGAGGGTAGACGATGTTGCCTGAAAAGCTGACAGACAACTCTTTTATGGCATATGGACACTTAAATATGTGACAGAAACAGAAAGACATGAATGAGAAAAATAAAGCAATTTATGGTGACCTATGAGAAAAAAGGGTGCCTTCCAGGCAGTTTCAATTGTATAAGAAATCTTATTTCCTAAAACAAAAAGAGATATGCCATAATCTTCAGATTTACTGACATATCAAATGGTAAACATGCTGGTGTTTCTGAGAGTACTCTCTACAGTCATCTATTTAAAATGCATCATTATAAAAATGTTTCTAAGAAAAACTAAACCAAAATATAGTCGAGTACCAACTGGATACTTGGAAATAATTTTTCAGCAATCACTAGAGACAGAATCTTTTCTTTCCTACATTCTCTTTACAGCAATAAACACCTGTGTCAATGAAATTATCTGTGATGACCCTTGAAGACACTGGATTTCATAAATAAAGATGATTTTATGAAACATACTTTCAGCCGGGCGTGGCGGCGCAGGCTTGTAATCCCCGCGCTTGGGAGGCGGAGACAGGAGGAAAGCGCAGGTTCGAAGCCAGCCACGCTGGCTTAAGAGACCCTGTTTCCAAATAAAAATATATTTTAAAAAATTGGTCTAGGAGTGTAGCCCGGAGGTAGAAGGGTTTCCAGGAACCCCAGTACCACCAAAAAAAAAAAAAAAAAAAAAACTTTCTTGTGAAAGTATGGTGCTAAAAATCAAAGATTAGCTGGGTATGAAAGTTTACGCCTGTAATCCCAGCATTTGGGAGGCTGAGACAGGAGGATCCAGGTTCACAGCCAACCTCAGCTACTTAGTGAGGCCCTCTAAAACTTAGTGAGACCCTGTTTCCAAATAAAGAATAAAAATAGGGCTGGGGGTGTCACCCAGAGGTAGAATGCCCCTGGGTTCCATCCCCAGTACTGAAAAAAAAAAAAAAAAAAAATCAAAGATTAGTGTCACAGCTTTTTTTAGATCTTAGCACAAATCTAATAGAATTGTTCTTAATAGAATGGTATCCCCATGAAAACATGTAAGTGTGAGAAAACACCCAGAGTTATCACAAAGCATAACGATGAAACTGTTCTATAATTAGATAGGGTGTCAGTTGTTCATGTTGGTATATTCTAAAAGCCACCGAACTGTATGTGTTTAAAAAAGGAATTTATGAAATGTGAACTATGTCTTTTTAATAATGAAGCCAAGTGGTGGCGCACACCTGTAATTCCAGTACTTGGGAGGCTGAGAAAGGAGGATTGCAGGTTCGAGGACAACCTAGTAAGACTCTCATCAATCTAGTGAGACTCTGTTCCAAAATAAAAATAAAACTGGGCTGGAGGTGGAGCTGAGCGGTAGAATGCTTCTGGTTCAATCCCCAGACCACAAAGAATAAAATAAATTAAAAATAAAAAGTCATAGTGAACCAGGAATGGTGATATACATCTGTAACCTCAGTACTTGGGACGCTGAGAGAGGAGGATCGCCGGTTTGAGGACACCCTCAGCAAAGTAGACGCTCAGCAACCTAGGAAGACCCTAGAGACCCTACTTTTCAAAACAAAAAATAAAAACGGTGCTGGAGTATAACTCAGAAGTAGAATGCCCCTGGGTTCAATCCCTAGCAGCCCCCACCAAAGAAAATATATATACGATTCTTCATTTGAAGTGGCATTTCAACAACTCTGCCATTCCTCTCCACTGCAGTACAATCACCATGAGCTGCTGGAAGCCACCGTTTTATTTTCTGTAGAACACAGCACAGTACAAACAAGGACAACACAAAACTCTCTAGCCTGGAAGTTGTATTTTCCTCACAATATCACACACACACACGAAATAGGTGCCACGAGTGTGAGGTGCATTCTGAGCGGAAGAGCGGCATCTCCTCTGGTGCTAATGAACGCAGTGCGAGTCCAGGCTGGCAGGCACTTCTGAAGCACTACGCTGTTTTTCCTCATAATATCACACACATACAAAACAGGTGACACAAGAGTTTTAGGTGCATTCAGGCTAGCAATGACTTCTGAAACACTATGATCTGCCCTTTCCCCCTCAAGAAGTAATACTTCCTCTCAATTAAGACATATAATTCCCATTGTGCTTTAGGATCTAGAAGAAGTTCCTTATCTCTACATAATATTCAATAGCTTCATATACTAAAGCAAAACTAGGCAATTCAAAGGCATCTGCATGACAAGAAATAATAAGAAAAAAGACCTGTGAAAGTGGGCATGATCGTGTACCCTTGTAATCCCAGCACTTGTGAAGCTGAGACAGGAGGATCACAGGCCACAGGTTCACAGTCAGCCTCAGCTACTTAGTGAGGCCCTCCACAATTTAGACCCTATTTCAAAATGCAAGTAAAAAAATAGGGCTATGGGTGTATCCGTGAATGACCCTGGATTCAATCCCCAGTACTGGAAAAAAAAAAAAAAAAAAAAAAAGACCTGTGAAGCCTCAGGATCCACCTTAGGGCCTAAGCAGTAGCTTCCTAGTCTCATGTCTTAGCAGAAAAAAACTAGAGTTTGACTTGAGGCTCAGAGCTAGGCACAAACCTGTTCTTCTTCTGTAAAGGGTACCAGTGCCAGCGGCGGCAGGGGCTCCTCCTGTAGGATAGGCAGGAATTCTTTATCCAGAAGGTCTGAAGGTATCTGCACAACAAACACATGACACCGAGACATTAATGCTACTCCTCCAACTGCAAGAAGGTAAAACCAAGAAAAGTATTACCATCTATTAGAAATGATTATAAATACAGACAAAGCTTATGAGCCACAATTAACTTCTGTTAACTATGTGAGAGAGTCAAATATTAAAAACTAGGGCTAAGAATTTAGCTCAGGGAAAAGTGCTTGCCTAGCACACCCAAGACCCTGGGCCTGATCCCTAGCACTGTAAAATATCTATATTACAAACCCAGTCACCCTCACTCTCCTCCCATGAGACCACCACTTTTGGACGTGGCCTGAGCTCTGGTATTCCAGAGCACATGGTGGAGGAGTAAAAATCTCCACATTTAACTCAAAGCACATGGTAAGAGTTTCGTAAGTGGTTATATTTGTCCTTAGCAAGCATCATTAAAATCTGAGTCTCCATACATTAATAAATTAATATAAAACTATATTGAGAAAAATACAAAATATTCTTACTAGTGAGATAATAAAAGTCTATTTTACACTGTTTCAGTTTGAACATTTATAAGTGAAATGAATGTAGTGTTAACATTCTGAGATTTTTTTCCACTAACAATTTTACATTTAACTCAGAAAGAAAGGACAGAAGGTGCTACTCTTTCTTCCTTGTTCTCTGCTTCTAACTAGAAAGTAGAATTAGAGGGACGATAAAGAGAAGGCAGAAATTCTTCATTTCTCAGCCTTCATTAGGACAAAAACAACAGAGAAGAAAGGGAGGCTCAGAGGAAAGTAGGTAGAGAAGGCAAAAAGTGCTGCCCGCTCCTACACCACAGGTTTCCTCTAAGCGAGGGCGTGACACTTAGAAGAGCCGCTGCTGGTACTACAGGTTCAACGCAGAAAAAAGCCAAGTGGAGAAAACGCAGAGGTCAGCACGTGGACAGAACACACACTTTTCATATAGCAATACATTACTATGCGGAGAACAAAGTTTCATTCACAATTTTGAACTCTTTCCCTACTACTTTCTTACCTTGTTGTCTTTAAGGAAAAGTGCTAACATTTCTTCTCTGCCATAGCGATAATCTGCTAATTTATACTTCGGCAATGCTGGGGAAAGAGGAGGGGATGTGATACTCCCACCGCTGGACAGAGCTCGGAGCCTAGGATAGAAAAAGCAGAGAATATAAAACTAAGTGACAAATACTCTGGCAGAGTGGACTTTTTGCTTTATGTAAAATATACTGTAAGAAATTTTCATGTTAGTTCTTGGAAAAAACAGAAAGACAGCCTGTTATCTCAATGAACCAAAGATTTTTCCTTGAACACTACCTGCTATCATAGCACTTGAGGGAGAAGCTCACTGAGTGGTAAGTACACCGCCATGTGGCAATTCCCTACCTAAAAGGTATTATGGTATATCCTCAAGAAACCTGGGGCTGTGGAAGAGATACTAAACCAACTATTAAAAAGTGAGCCAGGCGTGGTGGCGCACGCTTGTAATCCCCGTGCTTGGGAGGCAGAGACAGGAGGATCGCACAGGTTCGAAGCCAGCCGCGCTGGCTTAGGAGACCCTGTTTCCAAAAATAAAATAGGTCTGGGAGTGTAGCCCGGAGATAGACGGGCTTCCAGGAACCCCAGTACCACCAAAAAAAAAAAAAGTGAGATACCACCATTGACTCATTAGATTTATAAAAATTAAGAAGTCTAACAATATCAAATATTGGTAAGAACATAAAACAATAGGAACTTCCAAGTAGAAAGTATGAAATTATAAACTGGAATGGCCACTTCAAAGAATGATCTGGTAATAGTTGATTATTTGATAGCTATTTGATAATAGCTAAAATATTTGATAAAAATATATGACTCAAAAGCAGTAAAGATGACTTGCTTAAAATGTTAGTGAGCAGCTTCTATACTGCTTCCAGACACACAAAATGTGATAAAAGCACAGAAAGTAACGTGGACAAAAACATCATTGAAGATAAGGTTATGGCTGCAAAGGGGAGTATGAAGAGTCTTAATTGTACCTGTAACACACTGCCTTTCGTGCTGGTAATGAGTACAAGGGCAGAATGTGTCATACACCTGTGATATTTCATTTCATTTTATTATTTTTTATTTATTTATTTATTTATTTATTTATTTTTTGGTGGTACTGGGGTTCCTGGAGACCCTTCTTCTACCTCCGGGCTACACTCCCAGACCTATTTTTATATTTTTTTATTTGGAAACAGGGTCTCTTAGGCCAGCGCACGCGGCTGGCTTTGAACCTGCGCGATCCTCCTGTCTCCACCTCCCAAGCGCAGGGATTACAAGCGTGTGCCACCACGCCCGGCCCTCTCATTCTACTTTTTTATAAATACTTTATTACAAAATTTTGAACATGTGTAAGAGTATCAAGAAACACATAAAAAAAAACTGTGCCAATCACTCAGGCTCCGGAGTCAGTAATTCATGAGCCAAACGCACCTTTTCCACCACCCTGTCTGGTCTCCTTTTCTAGTATTTTAAACAAACTTTTGACGTATCAATTTATCTTTAAAATTTTAGAATGTTAACACTAAAAGACAGGGACTGTTTTTAGAAGTCTGGTTTTGCCGGTTTTTCCCCAAGATGTAGTTTAAAATATTTCTCTGTCCTCAGTATTTCGTGTAAATTGACAACTAGGTGTAGAGACTGGATAAAATGTGATTCTTGTCCTTGGAAATATTTCCTTGCGGTGGTGTGTCACTCTGAAGTAGAGACCTGGGTTGTCTGAGTGATGCCAACAGCCGACGAGGACCAACGCTAGGACCCCTAAGTTCACTGCCGTTGCTGCAAAGTGGTCCTATTCTCTCTTAGTATTATTTAGTATTATCCTATTTTAGTATTATTCTTCATTTTCTGGAGTATTTCTGCAAAGAGAAATTTTTCTCTTATCTGGTAGAGTTACTCAATGGTATAGTTTATACAAGAAAGGAAGAAAAACAATTTTTTATTAGTTCTCAAAAAATGCCTTGGTTTGCTAGCATCTTCCAATGCTAACAAACTTTTTATTAATATATTTCAATTCTCTGCAATTACTCTTAATAATGTTCAAATTGTCTGACCAGTGGGAAGCTCTTCAGATTCGCTCCTGGACCCTTCTGACTGGACTCTAGTATTCTTTAACAACGTGTTTCCTGTCTGGTATGGCAGACTGTTCCAGGCTTATATTCTTTCTGGCCTAAGGAGCCCTGATTCCCTCTAACACACATAAAAACAACAATCTGGGTGCTAGGAGTGCTCACTGCTACTGGGTTGGTCTTTCTTTCCTTTCAAATTATTCTTGGGCTTAGAGGTTCTTTGGTCCATAATTCTGATTAAACAACCAGGTAAGAAAAGAACGTTCTCACTAAGGAGAGAGCCAACCACTGCTCTAGGGCCTTCCAGGAAAGGGCTATTTACTGTAAGAATAGAGGTTACATCCCCTCAAACCGCACCATGACAGATTTTTTAAAATATGAAGTTGAAGGGTTGAACATCTTACCCAGTCACAGACTGCAGAACAAATACATAAATTTAGGTTTTTATGACAAAAAGACCATCATTCCAACAATTAGGTCTCCAATTTGTATTTAAAATAATCTACCTCTTTTGTTAACCCTTAATCTTTAAAATATACATATATTTTGTTAGAATTGTTGTAAAATACCTTCTTTATACCACACCAATATGTTTCCCAATAGTTTTTACCACTGGAGGGCACATAAGCTAAGCATTCTTTCAAGTGAAAATCATTCCAGAACTGGCAAAGAGCCACTAAGTCACACCAGAGACACCCTCTCGTGGCCTGACTTGCCTAATTTTTCAAATGCTCCTCTCCCAGCAAGGTTTCAAATCCATTTACTGTCCGATCCCTCCCAATGATTCCAACGGCTTTCTGAGTCTATTCGAGGCCCCTGTTCATGACAAACACTGGTCAAAGCTGGAGGCCACTCCCTCCCTATGTCCTTTCCCCGCAGTTTCTAAGCGGAGCTAACAGTGACGCGCGTGCCGCAGCACCCCACTCCCACCTGGGTGCTGCTCTTCCCTCCTCTTCCCTCTGGAGTGCCTCTACTTCTTCACTTCTCAGTCACTCAAAACCTTCACTTCTCTCACCACACTATTCTGCAAAGTCCACCAATCACCTTAACGTTGTCCTCATGGCGCTCATCTCCATGGCCTACACTGAGATCTGTAACCCAGGAGGCTCAATCTTACCGCAGGCAGTAAGCACAGGCCCCAGCAGCAGACTCTAAAACCCCATGATCCTACAAATCTTCACTTAGGCGCTATTCAAAACCCAGTTTACAAAGGGCAATTTAGAACGCCAATACAGATGTGTTAAGATTGGGGATCAAAATGCACCTCTGTATAAGCTTGTGAGTCCTAAGTCCAGCTCTGACCTTTCTACAGAGGCAGGCTTTCGTAGAAACCGTATCAGGTGCTTGCTCGCTGGCTCAAGCACGCCAAGTTCTTCATCACCTCTGTCCCCGAGGGGCTGAACACCAGCCATCGCCTTGGCCACTCAACTGAGATTTTCCGTTACTCCTCTCACCTACCATCTCCAGCACTCTGCACACCTTACAAATCCTCACTCTCTCCACCCATCTCCTGATCCCATAACCTAATTTTTGCTCACACACTTTTATTTTTGTAGCAGCATGCTAAATGATATAGTTTTATTCCATCCTCCACATCACAATGTTTATGTCAAATGCAAGTATGAACAAAACTCTTTGCAGTTTTTCCATGGCACACAATGACCAAACAAAGCCTCACAAAAAAGTAACCCCCAAGCCCCTCTCTCCCACAGTCCACGTTTTGAAAGACAATCATCTTTCATCTTTCTTTTGTGTGTGTAATTCCTAGAGATTGAACACACGGGAGCCTTCTCTGGGCTATACCCCCAGTCCTATTTTATTTTTTTAAATTTTGAGACAGAATCTCACTAAGTTGCTGAGGCGGCCACGAGCCTGTGACCCTCCCGTCTCAGCCCCCCAAGCACTGTGATTACAAGTGTGTGCCACCACACCCTGCTTCTTTCCTCTTAAATCTGCCAATTTCTTGGCTCCTTGTCTTTAAACATGTCCTTTATGCTGTCAAAAATATTTTTCTTAGTTGGGTGTGGTAGCCCACAGCTATAATCTCAATATCTGTGAGGCTGAGACAAGAGAATAGAGCAGGTTCAAGGCCAGCCTTGTCACCAACTTAGAAAGACTCTCAGAAACCTAGTGAGACCCTGCTTCAAAATTAAAAATGAAGCCGGGCGTGGTGGCGCACACTGGTAATCCCCGCGCTTGGGAGGCTGAGGCAGGAGGATCGCACGGGTTCGAAGCCAGCCTCAGCTATTCAGTGAGGCTCTCAGCAACTTAGTAAGACCTTGTTTCTAATAAAATATAAAAATAGGTCTAGGAGCGTAGCCCAGAGGTAGAAAGCCCGAGTTCCATTCCCCAGCACCACAGAAAGAAAGAAAGAAAGAAAGAAAGAAAGAAAGAAAGAAAGAAAGAAAGAAAGAAATAGAGGGAGAAAGAAAGAAAATTAAAAATTAAAAAATAGAACTGGGGATGCAGTTCCAGGGTAGAATGCCCAGGGTTCAATCCCCAGTACCACCAAATTAAAAACAAAAAACACATTTCCTACACTTTTCCACCAATACAGGGAGAAAGATGCTAGAGCAAAGAAAGGTTACAAGTGGGAAGAACAGGAAGAAAGGCAGGTGACAGAATAAGCAACACAAAAAGATAGGGAGTTGGAAAGAGAAAGAAGAAAACTGAAAGCTAGACACTGACATGGACCACTGCAGGCACCAGATGCTTTCTGAACAAATCTGTACTCTCTTCTAAGGGTGTCCTTTAATGACATCTAATTTACTACCCAAGCAATGACCTATTAGCCTTCTGAAACTAAGAATATTAATACATTTCATCCTCCAGAACTTCTCCCATTTTTCCCAGAATTACACAAAGGTTTTTTGTTTGTTTGTTTTGTGCTATTGGGCATGGAAGCCAGGGGCTATCTGCCTCTATACCCCTAACTCTATTTATTTAGAAACAAGTCTCATCAGTCTTGATATATTGCTGAGGCTGTCCTCAATCCTGCAATCCTCCTGTCTCAGCCTCCCAAGTACTAGGATTACAGGCCAGTACACCCATCTCTCAAAAAAAAATTGATACTCAAAACAAGTATAATTGTGTTTAAAGAATACATTTGCAAAGAAAATATAATAAGAAATAAACTAAGACGCTAGCAAAGGTAATTTGAAGGGTGGGATTAAGGGTAACGTAGATGTTTTCTTTTTCTTTGTGTACTATGTGTACTATTATTTCCATAAGTATGTTTATTTTGTAGCCAAGAACAAATATTGAGATTATAGCTGTGGGCTACCACACCCAACTAAGAAAAATATTTTTGACAGCATAAAGGACATGTTTAAAGACAAGGAGCCAAGAAATTGGCAGATTTAAGAGAGGAAAGAAGCAGGGTGTGGTGGCACACACTTGTAATCACAGTGCTTGGGGGGCTGAGACGGGAGGGTCACAGGCTCGTGGCCATCAAAAGGAAAACTGGGAGTGGTGGTACACTCTTGTAATCCCAGCATTTGGGAGGCTGAGACAGGAGGATAGCGCAGGTTCAAAGCCAGCCTCAGCTACTTAGTGAGACCCTTTGGAACTCAGTGAGACCCTGTTTCCAAATGAGGAATAAAAATAGGGCTGGAGGTACAGCTTAGAGGTGGAATGCCCCTGGGTTCCATCCCAGTAATGAAAAAAAAAAAAAAAAAAAAAGGAGAGCCAAGTGTAGTAGCACACACTCATAATCCCAGTACTTGGAAGCCTGAGACACGAGGATCGCGGTTCATGAACAGCCTCATCTTAGTGAGGCCCTCCGCAATTTAGTGAGACCTTGTTTCAAAACAAAGAATGAAAAATAAAGCTGGAGATATAGCTCAGAGGCAGAATACCCCTGGGTTCCATCCTTAGTACTGCCAAAAAAAAAATAAATAAAAATAAGTTAGTACCAAATAATTTTTATTCAAGATAGTATTTTAAGCCAGGCATGACTGCATCCAGTACTTAGGAGGCTGAAACTACAGGTCACAGGTTTGAGGCCAGCCTCAGCAACTTAAGATTCTGTTTCAAAATAAACAATAAAGCTGGGTGTGGTTAGCACACACTTGTAATCCCAGTACTTGGGAAGCTGAGACGGAAGGATCACAGGTTCACGGGCACCCTCAGCTACTTCATGAGGTCCTCTGCAACTTAGAAGAATCTGTTTCAACATAAAAAATAAAGCCGGGCGTGGTGGCACACGCTTGTAATCCCAGCATTTGGGAGGCAGAGACAGGAGGATCACGGTTCGCAGACAGCCTCAGCTACTTAGTGAGGCCCTCTGCAACTCAGTGAGACCCTGTTTCAAAATAAAGAATTTAAAAAAAAATAGGGCTGGGGCTGTAGTTCAGAGGTAAAATGCTTCTGGGCTCCACCCTCAGTACCCCCCCCCCACACACACACACACACACAGTACTTCAAGCTAAGCGTGGTGGTGCACACCTGTAATCTAGTACTTGGTAGGCTGAGACAGGAGGATGGGAGGCTTGAGGAAGGCTTCAGCAAGGCTGCGAGATTCTCAGCAACCTAGCAAGGTCCTGTTTAAAAGAGAAGTGAAAAACACTGGGAGTGTAGCTCAGAGTAGAGTACTTCTGAGCACAGTCCCCAGGACGACCAGCATACACACATGCGCGCGCGTACACACACACAGCACTTTAAGTGTTTTGTCAAGGGTAAACACAAATGGGATGAGAAATAAGTTCATACAATCCTTCTGGTGGTTAACCTATCCATACATCATCTAAAACCTTAAAAATAAAACTTTTGATTTAAATAATTCCACTTCTAAGGAATTAATCCAAAGAAACTGATCAGCGGTATAAACAAAACCATTCATGGGAATGTATACATATGTTTACAATAGCAACACATTAAAAACACTGTAGTTTCCAACACTTCACTCATTCTTATAATAAACATTTATTGAGTGCCTAACTCTGGCAGGCACATAGTGGAGATACAGCAATGAACAGACTACACAGAAATCCAGACCAAGGACCTGCCCTCGATGGGGCTCACAGTCTAGTGGGGGTTAAAGTGCGTATAATCAGTGCACAAAGTATGTGGCATGATACATTTTAATATAGACCATGGATGACTTGGGGAGATAGGGAATAAGGCAGAAGGCAAGTTGTAGAGATGGTAAGGGAAGGCCTAGGGTAGTGCTCTCTGAAGAAAGTTTTTTTAAGTGACTACTGTCTTGAACCTAGACATGATTGACTTCGCCATTAAATCGATCACACCTTTTCAGGCTATTCTGGTGGTTCTGTAATATATTTCTTTATTGCAATTATTAAGACCTAATAATTTTGTAGTCTAAGCCTATAAAACCTGGTCCTTAATTTTCCATGTTCTACCATCTTCACAACTGCCCCCAAGTATGAATAAATCTCTTCATTTTATATAACTCTTATTAAACATTGTTTTACATTACTCATTACAAAATGGCTCAGTAAGGAGAATATCACTATATGTTTCTGTATGACTCAGAGTTACAATGATTCAATATAATCACTTAATCTTTGATTCTCAAGTACTCTGGGTTTCTCAAGTGCCTGTTTCATAATGAATATGTTACATGTAGAAAAATATGGTAGCAGTCTTCATACTGCAACTTTCTAGCTCAAAACACACGTGTGTGTGTGTGTGTGTGTGTGTGTGTGTGTGTGCGCGCGCGCGTGCGCTTTGCTGAGTATGAAACCCAATGGCACTCTACCTCCAAGCTAAAACCCCAGCTCTATTTTTTATTTTGAAACAGAGTCTCACTGAGTTGGAAAGGGCCTCACTAAGTAGCTGAGAGTGTCCATGAATGTGTGTGTGTGTGTGTGTGTGTGTGTGTGTGTGTGTGTGTGTGTGTGTGTGTTGCTGGGTATGAAACCCAATGGCACTCTACCTCCAAGCTAAAACCCCAGCCCTATTTTTTATTTTGAAACAGAGTCTCACTGAGTTGGAAAGGGCCTAAGTAGCTGAGACTGTCCATGAACCGCGATCCTCTTGTCTCGGCCTCCCAATTGCTGGGATTACAAGCATGCGCCACCACGCCCGGCTTGGCCAAAAGTAATTTTGATAGATGGTATGAACGAGGCAGTGACTACTCAGACCCCCATTCCTCCATTTATCAGCATCAGGTGCCTCAAGAGAGGCTCCCAGGCTCTACCACGTGCAGGTAACAGAGGTGCCAGGCAAAACTACTACACACTGAAACGGCTACTTGGGAATGTATCACATGTGACAGGGACCATAAAACTTTTCTGTAAAGAGCCAGAGGAAAAAATAGT
The DNA here is from genome assembly GCF_963383645.1 of Muscardinus avellanarius. NCBI lineage: Eukaryota > Metazoa > Chordata > Mammalia > Rodentia > Gliridae > Muscardinus > Muscardinus avellanarius. Next base: position 7,572,280 of record NC_137787.1, read on the forward strand.
TCTGCCGAAACCAGATGGCCTCTGATATAGCTACTCAACCCCGCCAGAGTAGCATAAAAGCAGTCAGATAATATGGAAACAAATGGGTGTGGCTGTCGTCCAATAAAACTTTATTTGCAGTCCCACAGGTCACAGTCTGCCAACTCATGATGTAGAGCAGCATGCTAAATGTGAATTAACTGTAAAATATCTTCAGTTTTTTTCTTCCTTTGTTTTGGCTAAATTGCTAGTATTTTTAACCTATTAACAGTAAAATGTTATTCTAAAATTTCCTTATATTATGTCATAATTTTAATGTTTTTACAAAAAAAGGACATAAAGGTATATAAATACAAAAGAGAATCACAAATTCTAGATAATGGCAGAAGAGCTGCACACAAAATAGTTTACAAAATGAACTATATGAATTTAAATCCATCTGGTAAAAAAGTTAAATCAAAGTATGAATAATGATATAGCTTTAAGAACGTTCACTACAAATATTCTTATAATAATTAAAACACTTAGAATAGCCTCTACATGTTACATCTGGAGGACTAGTTAAATAAATTATGGCACACCCATACAATGCAATTAATAGAAAATGTTGATTAAAAAAGATGTTTTGAGTTTAGTTATTACTTAAAAGGTTATAAAACTTAATGTACATTATCCCATTTTTGTGAAAATAAACGTATACATACAAATAAGATATACCACCTGGAAAAATATGCCAAGATATTTATAGTAGTTACCATGTATGGTTAAATTATGGCAATTATACCTTCTTCTCGTTTATTTACAATGTCTAATTTTTTTCTAGAAATATATACTGATTTGATAATAAAAAGTTCTTTTTAAAATATAAAGAACTAAAATAGGTACAGCTTTATGTTGACATTTTCAAAATAAACTCTCAAAGTATAGGAGTCACATCAGTTCTCAAAATTTCAAATAATGATTTCTCCTCAGTCTCCAAATGCTAGCTATGAAAGTTAAGAAAATCTAGAAATTCCATATTAAGAAACATGTATATATTAGACTAAGTTAATGAGTCCTCAAATAGGTAGCTTCTACAGGAAGGCTGCATCATTCATCACACCACCACCACCTGCACTTACGAGTGTCTAAGACAGTAACCCAATGCATCTCTTTACACACTGCCTCTGCCATTACCAAAGGGTTGTTCAGGTATGAATGGGAAAAGTAACTATCATTATTCACGCCACTGAAGAGAGGATCTTCAATCACCAACTTTTGGGGAAAAGGAAGAAGAGGGGGTAAAGTCACACTACAATGTGATGGATCTCAAAATTCCATGAGAATTCCATATGCGGGGTCCAAACACATCTGTAAGAGACTCAAAGGTCAATTAATTGTTATTATGCCAAATGCTAACTCAACCCCAGACAGGCTATTGCTAATAGCCTCTAGAATTCTGGACCACCTGCCTAGTCCATCAATAAAATTCAAATAATACATCCATAAAAACTATTTTTCAAATGAATCTATGAAGAGAAATCACAAAACATTACAGCAGAAAACATATAGACACGAAAAAGTTAAAATTTACTGATATAAAATTGTATATGCATCTAGAAAAGGGTCCAAACAAAACAAATAATTTGCTAGGTTGATAGAACTATGGGAACTTTTTAACTCCATTATCATTACATAACCAGACCTAGAAAAAAATGCAAAGTAAAAAATGCAGTTATTGGCTAAAGAATATACTACTAATCTACCCATGTTGCTTAGCTAGGTACATGAAGCAAAGTTTCAAAAACATGCACGTGTAAACATTCCACCCAGTACCTGTACAAGTACCTTCCTGCTTTATTAGTCATCTAATACCGAACAGGATGAGGCTGAAAACTCACCATTCAGGCCCAAAGTTCAGTGTCTGGGTCTCCGCTGCCATTCTTCTCCGTATTTTTACAAAGAGGTTTTATATATGGAAAACCTGTTAAGTAGAAAAATATATCCATATAATTAATCAGATTAAGTACAGAACTCCAGATCAAAAAGCTCAGTACAGTGTACTTTATGTTCCTCTCACCTGGAGTCACAAGAATGAGATTGTTTAATTCCAAGTTATAACAATATACAGCAGGCAAAGTGAAATGACTAAATCTATTCTTTCCCCCTAAATCACCACCTTATGGTTATGTGGAAAAGGAAGCATAGCAAATGAAACTGAGACAAGTAGAAGCCAACCATACAGAGCACTCGGGCCAATGAAGAATTCTAGCTTGGAGCAGATGTATTTACTGTGTTTACAGTTCATTTCTATCATTCCCCCGCAACCCTTGCAATGGCTTCCGCATCACCACGAGGGACAAGGATCCTTAACATAAGGACTCTCACCACTTAATCTCACAGCTTCTGCCACACCTCACTTTCTGTTAATAAACATTATAGGCCCCAGGGATGCTCTAAAAAATTATCTTGGATAATCAAGCCAAAATATTAAGCTAATGAGTTTTATAAGTGAGTGACATTTTAAGGACAATTATAAAGCCGGGCATGGTGGCGCATGCCTGCAATACCAGCACTTGGGAAGCTGAGAAAGGAGGATCACAGGTTCTAGGCCAGCCTCAGCAATTTAGTGAGGTCCTCAACAATTTAGAGATCCTCTTTCAAAATAAAAAATAAAATAAGTCTGAGGGGAGGAGGATGTAGCTCAGAGGTAGAACACTCCTGGGTTCAGTCCTCAGTACCAAAAAAACAAAACAAAAAGAGAAACAAGTAGCCGGGCGTGGTGGTGCACGCTAGTAATCCCCGTGCTTGGGAGGCGGAGACAGGAAAATCGCGCAGGTTTGAGGCCAGCCTCACTGGCTTGAGAGACCCTGTTTCCAAATAAAAATATCAAAAATAGGTGTCTGGGAGTGTAGCCCGGAGGTAGAAGGGATTCCAGGAACCCCAGTACCACAAGAAAAGAAAGAAAGAAAGAAAAGAAACAACTGTAAACTAGGCATAGTGACCTGAGCCTGTAATCCCAGCTGCAAGAGCCACTCTGAGCAACACAGGGAGATCCAGGAGGAGGGGACAGGGGCCTCTCTGGCATGCATACAATTTAAGGACATTAGAGCTTAGAAAATGTTATGCTGCAAAAACAGTAAATATACTATAAAATATCTTCAAATGATCAAATGATTAAGTAGAAGTTAATCTAAAACTCAAACACCAGCAAAACAGAAGTGTATGAACCTCCGTAACCAGCTATTTATTGACTGCCTTCTTTCTAGAATGTACTTCCAGCCCTATGCCAACCAAGTAGACCTGAACATCAGGGAGATTTCGAGCTCCTACTTTTGGCCCTGACCTCCTGACCCTGATCCCTGGCCAGACAGGGGTACACCCCAGACTCAAGCTGGGTAAACAGTGCCCTCCTCACCTTTAAGCAACTGATGATATATATATAAAACATACGCACACACAGGGTACATTTTTACTCCTCTGAAGTTAGAATGCATTCTACACAGATGGCATGTTACAACTGCCACTGGCGGGTGGCTGTTGTTTCAGATGTCTGCACACAGGCCTATTTTTAGTTCTAGCCACTGCCTAAAATATCTTCAAGATGATTACAGTATGATTCTACACTGAAACAAAATTTATTGTACATAACACAAAGGACAGCAGCAGCAATGACATAGTAGTGAGGTAAGGATTCATCACTGGAGGAATAATTCCAAGTGCTTTACAGGACCTATGAAAACAAAACACAAGCTAGTGACGCTCATTATGGTCTGCTACTCACACATGACACACACAGCCTCTACGGTATGCCAGTATACTTCACATGCAGCAGCCCAGAAGTTTTTAAAGGGCCAAACTTTTTGCCAGACAATGGTGTACACCTGTGTTCCCAGCTACTTGAAGGATGAAGAGGATCCCTTGAGACCAGGAGTTAGTGGCTTGTCTGGGTGACACAGAGAGATGCCAATCTCTTAAAATGAAATAAAAGGGTTAAAATTAAACCCATTACATTAAGATATTCCCAAGCACCAGATCACTGAATTTTAAGTTGGTCATTTAAAGGGAGCACTCCCTTAAGAAGTGCTGCATTTTTTTTGGGGGGGGGCGGGGCTGGGGCTGGAGCCCAGGGGCATTCGACCTCGGGCTACACCCCCTGCTCTATTTTTTATTCTTTATTTTGAAACCGGGTCTGAGTTGCAGAGGGCCTCACTAAGTAGCTGAGGCTGTCCGCGAACCGCCATCCTCCAGTCTCAGCCTCCCGAATGCTGGGATTACAAGCGTGTGCCACCACGCCCGGCAAGAACTGCTGCATTTCTGATTGGCCAGGCGGCACACACATGTAAGCCTGGGACTTGAGAGGCTGGGACAGGGAGAACCTGTGATCTTCCCGTTTCAGCTTCCCAAGGACTGGGATTCTAGGTGTGGGCCACCACCCCTGGGTGACTGCATAGTTTCCAACTAATGCATAAAATGGAAAGCCTCACAACTGATATATTCACTCAATTGAAAATTACAGTACATCTCAACTAAAATGACTTGGTATTAATATAGGATACAAGAAATAAGTAGGTAGAAAGAAGATAGGAAAACAAGGGGGGAAAAAGTAAAATATAACTTTTAACATAGAAGGTGGTGCTGACGTGCCTCAACCTTTACTCCCAAACCAGTTCTTTTTCCCAGGCCTGTCTTTCCCAAATTTCTGGGCAATCTAGAGATCCCAGAGTTAACTAAAAGGAACTATACTTGCCCTGTGCATTGTTAACAAGACATTTCTTGATGTCTTGAGATATCTTGAGAATACATAATTTAGGACACTCTCCAGTTTATCTGTTAATCAAATAATAAATAGCTCAATCAGCCTGAGGACCCCAAGAATGCCCAGACCTGGGCAAACTGCCTCGCGACTATGGGGCTGAGATCATCCTCCATTGGCCAACCAGATCCCACGCTCCAGAAACTGCCTGGGGACCACCAGACTGAGACCATCCTCAACCAACTCCTCCAGCCCACCCCTCACCAAAGTCCCCAATAAGAGCCCTGCGCCCCCCACAATGACCCTCCCTCAGAAAGCCCACATTCTCCCTTGAATGTGTATTTCCTGCTTAATTTTTATTTTAAGGACAGAACTCAGAAACATTCTACCTCCAAGGTATATTCCCCAACCCTTTTTAGTTATTTACTCCCCCCGTGGTATCGTGGAGTAAACGCAGGGGCATTCTACCTCTGAGCTACATCCTCAGCCCTATTTTATTTCTTGCTGGGTATTAAACACAGGGGTATTTTACCTCTGAACTATACCTCTACCCTTATTTTATTTTTTATTTTGAAACAGGGTCTCACTAAGTTGCTGTGGGCCTTGCTTAATTGCCGAGGCTGTCCTTGAACCTGTGTTTTTTCTATCTGAGCCTCCAAAGTGCTGAGATCACAGGCATGAGCCACCATGCCTGACTTGTACTGGAATTATAAGTCAGGTGTGTGCTATTTATTTATTTATTTATTTATTTATTTATTTATTGGAACTGGGGGCAGAACCCAGGGGCATTCTGCCTCCATGCTATACCCCAGTCTCATTTTTTTATTCTTTATTTTGAAACAGGGTCTCACTAAGTTGTAGAAGGCTTCACTAAGCAGCTGAGGCTGGCTGCAAACTTGCAATCATTCTGTCTGAGCCTCCCAAGCACTGGGATTACAAACATGTGCCACAACACCGGCCATGTGTGTGATTTTTTTTAATTTGTTTAAAGTTTATTTTATGTATTTATTTATTGTGGGTGTGGGGATGGAACCCAGGGGCATTTGACCTCCGAGCTACACCCCCTGCCGTATTTTTTATCCTTTATTTTGAAACCGGGTCTCACTGAATTGCAGAGGGCCTCACTAGCTGAGGCTGTCCACGAATGGCGATCCTCCTGTCTTGGCCTCCCAAATGCTGGGATTACAAGCGTGAGCTACCACGCCCGGCAATAAAAAAACATCCTGAAGGAATGCAGTTGTTTTTTATAACTACCATCTTCAACTCTACCTAGACAAATGGGTTTTTTTGTTTGTTTTTTTTTGTCTTTTGCAGGTCTGGGGATGGAACCCAGGGGCCTTTGACCTCAGAGCTATAGCCCCTGCCCTATTTTTTATTCTTTATTTTGAAACTGGGTCTCACTATGCTGCAGAGGGCCTAAGTAGCTGAGGCTATCTGCGAACCACGAACCACGATCATCCAGTCTCAACCTCCCAAATGCTGGGATTACAAGCACGCACCACCACGCCCGGCTAGAAAAATGTTTTAAATTGAAAACCTTTGAGGATTTTTTTTTTTTTTGGCGGGTCTGGGGGTGGAACCCAGGGGCATTTGACCTCTTAGCTACACCCCCTGCCCTATTTTTTTATTCTTTATTTTGAAACCGGGTCTCACTGAGTTGCAGAGGGCCTCACTAAGTAGCTGAAGCTGTCCCCGAACCGTGATCCTCCAGGTCTCAGCCTCCCGAACGCTGGGATTACAAGCGTGCGCCACCACGCCCAGCTTACCTTTGAGGATTTTTGACCACTGGAAAATGGCAGTATATTTATAAAGCAAGTTGGAGTTAGAAACAGACTGAATTTATGAAGCAAATGAGTATCATTTCAAATCAAATTGACGACTTGTGAAAATATTAAAATCACACTTGCTGATTTAATTTCTGATTTAATTTCCTCTAACTTACTACAAGGCCAGCACATATGGCCACACAGGATGTGGTAGTACAAAGCTCTTGGGGTGCCATTAACAAAAACGGAGTCCCTGCACTAGGCAGTGCAAACCTGCCCACAATGAGGGCAGCAGTCTTGTGTTCAGGCAGCCCTTGGAGAACAGTGAGCGGGGAAAGCGTCAGGCTGCTCTGTCAGCCTACCTGTAAGCCTCAGGCACTGCAAACACCCTGATGCACACATTAAAAGCTTAGAGGGTTTCTTAATGCCCAGAGCTGAGGACCCAACTACCATTTACAACACTATTTCTCTAGAAAATTATTTCCTAGTATAAATTTTTCTGAAGAACTCTTAAGAACCTAAGAATAATAACAATCCAAGTGATTTAGTTATCAAAAGACCAATATTACTCAGAATAGTGATCTGCTCATTCTTCTTTATGAATTAAAGCAGGAAATCTAAGAGGTCTGGTTGTTGAATACATCTAATATAAGCACTAAGTATTATACTCTTTTTTTCTTTCTATGCTACACCATTGGCTCTATTTTACTTTTTATTTTGAAACAGTGTCCCACTAAGTTGCTGAGAGTCTCACTAAATTGCTGAGGCTGGCTCAAGTATTGGCCTCCCAAGTATTGAAATTACAAGGTACGGAGGATCGCGGTTCGCGGCCAGCCTCAGCTACTTAGTGAGGCCTCTGCAACTCAGTGAGAACCGGTTTCAAAATAAAGAATAAAAAATAGGGCAGGGGGTGTAGCTCGAAGGTTGAATGCCTCTGGGTTCCATCTCCAGACCCGCAAGGAAAAAAAAAGAAATTACAAGCTTGCACCATCACACCCAGTACTATACTCTTGATTCTGAGATTCCAATCCCATTGCTCTTCAAAAACAGTTCTTTGGGTGGTTCTGGGGATTGAACCCAGGGGCATTCTATCTCCAAGCTACACCCCTGGCCTGGTTTTTTATTCATTATTTTTGAAACAGGATCTTACTAAGTTGCAGAGGGCCTCACTAAGTAGAGAGGCTGGCCATGAACCTGGATTCTCCTGTCACAGCCTCCCAAGTACTGGGATTACAAGTGTGCGCCACCACGGCTGGCTATTCAAAAACAATTTGAAGGAGCCCAAGTTTAAGGGATGTCTATGTATTAGAGAGACTTACACAATGCCTATGAATTATAAATTAGGTTGGAATAGTTTTTTTTTTTTTTTTTTGCGGTACTGGGGATGAAACCCAGGAGCATTCAAACTTCAAGCTACACCTCCAGCCCTATTTTTTATCCTTTATTTTGAAACAGTGTCTCACTAAGTTGCGGAGGGCTTGACTAAGTACCTGAGGCTGTTCCCGAACCCAGATCCTCCTGTCTCAGCCGTTCTGGTTGCAGCCTCACTCCTCTTCAAATCCTAGTATGTCCAAATGCTGGGATTGCAAGCGAACGCCACCACGCCCAGCTAAAACCATGATTTACTTCTAAACAGTCATCTCTAAGTAAGTAATGAGGTGCTGAAATGAGAATAGGCTTCCAGGCCATTCTAAACCCCACCTAGCCAAAGGTTTCCAGCTAGCCTAAAGCCTGGGGACCACTGATGGGAACCGACTTCCAATGGCCCACCGCATACTGCTCTGCCTCTTCAGAGGGCCTTCTCCCAACTACTTCCTCCTCCTCCACGACTAGCATTACCCGCCTGTTTTCCCCATACTTCCTTCCTTTTACATGAGTATTTCCCACATTTTCTCCTTTGCCTTTTCTCTTCTGTCCTACTGTACCTCAGAGCATCCAGAGTTTATTAATTGTAAGTTCTGTTCAGGTGCTGTCTTGAATGTTCTGGACCTTTGGTGCTGCTCTGCTACCCACAAACTGTAGAGTGGCAAAGAAGGCAGGCAGCAGGTAAAGGGAAAGTCAGTATAACGAGCAACCAAAAGCCCTCCCAGATTGATTTCCAATGGCCCACTCTTGTCCAGAACAACCAGTTTCCTATCTCCCATCGCCATCTGATGAAGTAACACTACTTTCAGTCACTCATCAGCCAGAAGTCAGGGTCAGTCACTGAAACGCCTTCTCTATTCCTCATATCCAGTCATTTTGCCTCAAATTTCATAGCTCCTAAAGATTCTTCTTGCATTCTTTTGCACAATAGTCTGAACTCTTATCTCATGTCTGGAATATTAAAACTTCTAATTTGCTTCACTCAGATTCGAGATCAATTTCCCTATGGCGCCATTCTGGTTGCAGCCTCGCTCCTCCTCAAGTCCTAGTGTGCCCAGTACCCATCAGTCTGGCAAGCCAAGCCTCCCAAGCCCAACGCCAAGCCAAAGGAGAACTTTTCACGGCACTGCAGCCAACTGCTTTCTGGTTCTGCTCATGCCACCCCCTTCCTGCAGAAGCCCTGCTGCCCGCAGCCCACCCGCCCGCCCTCGGGACCTGTACAAAACCAGGGCTCCAGTCACGCTCCCTACTCCACAAAGTACTTCCACAACTGGAAAGCACTGCTCCCTCTGAAAAGAAAAACCTAAAACAGAGGATGGAGAAAAAGACGCAATCCACAGGGCTCCCCACTGAGGTAGGGGCCACTGAAATCTATACTCAGCTTAAAAGGAAGCAAAAAATAGAAACTTGTTGGGAGAAAGGACTCTCAGTATGGTTTTGATAAAATCAATATAAGGTACCTGAGGATATATCCAAAAGACCTTGAACTCTGGAGTGGAGTCAGGATGGGGAGAGGACGGATTCAGAAGTGAATCCGGAGAGTTACAAGAAAAATTAAGTGAGGCTGCCCTAAAGCAGAGATCAAGGGATGACAAAACACCTCAGCAACCCTGCACAGAGGACTGTACACTAGACATCTCCAGCCCAACTCTTCACTAAACAACCTCACCGACTCCAGTTCCCTCCACTGAGGTACCACTTCACCGTATCTCATGTCAGTCTCTATTAAGTTAATAATCACCCCATCTCCCCTCTACTCCCAATTCCAGAGGTGAACGTACCAGTACTTAGAAAGTGTCCCTCCGTGCCTCTATCCACGTTCAGACAAACAAGCATGCACATATGTGGTAGGGAAGGGGTGAGCTATTTACTTTTACAAAACTAGAATATATACTTTATTCAGAAACATGCATTTCTCTCAATGTATTTACATGAACAAACCTCTAGTAAATAGGTTAACAGCATTAACCCTTAATTTTGGGTGTGTGTGTGTGTATGTGTGTGTGTGTGTGTGTGTGTGTGTGTGTGTGTGTGTGTGTATCTGAGCGCTGAGATACTTGGTGATTGAACCCAAGGGCATTCTACCTCCAAGCTACAACCCCAACCTGAATTTATTTTTTATTTGGAAACAGGATCTAAGTTGCTGAGGGTCCTCATTAAGTTGCAGAAGTTGGCTTCAAACCGGCCTCGGTCTCCGAAGTAGTGGGACTGCAAGTATGTGCCGCCATGCCTGGCTTAAACTATAGTGTTTTTTTGTTGTTGTTGTTGTTTTATGTGTGTGGTACTGGGGTTCCTGGAAACCCTTCTACCTCCAGGCTACACTCCCAGGCCTATTTTATATTTTTGTTTGGAAACAGGGTCTCTTTACGCCAGCGCGGCTGGCTTCCAACCTGCGCGATCCTCCTGTCTCCACCTCCCAAACGTGGGGATGACAAGCGTGCGCCACCACGCCCGGCGTAAACTATAGTTTTTGAATGCCATATAATGTTCCAGAGAAATTAATGACTTCCAGTTTTTTGCCATTATGAACAATGCTATCACAACAAACCTTCATACTTCTGCTTTCACTACTGGGAAGATTTCCAAAATCACAGTTGTTTATTCAGAATGACATAACATGACTTCTTTAGAGAAAATTATTCAAGGTTCACCTCATGAGTTCAATATAATACACACCGCATTTAATATAGCACTTTTAGCCGCGTGTGGTGGCACATGCTTGCAATCCCAATACTTAGGAGACTGAGACAGGAGGATCCAGGTGCATGGCCAGCCTCGGCTACCTAGTGAAGCCCTCCAAAATTACTGAGACCCCATTTCAAAGTAAAGAATAAAAATATTGGGTTGGGGTGTAGTCTGCAGGTAGAATGCCCCTGGGTTCAATCCACAGCACCACAAAAAAAAATAATAATAATAATATAGTACTTTTAAGTTTCATAGTTATTTTTGTAATAGATTTCTTTTTCAGCTGGACATGCATGGAACCCAGGGCTTCATGCAAGCTAGATAAGCTCTACCACTGAGCTACAACCCAATTTTTTCTACAAAACACTTTACATACAGAAATTTACAATTAAGTTTCCTAAAGAAAATTCTATAAAAATTTCTTGATCCAATACTAATAAAGTCTGGTTAACACTATATGGTAATCCCTAACCAGATTACCTGAATGCATTATGAATGAGAAACATAGCTGGGCATGGTGGAACACGCATGTAATTCCAGTATTTGGGAGACTAAGACAAGAAGATTGCACGTTTGAGGAAAGCCTCAGCAAGTAGTGACTCTCATCAATCTAATGTTCCAAAAATAAAAATAAGTCTGGAGGTGTAGCTCAGAGGTAGAGTGCCACTGAGTTCAATCCCCAGTACAAAAAAAAAAAAAAAGAAAAGGAGAGAGAACTACAGTGGCAATCCCTGGCATCGAGGTGCAGTCTCAGCTGAGGCAGCAAAGAGGAGCCAGATGACTTCCTGGCTCCATCAGCATGAAGGTGCTCCAGACCTGCGTAGCAAACACCGACTCGTCAACCACAGCAAGAAGCCAAAGCAGATGCCAACAGAATCTGGCACAGTACTGACAATTCAACTCTCACAATTCCCCAAAACGGATTAGCTACCACCACTAATCCGCTAACAATTCAAAGCATTCCTTTGAAAACATATTCCTGTGAATTATTCTGTGGGTGTATGTGTTACTGGAGATTGAACACAGGGGCACTCTACCTCTTGAGCTATACCCCAGCCCTTTTAATTTTTTGTTTTAAATCAGGGTCTTGTAGCCAAGTACAGTGGCACATGCTGATAATTCCAGCACTTGGGAGACCGAGACAGGAGGATCATTCAAAGCCAACCTCGGCAATTGAGCAAGGCTCTCAACAACCTACTGAGACCATTTCCAAATAAGAAATAAAATTGGACTAGGGGTATAGCTTGGAAGTAGAATGCCTCTGAGTTCCACCCCTAGTGCCATTAAAAAAAAAAAAAAAAAAGAAAAAGAAAAAGAAAAAGAAACAGAGTCTTTGTTAGGCTGTGTCACGTCTCACTAAATGCTAAATTGCTGAGGCTCAATTCTCCTGCATCAGCCTCCCAAGTACTGGAATTATAGGCATGTGCCGTCACTCCCAGCTCTACCTGATCATTCTTATGAAAGTGTGCTGCTATTTCAAGTCTCTAGTTCCTCAGTACACAAAATTTACCCAGAAAAGACTATGGCAAAACCTCAGAGGGAGTCCAGCCAATACTATACACAGTCTGCCAACAAGAGAGTTATGCAGAATGAACGTCGTAAAACCGAACTCTACCTATTTTCCAAACATCAGAAATAAGGCCGGGCGTGGTGGCGCACGCTTGTAATCCCAGCATTCAGGAGGCTGAGACCGGAGGATCACGGTTCAAGAACAGCCTCAGCTACTTAGTGAGGCCCTATGCAACTTAGTGAGACCCGGTTTCAAAATAAAGAAGAAAAAATAGGGCTGGGATGTAGCTCGGAGGTAGAATGCCCCTGGGTTTCATCCCTAGTACCACACACAAAAAAAAAAAATCAGAAATAGACGTATTTCCCTCGCAGTCTGTACACATACTAAATGAATGAACAGTTTGTCCCACTCCAGCAGCCAGCTATTTTTATCTTACCCAGATAAGGATAAAAATGATACAAGATGACTACCTTCATTAGTGTAACTTCAAAACAGCCTGTCAGCGGGTGTAATTCCAGTACTTGGGAGGCTGAGACAGAAGGGTCACACAGGTTCAAAACCAGCTTCAGCCACTTACTCAGGCTCTCAGCAACATAGTGAGGCCCTGTTTCCAAATAAAAAATAAAATAGGGAGGGTAGCTCAAAGGTAGAAGGACCCTGGGTTCCATCCCCAGTTCCAAAAAAGAAAAAAAGCCTGTCAAGGTCAAGAGCCAGGCATAGTGGAACATGTCAGCAATCTCAGTGCTTGGGAGGCTAAGACAAGAGGGTCTCTGGTTTGAGGCCAGTTTGTTTTCCAGTATGGGGATGGCATTCTACCTCTGAGCTATACCCCCAGCCCTATTTTTTATTCTTTATTTTAAAACAGGATCTGAGTTGCAAAGGGACTAAGTAGCTGAGGCTGTCTGTAAACCATGATCCTCCTGTCTCCGCCTCCCAAATGCTGGGATTACAAGTATACACCACCATGTGATGTAAGTAGCATCTTACCTCCTCTGTTATCTTCTCAAAAACTAAAGCAAACCAGTCTAACAATGAGAAAGGCATTAAACTCTATTAAAGAAGCATTCTACAAAATACTTGACCAATAATCCTTAAATTTATCAAAATCAGCAAAAACAAGAAGTCAGTGAAACCATCCCAGGCAGAACTCAATGATACATGACTAAATCCTGCATGTTACCATCCTGCATGGAGTCCAGAAACAGAAAGACCGGGCATAACTAAGGACTTGTGAATAGATGATGAGCTTTAGTTAGTAACCATGCATGTGTCAGTATCTACTATTAAGTGTATCAATGTAGCATAAGGTGAGTGTGCATGCCATGCGCTGGGGATTGAACCCAGGGGCTCTACCTTCAAGCTACCATTGAACCCAGCGGCACTACCTCCAAACTCTCATTATTTTGAAGCAGTGTCTCACTAAGCTGGGGAGGACCTCACTAAATAGCTGAGGCTGGCAGCAAATGAACCTGCAATGCTCTTGTCTCAGCTTCCCACGTACATGGATTACAAGTGTGCATCACCACACCTGGCTAGCATAAAAAATTAATAGCAGGAAATTCTTTGTACTACCTTCTCAATCTTCTATAAACCTAAAACTTTTCTAAAAAATAAAGATTAGAGGAATGGGAGAAAATAGGGGGCCACCAAGTGCTGTGTGCATGTATGTCACTGTCAACATGATTTACATTATGTGAGACTATAACGCACCAATAAAAGGATATAAAAATTTAAAAAAATAAAGCTTAGTAGCCAGGATGGTGGCACATCCCTATAATCCCAGTACTTGGGAGACTGAGACAAGAGGATCACATGTTTGAGGTCAGCCTCATCAACACAGTAAGACCCTCAGCAATTTAGACCCTGTTTCAAAGTAAAAAAAATAAGATGTGCATGGTGCATATGCCTAAAATCCCAATATTTGGAAGGCTGAGACAGGATCACAGATTCAAGGACAGCCACAGCAAGTAATGAGACTCATAAACCTAGCCATAACCTGTTTTACTTTTTTTTAAAAAAGTGCCGGGTGTGGTGGCGCACACTTTTCCCAGTACTTGGGAGGATGAGACATGAGGATCACAGGTCCACGGCCAGCCTCAGCTACTCAGCTACTTAGGCTCCCCACAACTTAGTGAGACCCTGTTTAAAATACAGTCGGGCGTGGTGGCGCACATTTGTAATCCCCACGCTTGGGAGGCGGAGACAGGAGAATCGCACTGGTTCGAAGCCAGCCGTGCTGGCTTGAGAGCCTGTTTCAAAAAAAAAAAAAAGTATAAAATAAGTCTGGGAGTGAGTGCAGCCCGGAGGCAGAAGGGCTTCCAGGAACCCCAGTACCACCAAAAAAATAAATAAAATAAATACATAAATACATAAAAAATAAAAAATATGGGTGGGGATGTAGCTCAGAGGTAGAATCCCCTGGGTTCAATCCCCAGTACTGCAAATAATAAAAGAATAAAAGAATATATAATAAAGAATAAAATTCAAATAAAGAATAAAAAATAGGACTAGGAGTGAAGCTCGAAGGTAGAATGTCCCTGAGTTCAATCCCCATTACCGCAAAAAAAATAAAATAAAATAAAATAGGATTCAGAATGTAACTCTGAGGTAGAATGAACCTGAGTTCGATCCCCAGAACCATAAAAAATGACAAAATAGGGCTGGGGAGTGGCTCAATGATACAATACCCTTGGGTTCAGCCCCAATACCCCATAAATAAATATAATTTAGTATAAAAACAAAGGAAACTAAGCTATAATTTAAAAATTAACTTTTTTACACTTAAAAAAATGCAGCTCCAAGCCGGGTGTGATGGCGCATGCTTGTAATCCCAGCATTTGGAAGACTGAGACCAGAGGATTGCGGTTCACAGACAGCCTCAGCTACTTAGTGAGGCTCTCTGCAACTCAGTGAGACCCGGTTTCAAAATTAAAAATTAAAAATTGGGCAGGGGGTGTAGCTCAGAGGTCAAATGCCTCTGGGTTCCATCCCCAGACCCGCAAAAAAAAAAAAAAAAAGCAGCTCCGTTGGGAGGCTGAGATAGGAGGATCGCAATTTGAGGACAGCCTCAGCTACTTAGTGAGGCCCCTTACAACTCAGTGAGACCGTGTTTCAAAATAAAGAATAGAAAATAGGGCTGAAGATGTAGCTCAGAGGTAGAATGCCCCTGGGTTCCATTCCCAGTACCAAAAAGGGAGGAAAAAAAAAAAAAAGCAGCTCCTCAGCCATACCTGTGATATATCAAGTGCTTAAGAGAGAGGCATCGATGGCTGTAGCTGCAGTGAGGGCCAGGGGTCCTGAGAGGACACTATCACCACTGCACAAGCTGTGCTGCACAGGGCCAGGGTCATTTTTAAGTGAACTGTGACTGATCACAAATCCATAACTACTCAGAACTAAAACCCTAAGGTCAGCAAAATAGCTCAGTGGCAGAGCCAATCTAGGCATCATGGACAAGGTCCTAAATCCAACTCCCAGTACTGAAAAATAAGGCAAGTTTTTTTAATTTACAAAAAGAAAAAATTAAGGCAGGTGTGGTGGTGCACGTCTATAATCTCAGTACTTGGGAGGGTGAGACAAGAGTGGAAGGCAAGAACCTCCAGATTTAGTGAGACCCTGTTTCAAAACAAAAAATACAACAGGAAGCTGGGCGTGGTGGGCACGCTTGTAATCCTATTCTTGGGAGGCTGAGACAGGAGATTACACAGGTTCGAAGCCAGCCTCAGCTACTTAGTGAGGCTCTCAGCAACTTAGTGAGACCCTGTTTCTAAATAAATATAAAATAGGTCGGGGGTGTAGCCCAGAGGTAGAGGCCCCTGGGTTCCATCCCCAGGACCACCAAAACTAAAAATAATAATAATATAAAATAAAATAAGACTGGGTGTGTAGTTCAGAAGTAAAATATCCTCTGGGCTCAATACCCCAGTATGACTGAAAAAAATAAATTAGCCAGCAGGTGTGGTGGCCTACACCTGTGATCCCCATACTTGGGAGACTGATGCGAGGTCCAAGGACAGCCTCAGCAAGTAGCAGGACACTACTTCCAAATAAAACAATAAAGCCGGATCGGTGGCACACATTTGTAATCCCAGTCCTTGGGAGGCTGAGACAGAAGGATCACAGGTTCATGGCCAGCCTCAACTACTTAGTGAGGCCCTTGGCAACTTAGTGAGACCCTGTTTCAAAATAAAGAATAAAAAATAGGCCGGGCGTGGTGGCGTACGCTTGTAATACCCATGCTTGGGAGGCGGATACAGGAGGATCACGCAGGTTCAAAGCTAGCCGCGCTGGCTTAAGAGACCCTGTTTCCAAATAAAAAAGTATAAAAATAGGTCTGGGAGTGTAGTCCGGAGATAGAAGGGTTTCCAGGAACCACAGTACCACCACAAAAAAAAAAAAAAAAAAAAAAATAGGGCTGGAAGTGTAATTCAGAGGTAGAACGCCCCTAGGTACCACATTCCCAGTACTGCATAATAATAATAATAATAATAATAATAATAATAATAATAATAATAATAATAATAATAATGGGCTGGGGGTAGGATGGGTGGTTTTATCTCAAAGGTAGAATGCCCCTGGGTTCAATTCCGAGTACCACAAAAGAAATTTTTAAACCCTCAATGATACGTTATTACAATTTCAGATAATTTTTTAAATCATTTCTGAGAAGGCAATGTAACATGTAAACTTAACAATGAGAACCACTGAACTCCTGAAAGCTGTAACTCACAGTATATGGGGCACCTACAGACCCAGAAACTTTCAGAGCAGCTGTCATGTCAAACTCAGGCTGAACAAGGCAGTACAAACCTGTAATCCCAGCTACTCAAGAGGCTGAGCTAGGAGGATCATTCCAGGCAAACCTAGGAGACTTAGCAAGACCCTGTCTCAAGATAAAAAGCTTTAGTGGGAGGCTGAGACAGGAGAATCGCAGGTTCAAGGACAGCTCGGTAAGTACTGAGACCCTCATCAACCTAGTGAGACTCTGGTTTCCAAATAAAATCATGCTGGGGGTGTACCTCGACTGCCTCTGGGTTCAATCCTGAAGACAAAAAAAAAAAATTGCCGGGCGTGGTGGCGCACGCTGTAATCCCCGCGCTTGGGAGGCGGAGACAGGAGGATCGCGCAGGTTTGAAGCCAGCCGCGCGTGCTGGTTTAGGAGACCCTGTTTCCAAATAAAAATATAAAATAGGTCTGGGAGTGTAGCCCGGAGGTAGAAGGGCTTCCAGGAACCCCAGTACCACCAAAATAATAAATAATAATAATAATAATAATAATAATAATAATAATAAAAAATAAATAAAAAGCTTTTGAAAGGACTAGAGGTATTAACTCAGTGGTAGAGTATTTGTCTAGATGCAGAAACCCTGGGTCCAATCCCTGGATTCAAATGCAAAAAATAAATAAGAATAATTTTGGAAAACTTCTATTCACCACCCAAATTTGGTGGTTTTCCAATACTTAAAAGCTTTTCTAATGGGTATGATTATTAAAGTAATTTCTAATATTATTTCTTATATATAGTGAATATATAAGACCAGACCTATAGATTTTAATATTATAGGATACAAAAAATTACACTGATCTAGTTCATATTTCACAGTGCAACTATCCTTTTAAAAACTACCTGACGGCCGGGCGTGGTGGCGCACGCTTGTAATCCCCGCACTTGGGAGGCGCAGGTTCCAAGCCAGCCACGCACCCTGGCTTAGGAGACCCTGTTTCCAAATAAAAATGTAAAAATAGGTCTGGGAGCGTAGCCCGGAGGTAGAAGGGCTTCCAGGAACCCCAGTACCACCAAAAAAAAGAAAAAAAAAAAACCTACCTGTCAAATTTTGTATAATACCAAAGAAGGATACCTACAATTACCTGAAAAGCTATTAAAACACACCTTTTCCCATGCACAGACCTGGTGAGGACTGACTTCCTTCATACACTTCAACCAAATAACAGGAAGACTGAAAAAGTAGATATGCAAGTCAGGCTGCTTTCTATAAAACCCGACATAAAAGCAGTTTGCAAAAAGATCAAACAATGCTCATCTTCTGACCCAATTTTTTAAAAATGTTTTAGAAGATGGGTTTTTTGTACTTGGGACTGAACCGATGGGCATTCTACTTCCAAGCTACACCCTAGCCTTTTTTATTCGCTTTATTTTGTGATGTGCACACCTGTAACCCCAGTACTTAGGAGGATGAGACAGAAGGATCACAGGTTGGAGACCAACCTCAACTTGGTGAGACCCTGCTTCAAAATAAAAAGGGCTATAGGTGTAGCCTGAGCTAGAATGCCCCGGGGTTCAATGCCCAATACTACATTAAAAAAACAATTAAGATGGACATGGTGGCGCACGCTTGTGATCCCAGCATTCGGGAGGCTGAGACCTGAGCATCGCAGTTTGCAGACAGCCTCAGCTACTTAGTAAAGCCCTCTGCAACTTAGTGAGACCCTATTTCAAAATAAAGAATACAAAATAGGGCAGGGGGTGTAGCTTGGAGGTCAAATGACCACTGGTTCCATTCTCAGTACCCCAAAAAAAAACAATTAACAATTAAAAAATTATGTTTACAATTAATTATTTTTAAGTGAATCGGCATTTTTTAAATTTCCCAAAATAATAAATATATATGGATATAACTAAAAAACAAGAGTTTCTTGGGTTTGCCAATAACTTTTTAGTGGGTATGGAATGACTATGTTTCCCAAGGTTTATGTGTTGGAAACAATCCCTAGTGAAACTGTGCTGGGAGGTAAGGCCTAATCCCAGGTGACTGAGTCGGGACAGTTCTGCTCTTCTGAATGGACTGTTAGCCCAGGAGCTGGTTCCTTTTCACTGAAGAGAGTTGTTATAAAACCGGTCTGGTTCCCTCGCTGTCCGCCAGGGGAAGACGCAGCCTAACGCCCTACAACAGGGGCTCAGCACTATGCTCTTAAACTTCCCAAGTTCCAGAAACAGAAGCCAAATACATTCTTTGTTCATTATAAATTGCCTGGTCTTGGGTATTCTATTATGGCAACAGAAACCAGACTGAACCAGATTTAAAACAGGTGCTAAGAGCAAAGTTAAGGCTGGAGATGTCGTTCTCCACACAAGTCCCCAAGCTTCACCCCCAGCATCTCCCGAGAAAGAGTGACACCTACCTCAGAGAAAGAAAATACGACCAGTAAATAAACATAAACTTAAATAAGAATATGCACTCTGGAAATCATACCAAAGGGCACAAAATGTCACTAACAACAAGGACACCAAGATCCAAAATGTGACACTCAAAAGGTATGTAGTTTGAAACTCTTCTCTGGGGACGGACAGACCTCACATTTTGGGCACATCTGTGCTTGTCTGCTTCTTCCACTAGGCTGGAAGTCTCACGAAGGGAAGACGTGTGTATTTTGCTCACCACTAGGGCTAGCCCAATACCTGTTATAAAGCAAGCATTCAGAGTATTATTCAGCCAGGCCTGGTGGCTCATCCCTGTAAACCCGGTACTTGGGAGGCTGAGACAGGGAGGATGACAGATTTGAGGCCAGATTAAGCAACTTAACCAGAACCTCAACAACTTAGTAAGAAACTGTTTCAAAAAAAAAAAAAAAAAAAAAATAGCCCAGTACGGTAGAATCCACTTATAAAGCCAGTACTCGGGAGGCTGGAAACAGGAGGATCACAGGGCTTTAGCAGCCAGCCTCAGCAACCTAGTGAGGACATCCCCAACTTGATAGTGAGACCCTGTTTCAAAATAAAAAGTAAGCAGGACGTGGTGGCAATGCTTGTAATCCTAGTACTTGGGAGGCTGAGACAGGAGGATCTCGGGCTCACGGACAGCCTCAGCTACTCAGCGAGGCCCTCTGCAACTTAGTGAACCTTGTTTCAAATTTTAAAAAATACAGCTGGGGGTATAGCTCGGAGGTACAATACCACTGAGTTCAGCTCCCAGCATCAAAAAATAAAAATAAAACATAAAAAATAAAAAAGGCTGGAAGTATTGTTCAGAGGTAGAATGTCCCTGGGCTCAAACCCCAGTACCAAAGAAAAAGGGTTTTGTTGTATTTAAAAAAAAACTTTTTAAGCCGGGCATGGTGGCGCACACTTGTAATCCCAGCATTCGGGAGGCTGAGACCCGGAGGATCGCAGTTCGCGGACAGCCTCAGCTACTTAGTGAGGCCCTCTGCAACTCAGTGAGACCCGGTTTCAAAAAATAAATAATAAAAATTAGGGCAGGAGCTGTAGCTCGGAGGTCCAATGCCCCTGGGTTCCATCCCCAGACACGCAAAAAAAAAAAAAAAAAAAAAAAAAATTTTTAAAAGACCTATAAAGAGAACCCACTGACATGCCCATTCAAAACTTATAAAAACAACATTTTATAATAAAAATTTACCTATTTATACAGTAGTAAGTCACAAAATCTGCCATTCAGCTGGACATGGTAGTGCATGCCTGTAATCCCTGTACTTGGGGAGGCTGAGATAAAAGGATTACAGATTCAAGGATAGCCTCAGCAACAGAGACAGACTCTCAGCAACCCAGTGAGACCCTGCTTCAAAATAATAAGGGCTGGGGGGATAGTTCAGAGGTGGAATGCCTCTGGGGTCAATCCCAGTATCACACATGAAAACAAGAAAAACAAAATAAAGCCAGCCGTTCATTGAAAGCCTACTTACTGCATGCCAGGCTTTGTACTGGGCACTTGAGATTTTAACCACAACAACAAAGGAATATCATTATACTTTACTGGTAGGCTCTAAGAGGTTAATCTGTCTCAAGTTACATGTTGTGACAGAAAATTAAACTCAGATCTCTCTGGTCAAAAACCCATACGCTATTCACTACACACTGATACAGGGCTCAATTCTGCTTGGTTACCTTCTTTTCTGGCAATTTTGAGAGAAATTTGTTTTATGAAAAGTGCTTTTCCTCCTTTTCCCAATCTTCCACTCTGTCCCACGATCTCAAACCCCACCCTTTGCGCTCAAGCACCCATTACAGTGAGCCTCCATGTAGAAAGAGCACTCGCACTCCTACCACAGGGAGCTTCACTAGCAATGGGCGAAGAGCCGCGTGATGGCACACAACAGCATTCGAAAGCATTTGGTTCATGGACAGCCTCAGCTACTTAGTAGCTCTGTAACTTAGAGACCCTGTTTCAAAATAAAGAATAAAAAACAGGGCAGGGGGTGTAGCTCTGAGGTGGAATGCCCCTGGGTTTCATCCCCAGACCCCCCACCAAAAAATAAAAAAAGAATGAGGGAGGTAGCTGGGTGTAGTGGCGCACGCTTGCAATCCCAGCATTTGGGAGGCTGAGACGGGAGGATCATGGTTCTCGGACAGCCTCAGCTACTACTCAGTGAGGCCCTTTGCAACTCAGTGATACCCTGTTTCAAAATAAAGAATAAAGCTGGACATGATGGCGCACGGTTGTAATCCCCACGCTTGGGAGGTGGAGACAGGAGGATCGCGCAGGTTTGAAGCCAGACTCGCTGGCTTAAGAGATCTTGTTTCCAAATAAAAAACATATAAAATAGGTCTGGGAGTGTAGCCCGGAGGTAGAAGGGTTTCCAGGAACCCCAGTACCACCAAAAAATAAAAATAAATAGGACTGAGAGTGTGTAGCTCAGAGGTAGTATGCCCCTGGGTTCCAGCAGTACCTCAAAAAAAAGAATTATGGAAGTAGTATAAAAGCCTAATGAACTGTCAGATTCCAGAACACAAATTAAGGAGCCACTGACCCACTAATCTTGCAGTGAGACTTCTCAACCAGTTACACAGAGCACATGGACCATAGTTAAGGTAACACCACGTTGATTCCCAAGGAACTGATAAACCCTGGACATGCCCATTTCCTCAAGGTCTGAGCCATGATTTACCAATCAGAAGTACCAAAACAATACTGCTATCAATTCCTTGTCGGTCTCTACAACCAAGAACCAATGCTGGAGAGACTACAGCCACCAAGACTTCCTCCAGGGTCAGGAAAATAAATGAAGCTTTGTCTCCAAAGAGTACTGGCTACTAAAGATCACCTAAAAAGAATAGGTATAAATGAGGCCTAGTGGTGCATGCCTGCAATCTTAGTACTTGGAAAGCTACAACAGGGCAATCACAAGTTCAACGACAGCCTGAGCAACTTAGAATCTGTCACAAAATAAAAAATAAGAAGGGCTGGGGGTTAAAAAAAAAAAAAAAAAAAAAACCCAGTAGAGTGCCAGATTCTCAGAACCTCTCAAAGTTCTATAAATTACATAGACATCTTTTTTTTTTTTTTTTTTTTTTTTTGGCGTTACTGGGGATGAAACCCAGGAGCATTCTACCTCCAAGCTACACCCTCAGCCCTATTTTTTATTCTTTATTTTGAAACAGAGTCTCTGAGTTGCAAAGGGCCTAAGCAGTAGTTGAGGTTGTCCTCGAACTGCGATCATCCTGTCTCCGCCTCCCAAATACTGGGATTACAAGCATGTACCACCACACCCGGTTTTTATTCTTTATTTGGAAACAGAGTCTCACTAAATTGCGGAGGGCCTCACTAAGTAACTGAGGCTGGCCGTGAACCTGGGATCCTCCATTCTCAGATTCCCAACTAAGTACTGGGATTACAAACGTGTGCCACCTCGCCTAGCGTAGAAATCTTTTTAAACCTCACAAAGCCCTAGAAAATGTACAATCTAAGTAAGAACTCTTCAACCTTAAAAATAAATTCAGAGTCAGGTGTGATGGCACATACCTGTAATTATGGCTCTAGGGAGGCTTAGGCAAGACGATGGAAAGTTCAAGGCCACCCTGGGCAACTTTGCAAGACCCTTCTCAAGATAGTTTTCTAAAAAGAACTAAAAGCCGGGCATGGTGGCACACGCTTCTGATCCCAGCATTTTGGAGGCTGAGACAGGAGGATCATGGTTTGAGGCCAGCCTCAGCTACTTAGTGAGGCCCTTTGCAACTCAGTAAGATCCTGTTTCAAAATAAAGAATAAAAAATAGGGCTGGGAGTGTGGCTCGGAGGTAGAATGCCCCTGGATTCCATCTCTAGCACCGCAGAAAAAATTAAAAATTAAAAAAAATTTTAAGAAAAAGGCCTGGAGATTTAGCTCAGTGGTAGATTACCCTTGGGTTCAACCCCTAGTACCACAAAATAAATAAAAGAAATTCAACCAGTCCATTACATAAAAAAAGAAATCTTCGCTAAAAATAAAAGTTATCACAGGAAGTCACACTTGTGTCCTGTGGTTACATATATCACTCTATAACTTTATTCCCAATTCCTAGGATCTGAATAACAAACCTAGATACCTGCTGGCTCTGGTGGCACACACCTGTAATACCAGCGCTTGGGAGACTGAGACCAGAGGATCACAGGATGAAGTGAGGTTCTAACTGGTTTGGAAAAACCCTGTTTCCAAGTAAAAAATAAAACTGGGCTGGAGTGTACTTTAGAGGTAGAATGCCCTGGATTCAACCCCCAGCACAAAAAAAATCTAGATAGCCGGGCGTGGTGGCGCACTTGTAATCCCCGCGCTTGGGAGGCGCTTGGGAGGCGGAGACAGGAGGATCGCGCAGGTTCGAAGCCAGCCGCGCCCGCTGGCTTAGGAGACCCTGTTTCCAAATAAAAATGTAAAAATAGGTCTGGGAGTGTAGCCCGGAGGTAGAAGGGCTTCCAGGAACCCCAGTACCACAAAAATATATATATAGATAATTGAATATACCAAAATTTAAATAATAAAAAAGTATGTAAGTAAAACGTCATCAAGTACATATAAGCTACAAACACAAATAAAAAGGACTTCAAAACCTTCATTAATGCCGGTGCAGTGGAATATGCCTGTAATATCAGTACTTGGGAGGGTGCGAAAAGATGATAACAGGCCAGCTTCTGCAATTTAATCAGACAGTTCCAAAATAAAGTGCTGGGCCTGGAGATCAGAGATAGACTGTCCCTAGGCTCAATCTCCCGTACCAAAACAAACAAAAACACATTGTTCCATTTTAAAAAATTTACTCCAGGGCTGGGAAATTCACCACTTCACTGCAGTGGTGAAATGTGCACAATGAACAATGCATTCACAACATCCTGGGTTCAAATCCCAACACCACACTAAAGAAACGTTTACTTCAAAATTACCTACTAATGCGCTGGGCGTGGCGGCGCACGCTTGGAATCCCAGCATTCGGGAGGCTGAGACCGGAGGATCGCGGTTCCAGGACAGCCTCAGCTACTTAGTGAGGCCCTCTGCAACTCAGTAAGACCCTTGTTTCAAAATAAAGACTAAAAAATAGGGCTGGGGATATAGCTCAGAGGTAGAATGCCCCTGGGTCCCATCCTCAGTACCACAAAAAAACAAATAAATAATAATAATAATAATAAATTATCTACTAATTTTAAAATACAAAAGCATAATTTGTAGGGGTTTTTTTGTGTCTGGTGCTATGAACTGAACTCAGAGGCATTCTACTGTGGAGGTACACCCCTGCCCTTCTTGTATTTTATTTTTGAATCAGGGTCTTGCTAAAGTTGCTGAAGGTGGTCTTGAACTTGCAATCCTCCTATCTCAGCCCCCTAAGCACCAGGAATACAGGCATGCACAGTCCTAGAGACTGAGACAGGAGGATTGCAGCTTCAAGGACAGCCTCAGTAAGTAGTGAGACTCTTTAACCTACTAAGACCCTGTTTCAAAATAAAAATAAAATAGGGCTTGGAAGTAGAATGGCTCTGAGTTCACTCCCCAATGCCACACACACACACAAAAAAAGTTTATACTGTGTCACCTTTCCCAACAATAAAAGTCCCCATTACTGTTAGGTGTGGTGGTACAAGCCTGTAATCCCAGTACTTGGGAGTCTAAGAGGATCAAAGGTTCAAGGTCAACCTCAGCAGCAGAGTGAAACCATTTCAAAACAAAACAAAAAAAAAGGACTAGAGTATAGCTCAGAGGAAGAATGCCCCTGGGTTCAACTCCAAGAATCATACCCACACAAATATACCCACTATGAAGCTAGGGGTGGTGGCACACGCTTGTAATCTCAGCATCTGGGAGGATCGCGGTTCACAAACAACCTCAGCTACTTAGTAAGGCCCTCTGCAAATTAGTGAGACCCTGTTTCAAAATAAAGAATAAAAAATAGGGCAGAGGGTGTAGCTCCGAGGTCAAATGCCGCTGGGTTCCATCCCCAAACCTGCAAAAAAAGGTACCCACTATTGTTCTAATAATGTGAATACGTAACCCATTAAGTTTTATCCTTTAAATTCTATATGGCTTCCTAATACTCAACTGTTAATACTATCAAAAGTACCCAGAAAGCAGGCATGGTGGCTCAAGCTTGTAATCACAGCATTGGGAAGGCTAAGACCAGAGGATCACAA